>NW_026775574.1:27500000-28700000 GCF_030987335.1 Cornus florida
ATAATGTTTTAGTCTAGTCACATTAGTCGTCACTACAGAAACTTTTGAAACGCATAATTTCAAGTTAAAAACTAGAGTGTGAGATATATATTTTGTAATTGGCTAATTTTGTTGTCAAAATAAGTCCAATTGAGTTGTAAAATTTTGATTCACAATTTCAAAATTGAAGATCGGAAGTAGATTTGAAGAAATTTAAGTGTTCATGCTTTAATACACAATGGATGATGAGAATAATGTTTTAGAAAGGTATAAGAGTGTGTGAAAACATTTTGGAAGTTTTGGAAGGTTGAAACACAACTTTTAGAAAGTTTTTACATTCTGCCCAACTTGAACAGGTTCAATATTTGAGGCTTTGTGGAGATTTTCAAGACTGATCATTTTAAACCGGTTCAACAATCCTGAACCGGTTCAAGAATTAAAAGGATTCTTCAAATTTTACACTTGCCATCTTGAACTAATTCCACTTTCCTGAATCGGTTTAAGGTCTTCAGATAACTTTAGTTTCCTGATCTGTTTTGATTCCTATTTGGTATAGACTTCCTTCCAAAATCCTATGCACGAATTTGACTTGATTTCCAAGTGTTCTTAGGTCTTCCAAACTTTTGTATAATCTTTCTTTCATTTAACATTGAGGCATAACTTTTAAGAACAAAAATTCATTATTTAGAGAGAGCCTTTTGAGATATATTTTTCAGAAAACCAAATCTGATTTTTCTGATTTTATTTTTGAGAGCACACACATAAACACAAGAGTGATTTAATAGTGTTGTTCTCTATCTCATCAGAATTGGAGCATAATTGAAGATTCAGAGATTCCGAAAAGCAGATCTATTTCTTTTACATCAAATTTAGATCTTCAAGAAAAAGGATGAAGTGATTATATTTTGGAAAGGTCAAAGCATTCGAGAAGTGTTGTTTGATCTACTAATAATCCTTCTACAGAGATCAAGAGTAAACCCGGAGTCAAAAGCTATTGGATGGGACGTCGCAAAGCCATATGATTGTCAACAATTATTTTTTGGTAGAATGATAAGGTGTGAACCTGAATCAATGTCCATTATACTTTGTTTCAAATATAATGGATCGTTTTGCTCTGGACTGCACAGTCCATGAGATTTTTCCAACAACAATTAGTCTTTTCTACCAATTAAAATTTCCTCGCTAAAATCCTAGTGTCATCTCTCAAACTTTACTTGTTTTACTTTTCAATATTTATCTTTGTAATTATGAATGTTTAATTAGTCGTATTGCTTATGGGTAAATTAGTCAATCATAAAAATTGGGCAAATTGACCTAATAATTTCATCTGGGTCATTTAGAAAGTTAATCACAATTAAATCAACTAACAGTTTCCGCACTGCATAACTCACATTTGATATCAAAACGAGTTACTCAATATATTGAGTAGATCATATTTGTTGATTTGTTGTAATTTTTCCATCATATCGGATAAGTCATCTTCGGTTGATGTGTTGCTTTTACCTCCTGTTTTTTATTCTGTTACAAACATGCATATTAAGTGGTCTAAGTTTAAAAAAAATTCTAAAAATTTATTGGAGAAATTAAAACTTGCAAAACTTGATAGAGATATTTATAAGTTAAAAATTTCTGCCTTTAATAAAAATTTGAAAGAACTTGACCATAAAAACTTGAATCTTCGTAGAAAACCCAGATTCTAAATGAACAAATTCATAAGGTTGATTTTCTGTAAAAAAAAACTTGAACAGTAAATAGACTTAGTAAATCACTTGATTTAAGTAGTGAGTTTGTTAAATCAAAATTTTGACATTAACACTTGCAAAATTGATAAGTTAAAAGAAATGGTTAATAACACTAGTAGTAACAAAGAATTGGCTTCAACTTCAAAAGATTTATATCTCAAAAACTCTAAAGATATTTTTGTGAAAGTTAAAAACAAATCTTCTGTTATCTCTAATTCTCCAAAATTTGCTTCAACATGTCATTTTTGTGGAGAAAAATATCTGTTGACCTTACGGATTTCATTCAAGGATAATCTATAAATTTTAATGATAACAAAACATTAATGATGTTAAGGATTAAAGTTTACATTGAGTGTTATATAAATTATTCACATTCAAAGAATAGCTCAATGAAGTTATAAAAATCATTCCAAGTATTCCATTATTTAAGATCACATTAAGGAAAGTAATGAATACAAAGAAAACATAAAGTTACAAATAACCAAATGCAAAATCCATCCAAAGACAACCTAGACTACAATGATCATTCCAAGCATTTGTTATTAAAGCCTAATTATAATGGCCCATTTTTTAATAAAAGTTTAATGGGAATGACTTTAGTGTCACATCAGCCCGAACTGGGCCTGGGCCTGGGCCTGGGCCTGGGCCAGCTATGGTCCTTTAGTTACTTACAAAGAAACACGACCAGCCCAGTCCTACCCAAAAGGATCGAAACACAACCAACCCATATTTTATTCGGTTTGGTTGGGCAAGGGACCTACTATTGTCAAAAAAAAAATAATTCCATTACTTGGAGAATTCACCGGGCTTCAAGTTTTCTTCACTCACCTGGAAGGAAATTCTATTCTGATGGTCTTTAACCCATAAAATTACACAAATCAAATCTTAATACCATGCAACAAAAGATATGTTTAAATTGTGCTTAAATTCATCGAACCAACGGGCAAACTTGCACACAAAATAATACAACGTCTATGTTTAAATTCATCTTTCATCTTCAGTCTAACCGACAGGCAAACTTCCACACAAAATAATATAGAATCCAAAAAGAGAATTAAGTTATGTCTTCATAAGTAAATGATAGAACTACAACAACTTACCGAAAAAGCCCCAAAAAGCGATTCCACCAAGAGGTCTTTCCCTGCAGCTCGATCTTTCCCTGCAGACCGATTCTGCAGACTGAAGATGAAAGATGAATTTAAGCACAAGTTTAAATTGTGCTTAAATTCATCTTTCATCTTCAGTCTAACCAACAGGCTAACTTGCACACAAAATAATATATCATCTATGTTTAAATTCATCTTTTATCTTCAGTCTGCAGAATCGAGCTACAGGGAAAGACCGAGCTGCAGTTATCGCTTTTTGGGGCTTTTTCGGTAAGTTGTGGTTCGATTCTCTTTTTGGATTCTGTATTATTTTATCTAACCAACTAGCAAACTTCCACACAAAATAATACATAATCCAAAAAGAGAATTAAGTCATTCCACCAAGAGGTCTTTCCTTGCAGCTCGATTCTGCCAAGAGTGTCTACCATCTGCCAAGAGTGTGTCTACCATCGTTTTCAGTTGCTTTACAGATTCTCCCATGCATTAAAGATTCTTTTGCCAACTTCTTTGATTCATATTCGTCAAGGTAGGTGAGATACATGCCTAAAGACAATCCAGGCACCACTAGAGCTACAAATTGATCCACACCATGGTATCTGTTCCAAGAATAAAATCACATTCAATAGTCAAACATTTCACTAAATAGACAACATTTCTAAGAAGCCAGTCTACCATATATATTATAGGTATCAGGCAAACCTCTATGTCAATAGACAAATTATTGTATGGAGAAGAAACAGTGAGGTAGATTAGAAGAGGCCTTATCATGTGTGATCACAGCCATTGTTCCTCCATAAATAAATTGAACCACAAGCTCCAATAGAACAGTTTTCAAATAAAATAAAAAAAATCAAAATGAAAATCTGAAGTATAATCTTTAATTTAAGTTCAAAAAATAACCAAGGTACACGAGTTTAATTGAAGGTTTATGTGCAATGGCTGCACTTCCCTCTCACAATTTATATATGGTAAAGGGCAAAAATAATAATCATAAGCTTGGAATGTCAAAACTTGTCAACTCTTCAAATTCCATATTTACAAACTCTAAAATCCATAATATGACTTCAAGAAACTCCCAACACTACAACACAAGATTCAACTGACCAAGGTTTATACTAGAGTAATGCTCAATTATTAATAATAATCTGATTTTTATTCTTATCAAAAAAAAAAAAAAAAAATTACCCAATTTGAGAACACAAATGCAAAAAGTTACAGATAACAAATTGAAAATGCCCTGAAAACTGTAATTATAATAAGTCCATGCTAAACACTTGAAGTAGTCTGTTAGAGAGAGATCGCATCCTCTCTGAGTATGATATTAAAGTTGACTGTTGGCTATTATACCAAACTGTTTAGAGGAGCTAGTCATACGATTGGTGACGATCTGATCAGCCCTAGACACACGATGTCGGAGAAAGAGGCTAGAATATCAGCTGCAGGGGTGGCTAGAGTCATTCTTGATGCCAATTTTAAAGGTTTACAGTTTTAATTACCATTTATTTCAATATAGAAGTAATATAGAATTCAGTAAAGAATAGGTTTAATAGACAAGATTACCAAAGGTAGTGTTGAACTTGAACTCATCATCAGATCTTCCATCATCAGATCCTCCTGAGAAATAATAAATTTAGATAATTAATAAATGTATGAACATTATGCCCAGCCTATGTAATAATAAATGCACAGAGAGTGAGGGCTTTGTGGTTTGTCATAGTAGAAGTGAAGAAATTAGCTTGTCCAGACATTTCTGAAGAAATCAAGACCACTGTCAACCATAATATAATATTAAGGGAAAGTTTTGTTATATTAAATCATTATTTAACTACATAAATCAACAAGTGAAATAATAAATCATTATTTAACTATATAAATAACAATGAGGTGAAGAAATTACGAGATCTATTTTGTGCAAAATCATTTCCCGCAATATCACCATTTGGTACATGTCCAGAACCTTCAGAAGAATGCAAGACCGTCAACCAAATATTCAGAAAATCAACTATATAAACAAGTGAAGACATTACCAGAACTAGCAGAATCCTTTCCCCCAGTATCCCTATTTTGGGGTGACTCATGTCCAGACCCTTCTGAAAATACAAGACTGTCAACCAAATATTCAGAAAATCAACTATATAAAAAATAATGAAGTCAAGAGATTACCAGATCTGCTAGTGTCCCCATTTTTGGGTGGTTCAGCACTGAACCAGCGTAAAAGCGCATTAAGATTAGGTGGAATGGGAGGTGGAATGGGATGGAGAGGATTAAATGGTGTAATGGTAGGAAAGGGAGAAATGGGTGAAGAAAAACGTCCAAACATAGGAGAGGGAATTGGTAGACAACGGAACCTACGTACAAAGAGGAGAGCTTTCAGCCCCTTGAATCTCAAGCAGAATGCAATTCAAGGGTTTATAAAGGTTTTGATATAGCCATTGGATCAAATTTGATCCAAAGGCCACAAATATAAGGGTATACAAAAGGTTCGCGGGGCGTAGTCCAATTGTTATAGATACAGTGGTGACCAAAATTTCATTGGACCACTTTCTAAGAGTAATGCTTGGGTTCTGCCTTCTCAGGCCAAGAATTGTTCTCCATGCTGACGTGATCTAATCAGAATTTGCCACATCTCCATTGCATTAAAAGATATAAAACATGGGTATAACCCATTTAACCGGCCCATTTTAATTTCTCTCTCCTTGTTTCTCTCCCATCCTGTATGTTTCCCTTTCTTTATCAGATCAATCTCCCATCTCCCAATGTATTGCCCTCACCAGAGACGGAAGCTCACGAACTAGAAAAGTAAATCAGAGATGATGCAATTTGCAGAGTTTGTAGAATAGCATCAGTGAAGCTGTAGAAGAGAAGCAGAAGATAAACCCTAATCTCAAGGCAACCAATTGTCTCCACAGAACCAGGTACTTCATCCATGATGATCTAAATCTACTTCTGCAATTCACATGAATTTGATGATGATGATTCAATCTCCCTTTCTTAAAACACATCCTCACCCTTCAATTTAATTCTTCTCCTCAACCTCTGCCTGCTACCCAAATCTGTCATCAAAGAAATTATATATACTTTATAGTTGTGTATAAATTATATGCATATATTTATATATACGTATATGACCCAAAATTAGTCAGAAAAAAAAAAAAAAAAAAAAAAAAAAAAACGATGAGAAAGGACATAACATGGTTAAAGGGAGGATTTTTATTTATTTATTTTCGTTTATGCATTATAATGAATTCATGTTCCTTCCTTGAAGGTTAGAAATTTACCCTTGTTTTGATCTGAAAATTTTACCCTTGTTTTGTTTCTCTCACATCATGCTCGGATCTCCATGTTACATTATTGCCTCCATTCACAAATCCAAACTCTAGGAAGCAACCCATTGATTTCAGACAGTGTTCTTGTTTTAGCAAGGATTGATTGGCATTTTTCGAAGTAGGTATGTTCAAACATTATATTTTTCAATGCAAATTATTTTTTCTGCTTTCAAAAAGCTTAAATCAAGTATGGTTATTGTTGAATTTTTGTTCAAAATGAGTTTAATTCAAGCTTAATTATGTTTAAAAAAAAATTACGTATTCAGTGACTAATGCAGGAGATGGATTACATAGGCTTAAGCAGTGAGCCATCGAATAGTTGTGAAGTTGATATGGAAGATGATTGTCCTTCTCCTCCTAATGAGTGTTCCTCAAAAAAAGAAATTCAATAAAAAAAGGATGAACCAGAACTTGGAATGGAGTTTAGTTCAGATGAGGACGCATACCAGTTCTACCTCAACTATGGTAGTAAACTTGGTTTTGATGTAAGGAGAAATCATCACAGGAAAAATAAAAATGGGATTATTACTAGGGTTACCTTTTGTTGCTCAAAGAAGGTAAAAGAAGAGAGAATAGAAGAAAAAATCCTTCCTACCATCAACCCATAACTAGAGTTGGTTGTTAGGCTCAAATGACTTGTCTACTTCAAAATAATGGAAAATTCAAGGTTGTGTCATTAAACAAAAGTCATAATCATGACTTGGTTAGAACCCCCATGAAACATATGTTGAGAGTTAATCGAAGTATTTCTAAGGCTCAAAAAGCACATACTGAAGATGCAGACAGGTCGGGATTACCAATAAAATCATCTATAGAGTTGATGAGCAGAGAAGTTGGGGGGAGAGAGAATCTTAGTTTTCTAGATAAGAATTACCGAAATTACATATATAGAAAGCGAAATATGGCAATGGAAAAAGGTGATGCTGGAGCTATATTAGAGTATTTTCATAATATGCAGCTGAGGAATCCATCATATATTTACTCACTACAACTTGATGTGGATGATATGATTACTAATATTTTTTGGGCGGATTCACGCTCAATTAGTGATTATGGACTTTTTGGAGATGTTCTGTGTTTTGACACTACTTATCGGACAAATGAATATGGTCGACCTTTTGCACCATTTATTGGGGTGAATCATCATAAGCAAACAGTCTTATTTGGTGCAATTTTACTTTATGATGAAACCACTGCATCATTTAAGTGGTTGTTTGAGACTTTTCTTGGTGCAATGTCTAGAAAACAACCTAAAACGATTCTCAATCTGCTGCAATGGCTAAAGCAATATCAAAAGTATTTTTTGAATCTCAACATAGGCTATGTGTTTGGCATATTTATCAAAATGCCGCGAAGAATTTGAGCCATATATTTCATGCATCAAGCCAATTGCTCATGATTTTGGCAAGTGTGTGTATGATTATGAAGATGAAGATGAATGGCTATTGGCATGGGAAAGTATGTTGGATAAATATAGTTTCAAAGAGAATAAATGGTTGAAAGAGTTATTTGAAGTAAGAGAAAAATGGGCAATGGTTTATGGACGACACACTTTCACTGCTAACATGAAAACTACTCAACGTAGTGAGAGCATGAATAGTGTGTTGAAGAATTACTTAAAGCCAAAGCTTAATCTTTTACTTTTCTTGGAGCATTATGAGAGGGTTTTGAATGATCGGCGATATGAAGAGCTATTTGCAGATTTCAAGATGATGCAAAGCATGCCTGATTTGTTAACTAATGTGGAGACTTTATGTCATGGTGCATAAATTTATACTCCAAAAATTTTCAAATTGTTTCAGGAAGAGTACATGAGGTTGGGTGATTACAATATATACAAAGTGGCTAAGGAAGGGTCAAAAGTTGAATACAAAGTATCTTGTGTTAGAAAATCTCGAGAACATGTGGTTAAATTTGATGTTCCAACACAAACAATCACTTGTAGTTGTATGAAGTTCACTTTTATTGGAATTTTATGTGTTCATGCATTGAAAGTGTTGGATAAGAAAAATATAAAAAGGATTCCATCTCAATATATCATGAAACGATGGACAAGAGATGCAAAAGTAAGGACTATCACCAACTATCATGGAATTGCTGCCAGTGACAGTCCTATGGTGTCTGTGGGAAAGCGTTATAGCCATTTGTGTCGAATTTTTCATGAAATTTCATCTTTAGCCTCAGAACACGAGAAATTATATACATATGCAAATGAGCATACTCTTGTGTTGCTTAATGGCTTAGAGGAGATGAAGAAAGAAATTTTCTTAAGCGGTGCTGAAAGTTCAGTTTGTCAAAATGAGGAAGGTGAAATGGTAGCTCCATGAAATGATTGTATGCCGATAGGGGTTAAAAGAAAAGCCACAGTTGGATGCCCACGTAGTCGACTATTAAGTGCCCTTGAACGACGAAAAAAAAAATCGTCTCCCAAAGCCACCAAAGTTTCAACAAGACAACAAAATGCCACACAAGTTTGCTTTGAAACTTTGTAAATTAATTAAATGTGTTATTTTTATTGTACTTATTTTCTTTTATTTTCACTACATTATTTAGGAGCCGGTTTCCCGTGTTTATAATTTACAAGAGCAACAAGCTGGAGCTGGACATGGAGTTGTTCAGCAAACATTTGATAATTTGACTCAAGTAATACACTTTTGATTTGTCTTTCTATGTTTCTCTCTACATTTGATAAATTTTGGTTTTTACCCATTCCTTTTCCTACAACATGATTTCTCTTTTAAAATCATTGTTCACAGAACTTGTAAATTAATTAAATGTGTTATTTTTATTGTACTTATTTTCTTTTATTTTCACTACATATTTTAGGAGCCGATTTCCAGTGCTTATAATTTACAAGAGCAACAAGCTAGAGCTGGACATGGAGTTGTTCAGCAAACATTTGATAATTTGACTCAAGTAATACACTTTTGATTTGTCTTTCTATGTTTCTCTCTACATTTGATAAATTTTGGTTTTTACCCATTCCTTTTCCTACAACATGATTTCTCTTTTAAAATCATTGTTCACAGAACTTGTAAATTAATTAAATGTGTTATTTTTATTGTACTTATTTTCTTTTATTTTCACTACATATTTTAGGAGCCGATTTCCAGTGCTTATAATTTACAATAGCAACAAGCTGGAGCTGGACATGGAGTTGTTCAGCAAACATTTGATAATTTGACTCAAGTAATACACTTTTGATTTGTCTTTCTATGTTTCTTTCTACATTTGATAAATTTTGGTTTTTACCCATTCCTTTTCCTACAACATGATTTCTCTTTTAAAATCTGTGTTCACAGAACTTGTAAATTAATTAAATATGTTATTCTTATTGTACTTGTTTTCTTTTATTTTCACTACATATTTTAGGCCCCGATTTCCAGTGCTTATAATTTACAAGAGCAACAAGCTGGAGCTGGACATGGAGTTGTTCAGCAAACATTTGATAATTTGACTCCAGTAATACACTTTTGATTTGTCTTTCTATGTTTCTCTTTGCATTTGATAAATTTTGGTTTCTAACCATACCTTTTCCTATAACATGATTTCTTTTTTAAAGTTTGTGTTCACAGAACTTGTATCATATTGGCCATGGAATGCCCTCAGGGATGCAGTCAGTGATGAACTTTAATGAAAATTGGCTATCCAATATGACTTGCACACAATTACTTCAGGTAAATATGCCCTTTTAGCAATACTTCAGTCACTTAATTTGCTGTAGACCTTTTATTTATATTAACTTTCTCATTATTATTGTTTTATAATGCATGTAGGAATCTATAAAAACATTATGGTAGCCTTCCACAAAGCACAGAAGAAAGCAACAACTTATGTCAAGATAACTTGTCGGGATAGGATTTGCTGAAGTGTTGGTGACATTATGAAGATACCTTATTTAAATCAAATAGACATTTTTGCTCTTTTGCTATATTGATTTGCTACAATTTTAAAGGCTCAAGTCTTGGTTTATTGTATTTGCTATATCATGTACTCTGTTCATCTTTCTCTATTGGTTCGGCTTTTTTTTTGTGATGCAAATTTATGTCTTTAGTTTGATGTCTTGGGCAAAATGAAAAGTGTAATACACATTATCTGGAGTAAAAATTATTTACAAAATATAAATTTATTAAAATGAAACAATGATGTACAGAAAAATGCATGACAAATCTCTCTGGTGTAGAAAAAAAAAGCTTCCCACAGGGAAAAAAAGCAGCAGCTTCCCACAATAATATAAACTGCAGTAACATGGTCTCTCCTTGCCCATAAATTGGGTAAATGCAGAGCACTCACTGCAAGTAGCAAATTGCAACTTAGCAAATAACACATTGAATTATTGTTGCAATCATCTCCTCGTTACCTTATCACAACAGCCATGGCCTTAAAATCTCTCCTTTTTGTTTGCCTCTTGGTTGCTACAATAGCAACCCCAATTGCCAAAGCAAAACTTGGAATTGTCATCAGTCTCCTTCGATTTGATAAGCAACAATGACTTTTTTTACTTCAACAGGAGATCATACACCATCAGATTATGTTCTAGATATATTATTCACACCAACAGATTAATAATTTCACACACATTAATATTGCTCAAACCCCTCCAAGTGAGTCCATAAAGAAAGCAGAATGGCAAATCTCATGGGTCACTATGTTGAAAACAGGATAAAATTACAGAGAGAAGCTCATAGTGCTGCTTGTAAACCAGTTGTAAAATGCCATTGACCTCTTGATTGATAGCATACACAGGGCTTCCAAATGGCGTAGGTATGTAACATCAGACTCTAAGCCACCCTGCACCCAACTATCACACCTTCACTAGTGCGTTTATATTTCTTATTGTTGTCATCCACCTTCTCCCTACAACGCCCACCAAACCCACCTGCAATCCAGCAGCAAAAAATAATAATTAAAAAAAAAAAAAATAGATAGAGAGAGAGAGAACAGAAAAAGAGGTTTTTAAAGTTGCAATATAATTTAAATTCCATAGCTGACATTCATCTTAGATTCTTGAACAATCCTACAACTAAAACTCTAGCAAGCAAACCAATAGAAAATTACTGGGCAAACATGTCATAGCTAACTTGGGCTATAATTGTTTTGATGACAGATTTGGATAGCAGGCAGAGGTTGAGGAGAAGAATTAAATTGAAGGGTGAGGATGTGTTTTCAGAAAGGGAGATTAAATCATCATCATCAAATTCATGTGAATTGCAGAAGTAGATGTAGATCATCATGGATGAAGTACCTGGTTCTGTGGGGACAATTGGTTGCCTTGAGATTAGGGTTTCTCTTCTGCTCCTCTTCTACAGCTTCACTGATGCTATTCTACAAACTCTGCATATTGCATCATCTCTGATTTACTTTTCTAGTTCGTGAGCTTCCGTCTCTGGTGAGGGCAATACATTGGGAGATGGGATATTGATCTGTGATAAAGAAAGGGAAACATACGGGATGGGAGAGAAACAAAGAGAGAGAAATTAAAATGGGTCGGTTAAATGGGTTATACCCATGTTTTATATTTTTTAATGCAATGGAGATGTGGCAAATTCTGATTGGGCCACGTCAGCATGAAGGACAATTTTTGTCTTGATAAGGCAGGACCCAAGCATTACTCACTTTCTAATAAGGTTTGGTGCATAATTATATTGCTTTTAAAACAAATCACAAGGTTTGGTGTATTAGTAGCAATTTTTGCTAAGATAAATAAATTGCAAGTGGGGATGTAAAATTACCATTTAGTTTGAGGAAGGGTTTTACAATCTTTCAAATTTTTAACTAGTGCTTGACATTGGTCCAATAACCTCCATTTCACCTAGGTCTATACACATTTTACATTAATCATTTTTTTTATAAATATTTTCTTGATATTATGTTAATGGCTAATGAAAGAGAATTATTAATATTATCTTTTTAATTTTTAAACAGCCCAATTATGTATATAGCTCACTTAGTTATAAATCACCTCAACTGGTTCAGGTTCATACTCCAATTTTTATTCTAATTTTACTTCAAATTGTTTATTGCAGTTCATTTTAAGGTTTTATAAATTTTTTTTATATATTTAATATATATCATAACTTATGTTTAATATAACTAATTTACATCAAAGGTGGGCCTAATACTACAAGCCAAGCTTAAGGCTCTTGTTTTCATGGCAAAAATATAATGTTTTAGTCTAGTCACATTAGTTGTCACTGCTAAGTCCTATAGAAACTTTTGAAACTAATAATTTCGAGTTAAAAGCTAGAGTGTGAGATATATATTTTGTAACTTACTAATTTCGTTGTCAAAACAAGCTCGATCGATTTGTAAAATTTTGATTCAGAATTTCAAGATTGAAGATCGGAAGTAGATTTGAAGAAATTCAAGTGTTCATACTTTAATACACGCTGGATGATGAGAACAATGCTTTAGAAAGGTATAAGAGTATGTGAGAACATTTAGGAAGTTTTGGAAGGTTGAAATGCAACTTTTAGGAAGTTTTTACATTCTGCCCAACTTAAACCGGTTCAATATTTGAGGCTTTGTAGAGATTTTCAGGATTGATTATCTTAAACTGGTTCAACAATCCTGAACCGGTTCAAGAATTAAAAGGATTCTTCAAATTTTACACTAGCCATCTTGAACTGATTCACTTTCCTGAACCAGTTTAAGGTCTTTAGACAACTTTGGTAACTTTAGTTTCCTGATTTGTTTTGATTCCTATTTGGTATAGACTTCCTTCCAAAATCCTATGCACAAATTTGACTTGATTTCCAAGTATTCTCAGGTCTTCCAAACTTCTGTATAATCTCTCTTTCATTTAACATTGGGGTATGACTTTTAAGAACAAAAATTCATTATTTAGAGAGAACCTTTTGAGAGATATTTTTCAGAAAATCAAATCTGATTTTTCTGATTTTATTTTTAAGAGCACACATATAAACATAAGAGTGATTTACTAGTGTTGTTCTCTATCTTATTGGAATTGGAGCATAATTGAAGATTCAGAGATTCCGAAAAGTAGATTTATTTCTTCTACATCAAATTTAGATCTTGAAGAAAAAGGATGAAGAGATCACACTTTGGAAGGGTCAAAGCATTTGAGGAGTGTTGTTTGATCTACTAACAATCCTTCTACAGAGATCAATGTGATACCCCTCGATTTTAGAGCCACGGGTGATTAAGTCCGAGTATAGATCTGAGGGATACCAAACAATTAAGTATATAAACAAGCATTTGATTACAAAAGAAATAGCTAAGAACAAAATAAAATAGCAGAAAATAAAACTAAATAATAAATCCTTAAATTAATAAATAATTAGTCCTCTAAGTGAAAAATCCAAATCATTTAATATCATTACAACTCGAGAATCCATCTAGTGGACCCATAATGATATCCTAACTGAAACAACTGAAAAACATAACCCGAAACTAAAACATAAAGAGAGTCCTACGTAGAACCGGAAGACTGATGTGGAATGGCTTTGCTCAACATGAACAAGCTCTATGTCTGAAACTGACGAACACCTGAAAAATAATAATGAGTCAGGCCTACGAACAAGTTCTTTCTACGACCACCCAAACAGAGACTGAAAAAACTATATATCTATAGTCAACCCATGTAATAACTACATAGTCTATAAGTACATATACACACTAAAGGAACCTCACTAAACTTTAGGGTTGCCTTAACCTAAATAGTAGACAACATGCAAAACGCACATATAGTGGGCATGAGTACCTAGACCTACTAGGGCACACAACCACACTATATTTAGCTACACATCCCTGGCAATATACGCACCCTATCCACTGATCCTAAGACTCAAGCTCATATCATGGCATATGTCTGTATATATATAAAATATATTCTATCCAATCTAAAGTAATCCACTATGTATCATCCAACTTGTTCAGTTGACCTAACACAAATATAAGTAGGACTTAACATTTTAGTCAATCTGTTCCCTTATAAAATAGGTAGGACTTAACTAATAAGTTAATCTATCCCTAGAGTGCCACCATCCCATACTGGTGCACTACATCTACACAATCCAATAGTTGATATAACAATTAAATAAGTACATCTAATAACTCAGAAATAAAAATAATAATATAATATCATGTTATCACAAAATAGGAATGATTTATAATTTATTTAAGCTTCCTACATCACATAACCTACATAAAATGAATCTTAAACATGCTGATATTTTACTATACAGTCAAGTAAGCATCCTCCAAATATAATTCATGTTACACATTTAATCTTAATTGTTAGAAAAAAATAAAAATTAAATCCATTCATTCCTCAAAGAATCAAATAGCATGCATTGTTATCTTTAAGTTTGTTTAGAACTTATTTAAACCCATATCTAGTCCTTATTTGATGTTTAGGATCCCTCAAATTTAGTTAAAATTAAATCAACGCTGTTTACGAAACTTCTCCAAGTAAGGCTCGAGCTTTACATCAATAGCTCGAGCTTTACGTCCAAGGCTCGAGCTTTTCACCAATAACTTGAGCTTTTCTTTCCAGGCTCGAGCTTTTTATCTATGGCTTGAGCTTTGCCTCCAAGGCTCGAGCACTGCATCAGCGAATCAAAAATTGTTTACCCGATTCAACCCTAGAATTCTACTGTGAACCCAATCTTTATTGTTTAAGGATTTTAAAGCATGTTTCTAAGTTCCATCAATATACAGATATGAAAATAAATCATTTAAAACATGTAACAATTCATAAAGAAATCAAATCAAATCTCTGAATTTATCAACTCATACAACAAAAACAACCATGAAATATAATTTATAAAATCGATGTTCTAAATCAATTAAATTATAAATTCTAATTTTAATTGTTCTTTACATAACCCTAAGATTATACTAGAGATATATATTTCACAGATCAAAGGAGAAGTGTAAGGACCCAAGTTTTTCAACCCGGTGCGTTAGTGATGACCCGTAAGTTAATCAAGCAACGGATCCGAATTGTGAAAACAAAAGATAAACCAAGGCCTCTAGGGATATAAATCATTCCTAAGACACCAATGTGACCCTCTTTGAAGTCACGAAACTTAAGGAAAGTGAAAGAACAAACGAGAGTCCATAATGAGCGAATTTCATTTATTAAGGGTAAAATGGTCAATTTACAACTAAAAAGGTAAACTTGACTCTAAACAAGTCAAATAAGGTCCACACAACCTAAACAAATCATTTCATAACATTCCAAGAGGTTCTAAGAATTTTGGACAAAAATCCCACAAAATGCCTTTTTTTGGTTTAAGCGAAAACTGATACCCTCTCACTAAAACCTAAATAACTCCCATTTTGATTTGAATCTGAGAATGGGATTGGTATCATTGGAAAGCTGACTCAAAATTCTTGAGTTTAGGCTCAAGAATCACCCCATTTAGGTTAGAAACAAAGAAATTATGGCCATTTGAAGTCGGAACTACAGGGCTGATACAAAACTGAAGGCAGCTGTGTATAGGAGCTATTTTGGTCGACCGAAATAAAGTTTCGAACGACCGAAACTGGCAGAAACTTTTCAAAAACCTGATTTTTAAGAGTGGGACACTTCGGTAAACCGACATAAGCCATCGGTCGACCAAAATAGGCCATCGGTCGACCGAAATGACCCTGAACAGTGGAAAAGGCTATTGGAAATGATGATTTACTGTGCAATGAAGTTCCCAAAAGCTATCGGTCGACCGAAATAGAGTTTCGGACGACCGAAACATCTCAAAAAGCTGCTGCAAGGCTAGGAAAAAAGGTCCTTCGTCCAATCCTAAGGTTGTGCATGCATCCCATATGATCCATACATGCTTAAAAACATTTCTTAGCCTCAAAAGAGCATCCCTAACATGCTAAAACAAAAGGGAAGTTAAAACCTACTCTAGTGCATGAACTTTTTATAAAAATCCATAATTTATCCATAATTAGTTCAAAAGTCAAAACTTAAGAGTTTTGTGAGATGTGAGTATGCATGTAAATGTAAAATGATGTAGTAGAAGCGCTACAATGACCTACGGCCTCTTTGCAACCCAATTACAATTTTTGACATGCCAAACCCCTAATTTTCACAATTGGTTATATTTGCAATACTTGAAATTTTTGTACATGCTTGCGAACATCAAGTTAATGGCCCTTGGCCTCATGTTGTACACTCAAAACAAGTATCAAAAAGTGTACTTAGGTACACATTACATATTTCAAGGCAAAAATAACATTTTACACCAAAATGATACTATATGCTAACACTTGCATGTTTTCAAAAATACAACAAAATACTTCTAAGGTATCAAGGAAACTTAGGGATGTGATACATCCCAAATTAAAGTTTCTTTACTTGCAAAATAACCCAAACAACTAGAGTGAGTAATCAAGTTACTCGTAGGATGTGGTGCAAGCGCATACCCTATAGTTTCAAGTATAATGTGAACCAAACATAAATCATCACAAGGGTGCATTCCACCTAACATCTATGTTCCCATGGTACTCTAAGGAATTATCTCAAGCTATACAAATGTTTGAAACGATAAACACGTAGCATCCAAGTATACATAAACAAGTACACTAACCATATTAAAACTAAGATTACCAAATCACAAGCTACAATAAATCCATGATTTACAACTTGGAAAGTAATACGAAATCAAATAATGGAAAGACTATGATATGTGGCTAAGAGACCAAACAAGTTATTTTGGGTAATTACGACCCACAAGGTACAACCTAGTGCACACTATGACTTAGGAGAATTCTTACCCTCCGTACTAGAGCCAAACCCTAGCCATTAACATTTCATATCCTTACAAGCTTCCAAAAATCAATAAGTCCATGACATTTATATAATCTTAATGTATGAAACTACCTACAAAGCACAAGTAGGGTGAAACCACACAAACCATGCCCTAAGGTTTCATGTTTAAAGTGGCAAGCTAATGATACTACACATTATGCCATATGAATTTAATATTAATGTTGGTCATGATTACTAATCATGCAATATAGTAATTTACCTACAAGTAATTTCAAGTGCTACATACAAGATCTTCATACCAGACTTTCAATGAAATCTCCATTTCTTAACAACATAAGTGCAATTTCAAGATATTCATAATAAACCCTCAATGAAATCACAAGTATTAGGCAAATCATTAAACAATAAACTACCTATACGATTTAATAGTCATATACATACTTAAATCCAGAAATCCTGAGTCAAGCATATAAAATCTCTATTTACATGCAAATACAAGAATTTAAAAGGCATGTAATCAATATATATTAAGCTCCAATATATATAAAACCCAAAGAGGATAAACATACAACCATCCCTACCTCAATAGAGAATTGAATCTCTATAATCCAATGCAACCAAGCTAAAAATGGAAAACCAAACTAGGGTTTTGTAGAGGAGAGTGAGAGGAAGATAAAGTATTCCAAGCTTATAAGTCTAAGGTGAGTAGAATGAGGACAAAAATAAAGTCAAAGCTATTGGTCAAGCTTTTCCTTCCATGGTGGCTAAGTTAGGGTTCTTGAGAGGAAAGTGATGAAATGAAATAAAGGCACAAACCCTAATTAAATGTGGAGGGATTCTCCGCTCACTAGGTGCTCTTGCACTACCTCTCTCACACACACAATGCAAGACCAATTGTGAGACATACACTTGTCATCATCCTAAGTGTAATACCCCTAATTAAAAAAGGACTTAATTGGAATTTAATTATTATATTTTCAGTGTTTGTTTAATTGTTGAACTTGAGTTATTTGTTTTAAATTGAATTGAACTTTTATATCCATGTGGCATTTTTTTTAATTGGTTACTTCAGATATCGTTTGAATTAATTTGTTTGTGTTGAAGGGAAGTTCTATTTTTGAATTGATTTAATTGTTCATTTGGAAATTAAGTGTTTATTTTTATGTCAAGGAGTTGGGCTTGGACAGGAGTAATGGGCCAATGGTTTTGGGTCATATGGTTTACTTGGATTGGGAATTAGATGGGTACAATTAATACCCATGGATGGTTCTATATATATATTTGGGGTTTATACGTATAAAGGTTGGTTTAAATATTAAATGTATTAATGATTAAATTAGTGACATTTTTGTTATATGTATAACGTGGTTCTAGGGTTTAATCTTTTTATTAAAACGCCGACTTATACATATAGTTGGTTTAATTGTTATTTTCTTTTCTTTTGCGGTGATGTCTCCTCAGTTAATTAGAATTAGGTTTTCCTGTACATCTATAAATATATCATATTAAGGCTGTGTAGGGTTTAAAAACAAACATAGACCTTATTCACGTACAGAGACATAGAAAGAAAATAGAGAGAAAGATTATAAGGAAAACAGAGCAATTGCAGTAAGGGTTCGGCTATGGATTAAGGGTGTTGGACCTAGGAGGAGGGAAGGTTGAGCAGTAGAAGGTTGAATCAACAGAAAACTGATGTCGTCGGAAAGCTTAGGAAGACGGCGACAAGGTTTTGATTCCAAAACCACAAAGGCAAGTTCTATTCTGTCTCTTTCCCCTTGGCCTATGTTCTGTGCATACCTAGATATCTAGGAATTTAATGGGACGTTAATTGAATATTTTATCTGTAATATATGTTAAACTGATTATCTGTTGTATGGTTAATCTTGTTTGAAATAATTCTTGCAAGTTGGAAGCTCGTCCTCTGTTTTTAAAGCATAACAAATTAATATTGTTTTAATCATGTAATTAATTCCTATTGTTATAAACAAGGGACTGGGATGATACTGAATAACTCTGGGATTTAGTTAAGACCATTAGAGACCTTAACATAGATGAACAGAATCATCGGAAGTTGTCAGAGATAAAGCAGAAGACGCGTAGTAGGCAAAGAGGCGGCTCCTTTAGCAAAGAGAAGGCTCTTTGATAAAAGAGAAGGCTCTGGGATTTGAAGGAGAAGGCTCTTTAATAAAAGAGAAGGCTCTGTGATTTGAAGGAGAAGGCTTTTTAATAAAAGAGAAGGCTCTATGATTTAAAGGAGAAGGCTCTATGATTTGAAGGAGAAGGCTCTATGATAAAAGAGAAGGCTCTGTGATTTGAAGAAGAAGGCTCTTTGATGAAAGAGAAGGCTCTGTGATTTGAAGGAGAAGGCTCTCTTGATTTATTGCGTACTAAAGTGATTTTAGGCAATTTTGGGCACTGTTTGAGCTTTCAGAACTGTTCTGGAGTATTTATAAGTGTGCTAAATATCAATTCATGGTGTAACAAAATATTGGATGCATAATCTTGATTCCTATGCTAATAATTTTGGACGTAGCGAAGATTAAACAATCTTGCCTACGGTTAACGGATAGGAAGGATTAAGTTGTTTAATCTAGTTTTAATATATTAACGGACTGTAGCATGGATTCTAAACAAGATATTATGCTGTATTAGAGGCCACATTGAATAATTAATGTCTTTGTCCTCATGGATTTAACCGTAGAAAAGTTTAACCGATTTTGCATGCTGTTAACGAGATAACAGGATTAAATTGTTTAGTTTTATGTTAACAATTTAACGGACTGTAGAATGATTTATGAATCGTGTCTTGGATGCGTAATAGGGTCTTTTATAGATTAGATTTTGTTATGGTTCTCTTAGATTTAATTGAAGAATTAATAAATTATTTTCTGTCAATTACATGGATGATGGTCTGGTTTTAATTGAGGAATAAATAAATTATTTTCTGTTAATTACATGGATGTTGGTTGGTTTTAATTGAGAAATTAATAAATTATATTCTATCAGTTACATGGAGGGATTCTGGATTTTAATTTGTCGAGTGATTAATCTTTGTCTCGTCAATTACATGGATTTTATTATGGATTTTTAGTTGATGAACTGTCTCCATTATGTTTTTATCAAATATATGGGTTATGTGGATTTTATCTGATGTACTGTTTAAAGTGTTGCATCATTTACGGATCATTTGCATGATGTACACCGGTATGAGACGGTGGCATATGGAGGGACGGATTAGATCAAAACGCTACTTCCTACCCATTCATATATATGGAATGGATTAACTAAAATAGTTTAATCCTACATGGTTTCATATCCTGTCAATTAAAACAGTTGAACGACATATTGGATAATTGTTTATATTTCTATATTAGGAAGGATAGGGATTTAATTAAAACATTTAAATCCTAATTATATGTCGTGTCTGGACGACGAACAGTTGACCAACACAACGTTATATTTGGATGGAATTTATATATATAATTTATGGTACCACGATATGAGCTTGAGTATCAGGATCATTGGTTAGGGAGCATATATGCAGTAGGATGCGTAGTTGGCTGTATTGGTTGAGGTATACCCTGTTAGGCTTAGGTAGTCATGCCCACTCAGGTGCGTTTTGCATGTTGCTTTCTATTCAGGTTGAGACTCTCATCATAGTCCAGTGAGAGTCCTGTAGTGTGGATATATATATTTACAGACTATATAGATATGGTTGAGACATCTAGGTTGTATCTGCGTATCGGGTCTCTGTTTGAATTGTAGTTAGGATAGAACTTGTTCGTGGGTCTGACCCACTATTATTTTTCAGGTAACGAACGGTACCAGGTCTTAGAGCTTGTTTGTGCTGAGCAGAGATGGCTACTCATTCTTCCGACGACGTAGGAGTTTTCTTCGTGATATAGCATTGGAGTTCTTCGGTTGTTGTTTTCAGTGTTAGAGTTTTGTTAGGGGTCCACCAGATGGATTCCCGAGTTGTATTGGAAATGGAGAAATTTAATGTATTAGAATAGTTTCTTATTTATAAAATTTATTCTGAAGTGTCAGTTTCTAGATTATCATTTTAGTTTCTTTTCAACAATTTGATTTATTTCCTGTTTATCTTAATTGTATTCTGTATTCGTTTATTGCTAATTGGTTTGATATCCTCGGGTAATCGGGCGTGTGCCTGGCCAACCCGCATCCGAAAATCCGGAGGTATCACACTGAGTAAACTTCCAAGACTTAACATTGAGCCTACACTTGTCAACCATCCATGCTAACAAATGCTCCTATCCTAGGCCAACAAATGGGTGAATCTCCACCCTCCATGTGTCATAAGATCATGCCCCAAGTCTCCCCACCCTAATGCCAACAAGTTGCACCATGAGAATGTGACACTTGTCACATTTTTTTGGAATTGCAAAAAAGTCCTTTTTGAAAATATCTTCCAAATAAAATTACAAAATGGTTCCTAAGACGAAAATTAATTACTTTGCATAATTACACTAAAACCCCAAAAGTTATGAATAATTACCAAAAGTCATGCATCTATGCCCTTTACGAGAAAAGTAAACATTTAACATGCTTTTCTACAAAAGCAAAAATGTAGATATCATGGAAATTAAATATCATAGCGTATGCAAAGCCGGAATCAAATCTGAGCACCAAAAGTGAGGTTATGCAAGGAAAAACGATAAACGAGAAAAAGACGAAAAAGGAAAAAAGACGACAAAAGAAATTACCGAAAAAAGAAAAGAAGGAAAATGACCGGGTCATTACAACCTACCATCTTTAAAAGGATTTCGTCCCCGAAATCGAATCGTACCTGAAAGAGAGAATAAATGGGGATACCGAGAGCGAACCTCCTGCTCAAGCTCTTAGGTAGCCTCCTCAACGCTGTGGTGTCTCCACAAAACCTTAACCAATGGGATGGTCTTAGTTCGTAAGACTTGCTCCCGTGAATCAAGAATCTGGACCAGACCTTCTTCGTAGGTCAAGTCCTCATTAATAACCACATCAGTCCACCGTAAAACATGCGAGGGGTCCGGCTCGTACTTCCTTAGCATAGAGACATAAAAGATGTCATGAACCCTATCCAGGTCCGGCGGCAATGCCAAACAATAAGCAACCTCACCAACGCGTTCCAAAATCTTAAATGGTCCAATGAACCTAGGAGACAACTTGCCCGTCTGTCGAAATCTCAGAAGTCCCTTCCGTGGAGAAATCTTGAGAAAGATATGGTCTCTTACCTCAAAAGACAAGGATCATCTCCTCCTGTCAGCGTAACTCTACTGTCTACTCTATGCGGTAACCAACTGCTGCCAAATCAACTTGATTTTCTCTGTAGTTTCAATGATAATGTCGAGACCCAAGGCAACGGTATCACCGACCTCGGTCCAACAAACTGGAGATCTGCAAGGCCTGCCATACAACGCCTCAAAAGGTGCCATGCCAATACTGGCCTGGTAATTGTTGTTGTAGGCAAACTCAACCAAAGGGAAGTAGTCCTCCCAACTACCACCAAAATCCAAGATATAAGCCCGTAACATATCCTCTAATACCTGAATGGTGCATTCCGACTGACCATCAGTTTGAGGATGGAATGCCGTGCTAAAATAAAGCCCCGTGTCAAAAGCCTCCTGAAAATTCTGCCAAAAGTGAGATGTGAACCGCCGATCCCTATCCGAAACAATGGATACAAGAACCCCATGAAGCTTGACAATCTGTCTCACACACAGTCCATTCAGTCACTCTGCACTGTCTGTTACTGCCATGGGTAAGAAGTGAGCCATCTTAGTCAACTTGTCAACTATGACCCAAACGGCGTCATTCCCTGCCTGAGACCTTGGAAGTCCCGTTACGAAATCCATAATGATATGTTCCCATTTCCACTCAGCCACTGGTAATGGTTGTAATAGTCCTTCCGGTCGCTGATGCTTTGCCTTCACATACTGACAAGTAAGGCATCGAGCCACAAACTGTGAAACATCACGTTTCATGCCCTGCCACCAAAACTTTCGTCGTAGATTGTGATACATCTTCATACCACCAGGATGAACTGCGAGCCGAGAGTGGTGAAAATCTCAAAGAATGTCTTTGCGATAAGACAAGGGAACAAACATCATCCCCTTGTACCTGAGACCACCGTCTGAATGTAAGGTCCAACCCTCTACATTCTCACCACCTGAAATCCGAACATGGATAGCCTTCATCTCCTCATCTATCTGCTGTGCCTTAATAACTCTGCTAACAAGTGCTGGTTGAGCCACAAGGCTAAACAAAATAGCCGGTGAAACATCCTCATAAGACTGTAAACCAAGATCTGCAAGTTCTTTTAGCATCTTCCATTTGTGAATGGAAATGCTAGCAAGAGTACCCCGTGACTCCCTGCTCAATGCATCGGCCACTTTATTGACCTTACCCGGATGATACTATAACTCAAAGTCATAATCCTCTATGAACTCAACCTATCTACGCTGTCTCAAGTTTAAATCCTTCTGAGAGAAGAGATACTTGAGACTCTTGTGATCGAAGAAAACCTCAAATTTCTCCCCGTACAAATAGTGTCTCCACCCCTTTAGAGTCATGCATGCTCATTCTCTACGAGGAAGCTCTATCAACTCCTCTAGAAAGACATCTAGAAACTCATCTACAACTACCGGCAAAACACGGCCTGAACTGCTATCGTCGTCAGCTAACATGCTAGCCAAGTAGGACCTGTGGCGACTCCAGTCACCGATACTGAAAATCATTGTCAAGTGGGAATCGCTCCGATCTCCCACGAAGTGAAAACAATCTCTCGTCGGAGTGCAAACAGACACTCGCCCACGGAAGCAATCGATTATGGCATGAGAGAAAGACAACTAGTCCATCCCAAGAATAACGTCAAAGCCCGTTATGTCAAAAATAACAAAATCAAACTCTAAAGTCCACCCAGCTATCTCGATAGCATAACCCTGACAAACACGGTCCAAAAACACTGGACCCCAATTGGTGTGTCAACACAAAGGAAACCATTCCACTGCGTGACCTCTAGACCCAATGAATGTGCAAATGAAGCAGATATGAATGAATGTGATGCACATGTGTCAACAAGAACTCTAGCCCAAGAACTGAAAATTGGAAAGATACCTCGAACTGTAGAAGTCCCAACAAAGGTATTGGCATGTGGCAGTGCATAAGCTCGTCTCTGAGCCCCAGACTACTGTAAACTGCCTTGGTTGCCCAACTGATGTCCGGTAGCAGTAGGCGTAGAACCTCTAACCGAATATGAACTAACTGACTGCGCCGCTGACTGCAGTGCCTGAGGCACCCTGAAACCTGACTGCACAACTGCTGACTATGCCAGTGTGGCCTGTGAACCTATACCACTCTGTGTCCTGCCTTGCAATTTTGGATACTTTTTCCTGAAGTGACCTGGTTGCTTGCAATAATGACAAGCTCTGCGAACCCCCTTCATCAAAGTTGTAGGCTTATTAGCCTGTGACTGATTGGCCTGTGGCTGAAGATATGGGCAGCGAGGCTTAATATGCCCCAGCTACTTACAGTAGTGATAAATCACTCTCGGGCTTGACCCCAAAGATACCGGAACTGCAGGTACAGACCGAGCCTACTGTGTCTGTCCCTGAGTACGTGAACTGTCCCTGGCCTTAGCCTTCTTCCACTGACCCCTAACAGATACTAGTGAAGCCTTTCCACGAGACTGCTTATATGAGCCCTTGATCCTGAGCTGATCTCGGTCTTCTTCCAAAACTAACATAGCTTTTTGCATTACCTCCCCGTAGGTCCTCAATTCCAATACTAAAATCCGTGGCCTAATATCAAGATATAACCCATCTTAAAACTTCCTTGCCCTGAGCTCATCGGTAGCTACCATTTCTGGTGCATAGTGGGAAAGAGAAGTGAATTGTGTCTCATACTCAATGACACACATCCTGCCCTGATAGAGACCTGTGAACTGCACTCTCATGTCCTGCCTTATAGCCCTTGGAAAGAAGCGGTCGAAGAACAATGTCCTGAACTCCTCCCATGTCATCACCTCCATATCGTGGATATTGGTTATAGACCTCCACCATCAATTGCCATCTCCCATAAACATAACAGCTGTCAAGGAGATCCTCAATCGGTTTGTAGGTACTCCCATGTTATCGAGTTTGCATACCATGAGATCAAACCAAGCCTCTGAAGCAAGCGAATCCATACTCCCTGCAAACTAGTCGATCTTAACCCGATGTAACTTCATAAAGTAGTCCAATGCCTCATTAATAACTGGTGCCGGTGCTAGTGCCGGTGCCGGAATCTGTATCCCTGCCATATGCTGACGAAACATCTGCTGAATGGACTCTGACATCCCCAAAGCCACTCCCTGCACAATCTGTTCCTCATAAGTCGACACTCGTGGTGTATTAGGGTCCACACCACGAGGTTGAGCCCTGGGCCTCCCTAGACCCCGTGCGAGCCCGGTGTTTGTAACCTGCTCCTCAGCATGCTCATCCACTCTGATGTGACGAGAAGACTCTCCGCGAGTCAAAACCATGGTGCTACACACATAAGGGACAAGGTTAACAAAAGTGCTAGTCATTAAAACCTAATGCGACTCATGCCGTAAATGCATGAAATAAGTATCACATAGTAGATGTAAGAAATGTATGCAACATACAATCATGCTAAAATATACAAGCATATACAACATGCCAACACCAAACAATCATATAGAAAATGCTAAGGTATACAAGCATACATAACATACTAAATCAATTAAGGTAGACTCCAAACATACTACCACCTAAGCGCGTAAACATGTTATTAAATCAAAGCATGTTATCAAGAAACACGTAAACACATCAAAGCAAGTCAACAAAAGTATGATATGTACCCAAAACCCATCGTCCTAAGATTTTTGAACCTAAAAGCTCTGATACCACTTGTAACGACCCAAGTTTTTCAACCCAGTGCGTCAGTGATGACCCGTAAGTTAATCCAGTAACGGATCCGAATTGCAGAAGCAAAAGATAAACCAAGGTCTCTAGGGATATAAATTATCCTAAGACACCAATGTGACCCTCCTTGAAGTTACGAAACTTAAGTAAAGTGAAAGAACAAACAAGAGTCCATAACGAGCGAATTTCATTGATTAAGGGTAAAATGGTCAATTTACAACTAAAAAGGTAAACTTAACTCTAAACAAGTCAAATAAGGTCCACAAAACCTAAAAAAATCATTCCATAACATTCCAAGAGGTTCTAAGAACTTTGGACAAAAATCCCACAAAATGCCCTTTTTCGGTTTAAGCGAAAACTAACATCCTCTCACTAAAACCTAAATAACTTCCACTGTGATTTGAATCTGAGAATGGGATTGGTATCATTGGAAGTCTGACTCAAAATACTTGAGTTTAGGCTCAAGAATCACCCCATTTGGGTTAGAAACGAAGAAGTTACTGAAGTCGGAACTACAGGGTTGATACAAAACTGAAGGTAGCTGTGTATAAGGGCTATTTCGGTTAACCGATGGCTTATGTTGGTCTACCAAAGTGTCCCACTCTTAAAAATCAGGTTTTTGAAAAGTTTTTGCCAGTTTTGGTCATCCGAAACTTTATTTTGGTCGACTGAAATAGCCTTTATACACAGCTGCCTTCAGTTTTGTATCAGCCTTGTAGTTCTAACTTAAAATGGCCATAACTTCTTTATTTCTAACCCAAATGGGGTGATTCTTGAGCCTATAATCAAGAATTTTGAGTTAGATTTCCAATGATACCAATTCTATTCTCAGATTCAAATCACAGTGGGAGTTATTTAGGTTTTAGTGAGAGGGTGTCAGTTTTCGCTTAAACCGGAAAAGGACGTTTTGTGGGATTTTTGTCCAAAGTTCTTAGAACATCTTGGAATATTATGAAATAATTTTTTTAGGTTGTGTGGACCCTATTTGACTTATTTATAGTCAATTTTACCTTTTTAGTTGTAAATTGACCATTTTACCCTTAATAAATGAAATTCGCTCGTTATGGACTCTCGTTTGTTCTTTCGCTTTCCTTAAGTTTCGTGACTTCAAGGAGGGTCACATTGGTGTCTTAGAAATGATTTATATCTCTAGAGGCCTTGGTTTATCTTTTGCTTTCGCAATTCAGATCCGTTACTGGATTAACTTACGGGTCATCATTGACGCACCGGTTGAAAAACTTGGGTCTTTACAAGAAGTGTAAAACAAGAACTTGCCTTTAGCGATTTGATAAAAACCCTAGCCTCCTTCTTCCTCCTTTTTTCTCTCTTTTGCTAAAATAAAATACGTGATATATTTTTTGTCCTCTTTTCAACCCTATAGTTATATATTTATAGGCTAAATACTAACCCTACTCCTTTTCCCAATCCACATCAACTTAATAAAGAAAAATAATAAAGAAAATAATAAATTTAAAATACTAAAAAGATAACTAAATCTATGTTACGTATAATCTGTGTATATTCTTTTTATATAAATAAAATAAATATATCAAATTATCACTAAAGGACTTTCTTTATATATATATGTATATTTATTGATATATATATATACATATACACTATCCATGGGTAAATATATATACCCATTAAACCCCTTAGCCAAGTAATCCATGGAACCCAATTGGTTGGCCCATGACTATCATCCATAACCATTAGAATAAAAATAAAATAAAATAAAATAACCATTTAAAACATTTAATACCTAACCATTAATTCCAAAAAAAGCACCTAACATTTAAGTAAAAAAATACACATCATCTAACATATAATTTAACTAAACAAGTATTTCAAATAAACACATAATCAATTAATTCATATAAACAATTAAACAAATAGACAAGAAATCAAATAAAGAATTAAAAACACAACTAAAAATAATTAATAAAATACCAAGACTAACCTTTTAAAATTAGGGGTATTCTAATCAAGAGTAAGCCTGGAGTCAAAAGCTATTGGACGGAACGTCGCAAAGCCATAGGATTGTCAGGTTTTTGGTAAAATGATAGGTGTGAGCCTGAGTTAATGTCCATTGTACTTTGTTTCAAATATAGTGGATTGTTTTGCTCTGAACTGCACAGTCCATGAGATTTTTCTAACAACAATTGGTCTCTTCTACCAATTGGGATTTTCTCACTAAAATTCTAGTGTCATCTCTTAAACTTTAATTGTTTTACTTTTCAGTATTTATCTTTGTGATTATGGATGTTTAATTAATCATATTGCTTATGGGTAAATTAGTCAATCACAAAAATTGGGCATGTTGACCTAATAATCTCATCTAGGTCATTTAGAGAGTTAATCATAATTAAATCAAATAACAGCTTCCGCACCATGTAACTTACAATTGGTATCAAAACGGGTTACTCGATATATTGAGTAGATCATATTTATTGATTTGTTGTGATTTTTGCATCGTATTTGATAATTTATCTTTTGTTGATGTGTTGCTTTTACCTCCTGTTTTTGATTCTGTCACAAGCATGCATATTGAGTGGTCTAAGTATAAAAAGGATTCTGAAAATTTGTTGGAGAAATTTTAACTTGCAGAACTTGATAGAGATATTTATAAGTTAGAAGTTCTGTCTCTAATAAAAATTTGAAAGAACTTAGTCATAAAAATTTGAATCTTCTTCATAAGGTTGATTTTCTGTAAAAAGAACTTGAATAGGTAAATAGGTTTAATAAATCACTTGAACTTAAAATTGATTATTCAAGTAGTGAGTTTGTTAAATCAAAACATTCTTTTCAGAGATTTGACACTGACATTTACAAAATTGATAAGTTGAAAGAAGTGGTTAAGAACACTAGTAGTAACAAAGAATTGGCTTTAACTTCAAAAGATTTGTATTTTCAAAAATTTAAAGATGTTTTTGTGAAAGTTAAAACCAAACTTCTGTTATCATTAGTTCTCTAAAATTTGTTTGAACATGTCATTTTTGTGGAGAAAAGGGTTTGTTGACCTTAAGGATTTCATCCAAGGACAATCTAGAGGCTTTCATGATAACAAGCCATTAATGATGTTTTAAGACTAATGTTTATATTGAGTACTATATAGATAATTCACATTCAAAGAATGACCTCAATAAAGCTATAAAGATCATTCCAAGTATTCTATTACTCAAGATCACACATTAAGGAAAACAATGGATACAAAGAAGACATAAAGTTGTAAAGAACCAAATGCAAAGTCTATCCAAAGATAGCTTGGACTACAATGAGTAAGAAAGCAACTCAAATTAAGGAAGAAAGCAAGACTACCTCAAAGCCTAAAGATCATGGACAAAGCTTAAAGAAAGGGGTAGATAGGATGGTGAGTGTTTAGGATTAAATGTCAAAGTATTTATGAATCCATTTAAAGCTTATCTCTCTATATAGGACCATGCATATCATATCATCATTCATATGTTTCTGTATCTATTACCAATAGACTATGCACTTCGTCATATATATACTTGCACATGAAGTTATTGCTAAAGATTGAGTTAGTTCAAGCTTGCTTAAGCATTGAAAGAACTCATCACTTGTGCTAAAAATGTTAAGACCATGCACATCAATCACATGATTCATATTGGTCAACAATTAAGACATATGAAGCCTTCATTACCATGAATTGGTAATAGACATTAGGACCCCAAAATGCGCGTCATGAAAAACTGTGTTTTTGGCTAAGTGTGAAAAATGAATTTTTGAAATAATGATTATTTCAAAATAATTTTTCCCGATAATAACTCCTTATACTTCATATAGCCTAAACTGATTTTATTAGAATTTATGACCAAGTACATTAGTCTACATAAGGATTTATTTTTACCAAAACTGTCGCAAATCCAAATTTGTACTAAAACTGAATTTCTACATTTTGATTTAGTTGGATTTCAATTTTCTTATATTTTTTATTGAATCCAAATGGGGGGTACTTCCTTATTTATATTATAAACTTAAAAGTAAATGGACATATAAATACTGTAAAAACATTAAATTTCTAAAGTAGCAGTTTTTCTGAAGCAACTCATTTTGACAGACCAAAATGAATAGGTAATACATACTAGTCGACTGGTATCTCTTGGAATTTGGGCAATAGCCATGCTAAGTCGAAACTCACAATCGGCAAACAGAAATGTTATTTCTGTGACGACCCTAGATTTTTCAACCTAGTGTGTCCTGTGATGACCTGAACTGGATCCAGAATGCGGAAGCAAAAGATGAATCAACAGTCTCTAGAGATACAACACATCTCTAAGACACCAATGTGACCCTCAACGAGGTCACGGAACCCAAAAGAAACAAATGCGGAAGCGGCATTTTAAAAATGGACAAGAATTAACCTAGGGGAAAAATGGTCATTTTCAATACAAAAGTGGGTGCCGCTAAGCACACCATTGGAAAGACAATGAAAAATTGATCAAGTTTAAAAAAAAGTTCACTTGATTTGGATCCAGATGAAGAAGATATGGCTAACGGAAGAAATAAGGGCAAAAATGTCAAAAAAAGCAAACCCTAGAACATCTAACCGGTTACCACACCTTCCTAACCGGTTAGGAGGCCAAAAATCATGACCACAACACTGCCCAAGCACATCTAACAGGTTAGGAGACCCCTTCTAACCGGTTACAAAGCAAAAAAATAGAAGGGTCAACAAGGAAACCTGGCAGCAGGAGTTTTTCGTCAAAAATTGGATTTTTGAGGGCCAAGATGACATTTTTTGGACAAACACAAAGAAGAAACCCCCTCAAAATTGAGTTTTCTACATGAAATTGTAAAAGGAATAAAAAAAAAAAAAATCACTATAAGATGCCCAAAATGCCCCTCCATGAAATCAGGTCATGAGGGTCCAAAAAGCTGCTAAATGCAAAATTGAAAGCTGAACTTCATGAATGATTTTCGGTACCAAGATGACATATTCGGGAAAAACACAAAGAAGAAACCCCCACTAAAATCATGTTTTACATTGAACCATGTTGAAAGAAGAAAATAAAACCACTTTGAAAATTCAAGAATGCCCCTAGATCAGATTATGCAATAAAGATGCGAAATGAGTCCATAAGAAGCTCATTTCACCAAAGAAGAAGTTTTTCTTGAAAACGATCATGCACGCAAACGTAACTTACCTAATAGAATGTGCTACAATGGTCCATGGCTTAAAAATATTGCCGATGTAAAATACGATCCCCCGACGGCCAAAATGACAAAAATGGAACTTAGAATGAAAACTCGGAATTCAAAATTATGAAATGGTTTTAAAATACCGTTTGGCCCTTGGCCACACTTCATACATGATTAATGAAACCCTATAGAAGAATCAAAATGGAATTCCCACACCTAATGCAAACATGGTGAAGCAATAACTCAAAAATTTTCAATATTTTCATAATATTCTATGAAGTCAAAAATTATATAGGATACAAATTACATGTCATTGGCCTCCGGCCTCATCTCATACATGTCAAATACGTTGTAAAGAGTGTACTCATGTACACATTACATATATGGAATCAATTATACACACTTTGAAATTTAAGGCTATAAGTAGCATTCCAAGCCAACTTTTACAAGAATTAAAAACCTTCAAGTTTACAATCATTCAAGCAATGATGAACATCACGAACCAAGTCTTCATACCTAAAACAGCCTCCCAGTAACTTCGGGGTGAGTAAACAAGTTTACTCGTAGAGAATGAGCATGCATGACTCGATTTCTTTAGAGATTTTTACATTGACTTGAAACAATTTAAAAAGGGTCATGCCACCTAACGTTTATGTCAAAGGTTAGACTCAGGGAGCATCCTAAGCTACCCTAAAACATTTCTAGCATAAATCACATCTTTCATGCAATTCCAAACAACATAAGGGCATGCTATATAAAGTAATGAGATATAAATTTTCAAAGTTATCAACTTGAAATCTAAAGAACGAAAACAACTAAATATAACCATTTAGCATAATTAGAATCTCAAATGCAATGCATCATGACATAGATTCTCAAAGTTATCAACTTGAAATCTAAAGTACGAAAATAACTAAATATGACAATTTAGCATAGATGTACTTAACAACATCAAATCACCAATAACCAAAACCCCAAGTCACAATTGAACATGATTGTCAACTTGGAATTGAATGCGAAATCAAATAGTGGAATACTTGGACATCATGCCTTGGATAAAACCAAGACCTAAATGGTTATTATGGGCATTAACCCTGTAGGAAGACCACCCTAGTGTGCACTATCTCAATTGGGGAGGACTCATACCTCCCGCACTAGAGCCAAACTCTAGCCATGTCACTTGTAACAATAATGTCTCAAGACTCCAAAATAAACCAAATAAGTTCACAACTTATACATAATTTATATAATGTATGAAAACACCTTCCATGCGCAAGTAGGTTGAAACCACACAATCCATGCCTTAGAGTTTCAATTCTAAAATGGCATACATAATGTCAATTACAAAGTGTGCAATTCATTACACAAGGCAACAATATATTCCAAAAAGAAAATAAGTTCTCATGAACATAAATATAACAACAATATTATCCAATACTCAAAACACAACCAAGTGAATATACAGCAAGTCCAAGTCCATGATTTGAATATAGAAACAACTTCTAAAACACAAATAGATCCATGGAGCCATTAGATAGAATTTAATTAAACAAAATAATTAAATTCTCTAGATTTCAAATCAAATTCAAATAACCTCTAATTAATATATGTTAAACAACATAGCATGCTCATTATATATATCAAATCAAAAGTGCAAAATGAGCAAGATAACATCAAATAAAATTTAATTAATTTAAATCAATTAAATCCCTAGATTTCAAAAGTTGTTTAAATGATCTCAAATTAATATATGTCAAGCACTAAGTCATGGTCATACCATATATCAAGTCAAAAATGGAATACAAACAAAATACAATTAACTAGAATTTAAATCAAATTAAATTTATTTAATTTCTAGATTTAAAAACTCATTTAAATCATTCCAATTTAATATATAACAAAGATCATGTCATGGCCATGCCATATACCAAGTCTAAAATGAGTTATATGCAAGCTACGACAAATCATTAATTTCTCAATTTAACAAAAGACATGCATACAACTTATATATCACTACAAAAGCAAAAAATACCCTTAGGTAATAAATTATAACACCCCCTACCTCACTAGAGAAGTGTCTTTCTAGAATCCAAGGCAAATCAACACAAAATGGCAAACCCTTCAAGGGTTATGAAGAGGAGGATGAGGGAAACAAAAAGTATTCCCAAGGTTAAGCTTGGAAATCAATGGAAGGCTCTTAAAAATCAAAGTCAAGCTTAAGGCTTTAAGCTTCATCCATAGAGGCTAGGGTTTTTGGTGAGGAAGATAATGAAACAATGAAATGAAGTGTGAGTGGAGGAAATAGAAATCCTCCACTCACTATGTGATCTTACACCATGGTCAACACACACAAGTTTGGTCAATTGCACAAAAAACCCTTCTTTAAAACCATAATCTCAAAGTGGCCTAAAAATAATTACAAGACTTAATTGTGAACCTACACTTGTCACAAATCCAAGGTTCCTTCCTAGGCTTAATCTCAAGCCTATACTTGTCAACCATCTAAGCCAACAAGTGCACCAATCCTAGGCTAACAAGTAGGTGAATCTCCACCCTCTAAATGTTACAAGATGATGCATCCAAGTCACTTCACCCCAATGCCAACAAGTGGCATCATGAGAATGTGACACTTGTCACATTTTCCAAAAATTGTAAAAAGGTCCTTTTTAAAAATATCTTCCAAATTAAATTACAAATGGTCCCTAAGACGAAAAATAATTACTTTATTTAATTACACTAAAACCCCATAAGTTAAGAATATTATAAAAAAAGTTATGCATCTATACCCTTTACAAGAAAGTAAACACTTAACATGCTTTTCTAAGAAAGTAAAAATACACATGGCATAGAATTTAAATATCGTTGATGCATGCAAAACTAGAATCAAATCCGAACACAAAAAGTAAGGTTGTGCCAACAAAGTGACAAATGGGAAAAAGACGAAAAGTGAATAGTGTCACAAAAGTGAAAATGTGAAAATGACTCGATCCTCAAAGGAAGTGGTCAATCCAAAGGAAAGAGTATCGGAAACCATTCCTGAGCACTCAAGATAACACTAAGTGATGAGAAACTGAATACAGAAAAGAAAAGACAAGGGAAAAAAAATATCCGTAAAAATCTGAGAAAAAGGAAAGGAAGAAAAATGACCGGGTTATTACATTTAGGTCGACCGAAATAGGGCATTTTGCAGACCTTAAGTTATTTCGGTCGATCGATGTAAGTCCAAATCTGATTCAAACGGCTATTTTGCCTTGAACCCCGTGCACAACAGCTATATTTTTTAATAACTATATCAGAACTCTATAAATAGAGCTGGGGATTTCGGGATTTAGTGTTGCTACAATAGAGAAACATCAAATAGCATCCAAAGAGCTTTGTTCTTAAATTCATACATCCCATATCATTCATAGAGTATTGAGCTTTAATATATTTATTTATACTCTAGTTGCGAGCTAATATTTGCATATCAATCTTTGAGAGATATATTTGTATGCAACAAATCTGATCTTCATTTGTAAGGGCTGGTGCAACCCAGGGAAGAAGAAGCAAGCTAGCTTCAATTTGTAAGGGTTGGGGTGACCCAAAGGATGACTAAGGGAAGGTTGTTCTCTTAGCAAGGTGAAGCAAGAAGTTGTTTCACGTAAAGGTTTGCTTTCCACTCGTAAGGAGGTGCCATAGTGGATTGGGAAGTCTCAAGAGGGGTCTTGAGCCGAGGAGTAAGAGTTTTCGAACCTCGCTAAAATCGCCGTGTGAATGTTTGCAAATCTCTCTTTCTTTATCTCCTTTACATTTATGCTATTAATTGTTTATGTTTATATATTGATAATTGCATAATTGTTAGAAGAATTCTAGTAAAATTTGTAAACCTGAAAATTGGCCATTGTTTACCATAGACTCTATTCACCTCCTAGAGTCAATACTTGGGCAACAAGATCATATCAAGTATAAGTGTCAAAAAAGAAAAATTGAACTTGGGATGAAATTGAAAATTTTGAAGAGTTCGAATAAAAAGAAAAGAATGAAAAAGACTTATAAGCTTTGTGATACTTTGCTTAGGACAATAAGGAAATTAATCATTACATAATGAATCTAAATTTGTTTGGGTAAAGAAAGACTGTTTTAAATGCCTTATCATGCACACTACACTTAGAGCACTAGATCCATGTGGTTGGTACTTTGGTAGTGGTTGCTCTAGGCATATGACATGGGATAGAACATCATTTACCATTTTTAAGGAATGTTCAGTTAGAACTGTTGCTTTTGGTGATGGTAATGCTTCTAGTATAAGTCGTAAAGGTAAGATCAAATTTCTAGGCATTGGAGAGTTAAAAAAGGTTCTATATGTTAAAGATTTAGCTACTAATTTGTTGAGTATTACTCAAATCTGTGATGAGGAATTTCGAGTCAATTTTACTCAACAAGGGTGTTTTGTAACTAATGAAAAAGGTAAATGTGTCTTGAAAAGAACCAGAACTTTTGATAATTGCTATATTGTTTATTCGGATCCGTCACTTATGTGTTTTTCTACAGTTCTTGATGAGGCAATTTTATGGCATAAAAGACTTGGTCATGTGAATTTTAATAATTTGGTGAATTTGTCTAATAATGATCTTGTTCGAGGTTTGCCTAAGTTAAAAATGTCTAAGAATGAAATATGTGGCACATGTCAATTAGGAAAACAAACTAGAGTGTCACATAAGAAACTTCGTCATAGAGTCATTACTCAGCATTTAGAATTGACACATATAGATTTAATGGGTCGTATAACACCTGATAGCATTGGAGGAAAAAGATATTTGCTTGTTATAGTTGATGATTTTTCACGATTTACAATGATTGCATTTTTGCAAGAAAAATCTGATACTTTTGTAAATTTCAGGTCTATTTGCCAATTGATTGAAAATGAGAAGGGGTATCGAATAATTCGTATTAGGAGCAATAATGGAGGTGAATTCAAACCTAAGGAGTTTATTGAATGTCGTAATAAGTTTAGCATTAAACGTGAATTTTCAGCACCTAAAACACCATAACAAAATGGTGTAGTAGAAAGGAAAAGTAAGACAATAGCAGGTATGGCTCATACTACACTTCATGAGAATAAAATTGCTAGTCAGTGTTGGGTTGAGTCAGTACGTACTACTTGTCATATCTTAAATAGAGTATATCTTAGGCTTGTAACTAAAAAGACTTTATATGAATTATAGTATGATAGAAAGCCCACTGTTAAATACTTTAGAGTCTTTGGAAGTGTAGACATTAAAATTTTAATAGACTTTTGTTTTGACAAATTGACCTATTAAATATAGGTCTAATGTTTAATTAAATTATTTAATTAGCCCAAGCTTGGTCCACTTAAATTATTAAGCCCAGCCCAGATGATTAAATGAAAAGATAATTATTCCTAATAAAGTATATTTAGAATAATTATCATAATATAACCGGCCCGGCCCAGTTATAATTTTATCCTTATCAGGAGATGACATATGTCATCATCCTATTAATCCAAGAAACCTATAAATAGAGGCCTAGAAGAAGAAGGAAGGGGTACACAAATTCAGAAAATCTAGAGGACACACAAATTCAGAGTCCAAAAATGTAGAGACTCAGAAATTCAGAAAGTCTAGAAATTCAGAGTCTAGAAATCCAGAGGGTAGATAAATTCAGAATTCAGAAATCCAAAGAGAAATACAAAAACTCTACCTAAAAGCGAAGAACACCAAGCACATCAAATCATGTCATTCTTCATCCAAAGTCCACGGTGATCAACAACAAGCACATTAAATCATGCCATCTTCATCCAAATTCCACGGTGATTCAAGATCAAGCTCGTGCAGCCCTTGGATCCAACCAACCAAAAAAGGAGATTGAATCAGAGGACCTTATTCTTTGTAAAAAAATTTACAAAGGGTTGTACTCCAAATTTTCTAATTTAATAAAATATTATTTTTGCTCCATCTTTTGTTTTTATTTGCAGACTACAAAATTTGTGTGTACAAATTTCTGGCATGCCCGGTGGGACATCTTCTACTTCTCATCTCTTTCTTCTACATCAAATCCTTAACAAATTCATCGTCAAATTCTATGACTTCCAACAAGATTCAGACAAAGAGCAAGAATACCACCAAGGATGTCGCAGTCATGACGGGCAACATCAATACCACCACAAAAGGTGGCAAGAAGGTTGCAACTTCGTCAATTGGTACAAACACCTCTGCAAGTTCAATGGTGTGGAGCATGGTCAAATTATCCGTTCTTGCCAAAAGACAGCACGATGCGATGAGAGTCAATTCTGCTAAATCTGTCAAAGTAATAACTCAAACTCATACCTCCTTCACCTCACTAGGGGTAAGGAGGAAGGTTCCTACAACCTCAAAGGTTGCTCCAGTCACAAGTTTAAGTTCAAGGCTAGTCCACTCAAGGCCAAAGATTTTTTCTGACTCCATTACTATACCAGTCATGATGACGAGTACTACCTCGTACGAAGAGCAATTGACAACTATGGCCCATGCAATTGAAAGATTACAACACTCTCTCAATGAGCAAGATCTGAAAATGCCTCGCTGACAGAAAAGTTAAAATTGCATGACGACAATGCTGAGTCAAGCAAAGGCCGAATTTCTCATTCTAATTCCATACCAGAAAACACTCCAATTGATAATCAAAATGACGTGTCCGCCAATCCAACAATTGATGCTGCCTCTGTCACCTCACTTTCCGTCCAACAACTTCAAGACATGATAGTGAATTGCATAAGAGAACAATACAGTGGCATTCCTCAAAGTGCTCACATGTATTCAAAGCCTTACACAGAAAGAATTGATATCTTAAAAATATCGATTGGGTATCAACCTCCAAAGCTTAAACAGTTTGATGGAAAAGGCAATCCCAAGCAACATGTCGCACACTTTATAGAAACTTGCGGCAATGCTGGTACAAACGGAGATCTCCTTGTCAAACAATTTGTTCATTCCCTCAAAGGGAATGCATTTGATTGGTACACAGACCTCAAAGTTGGAGGTATTGACAGTTGGGAGCAGATGGAATGAGAATTTCTTAATCGTTTCTACAGCACTTGTCGTACTGTAAGTATGTTAGAGCTTACAAACACAAAATAGATGAAGGGTGAACCCGTGGTTAACTACATCAACCGTTGGTGAGCTCTAAGTCTTGACTGCAAGGATCGTTTGTTTGAAATTTCTGCAGTTGAAGCATGTATGCAAGGCATGGGAGCTTCTTTACATCCTACAAGGGATTAAGCCTCGCACATTTGAAGAGCTTGTTACTCGAGCCCACGACATGGAGCTTAGCATGCAAAATTATAGTGCTAGAGAAGATATTCCTGATATATCCGACAACCTTCAAGAAGATGAGAGAAGTGAGTCTGAAGAAGAAGACAATATACTTCCTAACTCGGATGACGAAAGAGCTTCATCTTTCATTATAAGTATCATCTCAAAAGAATTGCATCAAGAAAAGCACCATGCTATAACAATGACTTCAACCGAAAGTACAAAATCACAGGGAGCATTAAGTCAAGGAAACCAAGAAGAAAATCCTCAAAGTGACGACGAGATAGTTCATACCCTTCAGCATAGGTTTGGGTTGCCATCTGATTCTTGCAAAGTTGAAGAATAATAAAAATTGAAGTGCTCCCAGAGACGAGCCTAAACTGTTGATGACACTCCTTGACACGAGTTTAAACTGTCTACCTGCAAAAAAAAAATCAAGAACTCCTTGATACGAGTTTAAACTATCTCCTAAAAAAAATGACACTCCTTGACACGAGTTTAAACTGTCTACCTGAAGAAAAAAAAATCAAAAACTCCTTGACACGAGTTTAAATTGTTTACCTGAAGAAAAAAAATCAAGAACTCCTTGATACGAGTTTAAACTATCTCAAAAAAAAAAAAAAAATGGCACTCCTTGACACGAGTTTAAACTATCTACTTAAAAAAAAAAAAAAAATTGGCACTCCTTGGCATGAGCTTAAACTGTCTACTTGGAAAAAAAAAAAAAAAAAAAAAAAAAAAAAAAAAAAATCTCTTCTTTTTATTGAACTACGTAATGACTTTATCCCTTTTTTGAGGATACGTAGACATCTTAGAATTTTATTCTAAGTTCAGTACGACGCTAAAAAAAAAAAAAAAAAAAAAAAAAAAAAAAAAAAAAAACTTCTTAAAGTTGTAAAATGGCAAAGTGTGCTCGTCACGATATATCAAAAGGACTAGTCACAATTAATCAATTTGGCTTACTGTCAAGATATTGTTGTCATTCATCACAAATTTTCAACTTGACTCGTTATCAAGATGTTGTCACTCATCATGCAATATCAAAAATGTTCATCGCACCTGTCAACTTAGCATGCCACCAAAATGTAGCTACAAAGGAAATTTTGATTTGACAAAGTGTAGTTGTGAAGAAATAAAGTGTAGCTGTGAAGAAATAAATTGGTTCATCGCCAGACTGTAGATGCCATGAAAAATTCTGCTCGCCGCCGAGTGATCGGTGGTCAATTATCAATTATAATTCACCCTTTTGTAATAGCACAAATCATTGTAAAATAGGGCTATTGATCGGGTAAGTTGAACCACTGAGATTGCTAGTTTATGGCAACCAAGGTGTCTAAAATCACTTTTAGAATGATAAAGGGGTATAGAGTTTTGTTTGCGTTGTTAATAAAATTAGGAATTGAAAAATGCATAAAACAATAATGTGCTAGGAAGTAAAGAGATAAAGACAATAAAAAAGGGACTAGGGAAGTGAATCCACTACCTATCAATAAGCATGCTAAGATATGATTTACTTGGGGAAATAACATATATGTATGACCATGGAATGCAACAACACAAAATTGCTACATTACCCTTAAGAAATTTATGAAATCAATAGGCAAGAATAACCTATCAAAGCATTACATGTTTTGATTACCTAAACTAGGATGCAACCTTAGAAATGCTCACCAAGCCAAAGATTATCAAGACCTTAATCTCATAATAAAAGCACATGAAATAGAAATCAAGAATAATCTATCAAAGGAAGGCCTTAAGCAATAGATTATCAAACTTCCTAAATATCATGCCAATAAAAACACTTCCATGAACTCATCTCCATTGTCATTATAAAAATGTAGCAATATAATCATGAGAGAAAATAATCTAAGACAAGATATTTAACTCAAAATGATCATTTATAGACATTGAATTTCATTACATCATGTAAGGTGCTCTAGCTCATGGAAAAACCATATATATACATTATACCCCAAAATTAAATCAAAACTAAGCAATGCTTACAAAATAGGGCTACATCACCTCCCTAGATAGGGAGTTAGTTACCCATAGATACAAGGAATGAAGAAGAAGAAGAAGCCTCCATCTCCATTTTCGTACCTAAGGCTTCAAGAATACCCAAACCCTCCAAACTCACTATTTCTCTCTCTAACTTAGCACAAATGTGAGATCTCCCAAAAATATAAGCTTCCCACCTCTTATCTAGGCAAAATCCTCCCTTCAACCACTCAATTTCGAGCTCCAACTACCCTAGAAGCCATCAGGACCACAGAAATTTCTTAGGGGACAAAATGCAGCTTGAAATTAGGAGTAGGTGATCTACTATCCGCAGATCGGCGGGCGCTCGCGGGTGCTTGAAATCCAAGGAGCTCACTGGAGGTTTTGGCGGGCGCCTGCGGATTTGCGACGGGAGCCCGCGGATCTGCGGTGGGCGCCCGCGGTGCTGCGGCTGGGGCCCGTGGGGCTGGGGCCCGTGGGGCTGTGACGGGGGCCAGTGGGAACAAGGGGCTACTAGAGGTTTTGGCGGGCGCCCATGGGACTGCTGCGGGCACCTGCGGAGCTTGGCTGCAAAACCTTCATTCCTCTCTTGAGCCACTTTGAGCCGATCTGCTGACGCGGTTGTCATCTTGAGCGCTATACCACAAAACTCACACGTTTGATGAATCAAAAGGCTTGAACAAAAATGACGGTCCCCGGCAACGGCGCCAAAAATTGATCAGTGGTTAATTATCAATTATAGTTCACCTTTTTTGAAATGACATATCCTAAGACAATACCCTTTTGGACCATGAAATGGCTTTTTTCCCAACTTAAAATCAGATTTGTCTCCTTGCATCTTTGAAGCACAAGGGATAGATTGTGGAGACACGAGTCAAAGGAGGATCCAAAGATGGAAAAATCGTCCATGAACACTTCTAAAAACTTTTCAACCATATCGGAAAATATGGACATCATGCACCGTTGGAAAGTTGCCGGTGTGTTGCATAGCCCAAAGGGCATGCATCTATAGGAAAATGTTCCAAAGGGACATGTGAATGTGGTCTTTTCTTGATCTTGAGGATCAATTGCCACTTTGTTATAGCCGGAATAACCATCAAGGAAACAATAGTAGCTTTGGCCGGTTAACCGCTCTAGGATTTGATCAATGAATGAAAGTGGGAAATGATCCTTCCTAGTGGTAGAATTTAGTTTCCGGTAGTCGATGCACACACGCCACCTGGTGGTGGTGCGTTGTGGCACGAGCTCTCCCGCTGAATTTTCAACAACGGTGAGGCCGGATTTCTTGAGAACAACTTGAGTGGGGCTTACCCACTTGCTATCAGAGATGGGGTAGATGATTCCCGCATCTAGCAATTTGATCACTTCTTTCATGACCACTTCTTTCATGTTAGGATTCAACTGGCGTTGCACCTCTCTAGAAGGTTTAGCGTCGTCCTCCAAATGAATGCGGTGCATATAAATAGAAGGGTTGATTCCTTTCAAATCAGCCACTGCCCAGCCAATAGCTTCTCTGTGCTCTTGTAGCATCACTAAAAGGCTATTTTCTTGATCCGTTAAAAGGTCCGAAGCAATAATGACCGGAAGAGTTTGACTTGCACCAAGAAACACATACTTGAGGTGTTGATATGTTTGAAGCTCAAGAAAATAAATTCAAATACAGTATGTTGTCTCATAAGAATGGCAGCAAACTGGAACCCCACTATGTGACAAAGCAATTGGAACCCACTTTGTGACAGTGCAATTGGAACCCACTATGTGATAGCGCGATTGAAGACCTGTGGATCATAGTTGTCCTCGTTGAGAAGAAAGCTTCTGGTGGAAGAGATTGATTCAATTAAATTATCGATCAAGGTTGACTGCTATAAATAAGGAAAAAGGCTTGGAGGCAAAGTTAATTGGAGTCGATGTTGACTGCATGGAACAACTTCTGTGTCATTCTTGGATCCGTAGCTAGAGAGCTTATTCTTAAGAAGTCCTGCAAAAAAAAAAAAAAAAAAAAAAAAAAAAAAAAAAAAAAAAAAAAACCTCCATTCCGAACCACCTCTTCACGTGGCAAGTATGGGTCTGTTCATACAAATAAAGGTGTCCATCAGTCTTTAAAGCTCCATCTGTGGTTGTATGTGGATCTTTGATCACTCCATTGTTGGTTGTAGGCGGGTCTTTAATCTGCATAGCAAAACTCCATTGACACGGGTCTTTGATTAGGCATAGCGAAAGACTAGTGAACGGAAATCTCCATTGGCGATTATGGTTGAAAACAAAATAGGGGCAGGAACTTAACTGTTTTGTCAAGGTGATTCCAATCTCTGCTTCTGTTGAAAAAATAATAATAATAAAACTGGTTGCTGAGGCTTGAAAAAAAAAAAAAAAAAAGCGGAGAAAAAAAAAAAGGAAAGAAAAAGTAGCGTGAAAAAAAAAAAAAAAAAAAGAAGAAGAAGAAAGAAAAAAAAAAAAAAGAAAAAGAAAAAAGTGAAAAAAAAGGCATGTAAAAAAGGAAAGAAAAAAAATATATAAAAAAGGAGCGTGAAAAAAAAAGGGAAAGAAAAAAAAAAAAAAAGGGAGAAAAAAAAAAGGAGAGAAAAGAAGGGGGTAAAAAAAAGATAAGTGAAAAAAAAAATGCGTGAAAAAAAGAAAAAAGAGGCGTTAAAAATAAATAATAAATAAATAAAAGACATATTGATTATTTGCTCGAGGCAAGCAAAGTAATTCAGAGGCTGTAATCTGACAAGTCTTCAGAGGTTTTGGAATTGACGGCAAACCCTATAACATTGGTGGTATATATAGGTAACAAAATATATCCAATTTGTACTCTTTTCAAGTCCCACTTGAAAAAGGAGACAAGTCCTGTCAAACATGGACTCGAAGTGGGGGCAATTATAGACATTAAAATTTTAATGGACTTTTGTTTTGACAAATTGATCCATTAAATATATGTCTAATGTTTAATTAAATTATTTAATTGGCCCAAGCTTAGTCCACTTAAATTATTTAATTAGCCCAACCCAGATGATTAAATGAAAAGATAATTATTCCTAATAAAATATATTTGGAATAATTATATTTAAGGATAATTATCACAATATAACCGGCCCGACCTAGTTATAATTTTATCCTTATCAGGAGATGACACATGTCATCATCCTATTAATCCAAGAAGCCTATAAATAGAGGCATGGAAGAAGAAGGAAGGGGTACACAAATTCAGAAAATCCAGAGGACACACAAATTCAGAGTCCAGAAATCCAGAGACTTAAAAATCTAGAAAGTCCAAAAATTCAGAGTCCAGAAATCCAGAGGGTAGACAAATTTAGAATTCAGAAATCCAGAGAGAAATACAGAAACTCTGCCAAAAAGCAAAGCACATCAAGCACATCAAATTGTGTCGTTCTTCATCCAAATTCCACGGTGATCAATAATAAGCACAACAAATCGTGCCGTTCTTCAACTAAATTCCACGGTGATCAACAATAAGCAAATTAAATCGTGCCGTCTTCATCCAAATTCTATGGTGATTCAAGATGAAGCTCGTTGTATTACCCCTAATTTTAAAAGGATAGTCCTGGCATTTATTTAATTGTTTAATCCTTTATTTAATTTTTTTATTGCGTGTTATTTTATTTAATTGGTTATTTTAATTGTGTGTTTCTTGCATGGTTATATAAATTTGACTTTGTTTTAACTAATTGATTAAAGTGTTTTATTTTCTTTTAGTAAATTGTTTTAAATTAAATTGTTTTATGATGTTTTATGTGACTTAATTGATAATTCGTTTTATTTAATTAAATTGGTTTAAATTAGGATTGTGTTTTCTATGTATTCACGTATTAGCCGACATAGGTTATAACTTAGGTTATTCTTGGGCCAACTAAGTGTTGCATTAGGGCTCAACTTATACAAGGATTAGGGTTGGATTACTACGCCTATAAATATGACCTTATGTGGGTTTAGAGTTGGAGAAAAAATACATAAAACACTATTCCCGTATACAATGATATAGAGAGTTGTGAGAGCAGAGAAACAGAGAGGGATTAAGGAGGGAAGGTAGGGTTGTGGGCTTCAACTAAGACTAAACCAAGAATGATAGAGGTGGAACAACAGTCGGAAACTTCGTCGGAAAATTCAGGAGATGACAGTTTAGAGTTTCAAATCTGAAACTTAAGGCAAGGCTCTGTTCTATTTGTGTTATGTGCATGCCTAGCTAGACTCCAGGGGATTAATACATGCTAAAATTGATTAGTCAAGCATGCTTAACTGGATTAAAACAGAGAGTATATGTTTTTAGTTTCAATTTCTTATTTTAAATGATTCTGAAATTCTTGATGCATAATTTATGTTTAAGTTTAAATCTTTGCATGTAAAAATATCTAAAATAACTTAGTATGGACGTATGGGGCTTAGGTTGAAGCTTAGAGGCCTTAACAATGGAGTTTTAGGGTTTACAGAGGTTGAACAGACGAAGAACAGATGGAGAAGATGATGTCAGCACAAACTCAGCCGACTGAGTTGGGGACTCAGCCAACTGAGTTGGGAACTTAGTCGACTCAGTTGGTAGTTCAGCCGACTGAGTTGGGAACTCAGCCGACTGAGTTGGTAGTTCAGTCGGCTCAGTTGGACCGTGACCTGGATCCTCGTTTTAATTGCCCAGAATTGTTTTGGAACCTATTTTAAGTAATCTAAATGGGTTAAATGGACTTTGGATGGTTCTAAAATGCATAATACACTTCTTATGCTTAGGAAATTTGACAATACGGATATGTAAATAATTTTTATAAATTATTTAAAGGATGAATCAGTATAAAAGCATACAACTTAGCATACTGATAATGGATGGAAAGAACCAAATTGCTTAGTTAAATTTTGGGTAACATAATGGATTATAATAAGATTATAAATCTTATATTGGATGCATGATAGATCATTTTATGTTTAAGGTTTAAACTATGCATGCTCTGGATGTTAATTGTTAGAATATCAAATTCTCTAGTGCAATTACATGAATTAATGCTGGGATTTATATTGCTGAAATTTTAAATACTTTTCTGCAATGATATGGATAATGGTTTGGATTGTAAATTACTAGCTTATTAATATGTTTTGTAATTTACATGGATATGAAGGATTGTATGCATCGGTGTGGGACGGTGACATACTAGGGACGGTTTAGCTTAAAACGCTTAAACCTACCCTAATGGATTAAAGGATGGATTGAAAAATATTGAATCCAAATTGTGATTGAGTTAGATCAACTGCGACTAAGTTGAATGGCTTCCTGAAGTAATGGATGGTAGTTAAGTCATATCAACTAAATAAGTTGAGTGACTAACTAGTTTGTATATAGTATGTCATCTCAATAAGTATTTGAATGACATACCCTGGTTTTGGACGAACTTTATATATATGTTTATGGTACCACGAGATGAGCTTGAGTCTCAGACTCGTTAGTTAGGGTGCGTATATGCAGTGGATGTGTAATTGGTTAAAGTAGATTGAGGTGTACCCTGTTAGGTCTAGGTACTCATGCCTACCTTTGGGTGTGTTTTCATATGTTGCCTTCTATTCAGGTTGAGACCCCTACTGTAGTCCAGTGAATGTCCCTTAGTGCGGATATATATATGTATGGACTAAATAGATATTGTTGAGCTATCTAGGATGTATCTGCGTATCGGATTACTGTTTGGATCGTAGTAGGATAGGACTTGCATGTGGGCCTGACCCACTCTTTATTTTTCAGGTGTCCGTCAGTTCCAGGGTTAGAGCTTGGACGTGCAGAGCAAATACAGATATTCATTCCTCCGACTACGTAGGAATCTTTTCTATGTTTAGCTTTAGATTATATTTCAGATATTGTAGTTTCTATTGAGTTTTAATAAGGGGTCCACTGGATGGATTACCGAGTTGTAAACTTATGGAGTTTTGGATTAACGGATTTAAATAATTATGTTTTGAGGATTTTTATTTGAGTTTCTTTCAGCTTATTATTTTTATTTCTTATTACATTATTTTGTATTCCGTGTTCGTTTTAACATATTAATTGTTTGATATTCCCTAGGGTTTGGGCCTAGGCCTGATCAACCCGTGTTTCGGATCCGAGAGGTATCACACTCGTGCAGCCCTTGGATCCAACCAACCAAAAAAGGAGATCGAATCAGAGGACCTTATTCTTTGTAAAGAATATTACATAGGGTTGTACTCCAAATTTTATGAATTAATAAAATTTTATTTGCTCCCTATTTTGTTTTTATTTGCTGACTACAAAATTTGTGTGTACAAGAAGTAAATGTTACATCCTTAAAGATAGGGAACACTTGAAATTTTTTGACTTTAGAAGTGATGAAGGTGTCTTTTTGGGTTATTCACAAACAAGTCGGGCTTATAGTTTGTAATCTTATAACCAATGTTGTTATGGAGTCAATTAATGTTGTGTTTGATGATATAAGGTCTAAGGAAATCTTACTCAACTTGATGAAGAGGAGACTAATTTTGAAATTGTAGGAGATAGAACAGAACCTACAATTTATGAGGAAGAAATAGTTGAGAATTTAGGTGGAGAAAGTGAAGAGGTTGAAGAGGATATTGTCAAGGAATTAGAGGTCACCATTGATGAACCTATAGGAATTTATGCACCTTCTTTAGAGATTCCCACACCTAGTATTTATAGGGTTCGATCGAGTCATCCAGTTGATAATATGATAGGCCCATGTGATAGACCGGGTATTAGGAGTATAGTTCGTATTGATCAATTAGGACACTCATGCATTGTAGATGATATAGGATACTCATGTCACATGGCTTAGTTTGAACCAAAGAATGTTAATAAAGCCCTTCAAAGTTCTGATTGGCTTATGGCTATTCAAGAAGAGTTGCTTCAATTTGTGAAAAATGATATTTGGGAATTAGTGCCTCGACCTAGTGATGTAAATATTATAGGGACCAAATGGATCTTTAAAAATAAACTTGATGAAAATGGTCTTGTGATGCGAAATAAAGCTAGGGTAGTTGCATAAGGATATACTCAAGTTGAAGGAATTGATTTTGATGAAACTTTTGCGCCTTAGACTTGAGTCTATTCATCTTCTTTTTGCTCTTGCATGTCACTTTAAATTCAAATTGTTTCAAATGAATGTAAAAAGTGGTTTTCTTAATGGAATTTTGTAGGAAGAAGTTTATATAGCACAACCAAAAGGTTTTATTGATCTACATAATCTTGATTATGTTTTTCATCTTAAAAAGACTCTTTATGGTTTAAAGCAATCACCTAGAGTATGGTATGAGAAGTTAACTTCTTATCTAATGCACAAGGACTTTCGAAGTGGGGGAGCGGATAAACATTATTTATTTTCAGGAAAGGCAAAAATTTTCTTGTTCCTCAAATTTTTGTGGATGATATTATTTTTTGTTCTACTTGTGATAACCTTGTTCATGATTTTGCTAAAAATATGAGTAATACTTTTGAGATGAGCATGGTTGGTGAACTAATTTTCTTTTTAGGTCTCCAAGTGAAACAACTTGATGATGGAATTTTCATATCTCAATCAAAATATGTAAAGGAGCTAGTTAAGAAATTTGGTTTGCAAGATTCAAAGCATGTGCAAACTCCTATAAGTACTTTATCCAAATTAGATATAGACTTTGATCCTAAAAAAGTTGATCCTATTTTGTATAGGAATATGACAGGTAACTTATTGCATTTGGCAGTTAGTAGGCTAAATATTTCATTTAGTGTAGGTGTTTATGCTAGGTATCAAGCTGATCCTAGAGAACAACACGTTCTTGTAGTCAAACGCATTGTTCATTGTGTCAATAGTATATTGAATTATAGATTGCGTTATTTTCTGACTCTAATTCTGAGATTGCAGGCTATACTGATGCTGATTGGCCGAGCTGGTAATAAGGATGAGAGAAAGAGTACTTCAGGTGGTTGTTTCTATATTGATACTAATCTTGTTTCTTGGTACAACAAGAAGCAAAATTGCATATCCTTCTTATCTTATGAGGCTGAATATATTACTGCTGGAAGTTGTAGCACACAATTGCTTTGGATGAAACAGATGCTTCTGGATTATGGAGTTGATCAAAGTACTATTGCTATCTTTTGTGATAATACTAGTACAATTAATATTTCAAATAATCTGGTTTTGCATTCTAGGACTAAGCACATTGACATTTGACATCATTTTCTTAGGGAACTTGTTGAATAAAATGGCGTATCTTTGGAAAAAGTGCATACTGATCAGAATTTGGCTGACATTCTCACTAACCCATTAGATGCTCTTAAGTTTTCTCATCTTAGAAAATATATAGGTGTTTGTTGTTTTGATTAGAATGCATTGCATAGACATAATCTAGAAATGATCTTCATACATATCTTGTGTCTAGATTATGATTTTAGTTTGGTGGAGTTTAGTTTTTATATTTCTCTTGAGAAGTTAAGCAAATCATATTGATTGAGTATGTTGAACACAAGGAGTTTAATGACACATGGATTATATATGTAAAACATACTACGGCTATAAATTGATGAAATTGGTTTTGCTTACTTAATTTGTATAGTAAATGAATCGTTGATAGTATATTTAATTATTTTTAATATCATTGTTTTGATTAAAGATGATGTTGACATGATTAAGCATTGTCTTGGAATTTAAACCTGCTTTATGTGATTTATACCAAAAGTGTGAAATAAAAAAAAATAAGAAACAGCTTGGAATGAAAAGTTTGAAAAAAAAAAGAAAATAAGTGCTATTGAAAAATGTGATAGTTGGAAAAGGCTACCTTTGGGATTTATCTGAAGCTAGCTTGACTCGAAACAAATGGTAATAAGAGAAAGAGTTGGCTGCCCATAAGCGTGAAAGCCGCCATATATGCAAAAAGAAAAAAAATGGAGTATAAAGAGAGTAAAAAACAGGGGTCTTTGACACATGTTTATTGTTTGATTTCTAGGGATATGTGATATCATTGATTTATTGTCTGAAATCTAAACAGTTGACAGATCATATGTTTTGGAACTTGGTGGTGATTTTACTACACTTACTAAGTTTATGGAACTTCAATGAGTTGATCTTGGTTATATTTATGTTGTTTATATAGTCTTGTGGAGTTTATATTCTCATTGGATTCAAATTTACAAGTTCTATATGGTTAGTTGCTTCTTTCTTCTTGTAACGACCCGGTCATTTGCCTTCCTTTCCTTTTTCCTGAAATTTTTCGAATGAATTTTTTTCGTTTAATTTTCCTTTTTGAGCTCTGTTTCGTGCCGTTTAGTGTCATCTCGAGTGCTCAGAATTGGTTTCTGAGACTCTTTCATGTGAATTGACAACTTCCTTTGAGGACCGAGTTATTTTCGCATTTTTCGTTTTTGGACACTATGCACTATTTCGTCTTTTCCCTATTATGTCATTTTCCCTATTTCGTCTTATCCCCGTTTGTCAGTTTTTGGCACAACCTCACTTTTCGTGCTCGGAGTTGGTTTTTGACTTCACGTGCCTTCATCTTGAGTGATTTCCTCGAAATACATATCTTTACTTTTGCAAGAAAGTACTCTGGTTGCTCCCGATGCCTACAAGGGCATGGATGCACAATTCTTTAGAATCTTTTTCATTTCTTGGGGTGTTTTTCGTAAATATCTTTTGAAGATATTTTATTTCAGGGGCATCTAAGAAAATATCTTTTGAAAGATAATTTCATTCTGGGGCAATTTCGCAGTTAACCCTTTTTGTAAGGGCCATTGTGCAATTAACGAAAGTTATTGCAAAATGTCTCGTCTGGAGCCTGGATCCTCGTACGGGATTCATTTTCACATTTCGTCGAGTCGTGGACTCGTAGAATTTCCTTCTGGTCATTTTTCTCCAGTTTCAGAGTTTCTGGACCCGGTTGCTGCCGAACTTGTTCGGGGCATAACTTTTTGCTCGGGACTCAGTTTTTGATACTGTTTCTTCTGTTGTTCATATTTTCTCATTTTGAATCTTTTTCGTTCATGGAGTTTTGCCGTTTGAGTGCGTCTGCTCAAAATCCACTTTTCCGGACCCGGCGGGGCCCTTTCGGGGCAGTTTTTGAGACTTACTATAAATAGGATGCCCTAAAGTGAAAAATCAGATTTTGGTCATCCTCCCCACCTCTCTTGGCCGGATTTCCTAGCGGCCATGGCTGCCACTTTCTCTCTCCTCCTTTGGTCCACTTTTTCTTGGTAGAAATCTTTCAGCCTTAGCATTTATTGTTTCCCTCGACGTGCTCTACTTTTTGCCCTTATTAGAATCCATTTCCGACGATTTTTTGAGTTCGGGTTTGGAGTCAAGTTGAGATTTTCATGGGGCTTCTTGCGGATTCTTGTTCACGGTGTTGTCCCCGACAAAACCTCTCGGTATCGTCGAATTCGGAGCACTTCTATTTTGGTGGGCCTTTGGGATTTTCATCTTAAATTGAGGTAGGAGATGTTCTAGGTTTAAATTATTGTTATATAGCATGCTTGTGATGCTTATACTACTTATTTGCATGATTAAATATAAAATTTAGAGATTTTATTATTTATTTTTCTTGTATGGGATCTAATTTTTCCGGTTGCTCATGACTTGATTTAAACATGTAGCATGATTTTATATTACCCTTTGATATGCTCATTGTCGTGTATTAAAATTGGAACATTTGAATGAGTATTAAAGATTTTATTTAATATTTATCTTAGGTGAAAGATTAATTCACATGGTCTTAACTAGCTTGAAATCAATATGTGTTAGCATATTAAAATAGGCCTTAGCATGCTCTCCAATATAGTTGAATTTGAAAGTAATTGGAAGTGTTTTGAAAATTAGTAATTATTAATTAATTTGATTAATTAATTTGCCCCGAGTGCACTATTCACTCCATTTGAATTCCGACTTGATATTCTTGATCTACATGCATATAGCTTCACATATATTTGATTTAGAATATTTGGTGAGGTTTTGAAACCTTTTATTTAATTAATTTCCTTGTTTAAGATTGAATCCTTATGGTGATATACAACTTGGAATTGAATTGTAGCATGCTAGAAAATTAAGCTTTGGTGTGGTTGTTCACATATATTAAATTGGGATTAATTGCATGAGAATTGCAACCTTTATTTTATATTTAACTTTAGTGAAAGTTTAATTTACATAGGTGTAACTTGTATGAAATAAGCTTGTAATGTGATATTACATTAGTCCTTGCATGTTCTCTATGATATGTTAAATTGAGAGCATTTGGTTAAGTTTGAAAATCTAGAGATTTTAATTAAAAGAATTAATTAAAATCTATTTTGTGGTCCCATTAGCTTAATTAAGATTTTAACTTGATATTTGTATTGGCCATGACTTGTTTACTAGTTTATATTAATTGTGGACCATTTGAAGTTACTTTAGAATCTTGGTAATTAAATTAGCATGATTTAATTAGAGTTCTACTTTGTTGTTCCAATAACCTAATTGAGTTTTAGAATGGATATAGGTGATGACCATGCCATGTTCTTTAATATGTATTAATTTGAGGTTATTTGGAATTAAATTAGAATCTAGGTAATTTAATTATTTTTATTTAATTAAATTCTATCGAATTGAGCCATGGATTTAATTATGTTTAAAAGTTGTTTCTATATCAAAATCCTAGACATGGACTTGTTGTATATTCATTTGGTTATGTTTTGAGCATTGGATAACATAGTTGCTATGTTTATACTCATGAGAATATGTTTTCCTTATTGAATATATTGTTGCCTTGTGTAATGATTTACACATTTCGTATTTAACATCATTCATGCATAGCATGTAACGAATCGTACACTGAAGATTCGACATTCATCACATCATATTAGTTGTGGACTTAGAGCATGTATTGTATAGGTTTCCAAATTTGGTTGTGCTTGGTAGATAGTTGATCATCTTGCATATTCTTGTTGATATATGCGTTGTTGCACAACTTGTTGATTTTGAAAACTTGGGGATGTCGTTGTTTGGCTATGGCTAGGACGTGGTTCTAGTACGGGGAATAGTCCCTCTATATATAGTCTAGTGCGCACATAGGGAGGTTACCCATGGGCTAGTAACCCTAAAGTAACTATGTTGTCGGTCTGATCCGGTGTGACGTCCAAGTATCCACTTTGTTTGACTTCACATTTCATTTTCAAGTTGATAACTAGATGATGTTGTAACTTGTTGTTTCTTATTTGTCGTTTCATTTTAAGTTACAAGATGTTAACTTTGTGAAATTGTGCTTTATGCGTTGTATTGGAAGTTCCAATGTTGGTTAAATAGCATTGATATTAAAAATCGTGTTTTGACGTTTTAATAAAGCTTAAGATTGATCCTATTGATTCATTTATAACATAGACGTTAGGTGGCATGAACCACTACTGTTATTTTATGCTTTAGATTCTAAGTTGATGGCTTTGAGAACTTAAACCTTGTTGCATTGTATAACATGCTCTTTTGTTGTTGAATTGCATGGATAATGTGATTCTTGTTAACTTGTATTCAAATATGCTTTTGTCATGTTGTATGGATTACTCTAGACCTAGTTTAATTGTATTGAAAATGCAATTCATGTTAATCTATGCTCAAGCTTTCTTCCTGTCGTGTTCTTTGGATTATACATACACGTATGTATATCATGATTCTTGTTGCTTAGACTCTAAGGTAGCTTAGGATGCTCCCCGAGTCTCACTTGGACATAGACGTTAGGTGGCATAAACCCCTTTAACATGTTTCACCTTAAGGTGATAAATTTGTAAAATGCTAGGTCGATGCATGCTTATCTCCTACGAGTAGCTTTATGTTACTCACCTCTACGATATTGGGGCATATTTTAGGTACGAAGACTTGGTTCGTGACACCTATCATTCCTTGGATGTTGTGTAGCTTTCAAGTTTCCATTTCATGCAAATGTTAGCATGAAATGTCATTTTGTAGACTTATATGTCAAAATATGTATATTTGATTCCATGTATGTAATGTGTACTTAAGTACACTCCTTTCAACGTATTTGATATGTATAAGATGAGGCCGGAGGCCAATGACCATTATATTGTATCCTATGTACTTTTTAACTTCATGAAATATTGTGAAAATCTTGAAAAATCGCAAGTCATTGCTTCACCATGGTTGCATCGGGTATGGGAATTCCATTCTCATTCTTTCATAGGGTCTTATAAATCATGTTTGAAGTGTGGCCAAGGGCCAAACGGTCATTTGATCTCGTTTTGTATTTTTCGATTCCGAGTTTTCATTCCAAGTTCCATTTTTGCCTTTTTGCCCGTTGGGGGGTCAGATTTTGTATCGGTAGTATTTTTCAGTCATGGACCATTATAGCACGTCCAAATAGGTAAGTTACGTTTGCGTGCATGGTCGTTTCCGGACAAAACCTTATCGTTTGTGTTTTGAGCCTTTTGTGAATTTATTTCGCATTTTTTTTGCATATTATGATCTAGGGGCATTATGGACCTTTCATGGTGGTTTTATTTCCTTCTTTTAACATGGTTGAATAGAAAACGTGATTTTGGGGGAGGGGGGGTTCTTTTTCGTGTTTTTCCAGAAAATGTCGTCTTGGTGCTGGAAATCGATCGCAAAGTTCAGCTTTCAGTTTTCTATTTAGCAGCTTTTTCGATGCACTAGACCAGATTTCTTTGGAGGGCATTTTGGGCATTTTTCATTGCCTTTTTTTTTTTTTTAATTCTCTCCCAATTCACGTAGAAAACTCAATTTTGAGGGGGGTTTCTTCTCTGTGTTTTTGCAAAAAAATTGATCTAGGCCTCCAAATTCAGCCTCTGTTCTGGATTTTTCTGAAAAACAAACCACATAGCAGCTTTTGGATTGCTGCCAGCCATGGTACACTCAGCGCTCGCGCGGCGTGCATGGGGGCGCACATGGGGCTATCATGGCCCCTCGTCGGGCCGCCGCGACGTCAATTCTTCTTTTGGGCTTTTCTCCTTTGTCTGGACTATGATTTAAGTGAATTTTTTTTTAAAACTTGACTAATTTTTTGCTGTCTTTCTAACGGTGTGCTCGGTTGCACCCAATTCTTCATGGATAATTACCAGTTTACCCTTTTGCCTTAAGTGCTCGTTTTTCTTCGTCATGCAGTTTCTCCTTCGTCCGGACTCCGAATCATGCGATTCTTGAGTCCATCTTGATTAGTTTTTCATTGTCCTTCCAGCGGTGTGCTCGGTGACACCGAATCTATAATTTTCATAAATGACTATTTTGCCCCTGGGGGCTTATTTGTCATGTTTTTAATCTTTTGCTTCCGCATCAGTTCTTGTTGAGTTCCACGACCTCATGAAAGGTCACTTTGACTTCATAGAGTCTTGTTTTCTGTTTTCACTTCCGCATTCAGATTTGTTATTGGATCATCCTTACGGTTCATCACAGGACACGCTGGCCTAAAAACCAGGGTTGTCATAGGTGGTATCAGAGCATCCGGGTTCGAATACCTTAGACGACGGGTTTTGGGTGCATGTCATGCTCATGTTGTTTTGCTTTGATTTGTCATTTGTATCTTGATAACATGTCTTGTATGATAACATGTTCACATGTTCAGGTGTTTTGAGACATCTATCATTGGTTGAACATGCTTTTATGTATATATGCTTCCTGATAACATGTTCTATGTCACTATCATGTTCTGGTGTGATAACATGTTTGCGTGCTTCTTGATAACATGTTTGATTTGATAACATGCCTATTTGCTTATGTGACAACTTGTTTACTACTTGTGTGAGTAGATAGTTATGCTATGTTGCATGCTACTTGTTTACTTTATGTCAAGTATTTGTATTGTCTCTTAGGATCTGTCATATCCCTTAGATGCGTTCTTGTTTCACGAGTTTCTTCCTTGGATAGGAGAAATTCATTCTGTGAGGACCCATGTAGGGAACCTTCTTATCTGTTTTGTTGATGCGAGTAAGGCTCATGTGAGTGTAGAATCGCAGTTCTTGTCTGGTGGATTGAGACGTGGGCCAGGGAGGCACCGTTTCATTTCCTTTTTCTTCGTGGCTTCTAGATCTAAGGCCTTAAGCGTAATAGTGCCAGTGTCATTGTTGTCAGAGTTTTGGGACTAGCTACCCCAACTCTCGTAAATGCCTAGTTTCTGTAGTGCCTTTGGTAATGATCATTTTCGACATTGATGTCATTGGTATCAAAAAGTTCCCTTCTGGGGCTTGTTACGAACTAGTGCCTTATACTGTCATGCTGCCTTGCTGACGAGTAAGTGTGGGCGGGTTTTGGTTACTGTTCGTACTGCCTTGTCACTCTCTTCTTCTATCATATTTCAACGTTTCATTGTCTTGGGATTCTCTCGGTAGTTGACGTTGAGTTAACGTGCCGATTCATATGAGGTGTTGTCTTAGTTCATGGTTTCGCGTTCCTTCAGTTGATCTTTAAACTTCAGGATTTGTCCTTTAGTGCGTTGTGAGTTGTCCTTTGATTTGACCTTTTGTTTGGTCATTATTCTGTTCTCTCTGGTGTGTTCCTAATTTCGGGGACGAAATTCCTTTAAGGAGGGTAGGTTGTAACGACCCAGTCATTTGCCTTCCTTTCCTTTTTCCTAAAATTTTATGAATGAATTTTTTTCGTTTAATTTTCCTTTCTGAGCTCTGTTTCATGTCGTTTAGTGTCATCTCGAGTGCTCAGAATTGGTTTATGAGACTCTTTCATGTGAATTGACAACTTCCTTTGAGGACCGAGTCACTTTCGCATTTTTCGTTTTTGGATACTATGCGCTATTTCGTTTTTTTACCTATTCTATCATTTTCCCTATTTCGTCTTATCTCCGTTTGTCAGTTTTTGGCACAACCTCACTTTTCGTGCTCGAAGTTAGGTTTTGACTTCACGTGCCTTCATCTTGAGTGGTGTCCTTGAAATACATATCTTTACTTTTGCAAGAAAGTACTCTGGTTGCTCCCGGTGCCCACAGGGGTATGGATGCACAATTCTTTAGCATCTTTTTCATTTCTTGGGGTGTTTTTTGTAAATATCTTTTGAAGATATTTTATTTCAGGGGCATCTAAGAAAATGTCGTGAATAAACTCCCCCTAAAATCACATTTTCTACATGACCATGTCAAGACCGGAATTAATTTGTCAAGGTAAAATCCTTAAAATGCCCTCACATCAGATTTGCAATTAAAATATCAAAAAGTGTCCAAAGGAAGTTCATTTCATGAAATGGTGTGAATTTTGCCCAAGTGAGCATGCACACAAATGTATTATGATGAAATAGACATGCTACAATGGCCTACGGCCTCATGGGACATCATATGCAAAATATGACCCTTCAATGGATGAAATCCCTTAAGTTCCACATACAAACTGTAAAGATAAAGTAGCATACATGGCATATATGTGTCCTTGGCCATTGGCCTCATTACATACATATTCTAAGAGTGTCAAAAGGTGCACTTAAGTACACATTACGTAACTTAGATAATAAGTACAAGTTTTATCAAAGTAAGCAAAGTAGGACAATATATACTAACATATGTATATTCTATGTCATCAAAAATACTTCAAGAACTCTAGTAAGTCTAAGAATGCTGTGCGTTCCACACTAAGGCTTCTTTACTTGGAAAACACCCATTGACTTAGGGGTGAGTAAACAAGTTTACTCATAGGGAATGCATGGGTTTATCTTTGTACCAAGTTACAATCCAATACCATTTAATTCATGCTATCAAGTAACAATAGAACTTTCAACATAACACAATGAGATGTAATTTCACAAAGTTAACAACTTGGAATTTAAATGCGAAATCAAACCAAAGTGGATACTTGGACGTCACGCCAAATCAAACCGACAATGAGGTTACTTTAGGGTTACTAGCCCATGGGTAACCTCCCTATGTGTGCACTAGACTTGTAGAGGGACTTTCCCCCGTACTAGAACCATGCCTTAGCCGTAGTCATAACAACGATATCCCCAAGTTTCCAAAATTAACATTTTGTGCACATTACATATATGTATCAACATAACATATATATATATACAATGTAAATCCATTAACATGCACAAATCAATTTTGGAAACACAATACATGCCCTAAGTTCTTAACTAAAATGGCATGAAGAATATTGAATAATCAAAATGTAATTTGCCACTAATTACAACAATATCATTCAACAACAAGAACATAGCCTCTCAAGTATGATATAAGTTTACAATCATAATTTAAACAATTAAATAAAACAACTAAATTCCCTAGATTTCACTTCTCATCCAAACATGCTCAATTTAATATATGTTGTAGTACAATCCTACCGATCGCTGATGCTCTGCCTTCACTTGTTGATAAGTAAGGCATCGAGCCACGAATTATGAAACATCCCGTTTCATGCCCTGCCACCAAAACTGTCGTCGCAGATTATGATACATCTTTGTACCACCAGGATGAACTGCAAGCCTAGAGTGGTGGAAATCCCAAAGAACGTCCTCACGACAAGACAACAGAACAAACATCATCCCCTTGTACCTGAGACCACCATCTGAATGTAAGGTCCAACCCTCTACATTCTCGCTGCCTGAAATCCGAACATGGATGGCCTTCATCTCCCCATCCTCCAACTGTGCCTCAATAACTCTGCTAACAAGTGCCGGTTGAGCCACAAGGTTAAACAAAATAGCCGGTGAAACATCCTCATAACACTGTAAACCAAGATCTGCAAGCTCTTCTAGCATCTTCCATCTGTGAATGGAAATGCTAGCAAGAGTTCCCCGTGACTTCCTACTCAATGCATCGGCCACCACTTTGGCCTTACCTGGGTGATACTGTAATTCAAAATTGTAATCCTCCATGAAATAAACCCATCTGCACTGTCTCAAGTTCAAATCCTTCTGAGAGAAGAGATACTTGAGACTCTTGTGGTCGGAGAAAACTTCAAACTTCTCCCCGTACAAATAGTGTCTCCACCCCTTCAAGGCAAAGATAACTGCTGCTAACTCTAAATCATGTGTTGGATACATCAACTCGTGAGTCTTCAACTGTCTGTTTGCATCAAGACACAACCCAAACCTTCTCGTGAAGCATCACAAAAGATCACATAACCTAAACCACGTTCAGGAATGATCAAAACTGGAGCCGATGTCAACCTGACCTTCAACTCTTGAAAAGCAAACTCACATGCCTCGTTCCATACGAACTTGACCCCCTTGCGGGTAAGTCGAGTCATAGGTGCTGCTAAACGAGAGAAATCCTGAACAAATCTCCGGTAATAGCCGGCTAGGCCAAGAAAACTCCGAATCTCAAACACTATCTTTGGACGCTCCCAATCCATCACTGACTTTCAATCTTCGTTGGATCCACTGCAACACCGCCCCTTGACACAACATGTCCAAGGAACTTCACTTCTAGTAGCTAAAATTCGCATTTCTCGAATTTGGCGTATAACTGATTATCCCTAAGGATCTGAAACACTGTCTTTAAATGATACTCATGCTCCTCCACCGAAGCTGAGTATACAAGAATGTCATCAACAAAGACTACAACGAACTGATCAAGATGGTCACTAAATGCACGGTTCATCAAGTCCATAAAAGCTGCTGGAGCATTTGTCAAACCAAATGGCATCACTAGAAACTCATAATGGCCACACCGTGTGCGGAAAGCGGTCTTGGATACATCCTCATCCTTAACCCTCAACTGATAGTAACCTGATCTTAGATCAATCTTCGAAAAGCATGTCGCTCCCTTCAAATGATCAAACAAGTCATCAATCCTAGGCAAAGGATACCTATTCTTGATTGTGACATGGTTCAGCTTGCGATAATCGATGCAAAGTTTCAAAGACCCATCATTCTTCTTCGCAAAAAGAACTGGTGCTCCCCAGGGTGAAGCACTAGGATGAATAAAGCCCTTAGCTTTCAAATCATCCAATTGAGCTTTTAGCTCATCAAGCTCTGCCGGTGCCATTCGGCATGGTGCCAAAGAAATAGGCGCAGTACCGGGAATGACATCGATGGCAAAGACAACCTCCCGAAGAGGAGGGAGTTCTGTCAACTCCTCCGGGAAGACATCCAGAAACTCGTCTAGAACTGTTGGAAAAATGCGGCCCAGACTGCTACCCTCGTCAACTAACAGGCTATCCAAGTAGGACCTGTGGTGACTCCAGTCACCGATACTGAAAATCATCATCGGGTGGGAATCGCTTCGATCTCCCACAAAGTGAAAATAATCCCCCGCGGGAATGCAAACAGACACTCGCCCACGGAAGCAATTAATCGTGGCATGAAAGAAAGATAACCAGTCTATCCCAAGAATGACGTCAAAACCCGTCATGTCGAAAATAACAAAATCAAACTCCAACGTCCATCCAGCTATCTCGATAGCACAACCCCGACAAACACGGTCCAAAAACACTGGACCACCAACTAGTGTGTCAACACAAAGGAAACCATCCTGCTGTGTGACCTCCAGACCCAAAGAATGTGCAAATGATGCAGATATGAATGAATGTGATGCACCTGTGTTAACAAGAACTCTAGCCAAAGAACTGAAAACTAGAAAGATACCTCGAACTGTAGAAGTCCCTGCGGAGGTATCGGCATGTGGTATTGCGTAAGCTCGTCTCTGAGCCCCCGACTGCTGTGAACTGCCCTGCTGAGCTGACTGATGTCCGAAAGCAGTAGGTGTAGGGCTCCTACCCGGATACGAACTGACTGGTGCAACTGGCTATGGTGCTTGAGGCACCCTGAAGACTAACTGTGCAACTATCGACTGTGCCGGTGTGGCCTGTGGGCCTGCGCCACTCTGTGCCCTGTTCTGTAGGCACGGACACTCCCTCTTGAAATGTTCAAGCTGCTTGCAGTAATTGCAAACCCCTTGAAGTCCTTGCGTCGAACCTGAAGACTTACTAGTCTGAGAACGACTGCCCTAAGACTGCAACTGTGGGCAACGAGGCTTGATGTGCCCTGGCTGCTGATAGTGGTGACAAATGACTCCTCGGGCTGACCCCAAAGATACTGGACCTGCAGATGCAGACCGAGCCTGCTGTGACTGTCCTTAAGTGCATGAACTGTCCCCGGCCTTAGCCTTCTTCCACTAACCCCTAACGGATACTGATGAAGCCTCTCTATGTGGCTGCTTATATGAACCATTGATCCTAAGCTGATCTCAGTCCTCTACCTCAACTAACATAGCCTTTTGTACTACCTCCCCATAAGTCCTCAGATCCAACACTAAAATCCGTGGCCTAATATCAAGATGTAACCCATCCTGAAACTTTTTTGCCCTGAGCTCATCGGTGGCTACCATCTCCGGTGCATAGCTGGAAAGAGAAGTGAAGCGTGTCTTATACTTAATGACACTCATCCTGCCCTGATAGAGACCTATAAACTGCACTCTCATATCATGCCTCTAGCCCTTGGAAAGAAGCGGTCAAAGAACAATGTCCTGAACTCCTCCCAAGTCATCACCTCCACATCGTGGATATTGGTCATAGACCTCCACCAGATATCAGCATCTCCCATGAACATAGAGGCTGTCAAGGAGATCCTCAATTGGTCTGTAGGTACTGCCATGCTATCGAGCTCGTGTACCATGAGATCAAACCATGCCTCTAAAGCAAGTGGATCCATACTCCCTGCAAACTAGTCGATCTCAACCCTTTGTAACTTTATAAAGTAGTCCAATGCCTCATTAGCAACTGGTGCCGGTGCTAGTGCCGGTACCAGAATCTGTATCCCCGCCATTTGCTGGCGAAAATCACCTGAATGGACTCTGACATCCCCAGAGCCACTCCCTGTGCAATCTGCTCCTCATAAGTCGGAGCTCGTATTGGATTTGGACCCATGCCACGAACTGGAATCCTAGGCCTCCCTGGACCCCTCGTAAACTCGGTGTCATCCACCTGCTCCTCAATGCCCTGATGCGAAGACTCCCCACGTGTGATAACCATGATGCTAAGCATATGCAATAAAAGAGGTCAACAATAACACAAGTTATTATGACCAAATGCAACTCGTACTATGAAAGTAAGAAATACGAAGCAAGATGAGGTATGTAACATACGGTCATGATAAAGCAGTCAAGGAAGGCTATTTAAATAGTTAAGCACTTAAGTAATATGTCAAACAAGGATGCTTCTTAAATATATAAGCATACAAACATAGAGACATATCATAATAACAAGTATGTCACCAAGAAACATGTAATCATGTTATAATGCCAAAAACATGTTATTAAAGGTATGCTAATAAATCAAAGTACACTAACAAAAGCATGTTATGCACCCAAAACCCATCGTCCTAAGGTTTTTGAACCTAGGAGCTCTGATACCACATGTGACGACCCGAGTTATATTCAACCCGGTGCATTAGCGGTGATCCGAGCGTAAATCCAACAATGAATCGGAATACGGATGCAAATGGTAAAACAATGGTTTCTAGGGATACTACATGTCTATAAGACACCAAGGTGACCCTCAATGAGGTCACAGAACAACGGAACCCATAGGAAACAAGTGCGGAAGCGCTGTTTCAAAAATAGACAAGAACATACCTTAGGATAAAATGGTCATTTCATAGATAAATGGATGCTACCAAGCATACCATTGGAAGGACAATGAAATATTAATGAATTTAAACTCAAGAATCACCTAATTCAGAGTCCGGATGGCGAAGATATCAAGTCCCGAAGTCGAAGGAAGGGAAACCCTATCCCGGTTCGAACCGAATTCTGACACTACTTCACTAAAACATGAATAACTTAAGCTACAAATGAAATCTGAAGCTTTAATTGGTACCATTAGAAAGCTCATTTTGACACGGTCAGTTTAGACTCAAGAACAGACCAATTCAGAGTGAAAACGAGTGAGATATGGCCCGTTGAAGAAGAGTGTCTAGTGCAGGAACAGTGTCCGCGGGGGCCCACCAACCAGCTGCGGGGACCCGCCAAACACGGCAGTAAGCCATGGGTGCCCACCAAATGGCTGCAGGGGCCCGCTAAATGGGATAGTGTCATGGCCTGGAACCTCAAAAATTGCAGGAACAGTGTTTTTAGAAGGAAATGAACTTGGAGTGCGGTTTATGAGGTCAAGATGACATTTTCTAGGAAAATGTCGTGAATACAATCCCCCTAAAATCACATTTTCTACATGACCATGTCAATACTGGAATTAATTTATCAAGGTAAAATTCCTAAAATGCCCTCACATTAGATTTGCAATTAAAATGTCAAAAAGTGTCCAAAGGAAGTTCATTTCATGAAATGGTTGAATTTTGCCCAAGTGAGCATGCACGCAAATGTATTATGATGAAATAGACGTGCTACAATGGCCTACGGCCTCATGGGATGTCATATGCAAAATATGACCCTTCAATGGATGAAATCCCTTAAGTTTCACATACAAACTATAAAGATAAAGTAGCATACATGGCATATATGTGTCCTTGGCCATTAGCATCATTACATACATATTCTAAGAGTGTCAAAAGATGCACTTAAGTGTACATTACGTAACTTAGACAATAAGTACAAGTTTTATCAAATTAAGCAAAGTAGGACAAGATATGCTAACATATGCATATTCTATGTCATCAAAAATACTTCAAGAACTCTAGTAAGTCTAAGAATGCTGTGCATCCCACACTAAGGCTTCTTTACCTGGAAAACACCCATTGACTTAGGGGTGAGTAAACAAGTTTACTCGTAGGGAATGCATGAGTTTATTTTTGTTCCAAGTTATAATCCAATACCATTTAATTCATGCTATCAAGTAACAATAGAACTTTCAACATAACACAATGAGATGTAATTTCACAAAGTTAACAACTTGGAATTTAAATGCGAAATCAAACCAAAGTGAATACTTGGATGTCATGCCGGATCAAACCGACAATGTGGTTACTTTAGGGTTACTAGCCTATGGGTAACCTCCCTATGTGCGCACTAGATTTGTAGAGGGACTTTCCCCCGTACTAGAACCATGCCTTAGCCGTAGTCATAACAACGACATCCCCAAGTTTCCAAAATTAACATTTTGTGCACATTACATATATGTATCAACATAACATATATATATATATATATATATATACAATGTAAATCCATTAACATGCACAAATCAATTTTGGAAACACAATACGTGCCCAAAGTTCTCAATTAAAATGGCATGAAGAATATTGAATAATCATTATGCAATTTGCCACTAATTACAACAATATCATTCAACAACAAGAACATAGCCTCTCAAGTATGATATAAGTTTACAATCATAATTTAAACAATTAAATAAAACAACTAAATTCCCTAGATTTCACTTCTCATCCAAACATGCTCAATTTAATATATGTTGTAGTACATGTCATGGTTATTATATAAATCACTTCAAAACTTGCTTTAAGTCATAGGAGCATATAAATAAAAATTAATTAAATTAATTTATTAATCCCTCTAGATTTTAAAACAACTCTAAATGACCTCAAATTAACATAAGTTATGAATCAAGCCATGGTCATGTTATTTATCAAGTCTAAAGTGAATTACATTCAAGTTACAATTAATCATTTATTTCTCATTTTAATACAAGACAAAAATATAACTTAGATATCACTATAGGAACAAATAAAATCACTTGGAAGATAAATGATAACACCCCCTACCTCACAAGAGGATTGTTCCTCTTGAATCCAAGGCAACCGAGCTTAAAAATGTAAAACCAAACAAGGGTTTTGTAGAGGGGAGTGGGAGGAATCTAAAGTATTCCAAGTTCAAAGGTCTAAGGTGAGTGAAAGGGCACCAAAAATGAAGTCAAAGCTACTAGTCAAGCTTTTCTCCAATGGTGGCTTCCTTAGGGTTCTTGAGAGGAAAGTGATGAATGAATTAAAATGTGTAAACCCTAAGCTAATTTGGTGGGCTTCTTCACTCACTAGGTGCTCTTGCACTACCTCACACACTAATGCAAGACTAAAGGTGAGTCCTACACTTGTTATGAATCCAAGTAAGCTTCCAAGATTAAATATTAACCCTACACTTGTCAACCATCCATGCCAACAAGTTCACTATTCTTAGGACAACAAGTGGGTGAATCTCCACCCTCCATGTGTCATGAGATTAAGCCTCCAAGTGGTTTCACCACAAAATCAACAAGTGGCACCATAGGAATGTGACACTTGTCACATTTTCTGAAAATTGCAAAAAGGTCCTTTTTGAAAATATCTTCCAAATTAATTTGCAAAATGGTCCCTAAGACGAAAAATAATTACTTTACTTAATTACCCAAAAACCCCTCAAGTTATGGATAATTACAAAAAGTCTTATTTTCATGGCTTTTACAAAGAAAGTAAGCATTTAATATGCATTTCTACAAAAGTAAAATTGTAGATGTCATGGAATTTAAATATCATGGACGTATACAAAACCGGAATCAAATCCGAGCACAACAATGAGGTTATGCAAGTAAAAGTGAAAAACGAAAAGAGGATGAAATAAGGAAAGGACGAAAAAAGAAAATTTCCAAAAAAAGGAAAGGAAGTAAAATGACCGAGTCATTACAGGGGTTGTCAATTAATTTGATGGATTATTCTTATGCTTGATGGGTTGTTCTACAATTTAATTCATGTTTGTAGGTAGGTAGACAATCTGTACTTGATTTGATATTCTATGGCTTATTATTACAAATTTCATGATTCTCTAGATTAATGTGTGCTACAATTGTTGACTACTTTGATGGGTCATGCTTAGAATTGATGGGTTGTGCTACACATAGTTTAGGTAGACAATTCATTCTTTAATTTGATGGTTCATGCTTAATATTGTAATTGGTAGTCGCATTTTGTTCACAACAATGTATTCCCCATTAATATAAAGCAAGTGGTTATTTACATGAGCTTAGTGGTGATTCCAACACCCTAAGACCTCTCTTCATATATCTTAAATCCCTATCTCTCACTAGTTTATTTTACTTGCATTTTAATTTTATTGCATCTTAGTGTAGTCAAACATCTAACCCTCCTTTGCAATTTATTGGTACATTAGAGTCGAAGTTAATTTCCAACGATCCCTACTCACTCTTGCTACGTTAGTAGTAGTGTTAGTAGTGGTTTATATAAATTTAAATCTGAACTAAAGGGCTTTTCTTGAACCACACATTCACTACATTATTTTGACGTATACAAGCGGCCTCGTCACATAGTGCTTAATAGAATACTCTTGTGGTTTATTTGATGGTTCATACTCATTTCTTGATGGATTGTGCCTCTCCCTTAGTTTAATTAGTTTAATTTTCATGTCCCTATCTTAGTTGTAGTATAGTTGTATTACTTTCTTAGATGGGAGGACAATCCATGCTTGTTGTTTGATGTTCCATGCTTATGAATGCAAGTAGTATATTTCTCTAACCGTGCACTCAGGGTTTCATCAGAGTTCATGTGTCTCTGTGCCCTGACCAACAACTCTGCCATGCTGGTGGGGGGTTCTTTAGATAAGGCGAACAAGAATCTGGAGGTTTGGAGTCCTCCTATGAAAGCGGTCAAAGCTTGTCGTCCACCTCTTCTACCTGTAACATATCTGTGTTGAATCGGGTGATGTATTCCCAGACCGACTCTCCCTCCTGTTGCTTCATGGTAAGTAGGTAGGTGGCCGGCCTCCTATGCCTCTAACCTGCAAAAAAGTGGCTCATAAATTGGTTACTCAGTTCTTCGAAGGTGTTGATGGTTCCTTGCTTCAGCTTGTTAAACCAAACTCTTGCCAATCCCTTGAGTGTAGTAGGAAAAGCTTAGTACATGATTTCATCTGGCACGACGTGCAAATGCATAAGAGCTTGAAAGGTCTCTAGATGATCGAGAGGATCTTTGGTTCCATCGAAGCTTTCAAACGATGGCATCCTGAACTTGCTAGGCAGGGGGCATTCCATAATGGCGGGGTTGAACGGCAAGTTGGTCCTCTGCACCAGCTCATCTATGGTGGCAGGACCTTTCCCTTTCATAGCTTGCATTACATCTTCCACTTTCCCCTTGAGATCCTTGATCTGCAGGTCGAAATAGGTAACTTTCTTTGCCTTTTCTTTAACATAGGAGGTTGTGCCTTCATGTGGTCGGGTACTCCATGGAAGAGATGGGTAGACCACCTTTCTATGTCGGTTCCCCACCTGGCTTTGTTCCACCACGGTCTTATTTCAGGGAGGATGATTATCCCACTCCTCAAGATTCCCATTACCTCTGTTTGGGTTTGAGAGGTCTTGTCATGGCAAGTTCTGTTGAACCGGTGGAACAAGAAGTTGTTGGAGCGCTGCATTTTGCTGGATCTGTAATACCCCTAATTTCTAAAGGATAGTCCTGGTATTTAATTTATTGTCTTAATTGAATTTTAAATGTTTTAATTGAGTTTTATTGTTTTTTGGCTGTGTTTATTGTTGTTTTATTTATCTGCTTTAATTAATTAATTGTTTTGTTTATTTATTTTATTTAATTATTTTTATTTGGATTTATTCTATTTTAATTGCCTTTATTATATTCTTTGAATCATAGTTGTAAATTAATTATTTGTTTTCGTTTAATGATTTAGAGTAGATTAGGGTTCTTTTATGAAATCATGTAGGTAGCCGTCATAATAAAACATTAATTAGGTTTTCTATGGGCCGACTAAGGATTGGTTTAGGGTTTTAGTTAAACTAGGGTTTTGGGGTAAACCTATAAATATATGTATTACATTTGGTTTAGGGTTGGAGAACTCTATTCACGACATATAGAGAACTGAGAGAAGTCTGGAAGAGTCTAGGAGAGAAAAGAGATGGAAAACCAATGGATCGCCGGAAAAGTTTAGGAGAAGACGTTGAGATTTTTGAACCGAATCTCACAGGCAAGTTTTATATCTAACTCTATGTCTTTGGCCTATGTTCTTTGCATCGCTAATTCAATTCCAGGATGTAATAAAATTAAATTAATTTGGTTGCATAATTATTTGTTTAAAAAAAGTACGTGTTCTTGTATGTGTTCTCTATTCGTTTTGGAACCGTTTTTGCTTGATTTTCTTTCTAATTGAATTTGATTAAAAAGTAATGAATTTAAATAACTCTGGAACACACTAGGGTTTAGTTTTGATCAGTAAGAAACTTGGATTGGAGATACACAATTGCCGAACACCGCCGGAATTAGAGAAGATGATGCACAAGGGGAAGAGCCTGCTCTATTTTTAAAAGAGCAGGCTCACCAAATAAAAGAGCAGGCTCTTTTTCAAAAAGAGCCAGCTCTTTAGGCAAACGAGGCGGTTCAATCATTTTTTTGAGCTGGCTCAATTATTTTGGAGGTGGCTCTATCTTGTGTGGAGCCGGTTCCTTCGACGGTTTCCAGTTTTTCAAACTTTCTGTGAACCTAGGCTACTGTGGTTGAATTTTTTAAGGTCCCAGGCTGATTCAAGAGCTATTCTAAGGTTAATCAGTCAGGTAAAAACCCTTGTTAAATGGGCAGAAGGCATAGTAATTCATGAGATACCATAGGAAGTGGAAATAGGATCACAGTCTAACCCTTAGAGAAGTTTTCAGTTTAAACTTTATTGCGGACGATTCAAGTTGTTTAATTTTTAATTAGCAATTAAATTAAGAGTTTGATATGTAAAACGTATAACAGTGGGATGAGATTAAGCCTGTTAACTAATATAAATTTGGTTAATGCTTAATAAGAAACTAGTTGATGTTTACCAAGAATTATTTATATCAACTTATGGGATGTTGCGGAGTAATTACAAGTAAGCATGTAAATACTGTTATTATTATTATTATGCTTATTGTGAGTTACAGAATGGTTATATATATTCTCTACATTTTAAATCTATTAGAGAATCAAGTACTGGATGTATTGAACAAGCTTGCTAGTTAAACATTCTTGTTATGCTTATGATTGGATATGTTGATATTGATATGTTTTATTGTCATATATATATTATCAATACTGGGTGGATGGTTTGTATGCACTGGTATGGGACGGTGATATACTAGGGGGATTAGCTCAAAAACGCTAAGTCCTACCTACTCTAGATTAAGGGAAGGATTAACTGCAAAAGTTAAGTCCTACCTGTATTTTGTGTCAGATCACTAAATAGATGAGTGACACTTTGGTTTGGAACGGATTTTAAATATATTTTTATGGCGCCACGACATGAGCCTGAGTCTCAGAGTCATTGGTTAGGGAGCGTTTATGCATTGGGATGCATAGCTGGCTATGATGGTTGGATGTGTACCCTGCTAGGTCTAAGTAATCATTCCCACCTCAGGTGCGCTTTGTATGGCGCCTACTAGTCAGGTTGAGACGGGTATGTAGTCCATTAAGAGTCCTGTAGTGTGATTATATATATATACATATATATATATATATCTACGGACTATTTAGTTATTGTTGGATTGGTTAGGATGTACATGTTTATTGGGTCTCTGCTTGGGTAATAGTAGTATAAAACTTGCTCATGGGCCTGACCCACTTATCATTTTTCAGGTATCGGACGTTTCCAGTCTTAGGGCTTGTTCGAGCTGAGTAGAGATGATCTTCCACTCTACAGACGACGTAGGATTTCTTTCCAGATGTTGGATTTGGAGTTTATCTTCAGTTTTATTTTCATTCTATTTGGGATTTTATATTAGGGGTCCACTATAGATGGATTCCCGAGTTGTTAAACTTATGGAGTTTTGGATTTTCAGATTCTCAGTATTCAATTTTTAAAGGATTTATATTTTAGTTTTCTTTCAGCTTAAATTTTATTTTTTAACTTAATTTGTATTCTGTGTTCGTTATAATACTTTAATTGTTTGATATTCCCTCGGGTTTGGGCCTGGGCCTGATCAACCCGTGTTCTGGATCCGAGGGGTATCACAGTTGGTATCAGAGCACTCCAGGTTCAAGTGTCTTTAGGATGTTTCGTATTAAGACTTTCGCGTAGCGTTTTCTCTTGATTAGAGTTTATGTATAGGATTCTTTGTATTCTTTACGGTCCTAGTAAATCGTACTGATGTCTGTCTCCCTGTGTTAACAGATGGATAACACTGGAAGAGGACAGAACATACGAGGAACTCGAAAGGAAAGGAGAGCGGCACGTAGGCAGCAGTATTTCCTATGACGTCAGTAGATGGAGGAGGAGCAGCAAATGCCTGGATTTTAGGATGACATGGGTCAGTTTCAAGAGGAGCAAGAAGACGTTCAGCAGACTCCAGATGAGGTCGGAGATCCAGCATTTCCTCCTCATATAAATGACCTCGTTGCTCGGGCTATAGAAGCTGGAGTTACAGCTGCACTCCAGAATCAACCACAGGTTCAACAGGCACCTGTACCAGCACCAGTGGTTTAGAGGGATTCTTGAGAAAAGGCTAGGTGTTCTTTCACAAAGGGAAGTCCACCTGTGTTTTCAGGCTCTACTGATGCAAAAGCAGCTCATCAGTGGAAACAAGACATTGAGCGACATCTTCATTTAGTTCAGTTTACGGTGGTTTAAAAGCAGATGCTTACTACCTTCAAGCTAGTTGGAGATACACTACAGTGGTGGGAGTCAGTTACCACCGCATAGGAGAGGATGACCTTGACTTATGATCAGTTTAGTACTCGCTTTAATGAGAAGTACTTCCCTTATGCAGTTAGGGCAGCTATGAAGACAAAGTTCCTCAATCTGGAATAGGGGAACATGATAGTGGCAGAGTGTGATACCCCTCGGTTCCGAGACATGGGTTGATCAGGCCCAGACCCAAACCCGAGGGAAATCAAACAATTAAAGTATTTTAAAACGAACACAGATGAAAAAAAAAAATGAAATAAGAATAACTATTAAAAGCTGAATAGAATACTAAGATAAAATCCTCAACAGCCTGATAAAACTTAATAAAATCCAACTTCCAAAACTTCCATGAATTACAACTCGGGAATCCATCTAGTGGACCCCTAAATAAAAATCTCAACTGAAACGTAAACAACTGACATAAAACCAAATACTAAAATATGGAAGGACATCCTACGTCGTCGGTGGAATGAATGATAATCCCTGCACAGCACGATCAAGGCTAAGACTGGAACCGTTCGATACCTGAAAAATAAGAGTGGGTCAGGCCCACGAACAAGTTCTAATCTAACTGCAATCCATACAGTGACCCGATACGCAGATACACCTAAATACCTTACAATATCTATCTAGTCCATACAAAAATATATCCACACTAGAGGACCTTCACTGGACTATAATGGGGTCTCAACCTAAGTAGAAGGTAACATGCAAAAACGCACCCAAAGGTGGGCATGAATACCTCGACCTAACAGGGTACACCTCAACCATCATATCCAGCTATGCATCCCAATGCATATACGTTCCCTAACCAACGACTCTGAGACTCATGCCCATATCGTGGTGCCATAACATATATATAAAGTCTGTCTAACCCAAGGTATGCCATTTTATTATTTATTGAATTGACATAAGAATTTTAATCCAGTTTAGTCATTCAACTTAATCAGTCGATTTGACTTAAACATAACCAACATTTAATCCAGGTAGTCATTCAACTTAATCAGTCGATCTGACTACACACAAACACAATTAATCTAGATAGTCTTTCAACTTAATCAGTCGATCTGACTAAACAAGGTTTAGGATTCAATATTTTACAATCCTTCCCTTAAATCCAATAGGTTAGGTTTATGCGTTTTGAGCTAAACCATCCCTAGTATGACACCGTCCCATACCGGTTCATACCATCATCCACAACCATGTAATTGACAGAATCTATTAATTCAGCAATTAAAATTCCACATATATATATAATTGTTTAGTGATTTATAATCTAAAACCAATATCCAAGTATTTACAATTAAATCCAAACATTTAAACCATATAGTTGTAAGGAATGATTTCATAATTCAACCACTAACATCCAGAGCCTGCATAGATCACATCTAATACATCAATGACCCTAAAATATATTTAAAACCATTTTATAAATATATTAAATCCCACAGGAATGCCTAAAAATAAGCTTAAGTAATTAAAACTTCATCTATCCACTAACCGTGTACAATGTACATAAGTGTTATACAGTTTGATCCGTTAATTTAGAATTAACCTTAAATCAATTTAGGGTCTTAATAACACCCAAAAATTAACTATTTAATCCCTCCATGAAGTCTCATTAAATTTCTAAAATTTAATCAAGCCATTTAGTTCCTTTCTTCTGTTAGTAGCATACACCGTTGTATATTTTTACACTGCTACATCCTTTGTCTTAGAGACTTAAACTATGCAACAATAAGTTTAATAACACTTAGAATTAACTACTTAGATCCTCTGTTAAGTCCCTACAGTTCATTAGAATCACTCAGAAGCTCAAACAGTGCTCAAAACACCAAACAGAACCCTAGAAAACACTTTCTGGACGTAAAACAAATTGGAGCCGGCTCTTGGAATGGAAGAGCCGGCTCTTGGAATGGAAGAGCCGGCTCTTCCCCTATTGGAGCCGGCTCCAATTCCCTAGGAGCCAGCTCTTGCTGAAGGGGAGCCGGCTCTTGACTTTCTAGAGCCGGCTCTCTCCCTCTTGAGAGCCTCCAGTTTATCTCTGCTCCGTTTCCGTCAATCTGCTCCTTCTCCTATCAATTCCTACCCCTCTGCTTGTTTCTTAAATTGATCTAAAGGATCTAACACCCTCCTGATAGCATCCCCAAGGTTTGATTATAGCAATTTAAATCAATTACAAAGCTTAAGTTTGCTACCCAACTTAACATGCTGTTAGTATGAACACTGAAACCATATGCAAATTGAAGTGGAACGGATTGCAACACGTATTTAAAATAGAATTATAGCATCCCTATAAGCTTTGTATAACCCCAGTAGTGTTCCTATACTGTGTTTACAAAAGTTGCAATCAAATACAGAGACTAAATTTACAACAGAATCAATGTACTTAACGTACAGGATACTGAAACAAATATACACGAACTGTAAATATATTGGATTTTAAAACAAACAGACTATCACCCAAGCATATAATAAACATGTAGGTTTCAATCATTGATTAGTTATTCCCTAGAGATCATCTAGGTGCACAGAATACGGCCCAAAGGGAAAGAGGAAGATAGAACTTGCCTTTGAGTTTCAGACCTTGAAACTCTAAACCACCGTCTCTGAGGTTTTTCCGACCACCTTCTAAATTGTCGTTCTACTCCTCTGCTACTCTTGGTTAAACCCAGAAGAAAACCCTTGTTCCCTTCTTCTTGAACTTCTCTGTAGATCATTCAAGTTTTCTCTGTTTCTCTATCTCTCACTCTCTGTATCTAGGTACGTGAACAGAGTTGTACGTACTTCCCAAAACCCTAAACCCACATTATGATATATTTATAGGCCCAAAACAATAACCCTAATCCGTGTAAAAATTAGAGACTAAGCCCTAATTCCAACCTTAATCGGCCCATAAAACTACCTAAGTTGAAACAGACGGCGGCTATGATAAAACCTAAACCCTACGTTACGATAACTCAATTATAAAAAATTAAATAATTACCAGTGAATACAATAATTAACCAATTAATATAAAACGCAATTAATCAAATAACTCACGAAATAACAATTAATTTAATTTAAAGAAAAATACAATTAAAACAATTAATTAAATTAAAATACTATTTAAACAATACATTAAATACCAGGAATATCCTTTTAAATCTAGGGGTATTACACAGAGTATAAGCAGCAGCTCACGTGCTTGTATCTTTTTGCTCCAGAGGAGGTGAAGAAGCGAAATAGTTTCGTCAAGGGACTGATGTGGTCCATTAAGTGAGCTATCACAGGGAGTCCAGCCTATACTACTTATGCTCAAGTAGTGGATCCCACTTTGCAGCAGTATCGGTTGACCGTGAATATCAGACAGGCTCGGGGTAAAAAGCGGGGAGACAAAGACTCTGCTAATCAGTCAGCTAAGAAAGGGAATGGAAATGGAAACCGACAGAATGACAAGGGCAAGTTCTAGGGACAGCAGCTTTGGAAGAAGCACAAGGGTGGTTTAGATGCTCACCGGTTTGGGGCACTTATTCAAAGGCAGCAGAATGGGGGACCACAGGTAGAATAGGGTCAGCCACTGGCTAACCGACAGAGGAGGCCATTTGGTACTTTCCAAGGTAGTTGCTACACTTATGGAGAGTATGGTCATACCTTGAGGCAGTGTCCTAAAGCAGGAAAGGGACACGGACAGCATGTACAGTAGGGATAGAGGGCACCAGTACCTTTACCAGCTCCACAAGTTCCACGGATTTAGGGGCAGACATATCCTGCTTTGCTAGCACCGCTACAAACTCTGGAACAGGCACCACAGCAGTTTCACTATGGCAGGGTGTACAACCCCATGCCACATGATGTTCACGCACCTCAGGCTGTTGAGGGTAAGTTTCCTATTTATGGTTTACATGGACGTGTTTTGTTTGATACGGGTGCTACACACTTATTTGTAGCTAGGAATTTTGTTGTTTTATCTGGGATAAGGATGGGGGTATGCACTAGACCTTAGGGTATTTCTACACCGTTGGGCGATACAGCCATTTTACATGAGAGTGATGGGCTTGTGACACTAGATATTGGCAAACTCAGATTTCTAGCCAATCCATTGGTCCTGGACATGCACACTTATGACGTGATACTTGGGATGGATTGGTTATCTCACTACCATGCCCAAGTTAATTGTTTTGATAGGTCTATTGTGTTCACCATACCTGGTCAGGATATGTACGTTGTAGTAATGCCACGTTCTAATGGGGGAGGTAACACTTATTTGTTTCATGTGGAGGAGGAAACGGAGGAGGAGGTTACTGTGTCATTGGATCGTATATCAATTGTACAGGACTTTTTGGATGTTTTTCAGGAGATTCTAGGGTTGTCACCTAATTGCGAGATAGATTTTATGATTGATTTAGCCCCGGGTACTATGCCTATTGCTAGGGCACCATACAGGATGGCACCAATGGAGATGAGAGAGCTAAAGGATCAGATTCAATAGTTACTCAGCCAGGGTTTCATTCGTCAGAGTACATCACCCTGGGGAGCACCAGTTTTGTTTATTAAGAAGAAGGATGGTTCACTTCGCCTATGTATAGATTACAGGGAGCTAAACAAGGTTACTATTCGCAACAAATACCCTTTACCCAAGATTGATGATTTGTTTGATCAGTTAAAGGGAGCCACGTACTTCTCCAAGATTGATCTACATTTTGGATATCATCAGTTAAGGGTTAAGGAGTAGGATATTCCTAAGACAACGTTTCTCATGAGATATGGTTCTTATAAATTTCGTGTCACGCCGTTTAGAACGACTAATGCACCAGCGGTTTTCATGGATTTAATGAACAAAGTCTTCCAGGCTTATTTGGATCAGTTTGTCATTGTTTTCATTAATGATATCTTGATCTATTCTCAGTCGGAGGACGATCATGCGAGACATCTTCGCATAGTCTTGCAGACGCTTCATGAACACCAGTTATATGCCAAATTTAAAAAGTGTGAATTTTGGCAGCGGGAAGTGAAGTTTCTGGGTCACATGGTGTCAGAAAGGGGAATAGCAGTAGATTCAGCCAAGGTTTCCGCTGTGGTTGAGTAGGGACAGCCTACTTCACCTACCGAGATTCAGAGTTTTCTCGGATTGGCAGGATATTATCGGAGGTTCATCCAGGGGTTCTCTAAAATAGCAGGACCACTCACTCATCTGACCAAGAAGGGTGTACAGTTCATATGGGATGAACACTGTCAGCGAGCTTTTGATGAGCTCAAAAGGAAGTTGACTTTTGCACCGATTCTGTCTACTCCACAGAGCGGGATCGAGTATCTTGTTTACACGGATGCTTCGTTGCAGGGTCTTGGATGTGTTTTGATGCAAGAGGAACGACCGATTTCTTATGGATCTCAGAAGCTTAAGCCTCATGAGCTTAATTATCCAACACATGATTTGGAGTTGGTAGCTGTGATCTTTGCCTTACACATTTGGAGGCATTATCTGTTGGGGGAATCCTTCAGATTATTTAGTGATCACAAGAGTTTGTAGTATTTGTTCACTCAGCGGGAGCTGAATATGAGACAGCACAGATGGTTGGAGTTTATAAAGGACTATCACTTTTCTATACAGTATCATCCAGGGAAAGCGAATGTGGTGGCGGATGCACTCAGTCGCCGAGCTGATGCTAGTCTTTCCGCCATATTCACCACTGAGTGGAATGCTTTGAAGAATGTGGATGAGTTGTCAGATGCTTTTATGGCTTGCATGGTAGTTACACCTTCTATCATTTGCAAAGTTCTGCAAGCACAACTCACGGATCAGCAGTGCATTGACAAAGTTGTGGAGATAGTTTCTAGGGAGGTTCCATTTTACCATGTTGGGACTGACGGAGGCTTGAGGTACAAAAGACATTTAGTGGTACCTTCTGCTGACGAATTGAGGAAGGATGTGATGACTGAGACTCATCATTCTGAGTTTTTTGTTCATCCTGGAGGAGACAAGATGTACCAGGATATGAAGCGATAGTTTTGGTGGGCAGGTATAAAGAGGGACATTGCTCTTTTTGTTTCTCAGTGTAGTACTTGTCAAATGGTTAAGATTGATCATCAGAGGCTGCCAGGAGCTCTACAGCCGTTACCGATACCGGAGTGGAAATGGGAGAGCATTTTTATGGATTTTGTAGAGGGATTGCCCAATTCTTTTAAGGGTCATAATTCTATTTGGGTCATCGTGGATAGGTTGACTAAATCAGCCCATTTCTTGCCTATTTGCACTGACTTCACTACAGAGCAGTTGACGAGGCTTTATATTTCGGATATTGTGAAGATACATGACATACCATTATCTATTATATCGGACAGGGATTCGAGCTTTGTGTCAGGATTTTGGAAGAGTTTTCAGCAGGCTTTGGGTACAGAGTTGCATCTTAGCACTACTTATCATCCTTAGACTGACGGACAGACTGAAAGGGTTAATCAAATCATGGAAGATATGCTTCGGTCGTGTGTTCTTGATTTCAAGGGCCACTGGGAGGATTACTTGCTACTTGTGGAGTTTTCTTATAACAATAGTTTCCAGAAGACTATTGGAAAGGCACCATTTGAGGCATTATATGGTCAACCGTGTCAATCGCCTGTTTGTTGGATGGAGGTTGGAGATAGCAGATTATTGGGTCCTGAGTTCATTAAGGATACCTCTGAGAAGATTGCTCTTATTCGGGATTGCATGCGTACTGCTCAGAGTAGGCAGAAGAGTTATGCTGATCGGCGTACTCGTGTTTTGGAGTTTAAAGTTGGAGATCAGGTTCTACTCAAAGTGTCGCCTATAAAAGGTGTTATGCACTTTGGGAAGAAAGGGAAGTTGGCACCATAGTTTGTCGGTCCATTTATGATTACGGATCGAGTTGGCGCTGTAGCTTACCAGTTGGCACTTCCGGATACGTTGGATCGAGTACACAACGTATTTCATGTTTCCATGTTGTGGAAATTTCTGCTAGATGAAGATCGGTATCAACATATCGATGTTGGGGAGATTGAGTTACAGCCGGATGCAACATATTTGGAGCCACCGGGTCGTATTATCGACTGTAGGGATCAAATACTTCGTAACAAGGTTATCCCTTTAGTTTATGTTCAGTGGAGTCATCACAACGAGGCTGAGTCCACTTGGGAATGGGAGGATGTCATTCACTCGCAGTTTCCTGAATTATGGGAAAAAGGTAAGAGCGAATTCCGATGACGGAATTCCTTTTGTTAGGGGGGAAGAATGTAATACCCCTAATTTCTAAAGGATAGTCCTGCTATTTAATTTATTGTTTTAATTGAATTTTAAATGTTTTAATTGAGTTTTATTGTTTTCTGGTTGTGTTTATTGTTGTTTTATTTATCTGCTTTAATTAATTAATTGTTTTGTTTATTTGTTTTATTTAATTATTTTTATTTGGATTTATTCTATTTTAATTGCCTTAATTATATTCTTTGAATCACAGTTGTAAATTAATTATTTGTTTTCGTTTAATGATTTAGAGTAGATTGGGAATCTTTTATGCAGTCATGTAGGTAGTCGTCATAATAAAACATTAATTAGGTTTTCTATGGGCCGACTAAGGATTGGTTTAGGGTTTTGTTAAACTAGGGTTTTGGGGTAAACCTATAAATATATGTATTACATTCAGTTTAGGGTCGGAGAACTCTATTCACAACATACAGAGAACTGAGAGAAGTCTGGAGGAGTCTGGGAGAGAAAAGAGAGGGAAAACCAATGGATCGCTGGAAAAGTTTAGAAGAAGACGTTGAGATTTTTGAACAGAATCTCACAGGCAAGTTTTATATCTAACTCTATCTCTTTGGCCTGTGTTCTTTGCATCCCTAATTCAATTCCAGGATGTAATAAAGTTAAATTAATTTGGTTGCATAATTATTTGTTTAAAAAATAGTATTTGTTCTTGTATGTGTTCTCTATTCGTTTTGGAACCGTTTTTGCTCGATTTTCTTTCTAATTGAATTTGATTAACAAGTAATGAATTAAAATAACTCTGGAACACACTAGGGTTTAGTTTTAATCAATAAGAAACTTGGATTGGAGATACACAGTTGCCGGACATCGCTGGAATTGGAAAAGATGATGCACAGTGGGAAGAGCTTGCTCTATTTTTAAAAGAGCAGGCTCACCAAATAAAAGAGCAGGCTCTTTTTCAAAAAGAGCCAGCTCTTTAGGCAAAAGAGGCGGCTCAATCATTTTTTTGAGCTAGCTCAATTATTTTGGAGGCGGCTCCATCTTGTGTGGAGCCGGTTCCTTCGACAGTTTCCAGTTTTTTCAACTTTCTGTGAACCTAGGCTACTGTGGTTGAATTTTTTAAGGTCCCAGGCTGATTCAAGAGCTATTCTAGGGTTAATCAGTTAGGTAAAAACCCTTGTTAAATGGGCAGAAGGCAAGGTAATTCATAAGATACCATAGGAAGTGGAAATAGGGTCACAGCCTAACCCTTAGAGAAGTTTTCAGTTTAAACTTTGTTGCGGATGATTTAAGTTGTTTAATTTTTAATTAGCAATTGAATTAAGAGTTTAATATGTAAAACGTATAACAGTGGGATGAGATTAAGCCTATTAACTAATATAAATTCGGTTAATGCTTAATAAAAAACTAGTTGATGTTTACTAAGAATTGTTTATATCAACTTATGGGATGTTGTGGAGTAATTACAAGTAAGCATGTAAATACTATTATTTTTATTATTATGCTTATTGTGAGTTACAGGATGGATATATTTATTCTCTGCATTTTAAATCCATTAGAGAATCAAATACTGGATGTATTGAACAAGCATGCTACTTAAACATTCTTGTTATGCTTATGATTGGATATGTTGATATTGATATGTTTTATTGTCATATGTATATTATCAATACTGGGTGGATGGTTTGTATGCACCAATATGGGATGGTGACATACTAGGGGGATTAGCTCAAAAACGCTAAGTCCTACCTACTCTGGATTAAGGGAAGGATTAACTACAAAAGTTAAATCCTACCTGTATTTTGTGTCAGATCACTAAATAGTTGAGTGACACTTTGGTTTGGAACGGATTTTAAATATATTTTTATGGTGGCACGACATGAGCCTAAGTCTCAGAGTCGTTGGTTAGGGAGCGTATATTCATTGATGCATAGTTGGCTATGATGGTTGGATGTGTACCCTGCTAGGTCTAGGTAGTCATGCCCACCTCAGGTGTGCTTGCATGGTGCCTACTAGTCAGGTTGAGACGGGTCTGTAGTCCAGTGAGAGTCTTGTAGTGTGATTATATATATATATATATATATATATATATATCTACGGACTATATAGTTATTATTGGATTGGTTAGGATGTACATGCGTATCGGGTCTTTGCTTGGGTAGTAGTAATACAGAACTTGCTCGTGGGCCTGACCCCACTTATCATTTTTCAGGTATCGGATGTTTCCAGTCTGGGCTTATTCGAGCTGAGCAGAGACAAACTTCCACTCTACCGACGATATAGGATTTCTTTCCAGATGTTCGATTTGGAGTTTATCTTCAGTTTTATTTTCATTCTGTTTGGGATTTTATATTCGGGGTCCACTAGAGATGGATTCCCGAGTTGTTAAACTTATGGAGTTTTGGATTGTCAAATTCTCAGTATTCAATTTTTAAAGGATTTATATTTTAGTTTTTCTTTCAGCTTAAATTTTATTTCTTAACTTAATTTGTATTCTGTGTTCATTATAATACTTTAATTGTTTGATATTCCCTCGGGTTTGGGCCTGGGCCTGATCAACCTGTGTTTTGGATTCGACGGGTATCACACTGGTCCATACCCTGATTCAGAGTTTGGACCTGTAGTTCTAACGCTGCAAGCCATTCCTGGTCATTTGGGACGTCTGGGTTTTCATCTAACTCTTCCCTTTGACCAAATCCCTGCAACGGTGTTCCTTCGGTAACCATACCGGACCGAAAACGTATATACCTAACCGAGTAATTAATTAAATTAAAGGAATTATCGTTCCCAAAGATGGCGCCAACTGTTGAGGCTGAAATTTGCTGCAGTTTGGTATGACACCGTTTCCTACAAAACAAGGATGATAAAGTCAAACACCGGTGTGGTGCTGGCCGTTGACCCTCCGACGATCAAGTTAGTAAGGGTTTCTAGAGAGAGAATTTCGATAGTAATTCCCTAGTAGGAGATTTTTTGTGTGTACCTTATTCCCGAGTCGTCTTCATATTTATAGTCACTTCCTTATTCTTGATAAGGGAATTTCATCGTCCTTAGCCCATGGAACTTATCCCGTTCAAATCTTATCCTTGATAATTTGAACTTATACCATGGAAATCTTATCCTTGATAAGATTTGTCATCATTCATATCTAATGGAAATCGTTATCTTTGATAACGAAATATTATCGTCGAAAGTTAGAGAGGTCGGGCAGCTGGTCAACTCTTAGTTGCCTCTGTCGTTAGGTCAAAGTAGGTTAGGATTATTTTTCCCTATCACATGTGTTTAGGCAAGTGAAGATTAATCTTCCACTTTTTAATGCAATCAAGAAAATTCTAGCTTATGCCAAGTTCTTGAAAGATCTTTGCACCCAAAAGAGGAAGAATAAGAGCCAAGCAACAAGGAAAGTGGTCTTGACCAAGCAAGTAAGCTCCATTTTGCAACACAACAATCTCCCAAAATTTAAGGACCCCAGTTCACCTACTACTTCTTGTGTCACTGGTGACCATGTTATTAATTGGGCTCTCCTTGATTTAGGAGCAAGTGTTAACCTTCTTCCATGTTCAGTATATGTCTAATTGGGCTTAAGAGACTTAAAACCGACATCGGTGGTTTTGTAACTTGCCGACCGATCCATCCAAAAGCCCCAGGGTATTATTGAGGATGTGTTGATTAAGATTGATAAATTCTTCTTCCTGGTTGATTTCGTTGTCATTGACACAGAACCGGTTCCAAATCCGAAGAGCCAAATTCCTGTTATCCTTGGTCGTTCCTTCTTAGCAACCGCAAATGCCAATATCAATTGTAGGACAGGGATAATGAAAATCTCATTTGGCCACATGAAAGTGAAGTTGAATATTTTCAATCCAACCCCGAGTTCTATGGACTAGCATAAAGAAGTGTATGTTGTGGAAAAATCTTATGACAATGAATTTGATGAAGTTAAGTCTTTGCTTGAAAGTAGAATTTCCAAAAGTTCATCTTCCAACTTGATTTCAAAGAATGCTGTTTTCAAATTAAATGTTGAAAAGGCATGGAAGCCCAAGAATTGCATTAACAAAGGACCATCAATATCTTTTGAGCTAAATCCAACAAGTTCTCTAGGGAACCATTTGTTGGGTGGGGTTCAAAGTGCTTTTCACCCTGTCAAAGAGGGGATGCATAACAAGATCTTTAAAGACTAGTGCGCTTCGTAGGGCTTATAACCCTATTCCTCCCTCATTTCTATTTTATCTTTTCATTTCTTGCGACGTCTAGATATATTCTGGGTTCATACACATTGCTAGGAACTTTGATTCGGTATGCATACACTTTCATTTTGAAACTAGGCATTTTATGTATGTTCGATCTATCTCAAAAGAGGTTCGATCGATCGAACAGTCCTCCCTGCATCCAATCACCTCTCTGTTCCATCGTGCGAGGATTTCCTGCATAAATCAGCTCTCAGTGTATCGTGCGAAGTTCTTCTCTGATTGATCTAAAAGTTCTTAGATCGATCCAACTCTTACTTGGATCGATCTTCATTCCACACTTAGAAAAAATTTGGGAACCCAAGAAAAAGGCCTCTCTGTGCATCGTTCGAACTTGTATACAGGTTTTCACCTGTTGGATCGATCGAAGTTCCTTCCAGATCGATCTTTAATCGATCAATCTATGTTCTTTTGTTGACTTTGACTGCTTTTGATTTTTGAATTTCATATCTAAAAAATATATATAATAATAAAAAATTTCCAAAATTTCCAAAAATACAAAATTATTTTTAATTTTTATTTTAATTTATTTTATTTACAAAAATTCCAAAAAGATTTTTATTTTTATTTTTAATTTTTATTTTATTTTATTTCACTTTAAAAAATTTCAAAATCCAAAAAAATATTTTTCTTTTATTTTATTGTATTTTTATTTTTTTTATTTTAAATTCAAAAACCCAAAAATATTTTTAATTTTCAAATATTCAAAAATACTTGTCGTTTTGCGAGGTTAGATCGATTTGAGTCCCTTTCAAATCGATCTTTGTTTGATCGATCTGAGTTCTCTACAGATCGATCGAACATTTTGGAGATCGTTTTTAAAAATAGAAGTCAAAGGTCATTTGGATCGATTCAAGATCGATCTCAGACCCCAGCTTCCCCTCACCACTGTTAACCTTCTCTCCAACCTCTGGCGAGTTCTCAAAGCTTTCAAACTTTATCTCTCGCACTCGATCTCATCTCATCTTCCTCGGTCCACTTCTCTCGTCCGATTTGGTAAATTTGAGTTTTATTTTTGATTTTGAGCTTTAATCTTGATGATTCCATGTTTGCCATGTTAAATCTGAGCTTCTATGTTGATTTCTTTCCATCTTTGACTCTTTGAGTATATGTATATATATATGTATAAATTTTGATTCTGATTTAGATTTCAGGGGTCACGTGGCAATTCAAGTGACCAAAATTGTGTTGTTGATGTGTGAGAGGGCCTACGAGCTTACTCAAGAAGCCCCAGTGGCGTCCACGTCACAAATCTGTGACTGTTCAAGTTTTTCACAACAGTTCGATCGATCATAGTTTGCTCTAATCGATCCAACTTGGATCGATTTCATATTTTCATGATCGATCGAGCATCACAGATTTGAATATACACTTCACACACCATCTTTTGTGTTCTATGCTATCTTATTTATGCCCAATGCCTGTGTTTTCCACTTTGGAAGCATTCCATACTTATACTATTTAGCATGTTTCACTTATTCGTCGTCTATACCTGGCTGCATTACAACTTGCATAGGTTCATGTTAATTATTCTGAGTTGTCTATCTTACTTGACAAACATGTTTCTATATATTGTGCTTCAATTCTTTACTTCTGTATTGACTTCATATGCAAGTTTTCTTTTCATTTTGCAAGCCATGGCCCGAGTAAAGACTGTTGCCCATCAGCAGTATGAGCGTAGGGTGAGGCCGAGGATAAAGGAGCCAGCAGAGCCATCACATGCTCAGGAGCAGCCTCCAAAGCTAGCTCCAACTCAGTCCTCATCAACCGACACCAAACTACAGTCTTCCGTTTCCGCATCATCTTTTTCAGATGAGGCTGAGCATGTACCATCTCCTTCTTCACCACCGGCACAGCCAGGCCAAGTTAGAGATAGACCTATCAAGAGATACTCACGCCTTTCAGTGGTGCATGAGTCTGTGTTTGACAGTGCTTTCTTCTCCTAGTCAGTCTTGACCAGGGGAGCTTATGATGATATTTTTTGCCGTGGTATCTCAGCTATTCTAGCCCCGGTGACCTATCCAGTTTACCCGCGACTTGTTTAGATGTTCTACCAGAACCTCCGACCGATAATGATAATAAATATAAAGTTTAATATTTTTTGATTTGATTATAAAAAATAAAAAAAAATTTAACATTTCAATGCAACATTTCGTCTTGCTAGAGACGTTAAACTTAGCACCCCCACAACACATTATGTCTTTTATCTCTTGAATAGTTCATTTTCATTTTCATTTTCATTTCTTTGTTTTCTTCCATTTTGTTTTTACTCACTTTCATAAAATGAAAAATATAAAAATTTGTTTCACCATTATGCCCTTAGGTGTAGTCATGCATACTTTCATGTTTTAGTTAGGGCTTGATCTCATATCTCTCTTTTATCTAGTGTTATATTGCCTTAGAATGCATGATTTGATTATTCTTATCCCATTTGATATTTAATGTGAGCTTGCTAGTGTGGTTATTCAAATAGGTTGTTGATTCCAAGTTTGGGGGAGACCCTTTTCATATTGGATCATTGTCGGGCTTCATGTTTTCGCCACCACAGTATACTCTTTCCATCTTTTCCATTGTCTCATTGCACATTGAGGACAATGTGCGGTTTAAGTTTAGGGGTAGGTGTCTTTGTTGCATTCTACTAAGGTGTCTTTGTAGCATTCTACTTAAAGTTGAGCTTTAAATGCATAATTGAGACTGGAGATCCATGACTAGCTATGATTTTGATCTTTTGAGGACTATATTGCTTAAAATTTAAAAATTGTTTGACTTGAGAGTCCAATACTCCTTGTATGCCTTGTGGATGCCATTTAGGAGTAAATTTTTCAAAAAATTGATATTATGTTTGCATTTGCAGTCCACATCATCTTAATTTTGTGATTGTTTTGAGATTCACTTTATGATTCTACACTAGCATAGGCACACACTATCATTCATTTGTGGGGTACATGCTTTGTTGATTATTGAATTGGTTATATCCCAATTGAGCTAGTAGTGCATTGAAAGCTTTCATTCTTGATAAAGGTGGATAACAACCCCCTTTCATTGAGTAGTTGGGATTCTAGCCTCATCAAGCATTGAATTTCTCGTGCCCAAAGGTGGAGGGCCCAAACTCTAGGTTAATAATTTGTTTATTCAAAAAAAAAAAAAAAAAAAAAAAAGTTGTTGCAAAAGCAATAAAAAGTGAGGACTTCTCCCAAAAGGTGAGAAGTGGGTAATGATTAGATGGAGGTTGTTTTGATTTGTAGCCTAGTTGATTTGAGCTTGTAAGCCCTTAGGGGTGTTTGAACACCTAATGCCCTAAAGCCGTCCGATTTGAGAGTCATTAACCTAACACTCGACCTCATAGATTGCTAGAAAGCTTAATAGATCAACACATTGCACTATGCTTCCATTTTTTATCCTTAGGGATAGAAAAAAAAAATGAGTGAAAAGAGTAAGCGCACCTAGATTAATAAAGCTTTAATAAAAAGTCCACTCTTTGTTTTAATGATCGGTACTAGATTTGTGTGCTAGTTTGAGGGTAAGGATGTGATCATTTTTTTAGTTGACTTAGATAGCAACATATTTGATCCCGGTCCACTCAAAAAGGATTCTAAAGTTGTTTTAATTTGCATGATCATTTTCTTGATGTGTGGAGGACCATACTTGCTTGCTTGCTTGATGTTGAGATTTTGGAAGATTGCTCGAAAATGGTTGAAAAATTGCATACTTGAGGTAGTTTTCTCCCAATGCTTGTTTGCAATATTGGTGCTTTTTTTGTGAGAATGAGCTTAATGTTTATGAGTATCATTTCTGAAAACCCTCACGAGACTTCACTCGTCCACTAGGGGTAACCTAGGGGTTTAAAAGGCTTGTTGCATATACTAAATGCAATCGAGTTCCCTACAAAAGTGACGTTATCCATTTATTACTTTCTAATTTATAGTTGTTTAGTTGTTCATTTCATTCCTTTACTTAGTAGTTCATTGCTAGGGACTAGCAATATTTAAGTATGGGGGTGTGATGAATGCTGAAAAGTGCGCATTTCAACTCCTTAAGCTTGAACATTCTAGGACCTTTATCTATCATACTTTTCCGCCTTAGACTAATTTCATGTTATTTCCCTTTTTAGGCACTTATCCCCAAAATAAGTCAATTCAGCCAAATTAGAGCATTAAAGAAGCAATCTTGAGTCGAATGGAAGAAAGGAGCAAAGTGGAAGCAAAGTGGTGAAAAAACAGCATCTTCGATCGATCTCACATTCCTTCGATCGATCTGACATTAATCGATCTGGCCTCATCAAAATGGACCGAAACCCTTGTCCTTATCCAAAAGAATTCACCATGTTCGATCGATCTAATTTTCCTCAGATCGATCGAAATCATTTGATCTTATCCCCACACACCACTCCACCTACCACTTTTGTCTTCTTCCCTAAAACATCCCAAAAATATCTCAGATTTGTCTTTATTCAAAAAGGCGCCGCCAAGGATGGATCAATCTCGCCACAATTTAATAGATCTCACCAAAGTTCGATCAATCTCACCATAGTTCGATCAATCGACCCCTCTCAAATGCGAATTAAAACAGAGTTCAGCTCATTAAAAGTTGGCTCATGGTCCAATCATTGGAGAAGCCCTAGTGCACGAGTCCAGACCATTGGGTGTGACACTTGAGCTACCTATATAAGGATTTTGAGCCACTTTTATAAAGAGAGCATATTATACTTTTGAGAATCAATCTTGGAGATTAAGAAAAGAGAGGAAGAGAGGCTAGAGACTAGAGACACACACCATTTGGGAGTTCTTCCATTCATCTAGGGTTTCCATCAAGAAGAAGATCATTCCTACCATGGAGATGGCCCTTAAGGGTTAGAGGACTACATCAATGAGTGGTTAAACATCTTCTCGGGGCTAAAGTTAGCCCTAAGCATGACTTCTAGACCTTAATGTTTTGTATTTTGAGGGGATTTATATTGTAATTCTTGTCTTGAGACTTGATTTATATATGAATCTTGTTTATTCAATGATTTGTGTGGTTTAGTATTTCCAATTGATCATTTCATTCTATCCATATGTCTATGTATGCTAGAATAGATGTTCATGTGTTTATCTCTAGTTTTTATGTTGTTGATGCATGTCTATGTGTATTGATACTATGAATCTAGAGTGTTAAGGCATAGTGATTAATAGAATACTCTTGTGGTTTTTTTGACGGTTCATACTCATTTCTTGATGGATTGTGCCCTCCCTTAATTTAATTAGTTTAATTTTCATATCCCTAGCTTAGTTGTAGTGTAGTTGCATTACTTTCTTAGATGGGAAGACAATCTATGATTGTTGTTTGATGTTCTATGCTTATGAATGCAAGTAGTATATTTCTCTAACCATGTGATATGTTTGGATTATGAGCTTAAAGGAAGGAATAATGGCTCAGTTTGATATATTGTGTTATTCACTATGTTGCTTAGACAATATATACTTAATTGGTCATCCATGCTTGTTGAAACAATCAATCACACACACTAATATTGCAACACATGTTTCCCCTTATTCATTACACATTGAGTGTCTAGAAAGGTGATGTTTAATGGTGACATCTAAGTCCCAAGACCTCTCTCTCTTGTTTTCTCTATCTTTCATTTATTATTACTTGCTTTATATTGAATTTGTTTAGTGTTAGTTTGTAGTTTAATCAACCAAACAAACCACATTTTGATCACTTAACCTACTAACCCTATCTTGTTTCCATATCAATACTACCCCTTAATCCCTTGGGACGATCCCTACTCACTCTTGCTATGTTAGTAGTAATGGTGGTAGTGGTTTTTATAAATTTAAACTTGACTAGAAAGGCTTTTCTTGAATCGCACATTCACTACATTATTTTAGTGTATACAAGCGGCTCTAACATCTGTCAACATTGTTGTTAGAGTTTTCGCATTAGCTACCCCAACCCTCACATATGTCTGGTTTCCGTAGTTCTTTTGGTAATGATTATTTTCGACATTAATGTCATTTGTATCAAAAAGTTTATTTCTGGATTGACCTGGTTGGGGCATGTTATGGACTAGTGCCTTATACTATCTTGCTACCTTACTGACGAGTAAGTGTGGGCAGGTTCTGATCATTGTTCATGCTGCCTTGTCACTCTCTTCTTTTATTGTGTCTCAACGTTTCGTTGTCTTAGGATTCTCTCGGTGGTTGACATTGAATTAACGTGCCGATTCGTATGAGGTGTTGTCTCAGTTCGTGGTTTCGCGTTCCTTCAATTAATCTTGAGACTTCTGGAGTTGCCCTTTAGTGCTTTAAAAGCTGTCCTTTGGTTTGACCTTGTATTCGGTCCTTGTTCTATTCTTTTTCGGTATGTTCCTAGTCTCGGGGACGAAATTCCTTTAAGAAAGATAGGTTGTAATGACCTGGTCATTTTCCTCCCTTTCTTTTTTTTCTCAAATTTTACGAATAAATTTTTTTTCGTTTAATATTCTTTTTTGAGTTCTATTTCTCATCACTTGGTGTCGTCTCGAGTGCTTATAAATGGTTTCCGAAACTCTTTCCTTTGAATTGACAACTTCCTTTAAGGACCAAGTCATTTTCACACTTTTACTTTTTGGACACTATTCACTTTCGTCTTTTTCCCTGTTTGTCACTTTTTGTCACAACCTCACTTTTCATGCTCGGAGTTGGTTTTTGACTTCATGTACCTTCATTCTAAGTAGTTTCCACGAAATACGTATCTTTACTTTTGTAGAAAAATACTCTGGTTGCTCGCAGTGTCCATAGAGCATGGATGCATAGTTCTTCAGAAACATTTCATTTTCTTTTGGTGTTTTTCGTAAATATCTTTTCAAGATATTTTATTTCGGGGGTTTTTCAGAAAATATCTTTTGGAATATATTTTCATTCTAGGCAGTTTTGCAGTTAACCCTTTTTGTAGGGGCCATTGTGCAATTAACGAAAGTTATTGCAAAATACCTTGTTTTGAGCCTGGATCCTCGTACGGGATTCATTTTCACTTTTCGTCGAGTCATGAACTCTTAGAATTTCCTCCCGGTCGTTTTCCCTAGTTCTAGGGATTTCTGACCCCGGTTGCCGCCAAACTTGTTTGGGACATATCTCTCTATTCAGGACTCAATTTTTAATGTTGTTTCTCCCGTTGTTCAGATTTTCTCATTTTGGTTCTTTTTTGTTCACAAAGTTTCGCCGTTTAAGCGCGTCTACTCAAATTCTACTTTTTCGGACCTGGCGAAGCCCTTTCGGGGCACTTTTAGGGTTTTTCTATAAATAGGGGATTTGAAATGAAAATTCAGATTTCTCTCTCTCTCTCCCCTCTATTGGCCGAAATCCATGGCAGCCATGGCTGCCACCTTTTCTCTCTTCTTTTGAACCACTTCCCTTCAATAAAAAGTCGTAGTGCCTTAGTGTTTAATGTTCGCCTTGACGACGCGCACCTTTCTCCCTTATTAGAATCTATTTCTGACCATTTTTTAGTTCGGATTTTGAGTTTGGGTTTGGATTTTCATGGTACCTCAAAGGTTAAAATTGTTCGTCTCGTTGTCCCCGACATAACCTAGGAGTATCGTCGGATTCAAAGCACTTTTCTTTCTGTCGGGATTTGAGATTTCATCTCAAATTGAGGTAAGGGATGTTATAGTTTATATTCTTGATGTATTGCATGCTATTGATGCTTATACAACTTATTTACATACCTTGATATCAAATCTAGAAACTTTATTATTTATTTTTCTTGTGTGAGATTTGATTCTCCCGGTTGATTATAGCTTGGTTTAAATATGTGGCATGATATTAAATTACACCTTGATATGATCATTGACATATATTAAATTGAGAGCATTCCGACAAGTATTGAAGTTTTTATTTAACATTTTTCTTGAATGAAAATTTAATTCATGTTGTCTTATCTAGCTTGAAATTAATATGTGATGTCATATTATATTAGGCCCTAGCATACTCTTCAACATAGGTAAATTTAAGAGTAATCGGAGATGTTTTAAAATTTAGAGATAATTAATTAAATTGATTAATTAATTTATTCCAAGTGCACTATTCACTTCATTGGAATTCTGACCTGATATTGTTAATGTGAATGCCATATACTTTCACATATATTAAATCGGGAATATTTGATTAGGTTTTGAAACCTTTCGTTTATTATTTTTCTTGTATTAAAGTTTAATACTCATGGTCGCATCTTGCATGGAATTCACTTGTATTAGGCTATTAAATCAAGTCTTGACATGTTTAATGACTTACTTTAATTTAAGAGCATTTGGATGAGTTTCAAAATCTAGATATTTTAATTAAAGGAATTAATTAAAATCTATTTAATGGTTCCATGGACTTGATTAAGTTTTTAACTTGGTATTCATGATTTCCTTAACGAGTTCCTTCACGTGTATCAAATTGAGAGTAATCGGATAAGTTTTGAAACTTACATTTATTTATTTCCTTAGTATGGAATCAAATTCACATGGTTGTATCTTGTATGGAATGGACTTGTAGCATGATATTGAACTTGTCCTTGACATGATCCTTGACATATCTTGTTCATAGAATATTTGGACTTGCCTTGAAATCTTGATAATTTAATCCCTTAAGTAGATTAATTTCTCTTTTATGCTTCCATCGATTTAATCATGTCTTGATATTGAACTCTTGTCAAACTTATGAATTGGACTTGTATTTCATGGACTTTTATCTTTTTATCAAGCATCATGACCCCTTGTATCTTGGTTTCATTAATGTACTTAATGAACTAGCACAATTGTCTTGGAATGGTTTAATTACTCATGTATTGTTTAGTAAATAATTAAATCAGTAATCTTATTCTTGTGGTATATTTACATCAATAGATTTCTTGTGTTTTAAATCCTAGTTTGTAGTCTATGTAGATGCATACTATGATTTCTTGACATTTCACATGTCATTATAATTGAGGACTTAGGGCATGACTTGTGTGTTCCAAAATCTTGGTTGTGCATGGAATGTTGTTTAATGCATTACTTGTATCTTGATACACTCTTGGTTGCACAACTTGTTGATTTTGGAACTTGAGATATCAATCAAGAATTGACATGGCTAGGACTTGGTTCTAGTATGGGAGAAAGAGAGCTCCCTACATTATAGTGCACACTAGGGGAAGGTACCTATGGGTTAGTAGCCCTAAAGTGATCCCAAGAATACGGTTTTAATCTGGGCGATATCTAAGTATCCACATTGGTTGATTTCACTCTTTAAATTTCAAGTTGCTATTTCTTGAAGATTTAAAACTTGTCGTGTTATATGGAATGTTCTAATCTTGTTTAATTGCATAAATATTACGTTTTATCTTCAATTTCACTCCTTAAATTTCAAGTGTTATTCCTTGAAGATTTAAAAACCTTTTCGTGTTTCATAGAATATTCCAACCTTGTTTCATTGCATAGGTTTTATGCTTCATCTTTGATTTCACTCCTTAAATGTCAAGTGTTGTATTCCTTAAAGATTTAAGAAACTTTTCATGTTATATGAATTGTTCCAACCTTGTTTAAATTATATAGACATCATGTTTTGCCATTTATTTCCCTCTTTAATTTCAAGTAGTATTTCTTGAAGATTTAAAACGTGTCGTGTTCTTTCGATTATCCCAACCTTGATTCGTTTCATATATGTATATATCATGATTCATGCTGATTTATACTTTAAGGTAGCTTAGGATGCCCCTTAAGTCTCATTTTGACATAGACGTTAGGTGGCATGAGCCCCTTTGACTTGTTTCACCTTAAGGTGATAATTTTGTAAAATGTTAGGTCTATGGATGCTCATCTCCTACGAGTAGCTTTATGTTACTCACCCCAAAGTTACCGAGATCATTTTTTAGGTACAGGATTCAAGATTTGGAGATTACACTTGCCTTAGGTGATTTCTAGCTTCTTATGACAAAACTTGTATTCTTGTTTCTAAATATGTAATGTGTACATAAGTACACATTTTGTGACATATTTGATGTGTACGATTTGTGGCCAAGGGTCAATTATCCTTAGTTTACATTTAAGTTCAAGTGGCATTATGTTTTTGCCTTATAATATAATTTCGTGAACTTGAGAGTTTGATATATCAAATTTCATAAATGAATTGTAATAAGGCCGCCATTGTAGCATGTCTAAAATACCATATTACACTTGCATGCATGTTCACACCATCACATAATTGCATACAATTCAAATTGATCATGTTATGGGGGATGTAAATGAAACTTAGGAACTCTTTTCAGCCTTGGTTCGTGATAGGCCTAATTTTCACATTTTTGACTTGTTTCGGTCGACCGGTGGTTCAATTCAGTTGATCGGTTCTTTGTTCAATTCAATTGCACAGTAAAACACACATTCTAGTAGCCAAAATCACTGTTTGGGTTCATTTCGGTCGACCGATGCTTTATTTCGGCCTACCGAAGTGACCTTCCCTCAAAATTAGTTCCTAGGAAAATTTTCTGTTCATTTTGGTCGACCGAAATAGCTTTCACAGAGCTGCCTCTTCATTTTGTTTCAACACTATTATTCCGACTTTAAAGGGTCATAACTTCTTCATTTCTAATCCAAATAGGGTAATTTTTAAGCCTAAACTCAAGGATTTTGAGTCAGCTTTCCAATGGTACCAATTTCATTCTCAAATTCAAATCACAGTGAGACTTATTCATATTTTAGTGAGACAATGTCAGATTTTGCTTGAACCGGGAATCAGTGTCTTATTGGACTCTTGGCCAAAGTTCTTAAAACCTCTTGGAATGTTGTGAAATAATTAGTTTAGGTTGTGTAGACCTCATTTAACTTGCTTAGAGTCAAATCTCCCTTCTCATTTGTAAATTGACCATTTTGCCCATTTTTTACCTTTGTTTCAGCTTTCGTTCTCTTTGAGTCTCATGACTTCATGGAAAGTCACTTGGGTGTCTTAAGGATGATTGATATCTCTATAGACCTTGTTTCTGGTTCCGTTTCTGCATTTTTGGATCTTTTTCGGGTCATCACAGGACACACTGGGTTATAAAAATCCAAGGTCGTCACAGCTATGGACAGTTTACATTGACATTCCTCGCTCCTATAGTAATATTGTTCTAACCCTTTATCTAGTGTTGTTCTTATTGCACATTGAGGACACTATGCAGTTCAAGTTTGGGGGTAAGATAATATAATTGCAAGTTTGGTTTGGTGATAAATTTGAATAATTTTTAAAATATGCTATTTTCATGATAGAGTTGAGAGCTTGTGATATAGCATGATTTTGAGTCTGTTGATTATTATGATATCTTTCTGCAGTCTAAAGTTGGTTAGAAATGGCCTGTATGCCAAAATAATGTAGAAAAGGGATTCTTGAAAATTTTTGAAATCAGTTGGTGGCATGTGATCTACTCTGTTAGGATGATTATTGTTTAATGATATTGATCTCTGAGATGTTACACTTTGCACATATTCACACTTGTATGAATTCTATGGGGTAAAAATTAGAAGTCTTGTTTTGTTTTGAGTTAAACTGAAATGAGCAGGTGAATTTGATAATTTTGATAACCAAGGTATAAAAAAAATAAAAATAATAAAATAAAATAAAAAGGAAGGAAAAGGTATGTATGCAATAAATGGAAAAATAAAAAAATAAAAAAATCTTCGCCAATATGAATGAAAGAAAAAAAAAATGAAGAAAAAAAGTAAAAAATGATCAAGTTCAGGTCTGTACCTAGATTGCTTGAGCAATTAAGTCCTTAGGGTGTGTTCTGACACCTAATACCCTAAGACCATCTGGTCTGGGAGTCATTGGCTGAAAGTTTATTACATAAAGGGTTTAGGTTGCCTAAATTACTTGAACAATTATGTTCGGAGGGATACTTTATCACTAAAACCCCTTATGCCCTAAAACCATCTGGCCTAGGAGTCATTGTCTGAAAGTTCGTTACATAGGTGATTTAGAAAGCTTAATATACCTGAACATTGCATAGTATCCTTTTTGAAAAATGCATACCTGTAGAAAAAATAATAATAATGCATTGGGAGTTGGAATTTGAAAAGTTTACCTATGAATTGAAGAATAACAAAGAATAAATGCAAGCATGGATAGTAAGCCACATGTTTAATTGTAAGATCACTTTGAAAGAGTTTTGGAGATTAAGATTGTTGAATGAAGATTAAACTAACATATGGGAATCATGGCTGCTAAATTGAAATTGAAAGTTGAAAGTTTTTCTGATTAATATGATTGGTTGTACTTGTTATATTTGATTGATTAATGAACTGTAGGGATATTATGATTTGAAAACAGGCTTAAATGAACTTATTGTGTAATTAAGGCACTGTTTGAGATATTTATGGGTACCATTACTGGAAACCCTCACGAGACTAGAACTCGTTCACTAAGGGTAACCTAGGGGTTTAAAGGCTTGTTGCATAAGCTAAATGTAACTGTGATTCCCACGAAAGCGACTCTTTAGTTCTGTATTGCTAAGAGACTAGCAATATATAAGTTTGGGGGTGTGATGAGCGCTGAATATTGCATATTTGGGCCCTTAAATATACATATGTTAAGACCTTAAATAATACTTCTATCCATCGTTAGAATGATTTATGTTTAATGTGTGTTTATAGGTACGTTCCCAGAGAAACGGTTAAAACCGGAACTTTATGATGAAAAGACTAATATCGAAACCTACAGAGTCATTGTTGGTCATTCAAAGCAAGCCGAGAGCTTAACCGCAGATAGGTTATAGTTGACTGCAATTTATAAAATATCTTTCTTTAAAACCCGAATTGAACGAATGTTATTGAGTTCAATTCATTTGAAATATAATTTGTTAAATCCCCAAAGTTGAAATAGTTAACCATAGTATGAAAGTTGTGGTGAAGTCAAAGCCCTAAGACCTTTCTCTCTCTGATCACTCTAGTTTAATTTTAGTTTAATTTCAGTTTATAACCGTGACAACCAATCAATCAATTCAACCAGTTACTTGTAAACCAATAAAGATTAGTTAAAAGCAAAACATAATACACTCATCTTCCTGTGGGTTCGACACCCCCTCTATATAGTACTATCCTACAAAGATTCATATTATTGCGAGTGGTTATTTATAATTGACACACAACACTATGGTTGTGATAAAACAGGTCACCGTGTAGCTAACTATCAAAACCTCAAAGGTGAAGCTCAGAAGAAACAAATAATTTCAACAACAGAGGTAGATTTGAAAGAAAGGGTCTTGTTTTAGATTAGGACACAAGTCCTGAAGAAGAAAAACCTGATGAGAGACAAGATGATGAGTATTTGTTTATAGGCTCAAACTGAATAAGACAAAGATAGTTATACTGAGGTGGAAGAAATTCTTGAAGAGTGTGAAATGTTGGCTATGAAGTATGATCAGCAAAAAGTTCAAATCAAGAAATTTAGCTCAGGTGGAAGAAATTCTTGAAGAGTGTGAAAGGTTGGCTGTGAAGTATGATCAGCAAAAAGTTCAAATCAAGAAATTTAGCTCAGAGTTACAAAGGTCCAAAGAATTAACTCATCAAGAATGTCAAGTTGAAGATGTCAATTCTATGTTATATATCCTTGACTGTGTTATGTGTTGTAAAGCTTAAATCCAAGAATCAACAGTTCGTCTACGTGAATACATAAACATCATTCAATTAATCCTCGAACATTAATTTAATGTGAAAAATAATAATCTACCCAAGGCTGTGCAGCCATTGGGACAAAAATGGATGTGATTTTTTTCTTTTTTTTTTTTTTTTTTTTTTTTGCAAATGAAATAATAATCTAAATCCATATATTATTTATCAAATAATTTCCTTTCTTAAATTTAACCGAATAATAAATTTGTCATTCATTTATCCCTTCCACTCTAAAAAAAATAAAAAGGATGAAAAAACACCTTTCTTCCTGTCTCTTCATCTCCTTTCATTCTTCCAAACTTCTCTTTCTATTCTTTTTAGTTCTTAGTTGAGAGTTGAAGTTTCTAAACCACATGAGGGCCTTATATAGCCGGGAGAGAGGCAGAACTTCCCAAATTTTAAATTTAGAAAAAAATTCATTTCGTCCATCCCACTTTTTTTCTTTTTCAAAACAATTATATATATTAGCCCCAAACATAGAGTGCATGAAAGTAAATTTAACTTATAGCTTGATTTCCTAAAACATTTTCACTTGGCCCATTTTAATCATGCTTTTAAAAGGTCAAATGTTGTGAAACAAAAATGTAACAGCAGCGAAACATTTCCTCTTTTCTAAAGGACAAAAAAATCAAATTTCGATTTTGATTTTTGTGCTTATGTTACGTGTATCCATTTAAGCATAACTTGACATATACATAATATATGCCTCATGTCTACCCAAATATCAACCATGTTATGTTGTTTTTCAACCATCTTAGTTTCTTTTTCTTCAGATTTTGACATTAGCTACAACATGCTCTGATTCTAATCAAGTTGAACATCCACGTCACCTCAGGATACAATTTATATACGAAGCGCAAGACAGACAATTATAAGTATCAAGAGTTGGAGATAAATCTCTCTCTTCTAACGAGCAAATAAAAAATAAAAATAAAAATAAAGGTTAGATTAGATTACATATTTATCTACCGAAATTGGAATAATAATGTTAAACAACCATTACAACTAGTGGATTGGTTTAATGCTCAAACCAAGTACAAATCCTTGAAGAACAAAATCACTAAAGTTATGTTCACTTCTGAAATATGGTATATCTTGTGGTAGTACACCTAAATTAACTTTTATAACTACTCAGCTTAATAAATAAATTTATCATGGTATGGCAACTATAACACATAAAGCCAAATGAGTGTCCATTAAGAATTTGTAAACTATCCCAGAGTTCAAAGTGATTAACTAATAATTCAATTTTTGTTTAATAAATAAATAAATTAACGACAAGATAAAATAATTTTTATAATTTAGAGATCGACAGAGTCCACAAGTAATTGCCATAGTTATGTTATGTACAACTCATACTATTTTTACCTCCCTTGTATAACTTATTCGATTAGGAGAGCCTGATAAGCATTTCTTTAACACAAGTCAGAAAACTATACTATTTTTATTCTTGATGAAGAATGTACATTGCAAATACACAAGGAGTACAAAATGGAGGTCAACATTGCACCACTGCCAAATACAAATTATACTATTAAGATTGAACTCATTATATACGGAGATAATCAAGAAGTACAATAAATGAAACGTATTAATCTTCTTGCTCTTCCACCCACCTTAGATTTCGGTGATTTGACCCCACTTCAGGCCATCAATGGTCTTAATATTTTCAAATGGAGTAAGTCTAACAACTACGTCTTAATATAATATCATTTTATCTTAATATAATATCATTTTTAGCAATGAGCGGGCGCAAGACACCGACTACAGACATGGCAACAGGTGCATAATCCCACATTGTTTGAATGCGAAAAGGAGAAAATGTTATATATGTAGATGGTTCTATCTATAAATAGTATGGGTTACTTTTAAGCAAAACCCAAAAGCAAAACTGTAGAGACTCCCGCCTAAATTGATTGAGATCTTGTTTTTTACTCATAAAACAAGAAAAGAAGAGAAGTCTAGTTTGAAAATATTGAACAATCACTCAGTTAAACATTTATTTTAGATAAATAATACCAATAAAATGATAAAAAGAAAAAGGAAAAGATGAGAAGTTTAGTTTCAAAATATTAAACTATATTGCACTTTAGTTCATACTTCTTCATCTTCCTTGAAAATTGGTTATCTATATCTTGCACAATTCAGTTAAGAGCATCAGTGATCTGCTAACTTACTTTAGTGACGAGAGGCTGCAGTCACTAGGTGAGTGCTTGTACACAGGCAATGAGTACCAGCAAAGAGATACATGCTTGTACCCAAATGTTGAAAAACATTTGGGCTATATTTGGAAACGCCAAATGAGTCCTTTAAATTTGAGATTGGAATAAATTTAGATAAAAAAAATTGACCTAAATAAGTTAGAATTCCAAATCCTACATGCACGGAGCTTGGATTTTGTGTCTAGTGCTCTATGGCTATATTTGGTTGTGCTGAAATTGCATTAGGATTCTAATTTCATGATATTGAAATCCTGTCAATCCAATTGCAAATCTGTTGTCAATTTCTAACACACAAACTCATACACGTTCACAAAAAGAAAGTTATACCACTAGTCACCATAAGCTGCTAGCATTCTCATTCATAATTTAATAGATATTTAGAACCAAAGAAAAAAAGACACTAAACATAAGCAGTCAACATTAAGCTGCTACCATTCATATCCATAATTAATACTCCCTCTGTCGGCTTTGGATACTATGACCGACACTAATTTTGGGACGGAGGGAGTATAAATTTTCAAGCCACATTAAAGATATTCTAGTCTCACACAAACCTCCTTAAACTATATCAGCAAACAATCTTTAAGGTAGAATTCCATAGAAGGTTTGCACAGTCTAGTTTATGGCTGTAGAAAAAGACTATTTTCGAGCTGCTGCTGCAGCCATAGCGGCCTCTGTTCCAGCCGGAGCGGCCTCCATCAAAAGAGGGTACCTTATCTTGGGCCTCGCTAATAACTTTCGGCAAAATTCAGGATGCCTGAAATATATATATATATAATATTTTTTGGGTCAAAAGATGGCTTTCAGTACCAGTCCAAAAACTACTACTGCCCAATCACATCAAGATTGAATATTAACTACCATGTATTTAAGACCAATTTGCCAATGACCATAACAGCAATCTAAACAGCATATGTAGTGACCTCTTACACAGCAGCCACAAGAAACAGGATAAATCATTAACACGAGCACAATACTTTTTTGTGTTAATTCTATTAAAGAAGGCAAACATAATGCAATAAAAAATGGTAGTATCAGAGAAACAACAACAATTGCAAGAAATTTTTTTGTTAGAGATGCATCTTGTTAAAAATGATAATGCAACAAACAAATAATCAAAGCGGGTGTAGCCTAGCGGTACTTACTAGCCTTTCCAAAAGAGGAGGTCGATGGTTGAAGGTCACATAGGGGCAAAAGTGGCTGTGTGAATTTCTTGTCAAGGTAAAAAGAAAAATCTAAGAAAGAAACTATAGCACCCAAGAACAATTCCTGAAGTACTTTCTTTTATCCTTGAAACCATGAAATCGTGAAGTGATATCCGGACCAAGAGAAACACGTTTGGAAAGGAAGCACGAAAAGTTTATGAAAAGATGAAACTTTGAATTCCTATTAAATAAAATACGAGTAATATCCAAATCCTGAAGGTGCACAAGCTTTTACAGAATGGACGCCAACATAATTTAATTGGCATAACATTTCATGTTGATGTACTACACGACCCGTGTCTCCAAGTGGTATCAGTTGCATCTCCTCTAGCACTATCGGCCTACTTAAAGGGTGGTACCTTATGGCAAAATAAGTAGAACACACCAAACCTCACATATGGATGAAAATTCCAAAAGTTGGTGCTCCATGGTCAAGTTTAGACTTTAGACGACATTCAATTTCTCATCTAAATTTGGTAGGGTAGGAGGATAAGGTTTTTCAAGGAGAAAAAATGAGTTAATCAAAGTGTATGGCTAAGTCAAGGTATAATGTCAATTTCACAACTCAAAGTATTAGTGGAATACATCTCGCGGACTTATACCCTATGCTCTCTTGCTTTTCATCAAAACTCTCAAACCAATTTTGATGGACAGTCATCAAAATATGAATTTTTTCTTTTTCTTGTTAAAAAAGAAAATTTCATTCAAAGCGCACCCATGCGGGAAGCACACTCAGGCAGGAAGCATATCTCATAAACAAAAGCCAGAAAACACAAAAAGACAATTCTATACCCTCAAGCTATCCACAAAATCCCCAATAAAAAATTTACAACAAAACCTATTAACCCAAAAGAATAAGGAACTAAGAATGGAGAACTTAAGTGCCCAAATAAAAGCCTTGTCTCCCTTGAATACATATCTTCCATTTTTTTTTTCTTTTTTTCTTTTTCTCTTTATTTTTTTTTTTTTTTTGCTTTTTGGTTGATTGTACCGGTACAATATGTAGGTATAGAAAACCCATACAAAAGACTTAAAATTACAACAAAAGAGAAAAGGAAATTTGAGATAAAACAAAAACATATGCAGAAGAGTGTTGTATTGTTTAAATCTATTACAGTGTTTAATGTATTGTTTAAAGGGTACGCACAAAAAAATAATGGAATATGTGTGAATTAAATAATAATAATAAAAAGGACATTTATAGGAAAAAAAAAAAAAAAAAAGGGGTTTGTATGATTTAAAAATTCAGTTTTAAGGAAATTAGTAACAAAGAACTATCGAGGGTTCAAATCCCTCTCTCTCTTTTTACTCGTTGAATAGATTTGTTTATTTAGCATTCTATTCAGGATTCCAAGAAATACTCGATCTGTTTTTTCGATTGCTCCCGATCCCCCTAATGGAATAGCGTACCTAAGTAGAATAATCTTGTAAGATTTAAAATAAGGGGGCAAAAGTGAAAGATGTAAGAGTAGCATGGTAATTAAATAATAAATAAGCTTTGGAGCTAAAAACATTGGATGTTTAACTTACCTTTTTTTTTTTTTTATAAGTATCGGATGTGTAACTTACTTACCTACCAAAAAAGAATAGAATAAGAAAAAGTAAAGGGGGAGAGAAAGAATCTTTGTTCTTCTAATACTTTGAGAAACTTATTTCAAGCTCCTTCAAAGAGCAAAGACATGCCTCATCCTTGGTCCTCTCAAATGCAATGGAGGCAAGTGTCTTACTAAGCCAAAAGAGGTCTACATGTTCATAAGTACAGAAAAGGAGGTAGGAGAGAGCAAAAAATACGTATTCATTGTCATTTTCGGTTCCCTTGGTAAAGTTGAGTAGACCATCCCCAGCGAGTTGTCAACTTCAAGAACTACTCATTATCTCCTTTCCCTTCATGGAAATCTAATCATATAAGACGTGTTATTAAGCATGGACTTTAGACGGAAGTCTGTGGTCATTCCCCTCACAATAATGTTGGCACATTGGGTGTCAGCGCCTTCAAACCCTCTCCCAATGCCCCCTTTTACCTCTGTTTTGATATGGTGTTGTTCTCGTTGTTGGAGGTGAGGAGGTAGTATATACAGTGAGATCGTAGGGGACTATGGCATTGCCATCTACACTGCCATTCCAACACTCGGTATAGTAAGAGTGAAACAAAGAGAGAAAATAAAACTAGTTATGAGATAAAAGAAAAGAAAAAAATTAGTTATAAGAGAAAAGAGCAGAAACAAAATAAGTGGCCAGTGTTAACCCTTCGTCGTGTTTGATTGATTAATTGATTAATGAGGAAAAATAAACGAAAAGATGCTATTAATCTTAAATTATGTTTGGGAAAAATCATCTTCTTTCTTTAATCCTTTCATTTATGTCCAACCAAACAAACCCTAAATGTAGGTTCCCAACAACAACCTATTATTACCCAACAAGTTGTACTCCAAATGCTTGAGCCCAAGCATACAAGATCACGATGTACAAGTCCAAGATCAGTGCATACCCTTATGTTGCGATTGGTGTGCAGGAATGGAATGTCCATTCCAACCATTCATTTGTTTGATATGCAATTTAAAGTGAGAATAGTCATTTAATTGGAATGAAATTCCATTCCACAACTAAACCTATGGAATGGCAAAAAAAAAACCCTCATATTCCAAGTCTAAAAACCAACACCACCATCGTCACCAACACCACTGCCTTCCACCACCGCCACCGCCACCTTCCACCACAACCACCTCCACATTTCACCACCGCAACCTCCATTGCCTTCCATCACCATCACTACCATCGCCACCATTGTTGTTGCCTTCAACCGCCACACCATCGCCACCTCCACTGCCTTCCACCACTACCACCTCCACTATCGCCGCCGCCGCCGCCGCCGCCGCCACCACCGTTATTTTCACCACCCCTGTCACCATTACCGCCTTCATCGACACAACCACCCCCACCTACACCAATACCGCCTTCCACGATTACCACCACCGTCACTGCCACAGCCACCACTATCGCCACCTTCCACCACCACAACACCACCGCCACTTCCACCACTGTCGCCGCTTCCACCTCCACCGCCTTCCACATTCCATCACCATCGCCACCACCACAACCTTTCACCACCACCATCGCCACCTCCACTGCCTTCCACCACCACCGTCACCACCCCACCTGCTTTTTTTTATATGTAATAATCGATTAGAAAGGCGTTCAAAAGGGGAACGCGTCCCTAATACAAAAACGGAAACTGAACCTAAGGACCTACACCACCACTGTCACCACCCCACCTGCTTTTTTTTATATGTAATAATCGATTAGAAAGGCGTTCAAAAGGGGAACGCGTCTCTAATACAAAAACAGAAACTGAACCTAAGGACCTATAAAGCCCAAAAGATCAACTAAATTGTCAGTAGAAGAGCAGTGCTTCCATTCACATAACAAAAAATAGAGCGAAAAGTATAAAGTTTCAAGGTCGCCAAAGGCAATTCCTTTCCTTCGAAAATTTTGTTACTCCTCTCTTTCATATGCACCACCAAACACAGTGTGGAACTATCCTCCAATAATCGCGAGCGTGACTTCTGACTAGACATCCTCTCCAAGCGTTAATCAATCCTTTAAAAGATTGAAACATACCAACGGGCCAGTGGCCTAGCGGTATCGGTCTCTTACTTCCCAAAGAGAGGCCAAGGTTCAAGTCTCAGAAGAGACGTGTGTGTGTATGAGTACCAACTAGGAGAAAAAAAAAATTACCCAATACATGCCAAATAAGCCGAAGAGGAGGTTCCAACAATTGTCCCATAGACTCACCATCTCGTTTACATAGATAACACCAATTAACGATAGTATTGCCTCTCTTCCTCAAATTGACGAGTTGTGGCGGGGATAAGGCTTCAGGACCGTTTGGTGTCTTTATGGCTTCCTTCTAACAGAATTGAGAAGTTGGTCAGTCAAGAGGTAAAGGATGCAAATATTTTGTATGCATAGTAGTTTCATTTAGTTCCTAAATGCCACTTTCACATTCCTACGGTTCGTTATCAATTAGGAACCCAATAAGCTTGGTGAGGGGTACATACAAATTAATAGTTGAAGTTCTAGTGCTAAGATAGAATGAAGTGATTGATGGAGTTATCTCAAAAGCAAAAAACTCTTCCATCAAAGGGAACCAAATCTTGTATTCGGTCTGTCGGTGACTGTGTGGATTCCAAACTCAGTAGTGGGGTGTGGTGTGTAAGTCTAACATCAAGTCAACTAAAGACCATGTGAATTAGGACGTCCCACTATAAGCATTGCTTTTCATTAGAGATGGAGTAGGTGGATCCATTTTTGCATCTCTTTCTTAAGATATTCTGTCCTGCTCAACGGGGTACCTTCCGTATTTTTTGGCAACTCAAGGGATTTGAGGCAAGGAGATCCAATGTCTCCCTTATTATTTATAACTATGATGAGGACTTTTGGCAGACTAATGAGGCTAAGAGTGGATTTCAAATATATTAGGGGATTTAGGGTGGGTAGGATTCCCTCGAGTAAAATGGAGATTTCCCATCTTTTCGCGGATGATACAGTTGTTTTCTACAAGGCAGATGAGCCTCAGGTGAAATATTGACGGTGTGTTCTAGTTTTTTTCAAGTCGTGTCTAGCTTGAAGTGGTTGTTCAATGAACCAAGGTTTCAAAAAACAGCTCTAGCTTGGATTGCTAAGAGCTCGATTCGTGTTCGTTTGTTTAATAAATGGAGCTCAAACATAATTTTCAAGCTCGATTAATAAACGAGCCAAACTCAATCACCTCCCTGCTTGGCTCATTTGTCTGTGAACGCGTTCATGAACAAAGCCCCTTTAAGGGCTTGCTTTAGGCTCGTAAAATTGTATTACATATACATTGAAAATATATACACAGCGCACACATTATTATATATATAGATACATATATATTAATCTCATACACTTATATCAAGCCTAACCCAAATAATTTGGTTCCTATATTCAGCCCGCATATTGTGAAAATATATATATTAAACTCTTATGAGTCCAACCCAGCACAAATAATTTAGTTCTTTTTACAAAAGACAAAACCCAATTAAATGCATGACCCCATCTTCTATATTTATATACATCTACCATCATCCCATTCTCAAACTAACCTAGTCGCAAACTAAGATGAGAAACCCTAGCCCCAAACCAAGGACCGACAAGCAAGACGCACTAGCATCATTTTATGGTAAAATAAGCTGACGATTTCAAAGCTATGAATTGCAACTGTCTGGAACTACATGGGCAAGTCTTATCCCTCATTTCTTTCTCACCTACTCTCAGCTCTCTCCATTCTCTCGCACCAGCTCCTATCTCTCTAATTTTGAAATTTACGTTGAATGAGAGGCACCAGAACCGACGACTAGCAAGTACCCATGTTATCGAACTGGGCTCGAACCCACTGAATTACACTCGAGCCGAGCCCGGTCAGGTTAGGTTAGGCTAGGCTAGATCAAGCTTGATCCGGACTCAAGCATATCTATTGTTTTGCTAAGCCGAGCCCGAACACTCCAATACTCGGCTCAGCTCGGCTCGATTACAACCCTAGAGATGTGGGGGAGGGTGACACAATGGCTAACAATCTGGGATGTTAGGTTGGGGTCTTACCTTTGACAATTCATCGAAGAATATTGCTATAAGGATCTAGTAGTTGATAATCTTGAAAGGAAACTTGAAGGGTGGAAGAAGCAAGATCAGATGGCTGATTTTTTCGAGTTTAAATAGATTTGGAGGCAAGATCAGATGGCTAATCTTCCCACCATTGATTAACCTATTGTTGTTGGTGTGGAACTGCTCCAGCTTTCGGCATTGTGAAGTTAAATTTTGATCCATCTTTCCAACAATTAAAGCATAAGTGTGGGGATGGTGAAGATCCTTCAAAGAAACCTACTTGCATACCAGAGACCGTAAAACCAAACCTTAAATTGAATTAATGCAACAAACATTAAAAAAAAAAAAAAAAAAAATGCAATGCAAGCCATAGTATTGGGGTGTATAACACATTATGAAGAGCACGCATCAAAGTTTAAGAGGACCACAAAAGGGAGACCTCAAGGTATCCCGAGTCTCACTAAACAACAAAACCCTAGATGTTTAAGTGAAGGGAAGACCCAAAAACAAGATTAGGGTATGGGAAAAATTCGACAAGCTCCCTCACAATGCAACAAACCGAACAAGCACAAAGATGCGTGAATGAGCATGCATGATGACACAAGCTTTTATGTACTGTAGTGCAATGGAAGATCCTTCAAAGAAACCTACTAGCGCAACCAAAGCCTAGACACCCAAACACTACATTGGATTAATGCATCACAGAGCACCAAAATAGAACATATAGAGCCATGGCATTTAATATATAAAACATAATGAAGAGCACACGTCCAAGTTTAAGTGGACCATATATCTCATGAATATATGTCCAATATGTTGAGTAGGAAAGTAGAATTGTAATTTTGGAGAAGTGCATGAGTTGACACTTCGATCCTTGTGCTAAGGCCAGGTGATGTGATACAAAGTGACATCACATGGTGGCTGCCACCTTGGAATATGTAAATCACAGTGGAAAGTCTAATGGTAAAGCATAAAATAGATTCAAAAATTTATAATGATACTCAGATCCCACATACGAGCGCACTAGTCAGGAGCATGAATATTAAATTAAGTAGTTGTTTCATCTACGGCTATCAACTTGACAAAAGGTGAGACCAATAAAGAAAGGGGAAAAATTATTCAAGTTTCAAGGGAAGAAGACAAACCTTTCTACGAGCCAATTCGCAGAATGAGCTTCCCTGTAATCAAAAGAAATTAAGATGTAAGACACATTATACCAACTACTACAATTGTTCCAAGTTCCAACAGAACTCTTAGACACAGCCATATATAAACTATGAACTTTATATCAGTACAAGTATTAATACAAGCAGTCAACAATGCACCAACAAAACTTCAGGTGGAAACCAAAAATTCCTAAACATCTTTCAATAGGTCAGGAAAATGCTATAAATCAATGTTGCAACAATATCATTGATTACTTAACATGCACCTATAGATGATAATAGTAGAAACCAAAAGAAATCCAAATTTATTGTATATCATTATAGTAGTCAATTGAAATCCGAAGAAGAGAGTGAAAACATACGCCAGAATGCCGACAAAAGCAGTAGTAAAAAAAGCCGTCGGAATGATAACTGAGGTAGAAAAACAAAAGTATTAAAACATTATTAGTGAAAATTGAAACAAAATTAAATAAAACAGGGAAGGTATGGTATGGTGGAAAGAGAATTACTCATTCTAGCAGCCAACGGCAATTTAGATAACTTTACATACATCTTGACGATACTCGACATCTGAACAAAAAGAAAAAACAACATTTTATTTATACAAATGAAATCATTCCTACTGCATTGTATGTATGTCTTCTCTTTGCAAGAGATGCATAAATGAAACAAAATTAGACAAATGAAGACGTAACAAACTTTGATAACCAATTCTTCTGAAAACCCTAGCACGGTACAAAAGAATAGGCTTCAAATTATCCACAGTAATGTAAAAAGTCCAATAAAAATCAATACATATATTTATAGAAGAAGAAGAAGAAGAAGGTGTCGTACCACTACAAGTCACGAAATAAACCTTCCGAGTCTCCGACTTCGCTTCTTCTCTTCGCCCCTTTTCTTCTGTGCGATTACTGTATTGTATGTCTATCGGTTGGCAAACCTAATAGAAAAGGGGTGGAGTTGGATGGGAGCTTATTGTTATGGGCCCCTTATCCAACCAAGTAGGTCTAGCCCAATAGTCACACATACATCCCACATTCACAAGATCTAACCCAATCCTAAGAAGCCCAGACGTACAATCGATTAGGGAAAAAAACAAAAAGATTCATTGCAAAATAAACACGCTTGAATAATTTTTACACACTGTCCATCCCCCTTGAAGCCTATTTTTCCAACACACTCCAACTTGTTCTTGTAAATATTTTATTTTTTTGAAAAAATTTAATTTAAATGCAATTTCCTTTATTTTTACTTTCCTCGTTTTTTAAGTTTCCTTAAGCTTTTAGTTTTCTTGGTGATTAACCGAAAACTTCTTTTTACTATTCATATTTACGCTCTGTTTGGAACCAAATCCTTCGGGATTTGGATTTAAAATTGGAAAAGGAATTGGATTGGAATTAAAATAGAATTTCACTTGTGTTTGGAGTAAACCGGAATTCTAACTAAATGAATTACCTTTCTATGTTTGGATGGAAAAAGGAATTGGAATGGAAATATTATTTTTCACCAATTTATCCTTATAGAGAGATGTGTATACGTATATTTGCATTAATTTACTTGCCTAAGCTAAGCTTTGTTTGCGGGACATATATTGGTACTTAAAACATAAATTTTATTTAAAATAATTTTGGCAACTTAAACCACATAGTATGAAACAATATTTTAATATACTTCTTTTACTCTTAAATTTTTTATTACTACTATAAATATACAAACAATAATATGTATAATTACATGTGTTTTGTTACCATATATATATATATATATATTTAAAAAGAGTGAAATAAGTCAATTTGGTCAAATATTCTAAACCATCATGGTGAAACATTATTTGAATTATTAATCAATCCTAAAAACAAATAAAATATCTAAATGAACTAAAGTTCTTTATTTTTCTCTCCTAATTAGCTCCAGAGATTGAACAAAAATAAAGCAAACTAAAAAAAATCCATTCAAGACTTCATAGTCATTTTCCATGACAACCAATCTTTACGCATATGAACTGGGCATCCAAACAATCCTTTAGCAGCTACCGGATCCGAAATAAGAAAATCATAACTAGCAAATAAAAAAGTTTTGTCAATTCTCTTCATCGCTTGTAACTCTAAAAACACTTCTTCTCCCGAGTAAAATCGTCGTCTGCCTTTCTCAGCCACTGCATTTGCTTTCTCAGCCACAACATTTGCTTTATCAAGAGCACTTGCAATTTTGTTCATCGTGCTTGTAATATTATTGATATTGTTGTTAAGCTCATCTGTTTTGGTTGTCTTTTTCTTATTACCCTTTGATGAAGATGCAGATGCATATGGAACGTAAGCAGTAGAGGATTGTTGAATTGTATATTCGTCTTCAAAATTTTCAAGATCAATCTCGTTTTAGCTAGTAAGTCATCAATGTCCTCAATTGTCTTCCCTTCATTTGCCAAACGACGTTCCCTTTCTTCATTTGTCCAACGACGATTTTTTTCTTTCGCACTTTCAGCTACTCCCCCCATAGCTCGATCTTTTTCAAATATTTCACGAAGCAGATTAAGGCATGGAAGTGTCACATTGCGCACTTTTTTTGCATCAGGATAAGACTGTTATTATAAAAATACTTCACAAGTTAAAACTATAATATAAGAAAATCAGGGAAAAAATGCATAAGAATTTTTTTTACTTACTTTAATTAAAGCATCCCACACAGAATTTGTTGCATCAATTTTTTTCGTAATATCGTTCCAAGCAAATCCACTACCACGTTTGAAAACTTCTAAGGCAATATCCATTTTCCGTTTTAAAGTCTTTAGTCGATTCTGCACTTTATCTTTATTCACTTTCACAGGAAATCGTGCATTGATAGCATCAACAGCTACATCATAAGCGGAAGGGTTGAAATTCCTATCAGGCTTTTGTCCTTGTAGTTTTTGTTCATGCAATTGTTGAAGATACAAATCCATTTGAAGTGTCCACACCAAATATCCATTTGTATTTGTTCTTTCATCTTCTTCTTGTATATCCATTTTTTAAGCTGCTACAAACCATCACCAATAAGTGTAGGCTAACAATAATGAAAAGATAAAAAAACATTCAATGCATCACTATCTTAAAAGATTTAAACAATTATATGTTAATGTCAAACAAAAACTAAGAATTACATCCATTTATTGACTATAAATAAAGATAAATAAGAAATTACATTTAAACAGGTGGAGAAAATTAAAATTTGATCCCAAACAAATCAGAAGATTATTTTAATATATGAAAATAATACTATAACTAACAATTATCTATTAGCTAAATAATTAACCCACATGTTTGCAGCTATATGATCTCTTTTCATTGATCCTTGTCTACCTTCTTCAGATGCATCTACATTTGCATGTTCTTGTGCATGTTGTACTTCCTCATTCAAGAGATCTTCATCAACTTCTGCAATAAGTGTATCATCTGGTTCTACTCCCATAAGAAAATTGTGTAATATGCAACAAGCCAATACAATTTCTGTTTGTGTCTCAAAGCCATATTGTGGTTCAGTACCACTAGCAAAAATTGGAAATCTCTTTTTAACTATGTCGAATATTCTTTCAATTGCATTACGTAAAGAAGCATGTCTATGATTAAATATTTCTCAGGGTGTTTGTGGTCCACGAGTTGAGTATTCTTTTAAGTGATAACGCGTTCCTCGATAAGGAGTAATAAATTTGGATTTTAATGCATATTCAGCGTCAACTACATTATATTTGCCTAAAAAAAAAAAAATTAATTACATACTCATATTAGTTGTGAAATAAAAATAATAATTAATTTACCTTCGGGAACCTCTAATTTGTCTTCTCTCCTTAACGCATCATCTAAAATTTTAGAATCAGATGCAGACCCTTCCCATCCAGGCAATACATAAGTAAATTTTAGATCAAAGCTGCATGCTGCCAAGACATTCTGTGTCGGAAAATCTTTTCTTCCTCTAAATCTGGCCACATCATGTTTTGAAACTTTCACACGGATGTGTGTTCCATCAATAACTCCAACACAGTCCTATCATATTGAATATATTTAAAATTTTCAACCAATATAATGTAAAATTATATTTAATTAAATTAAATTTTAAATTACCTGAAAGTACGGATAGAATCTATTACTATTCTTTATTTCTGGAGAAATTGTTGTTGCATCCGGTTGGATAAAAAATTTATCTTCCAATGATAGTATAGCCCTCAAAACCTTATGAAAATGACGACTAATAGTCTCAGTAGATCGATGAAAGAAGAATCTAATTGTGCAGTTCCTAACATTATGAGCTAGAATATAAAGAAATTTTGCCACCTGTTCCTCAACGCAGCTATATGCATTGTCTGTAAGGCGTCTAGTTTCTCGAAGAATCTCAACTAACTTAGCAAATGTATTTGGCCCCATACGTAAAATGTCACGACTTCTTTCATTATTAATTATCTTTTCCATTAATTTGTTCCTGATTTCTTCTCTCTCTCCAGCATTTTCTGAAATTGATCTATTTAAATAGTTTGCTTGTTGATAGTATGTCAATAATGTCACTAGATGGGCCACAAAAGCAACCATTACCCCAACTGCCATTTGCTTCATTCGTTTTGGTTCTTCCATATTATCCATTTACAAATTTTAATCAAACTAAATAACATAGTAACAAAATAAAATTACAACAAACATCACTTAACTCTTTATAATTTATTTAAAGACATTTATTCATTAAATAAGCTAAATGGTTCAGTGATGTGTCACTCAATGTCACATTTTCCCTAATAAAAATCTAAATAGGATCTACTTAAAACATGGTAGCAATTAATATAGCAATTTGGTCAAATATTCTAAACATCATTAATCATTGGCATATATATGTAAAATTTTGAATACGCAAATCTCCATCCCAAGTAGTAATATTATTTATTTTGTGGGTGCTACCCTACAGATGGAGTCAAAATGGAACGGTGCCATCAACTAACTTGAAAAAAGTGGGTTCAAAGAAGGTTGAAGGAAGCCCTCCGGATGGTATGGAGATGAACAAATCAAATACTGAGCTGTTGGTCCGGTTGGATTTTATACGTCCTTGAAGGTCAAAGGAATGTGATCTAAGTTGAAATACAAATAGAACAACAATAAATAGCACATTAATGAAGTATGCTAAACAACAGGAAAAAAAAAGGGCAATTGAAAAGGTCACATCTATATGTATATTAAAATCATAAATCTACATATTTGTTTTTATGAAAAGGAGAAAAATTAAAGTGTAGAGAGAAAACTTACCATTTTGGCTACGTAGGTCTGTAGGAATGGTAGAGAAGAAGATACTATAGCAAAGAAAAAAAAAAAGACATATTTAAATATGTATTTCTTATTAAAGATATCAGAATTGATCTATAGAATAGAAAAAGCTTACAGTTTGGCCTAGTCTTGCGTGTTAGAAGAGAAAAATTGATGACAGAGAATGAAAGACAATGGAATGACAGAGGATTCACACGAATATTCACTTTATAGAAAAAGTGATACGTCAAAAGAGGAGGATATTTTGGTAAAATTAAGTTACTTTGAAAAAGTTGTTACTTACCTCATCACAAATCCCATGAAATTCTGCCATTTTTCCTCGGATTTGTTACAATTACGATATTTCCTATCAAATCCGATGAAATCCAATTCCTATTAAAATTCCTTTCTTTCCAAACAACATAAATTCCTTTTTAAAATCAAATCCCGTGAAATCATATCTTTCCAAACAAAGCGTTAGTAATCAAATTATTCATTTCTCTTTGTTTTTTTAGGAAATTTAGTTTTTATGTAATTTCATTCATTTTTAGTTTCCATATATTATTAGTTTCCTTATGTTTTTTTTTATAGTTTCCTTAAGGAATTAATTTCCTTAAAACTCCCCATTAGTTCTCTTACTATCATACACATATTGAGTCTAGACTTTGGATTGTCATATCACCCTCTGTATGATAGATGGGATAAATTTTTAGGTGGTCTGATACCCAACTAGCTAGTCCAATACCCACCTAGCTATGTCATTTATGGTCTTAAGAAATCCGCTTTCATTTTAACACCTAAGCATCTCCATTATTAGAGTTTGGTCTGACATTTTCTCTCTTTACCACCTTTTATAGGAAAAAAAAATCATCTCATTTGCACCTCTCACTAGAAGCTGTCCAATGAGGGATAAATGTGTTGATTTGGCACTTTTGGCAAAAATCATATTTACCATCAATCATATATTGTAATACCCCTAATTCTCAAAAGGATAAAGTTGAAATTTAATTATTTATTTTTATGTGCATTTAATTGATTAACTGATTATCTGTTTTATGTGCATTTAAATGTTTAATATATAGCTGTATGTTTTATTGTAATTGTTTATGTGTTTCAAATTAAGTGTTTAATTGTTTGTTTAAATTAAGTATTTGATTAATTGGTGATTTAAATGAATTGTTTTCTTTAATTGTGTTTATTGAAAATAATTAATTGTTTAATTGTATTTTTGTTTTTGGTAGTTACATTAATTGTAGTTTTCTTTGTTTTAGTTAATAAAATGCGTTGTTTGTAGTTTAGGGTTTTGTTTTATAAGTTAGGGTTTTGATTTAGTTTAAGCCGACTTTTACTAAGTGGGGAATTAGAATTAGGTTTTCATCAAGGCCTATATATTTATAAGTTTTGTGTCTGCAAGGGTTTTAGAACCCTTTTCCTGTAACTGGAGGTAGAGAGGAACAGAGAGGGTTTGAGGAAAAACACAGAGGGAAGATTGAAAGGCAAAACAGAGAGGGTCGTGAGAGATAAACGGAGAGGCTCAAGGAATTAATCTAAAAGGGAGTTGCTCGTGGGTTGAGTCAAGAAGCAACAGAGGAAGAGAATAGTGTTCAGAGGAGGAGAACAGTCTTGGGGTTGCCGGAACTCAGAGACGATGGTTTAGGTTTCAAAACTGAAACCGAAGGCAAGTTTCATTCTATCTCCTTCCTGTAAACTTATGTTCTGTGCATTCTAAATGGCCACCAGGGATTTAATTAACCTTTAAAACGGATGTTTATGTATATTATTTTAGACTGAAACTATTTGTATGTTTAATGAGCAAAGTTAGATTTTCTTGCATAAACTGTTTCAGTTATGGTGTAAATTTATATCAAGTATTCGTATTGGAATTAGAGGAGTCTTTAGGACCCTTATAACTTAAGTAAATCCTATAAACTTTAAATAAATACAATTGGAACAAAGGATAGAACTTCAACGGAATTAAAGAAGATGAACAGAGTAAGCACAAACTATTTTCTTTTCGGTTTTGATTTTTGTCAATTAACTCGTACTGGAATGGGAGGAGTTTATAGGATTATAAGAACTTCAATAAAACCCTAAGAATGCTACAAAGGTTTGGGATAGGACACCGGGCTTCGCCGGAAGCACAGACATCAACCGGACGAAGCAGTAGAGCAGAGATAGCTCTCACGGGGGGAGAGCCGGCTCCCTAAGTGAGGGAGCTGGCTCCCATGAAGAGAGAGCCGGCTTTTCATGAGGAAGAGCCAGCTCTGGAAGCTTTGGAGCCGGCTCCAAGGGTTTTAGTGCCGGCTCCCTTGTAAAAATGCCCATACGGGGTGTTTTCTGATGTTTTGTGATTTTCGGGGCTTGAATGGACTTTCTGGAAAGTTATGGGGGGTTTTAAAAAAATATTTTTAACCTATTTAAGATCCAGGGATGTTGGTTTAGGCTGGGATAAGAGACATCATGAAATATAAACTTTTAATTGGCATGCTGTCACGGAAGGAGGAAGGTTTATTTTGCTATTTTGTGTTAGCAACTTAAACAGACTGCTAAAGAATTATATGTGGGATGGTATGTCAATGATATATACAAATTAATGAAGGCTAGAAAGGTTGGTTTAGGATATGGTTAGTAACAACATGAGCTTTAAATACTAAGTCACATGTTGTTAGGAGTTGGAGAGGTTTTACTTGTTGGTTGTGTCTTAACCACTTAAAATGGTTTAGTATAAAACACCATTAGGGTTTTATTTAATGTGCAGATTGGACTTCTGCGTGTCATAATATCGTGCACAGGTTTAAAGCTGGAGGATTAAATAGACGTCATATGATGTAAATATTAATTTGCATGTCGTCAAGGATTAAGGAGGATTTAATTACTAGTCTTTGTTTAAGTAATTTAATTGAACTAGTATGGGAATATGGTTTGGGATTTTCTAATATAATGTGCAGTTATGAATCTAATATTCATTATATTATGTTATGGATGATAATTGCTGAACTGTCATGATTTCTGTTCTGTTAATTATATGGAAATGAATGGTTTAAATTGTTTATCATTACATTAACAATTTAAAAGGAGGATTTATGATTATAATCATATACTGGATGCGTAGTAGAACCTTACATATATTGGATTTCTATTATGTTTATTTCTGGATGGATTTGATGTTCAAACATGTGTGCATCATTTATGGATCATATGCATTATATGTACCAGTATGGGATGGTGACATATCAGGGACGGATTAGATCACAAAGCTAAATCCTACCTGTTCATACATATGGAACGGATTAACTAAAACAGTTAACTCCTACATGGATGCATGTCCTGTCAACTAAAATAGTTGAACGACATAACAGATGATTGTTTTACTTTTCTGTATTAGGAAAGATTTATATATATCATTATGGTACCGTAATATGAGCTTGAGTCTCCTGATCACGGTTAAGGTGCGTATATCGCATTGGATGGAGAACTGGACCTAATGACGTTCCCTGGTAGTTCTAGGTGTTTGACTACGCTACGTGCGCTTTGCATGTTACCTTCTACTCAGGTGTGATGACTATAGGTTAGTGGGCATCCTATAGTGTGTACCTATATCTATATGGACTATTTTAGCTTTTGCTGAACTATCTAGGATGTATCTGCGTATCGGGTTAATATATGGATTGTAATAGTATGGAACTTACATGGGGGCCTGACCCACCCTTATTTTTCAGGTGATCGTCAATACCTGGCTTAGAGTTTGATCGTGGTGATGTAGATACAGTCATTCACTCTTCCGACTAAATAGGATTTTTCTTTCTGTTTTTAGTTTTGGATTTTGACTCTGTAAAGTTTTATCAGTTGAGATTATTAGGGGTCCACTAGTTGGATTCCCGAGTTGTACGGATTGGAAAATTTAATTATATTAAAACTTTTATTTTGGAGGTTTTACAATTAGAATTCTTTTTAGCGTATTATTTTATTTTTTAATTCTTTTGTACTCTTGCTTGTTTACATATTAATTATTTGGTATCTCTTGGATCTGTGCCCAGACTTGATCACCCGTGACTCTAGAATCGAGGGGTATCACATATATACGTGTTATTTATGCATTATCTTTATACACCGTATTATAAAATTTTGACTTAGTAGGTCCCACATACAAAAAATATTATAAAGTTTCCACCTATGAAGACCTGGATTTCCAACATTTTCATCCATTTACTTCTGGAGACCAGAGTCTAAGCGGTTGTCTTTAGAGTGGATCGTGCCAGGGAAGATCAAAAGAAGGAGGACCGGGCCATTAAGAATGAGATTAGTTGAATCCAGCCATGGAGGCCCACAGTAGTGGGCATTTTACGTCATGAATGTGTAATTGCCTTTATTGCATTTCCTTAATAACAATGTTTATTATTGCTCTGAATACGACTTTGTAGTTTCACCAACTTGGGTTGGGCACTCCTATTCATTTGTTCTTTTTTGAACTCCATAACTTGCTTCCTCTTATTAACCCTTTTAATGCAACTACGGGATAACCCTTATAGTACAGGGATAAGGGCCATGGGATTCATTCAGCCCGAGTCTTGAAGTGCAGAACACGTTGTTCTTTTTGTGACGATCCCTTGTAATACAGGGACATTAATCACGGGATTCATTCAGCCCGTGCCCTTATAGTACGGGGCATTTAATGTGAGTCCCTTATAGTACGGAGACAAGAATTATGGGATTAATTCAGTTCGGACCCTTATAATACGAGGCACATTAATGTTAGTCCCTTATAATACGGAGACAACTTTATATCTATAGGATAGATGAAAATATAAATTTGCACAACTATTAATGTGATCAAAATGGATTTTATTGAGAGTTGAATCGAAGATGTACTTGCGGTAACAAATAGAAAAAATCTAAGCGACACGATACTAAAACGAAATTAAAAGCAGCACTCACTAGAAGTAACACTAGGCAATATGAAACTAAGGGCACGTACTAATGTCTAACTCTACTGATAGTACTTCCTCAGGTGCTCAGCATTCTAAGGATGGACAAGTTGTTTCCCTCCTAGTGTTTCTAGCTAGTAGGTGCCTTGTCTCTTTGTTTGAACAACCCTATAAGGGCCTTCCTAGTTGGCAGCAAGCTTACCCTCGTTCGGCTCTTTAGTAGCTTGGGTGACCCTGCGTAAGACTAGATCCCCAAGCTCAAACCTCCTTTCTTTCACCTGAGAATTATAATATCGGGACATTGTTTGTTGGTACGCTGCAACCCTAACTTGGGTTTGCTCTCTTCTTTCTTCAACTAGATCCAAGTTGACTAACAACTTTTTTTCATTCTGGAGGGGGTTGTAGTTGGTGGTCCTGAAACTTGCCAAACCAGTTCCTACTGGAATTACAGCTTTACTTCCGAAAGCTAAAAGAAAATGAGTTTCTCCTATTGGGGTTTTTGAGGTGGTTCTATAAGCCCACAACACGTTTGGAAGTTCCTCTGGCCATAACCCCTTTGCCTTTTCTAGTCGTTTTTTTGATCAAGCTGAGTATTGTCCTATTGGCGACTTCGGCCTACCCATTGGCTTGCGGATGGCCGGGAGAAGAATAGTGATTTCTTATTCCTAGTTGAGAACAGAAATCCTAAAAAATAACACTATCAAATTACTTCCCGTTGTCCGAGACAATAACATGAGAAACACTGAACCTACATACTATTGATTTTCATGTGAAATCCTTGACATTGTTTGACGTGATTGTGGCCAGTGGTTGGGCTTGTAATGACCCGGAAATTTTCCTTCCTTTCCTTTTTCTTGAAATTTTACGGATAAATTTTTTTCGTTTAATTTTCTTCTATGAGTTCAGTTTCTCGTCGCTTAGTGTCATCTCAAGTGCTCATGAATGGTTTCTGAGACTCTTTTCCATGGATTGACAACTTCATTTGAGGACCGAGTCATTTCCACATTTTTTTGTTTTTCGACACTATGCACTATTTCGTCTTTTTCCCTATTCTGTCTTTTCCCCGTTTGTCACTTTTGTCACAACCTCACTTTTCATGCTCGGAGTTGGTTTTCGACTTCACGTGCCTTCATCTTGAGTGGTTTCCACAAAATGCGTATCTTTACTTTTACAAGAAAGTACTCTGGTTGCTCCCGGTGTCCATAGGGGCAAGGATGCACAGTTTTTCAGAATCTTTTTCTTTTCTTGGGGTGTTTTTCGTAAATATCTTTTGAAGATATTTTATTTCAGGGGCATCTAAGGAAGACATTTTCATTCTGGGGCAGTTTTGCAGTTATCCCTTTTTGTAGGGGCCATTGTGCAATTAACGAAAGTTATTACAAAATACCTTGTCTGGAGTCTGGATCCTCGTACGGGATTCATTTTTCACATTTCGTCGAGTTGTGTACTAATAAAATTTCCTTCTAATCATTTTTCTCCAGTTTCAGAATTTCTGGACCCGGTTGCCGCTGAACTTGTTCGGGGCATATCTCTCTGCTCGGGACTCGATTTTTGACGCCGTTTCTTACGTTATTCATATTTTCTCATTTTGAATCTTTTTTGTTCACGGAGTTTCACTATTATAGCATGTCTGCTCAAATTTCACTTTTCCGGACCCGGCGGGACCCTTTCGGGGCACTTTTTGATATTTTCTATAAATAGGGTGACTTAAGAGAAAAAGTCAGATTCTTCTCTCTCTCTCCTCTCTTCTGGCCGGAATCCATGGTAGCCATGGCTGCCATGGCTGCCATCTTCTCTCTCCTCTTTTGATCCACTTTTCCTTGATGAAAAGTCTTCGGCCTTAACGTTTATTATTCCCATCGACGTGCTCTACCTTTCACCCTTATTAGAACCCTTTTTTAGCCAAATTTTGAGTTCAAGTTTGGAGTCAAGTTGTGATTTTCATGGGGCTTCTTAGGGATTCGTGTTCACGGCGTTGTCCCCGATAAAACCCCGCGGTATCGTCAGATTCGGAGCACTTTCATTTCAGTGGGGATTTGAGATTTTCATCTCAAATTGAGTTAAGAGGTGTTATAGGTTTAATTCTTGTTATATTACATACTATTGATGCTTATACAACTTGTTTACATGCTTAAATATGAAATCTAGAGATTCTATTATTTATTTTTCTTGTATGAGATTTGATTTTCCCAGTTGCTCATAGCTTGTTTCAAACATGGAGCATGGTATTATATTACTCCATAATATGGTCATTGACATATATTAAATTGAGAGTATTTGAACAAGTAATAAAGATTTTATTTAATAATTATCTTGAATGAAAGATTAATTCACATGGCCTTAACTAACTTGAAATCAACATATTTTAGCATATTATATTAGGCCTTAATACACTCTTCAACATAGGTGAATTTGAGAATAATTGGAGACTTTTTGAAATCTAGTAATATTTAATTAATTTATTCCATGTATACTATTCATTCCATTTGAATTCCGACTTGATATTCTTGATGTGCATGCCATGTACTTTCACATATATTAAATCTAGAATATTTGAGTAGGTTTTGAAACCTTTCATTTATTAATTTTCTAGTATTAAAGTTTAATACTCATAGACGTATCTTGCATGTAATTCACTTGTAGCATGCTCTTAAATCAAGTCTTGACATGTTGTATAACATACATTAATTTGAGAGCATTTGGATGAATTTCAAAATTTAGAGATTTTAATTAAAAGGATTAATTAAAACCTATTCAATGATCTCTTGAACTTGATTAAGTTTCTAACTAGATATCCATGATTTTCTTGACAAGTTCTTTCACGTGTATCAAATTAAGAATAATCGGATAAGTTTTGAAACTTATATTTATTTACTTCCTTTGTATGGAACTTAACTAACATGGCGGTGTCTTGCATGAAATGAACTAATAACTTGATATTGAATTTGTCCATGACATGATCTTTGACTTTCCTTGAAATCTTGATAATTTAAGCTCTTAAGTAGATTAAATTCCTTGTATGTTTCCATCGAGTAAATCATGCATTGATATTGAATCCTTGTTAAGATTGTGGATTGTACTTGTATTTCATGAACTTACACCTTTTTATCAAACATCATGACCCCTTATATCTTGGTTTCATTAATACACTTAATGAACTTGTATAATTGTTTTAGAATGATTTAATTACACATGTGGTGTTAGTAAGTACTTGAATCATGTATCTTATACTTATGGTATATTTACTTCAATGGAATTCTTATGCTATATATCTTGGTTATAATGTATATAGATGCATACTATGATTTCTTGACATTTCACATGCCATTATAGTTGATGAAGTTAGGGTATGACTTGTATGTTCCAAAATCATGGTTGTGTATGAAACATGGTTAATGCATTTATTGTATTTGATACAATCTTGACTTGCACAACTTGTTAATTTTGGGACTTGGGATATCAATCAAGAATTGTTATGGCTAGGACTTGGTTCGAGTACGAGGGATTGTCTCTCTACAACTATAGTGCGCACTAAGGGAAAGGTACCCATGGGTTAGTAGCCCTAAAGTGATCTCAAGAGTATGGTTTTAATCCGGGGTGATATCCGAATTTTCATATTGGTTGATTTCACTCTTTAAATTTCAAGTTGCTATTCCTTGAAGATTTAAAACTTGTCATGTTATATGGAATGTTCCATCCTTGTTTACTTGCGTAGCTATTATGCCTTGTTCTTGATTCATGTATAACTCTTTTCGTGTTTCATAGAATGTTCCATCCTTATTTAATTACATAGATATTATGCCTTGTTCTTGATTTCGTGCATTACTCCTATCGTGTTTATTGGAATGCTTCAATCATGTTAATTACATTGATAATGTAATTCTTATTAACTTGCATCCATGTATACTCCTTGCCTTGTTAAATTGGAATGTTCCAATCATATAAATTGCCTTGACAATGTGATCGTGTATTCTAGTATATTCTTATCGTGTTGTATAGATTATCCTAATTCTTGCTTAATTGTATTGATAATGCAATTCATGTAAATCTATGTTCAAGCATCCTTCTTGTCGTGTTCTTGGATTATCCCAACTTTGATTTGTTTCATATATGTATGTATATCATGATTCTTGTTGAAATTACTCTAGGGTAGCTTAGGATATTCCCTGGGTCTTACATTAACATAGACATTAGGTGGAATGAACCAAAATGATTAAATCACGTAAACTTGTAAAACATAGGTCGATGCATGCTCATTTTCTACGAGTAGCTTTATGTTGCTCACCCCTACATTACTGGGGCATATTTCAGGTACATGATTCAAGACTTGAAGATTTCATTTGCTTGGATGATTGTAGCTTTCCATGACAAATCTTGTATTCTTTAACTTTATGTATGTAAAGGGTACATAAGTACACTCCTTTCAATGTATTTGATATGTATGACATGAGGCCAAGGGCCAAACAAGTTTATATTTGCACTTGCATTCAATTGGTACCATATTTTGCTTGAAAATGCTTTTTTTTTATTTTTTTATTTATCAATTTTGGAGATTTGGCATGTCAAATCTTGTAAATGGAATGTAATGAGGCCGTAGGCCATTGTAGCATGTCTAAAATGTTATATTACACTTGCGTGTATGTTCACATCATTGCACATTAGTATATAATGTAATTTGATCATGCCATGGAGGATTCCAATTAGACTTTCAGCCTCAAGTGCATAATAGGTTCATTTACACTTCCTCGAGCCATTTCGGTCGACCAAAATGCTAGTTCGGTTGACCGAAGCTCTTTTGAATTTCATTGTTCATCAAAAGCACACTTTCCAGTAGCCATTTTTACTGTTTAGGCCTATTGGCCTATTTCGGTCGATCGATGGTTCATTTCGGTCTACCGAAGCAACCAACCTTCGAAAACTTGTTTTCAGCAAATATTTTGTTCATTTTGGTCATTCGATGGTTCATTTTGGTCGACCGAAATAGCCTGATCCTGAGCATAACTTTAGTTCAGTTTCAGCACTGCTGTTTTGACTTTGAACGGCCATAACTTCTTTGTTTCTAATCCAAATGGGGTGATTCTTGAGCCTAAATTCATGAATTTTGAGTCAACTTTCCAATGGTACTAATTTCTTCACAGATTCAAATCATAGTGGAAGTTATTCAGGTTTTAGTGAGAGGGTGTCAATTTTCGCTTAAACCGGGAAAGGGCGTTTTGTGGGATTCTTAGCCAATGTCCATAAAACCTCTTGGAATATTTTGAAATGATTAGTTTAGGTTGTGTAGACCTTATTTGACTTGTATGGAGTCCAATTACCCTTCTTAGTTGTAAACTGACCATTTTACCCTTGAGTAACGGGTTTCGCTCGTTTTTCATCATCTTATCGTTTCTCCTTTGTTCGGACTCCGAATCATGTGATCCTTGAGTCAATCTTGATTAGTTTTTCATTCTCTTTCCAGTGGTGTGCTCGATGGCACTCGAATCCATATTTACAAAATGACCATCTTATCCCTAGGGGTTTAATTGTTATTTTCTTATCTTTTGCCTACACCCGTTATTCCTTTGGGTTCCGTGATCTCAGGGAAGGTCATATTAGGTTCTTAGAGGTGCATTGTACCTTGGGAGACCATTGTCTTGTTTCTTGCTTCCACATCTGGATCCGTTATCGGGTCAATCTTCAGTTCATCGCTGACCCACCAGGTTGTCAAGAATCCGGGTCACTACAGGGCTTCCACCCATTTGGTGAAATAGTCGATTGCCATGACAACTTGTTTGGTTTGCCCTTTTCCTGTGGCTAAGGGGCCAATCAAGTCCATTCCCCATTGGGCGAAAGGCCATGGGTTGGACATCGGTATTAGCTGCTCCGGGGGTTGTCTAGGAACATTGGCAAACCGTTGACATTTATCACACTTTCGCACATATTCTAATGCATCCCTCTGTATGGTAGGCCAATAATAGCCCTATTGGATTGCCTTGTTGGCCAAGGATCTGCCCCTGCATGGTTCCCACAAACTCCTTCGTGTATTTCCTTCATTATATAATGAGCTTCTTTAGTAGACACATAATGTAGAAAAGGCAAAGAAAAGCCTCTTTTGTAGAGAACTCCATTCATAAACGTATACCTGGGTGCTCAGATCATAACCTTCCGAGCTTCTACAAGGTCCTGTGGCAATTCCCCGTCCATGATGTACTTTACTATAGAGTTTGCCCACTCTAGCCCTAGTTCCAATTGGTTTATTTCCTTGCACCTTTCGGATATACTAGGCTTTTCCAAATACTCAAGTGGTATAGCCTTAGTATTCTCAAGCTCTACTGCAGTTGCTAATTGAGCTAATGCATCTGCATTCTCATTCTCCATTCTGGGCATTTGTTGGATCATAAACTCCTTGAAGTAACTAACTAGACCTCTTACCTTCTGCAGATATAATTTCATATTGTCATCTTTGGCTTCATACTCTTCACGAACGTGCCCCGCAACTAATTGAGAATCAGTAAATACCTTCGAATGTTGAACTCTCAGAGCTTTTGCCAACTTTAATCCGACTATCAAAGCTTTCTGCTTCATTATTGGTGGCCTTGAATCCAAATCGAAGTGCATACTTTAGATTCTCTCCTTCTGGCGATATAATCACTAACCCTACCCCACAGGCTCGGGCAGTCGATGACCTGTCAACATAAAGTGACCAAGTATCCCCTAACTGGGTTTAATCTTTAGGAGTCATTTCAGAGGTTATAACCTCATCTTCTTTTGGAGGGAAAGAAAGCTCTGCTACAAAATCAGCAAGTGCCTGACCTTTTATTGCTACCCTTGGCCTGTACTAGATGTCGAACTCACCAAGTTCCACTAACCACTTTATAAGGTGTCCTGATGTCTCTGGCTTGTAGAGGACTTGCCTTAGTGGTTGGTCTGTGAGCATTATTATGGTGTGTGCCTGGAAGTATGGTTTGAGTTTCTTGCAGCCACAACCAGCGCAAAGGCTAGTTTTTCTATTGCCAGGTACCTTTCTTCTGCTCCCCGAAGTACTCTGCTAGTATAGTACACCAGCTTTTGAATACCGCTTTTTTCCTTAATCAATGCTGAGCTTACTGCTACAGGGGAAACTGCTAGGTAAAGGTACAATTCTTCTCCAGGAATTGCTCGAGACAACAACGGTGGTGAACTAAGATAGGTTTTTAACCCAATGAATGTCTGTTCACATTCAGGGGTCCACTCGAAAGCTTTCTTTAGTATCTTAAAGAAAGGAAAGCACTTGTCGGTGACTCGAGAGATCAACCTGTTCAGTGCTGCCACCTTTCCTGCCAGCCTCTGGACCTTTTTGGTTGATTTGGGCGATCTCATATCTAGTATCGCTTAAATATTCTCAAGATTTGCTTCGATTCCTCGTTGACTTACTATATACCCTAGAAACTTTCCTGAAGATACCCCAAAGGCTCATTTGATTGGATTCAACCGCATCTTATGTGCCCTAAGCACATCTAAAGATTCCTATAAATTAACTAAATGGTCCTTAGCCTTGAGGCTCTTTACCAACATGTCATTAAGAATATCTTTCCCAAACTTTATAACATGTCCTTAGCCTTGAGGCACATTCAAGAATATCTTTCCCAAACTTTTGCCCCGACGACATGTTGGGTGAATCTAAGTCACAAAAAAGGAGGTTAGTGTTTCAAAAGAGAAATAACGGGAGTTATACAGAGTATACCTTCTGTAGATGCATACGACGAAGACACTACACCCCGACAAAGTCCAGCAATGAAGAGTGACAGTGGGGTCACTAAAGAGGAAAAGGACCTTAACGAATACTGAATGGCTCTGTTTATATTTTCCTCCGCTTCAGCTAGCGCAACCAAAGTACAAAAACCTAGAAAAAAGAAACAATACATGTCATCCACTGTGTAATAAAATATACATGCACAAGTTACTCACCGTTGAGGTCTACTTGACCCCAAGTACGGGGAACGGAAAATCCTAGTTCGGCATGTGTATCTTGGTCAGAAAATTCCCAGTTCCTTCCTGAAACAAAGAAGAACCGGCTTCACCACTCCGAATTTGATTTGGATAGTACCTCAATTAAGGGACACTTACATTGGCTGGTTAGGTTCCACCACGATCGATCTACATTCTTTGGAGTATAACATAGCAAGACTTCGCTAATAGTTAAAGGAGGGTTACCATACGCCTTCCATAAGACAACACACCCTATTAAGGCCTTCCAAGCATTTGGGGTCAGTTGTCCTGGGGTAATTCCAAGGAAAGAGAAAAATACCCTAATAAAGCGGGGAAAGGGTAAGCGTAACCCAGTAAGAAAGGCACATTCAAAGAGACAAACTTCACCATTTGGAGCCTCTGAGGCTCTTTCATGGAGAAGGGGAGCCCGGATGTGGATACAAGAAGGAATAGCATACAGAAATTGAAAATTTTTCAGATTAGACTCCGAAATTGAAGACTGAACGTTGTCTCTCATGTTTGCATTAACACTATTCTTCACATAAAAAAAACAGTGGAATAAAAAAAAACATTTACCTTAACAGATTATGAAGGTAGCAGCTTACTCTTCTATACTCCTTAAATAAGGCGAATAGGTGAAGAAGGAGTGCAGTGCTTTCTTGACGAGAATAAGTGATTTTTTTTTATACTCCTTAAATAAGGCGAATAGGTGAAGAAGGAGTGCCGTGCTTTCTTGACGAGAATAAGTGATTTTTTTTAAAAAAAAAAAAAAAAAAACAAGTAATAATGAAGGCGTGCCTGATTTTTCAGACTTTATTTGATGTCTCTGGTGATTCTTATGCACCCACTTTATTTGATTCCTTTACTCGTGATTTTTCTGAAGCTGCTGCCTACTCCTACTTTACTTTTCTAACCATGTAAAAGCATCCTACTTTACTTTTCTGTGTAAATATATTTTGATGACTGCTATACAACATATAAGTGTTGCAAGTTATGCCATGTGGCAGCCTCCAATGATGCCACGTGGCAGCCATATATATCTTAGACGCCACGTGGCAGCCTCCTGCCACGTAAGCTACCTCTTTTAATTAAAAAGAGTATTTTGGAGCTTGAAGGGAGTTTTGAACCCATGACCTCTGCCACTAAGGTGGAGGGTCTTAACCATATAGGCCACATGAACTTGTATGCATTTCTCCAACAAGTAAAGTATATATGTGTAATCTTTACTTGTTGGACAAAAATAAAAATATATAATAACATATATGTAAATATATATATGGCATGGTGAAGAATAAGTTAAAGGAATAAATCTTTACATTCTCTATGTTCGACATACAAACCCGAGAATGGGGGGCAACTAATGAGGAATCTTCAACCAGGAAATTTGACCATCACACGAAGTTGTAAATTAGGATTAACTCCACTATCTTTGATAAGGATAAAAATATGTTCTCCCTTCCGTGTTGGAAAAGTATATGGAATACTACTCCTTCTTCAATACAACTTGACACCCCTATAAAGAGGGCTTTCAGGTTAACATAAAAGGTACGACACAAATCCCTAAAAAAGCTCTTAACCTTTTTTCTCCTTTCTGATCTAGCACTGACTTGATCGTCGGAAGCTCTTAGACCTGTACCACACCGGTATCCGATTACTTTTCTCTTCCTTTTTCAAGTACGACGTCGCTTCGGGTCGCTGTGGAATCCTGCATCATCAATATATACATGTTATTTATGCATTATCTTTATACATCGTATTATTGAATTTTGACTTAGTAGGTCCCACGTACAGAAAATATTGAATTTTCAATTTACCCCTAAAAGTCTATATATTTGTTTCCTCAACAACAAATTCAAAAGTCACTTTCAAAATTAGGTCTATCTCAGATCTAAACGAGACCAAGTTCGTAGCTACTATTTCAAACAATCCAAAATATAGCAAGATTCTGGCAAAATACATAAATAATCGGCAAAGAAGCCGAGCAAGGAAGATTTTTCAGCAAAGTTGTATGTTTGGATCAATTTCTATTTTTATTACTTGTAGAACTAATTATACCGACTTGAAACTTGTTTTTAACTTAGTGGTAGAGCTTAATTTGTTAGACTTTCTTATTGTATTATTTTTTTATCAGATCTTTAATGTTTTTCCTTATACCTACATCATTATCTCATTTATTTCATTTTATCATTTGTAATATTCTTGAGCTTTAAATTTTGTTTGCATTAAAAATAAAGTCAAATTACTCCCAAAAATTGGACATAGATTTATACTATTTGTACCTCTATTTTTCCTTGTACGTGTATTATTTAGTTCTTTATTTGTGAAAGAAATTATTTCACAAGGAAAATAAGAAATAATGGTGGTATTGAAATTTCCATGGGTCATAAAGCAGAAGGTTTTTCAAAACGCTGTCCAATTTGCAGGCTACTAGTTGAGAAGGTTTTGGAGATTAAAGTTGTTGCGGAAGAAATTTGCAAGGTCCGAAAAGACATCGCTTCTTGCAAAATAATAACGGCTAAGTCTAACACTGATGTGGTGCCAGCCGAAGACCTCCTACGATCAAGTCAGCAAGGTTCAGGAGAGAAAAAGTAAATTTGTTGCCCAAGTCAGAGAAGGTTTTGGCATACCTTATTCAATGGCTGGCTCCCATATTTATGGTTCTCTTCCCGATCCAGTCAGTTGAGTGTATTTCGGTTATAGATATTTGGTTTATCATTTACAACGTCTTTAATTATCCTTGTCAACTGAATGTTGACATCCTTTTCATAGACAATCATCATTCTTGGGAAGTTTAAGAGAGTTGGTGGTTGGTTAATACTAGGTTATTTCCATCAGTTGGTCAATGTAGGTATTTTTTTTTCCTACCCTTATTTTCGATTCTATATCAGACAAAGGAAATACAAATTTTTTTTTTTTTACTAAAACTTTCTTTTTCAAGTTTTAGTCGGACTCCTTTTGCATGAAGATAATTTGAATGTTGAATACCAATCTCAATTTTCTAGTTTTGAAGATGTTGAAGAATTTGATCCCGATTATGTCGGAGACTCTGGTGTCTATTGCACCTCAAGACCGAGGACTACTTTCTCCAAACAACCTTCAAATGAAGGAGAATCCTTAATTAAGAATGAGAATTTACATAATTTTAAGTTTAAATGTTCAATTCCTTCTACCATTCATCTTCGGAAACCAAAACAAAAGGAGATATGTTCTTAAGTTTGTTTGGGTAAGGTCTGCCTTTTCGGGTCGACCTTCGCTGCCAGTTTGCATTTTCTAACTAATCTATTTGTTGAGGATTTACTTTCCCATCTGTAGATAGCTTATTCTCAAGTTGCCCCTAATTCATGGAGGATTTTTATACGTTGTCTAGTTCTTTGGGGAGCATGCGACAATGGTTGCCTAACAGTGAATCAATTATTGCACGGTTATTATCCTAAAAAAAGAGGAAATTTTTTTGTACTTTTATTATAAAACAAATAAGACAATCTTTACTTTGAAGAGTCACTTCTCTTTTATTTTCAACGTCGATTGGAAATTTCCCAGAGTTTGGAGTGACTCAGATCCTGCAGGTGAGAGTTTTTTTCACAATTCCCGAGGTGAACAGTGTCACCTAGGGTACTGTTCTCGATGTGAATAGTGCTTATTTTTTTTTAACCCTGGGCACAGTTTCTAAGGTGAGCAGTACCGACAATTTTATTTTATTTTTTATTTTTGCACTGGGTACAATTATACATATATATATATATATATATATATATATATATATATATACAAATTTATAATTTATAATTTTTCTTTTTAAGATTACAAGGAGAAACCAATACTCTCAGCTTTGGAAAGGAAACGTGTTGGCAACGCCACTGATTTCCCAGGGAAGACTTTATGTGTCTTGGTGACTGCTCATGATTTACACTTGTATGGACTTGCCACTACCTTAATAGAAAATCCTACCTCTTTAGAGAAAGGTAACAAGAATATTATATATATATATATATATATATATATATATAGTAGTGTTCAATTGCTCCATGGGAGCAAGAAATTATATACCCACTTTTAATTGTAGTCTTAGGATCTAATCCTACGGTAATTAGTTAATTGACTTTTATTTTCTTAATTTTAAGAAACTTACATTTTCTTTCCATACCATTGAATATCGTTAAAGAAAAATGACAAAATTAGAGAATTTATTAAAGGAAACAAAAATAATATAATTTGGCTCTTTTTTTGTTTAGGTTTCTCTGTCCAGTAAAAAATCATTTCCCCATCACTACCGATTGTTTATTTAACAAATTTACAAGCAGCAACATAAATCAAATAAATTTAATCAAAAGAGATAAATAAAATGGCCATTAAATAAAGATTGCTTGACAAGTATTGATTATAATCAAAACCCAAATTTCAAGATCGATTCATGTTTTATACTCAGCTTAATAAAATATTTTGAATTTGTTCAGCAACTAATTTAAAATTAGGAGACTACTATTGGCTTCATAATTTTTTTAGAAAGATCCTACAAAACAATTCTTAATATATTATTATATATCCATCTAAATGTTCTCAGTCTTTTTTTATTATTTATTTTTTTGGTAAATTAAATGTTCAAAGTGCTAATCGGTAAAATCATGCCAAAATATGTATAACATCATTGCAAATCCTAAGTTTTTTCAATAGAATTGATAAAGTGTGGAAAAAAACTAAAAATGATGACTTTTAATTTTAGAGTAATTTTACTTCGTCTCTGTAACTGCTTACGAATTTGGCAAAAAGTAGCCAAATTATTTTATTCTTATTTCCTTTAACAAATTGTCTAATTCTGTCATTTTTCTTTAACGATATTTAATGGTATGGAAAGAAAATGTAAGTTTCTTAAAATAAAGAAAATAAAAGTCAATTAACTAATTGTCGTAGGATTAGATCCTAAGGCTACAATTAAAAGTGAGTATATAATTTCTTGTTCTCAGGGAGCAATTGAACACTACTATATATATATATCATGGATTTATTTAACTATTTATTTATTTGTTTACTTATTCTTTAATTTACACATGCAAGAAACTCAGTAAAGGCTTTTGGCCCAAATCCAATCAAGTAACCTTCCCCCAACTCTGGCTCCCAAAGAATCATGAAAGGTAGCAGAGGAAGATTAAAGTAGATCTCCTAGCACTGGTGTGTTACTAGGACCCACTCATATCTCTAGGTTTCAGTAACTTTTGTGGGACGCCTAAGGGATTTAGAAGTTTTGGTGGGGCGTCCGCTTCCACCAACCAAGCCTTTTCCTAAGGGAAATCACTTCTTGATAACGCTAGTCTGGCGTATGACAAAATACATAAAATTCTGGTAAATGATAACTTTGCCAGACTGTAGAACTTATCGGTAGTTGAGCTTTTATGAAAACTCCTTCACCTGATTGGCTAAGTGAGGCTTGATTCTTATCATGCGTACCCTTTTTTATATATACTTAATTTTAGCCTATTATTATTATTTTCTTATCTATTTATTTCTCTTTATATATATATGTAGAGCACCGCATACTTTGTCGCCCTAGCCTCCAAAGTTGTGGCTAGATAAGCTATTGTAAAAGCACACAAGAAGTTCTCCTTAGAGATAATATCCCTCAAGTCTAAATATGGAGAAGCTACTTCTAAACTTCAAAATTCAGAAGATACTTAGCTAATGCAAAATCAGTTTTTCAGGAGGAGAGAGTGAAACTTACCAAAGAATCCTCTGATAAGATCATACTTGAGAAGTTCGTTGCCGTGGAAAGATTTAATGATTCCGATAAGTTCGAGAAGCTTAAAGGCAAAGCTTACTATGATGGTTTTGACAATTTCAAAGCACTCGTTAGTAAAGAGCATCTAAGCATAAACTTTTCGATGTATGATATTCAAGTTGAGAGTGAGGAAGAAGACTGAGCCCTGTAGTAATAGTGATTTTCTTTAAGTTTTCTACTTTCTTAGCATATTGCTTTTAATATATATTTTTTCAGACCTTTTTCAAATTTAGAGAGCTGTTGTGTTGCCTTCGATATTTCATCCTCGTCTTTCATGATGTTATTCCACCTTTGTTGTTTCTTTATGTGTGATTGTCTTTCTGTAGTTGTGTCTCTTCCTTTGAGGCATTGAACACACCCTATTTTTTATGAACCAATTCACCCCCCCTCTTGGTTTCATCAATTGGTATTAGAGCTTTGGTTTTCCTTTTTTAGGTTTTAACCAACCTATAGAAGATCTTATGCAATGGAAGAAGGTCAATGTGATACCCCTCGGATCCGAGACACGGGTTGATCAGGCCCAAGCCCAAACCCGAGGGATATCAAACAATTAATATTTTAAATCTAACACGAAATACAAAGTGGAATAAGAAATAATATAATAAGCTGAAAGAAAGTAAAAGAAAAACCTTGAATCATAATTAGTCAAATCCGATGTTCCAAAACCTCCATAAGTTTACAACTCGGGAGTCCATCCATTGGATCCCTTATTAAAATTCTCAAATCGAAACTGAAATGACATAAATAAAATCTAAAGCTATCATAGAGAAGATTCCTACATAGTCGGAGGAATGAATATTTGTATCTACTCTGCACGATCAACCTCTAACTCTGGAACCGACGAGCACCTGAAAAATAAAGAAGTGGGTCAGGCCCACATGTAAGTCCTGATCTACTACGATCTAAATAGTAATTTGATACACAGATACATCCTAGAAAGACTTAACAATATCTAGAGTAGTCTATATATGTATATATAGGACACACTATAGGACGCTCACTAGTCCAATAGGTTTGTCGCAGCCTGAATAGAAGGCAACATGTGAATACGCACCCGAAGGTGGGCATGAGTACCTAGACCTATTTGGGAACAACACCTATGTCCAGTTATCCATCCTAGGCGATATACGCGCCCTAACCATGGTCCTAAGACTCAGGCTCATACCATGGCACATAAAATATATATATAAAGTCCGTACTCCCAATACAAAATATCAGCCATCTATGTAGTGGTCCGATATATGTAAACACTTCATCCTGAAACCGTAGTAAGTCTTTCAATTCACAATTGATATGACACATGTAGGTGATGAACTTAACCTTTATGGTTAATCCATACCTTAATCCAATTTGGGTAGGACTTAGTGTTTTGAACTAATCCATTCCTAATATAGGTAGGTCTTAGTATTTTGAACAAAGCCATCCCTAATATGACACCGTCCTATACCGGTTCATATATATATATCCATATAAGTAGGACTTAACCTTTTTATGGTAAATCCAACTCATTCCAAATTAGGTAGGATTAGTGTTTTAACTAATCCATACCTAGTATGTCACGGTCCCATACTGGTATATACAATCCTCCAGTTAACACAGTTGACCATACCATATTAAATAGTCATCAACCACATTCCATAATATGCACAAGATAAATTTAATGCATATACATAAATAATAGGCATTCAGTATGGCCCTAAAATCCAAATCCAATAATGTAAAGTGCTACAATAAATTTAAGCATTCACATTCTCCATCATAGTCCAAGAATTGATATAGTTAATAAAAATTTAAGTATCAACCACACCCAAGCTAAGCATAGGAAAATTCAGTTAATTCCCTATACTTCAAATACTATAGAATTATGATTTATATACATATTTAAATCATACACAACACCCTTGCCAGGCTCAGATATATAAAACTAGCAAATCCTCCAATATAGTTCACGAATTAATACAGTTAATAGAAATTTGAGTATCAATTAAACCCAAGGTGAGCATAGGGAATTTTTAGTTAATTCACTATACTTATAATACTATGGAAATATGATTTATTTTTATAATTAAATCATATACACAATCCTTGTTAAGTTTCAGTGCCAATAAAACTTGTTCAACAGTGTGCAACCCCTAAGTTTTCTTAACTTATACAGTCCATCCTTTAATCCATTTTTGAATTATTATTTTCCCATGTTATTATAGGTCTATAATAGCCCATACAACATTTAAAATAAGTTAGACGAAGTCCTAATGCACTGTACAGTCCAATTAATGCATAAAAATCATACAGTATGCAAATTTCTGGGAAAGAGAAGGCTCTAAAAAATTTGAGCCTGCTCTTTTATGGATTGAGCTAGCTCTATGACTCTAAGAGCTAGCTCTAAACAGCCAAGAGCCTGCTCTAAGAATATTAGAGCTGGGTCTGTCCATTTTTGGAGCCTGCTCTTGTTCCCTTGCATGCCGATGTCCGTTCCAGCTTCATGTTCTTCAACTCCGGTGTTTTCCTAGACCCTCTGTGATGTTTTTAATCCTTGTTCTAGGTTTAATCTTAATCCTAGATACATCTTAAACCTCTAACATCCAACCATAGCATGTATTGAACACAATATTTGAAACCAACGACAATAGAAATTTAGTTTGTAATCTACCGCTTTTCCTTAGATTTATTTTGCTCCATTCCTATGCTCAATCATGGATTAATATTTCCTATAATATATTAAGCCTATTATAATCCCAACACATCAAATAAACAGTTTATACGAAGTGTTAATCATCTGAACAGTCCAAACAATGCCCAAAATACCAACCTGTGTGCATTTGGGTGAGAGCAGGCTCCATACAAATTTAAAGCCTGCTCTTTTAATGTTGGAGCTGGCTCCCTAACTTAGGGAGCCTGCTCTTTGTAGCATGGAGCCGGCTCCATGCTCCTTGGAGCCAGCTCCTTGTGTGAGGGAGTTGGCTCTCTCATTTTTGAGAGCCTGCTCTCTTCCTTTCCGGCGTGTTCTGCATTTTTTTCCACTACGTCTTCCTCGCATCTGGTGATACCTAGGCCTTGGTAAATATTTTAATACTTGTTCTAGGGTTCCATTATTGTTCTAGATTAACCCTAAATCAATGGTACCCAATCACAACATGAAATTGAACACGCCGTTTGAAAACTATGACAACAGAATTTGTCAGTTAGAAATTTTTAAGCAATTCCACTGAAGATGCAAGAAACTCCTACTATTCTTTCTCTCTCTAGAATTCTTACACCTCAACCCGAAAAGATCCATCTCCTCTTCATTCCAACTCCTATTTATAGATCCTTACAAGATATTTACAAGATATTTGCAAGATATTTTCTGATTGCTGGACCTGGGCCTATTCCTCTGTAAGCCCTAGTCACCCTTAATGGGCTTACTCCCGCTCGGCCCATATGGCAGTGTCTTTCTATGGGCTGACCCAGCTGTTCGGACTGAAGGTTGTGTTTTGCGAGTCGGACCTGGCCCATGTCATCCGGGGCCTCCTCAACTGCCCCCATAATTGCCCCTTATTTAATAAGGGGTAATTATTGATGGCGTCTCATCATGACGCTGACGGCTCGAGATAACCACGTGGGGGAGCGGACGGTCAGATCCAGAATCAATGTTCCGGGGCTCGAGGGATTTCTTGCCTTCCCGACGCTTCGGCCCTCGGGCCCCCTCGCCTTTATAATGCTCTAGAATTCCACTTCACTTCTCTTTACCGTCTCCATCATCAGCCAAGTCTCTCTCTTTCTAGAACAGTGCTAAGCCTTTTCCGGTGAAATCCTTCGAGAGTCATTCTTCCAGCGATCTTGCAGTCCTCCGAGGTTAGTTTCGTTCTTTTTACTTTCGGCAGGCTTCCATTTTCCCTCTTTAGATTCTTCTAGCATTTCCACCATGGTTGTAGATCTGGATGTTCTTCGTATGAGACTTAGACTTCCTGACAACATCGAAGTTAGGGTTTGCCCCCAAGACGTTAATATTACGACCGGCGCCGGCCTCCTGCCCGGCGAAGTCTTATTCACGAACCTTCAATTGAATGTTGTTAGGTTCCCTCTGCACCCTTTCTTTAGTTATGTCTTCAATAGATTGGGGATATCCCCTCTGCAGGTCAACCCCAACTTCTTTAGGATCATATATGTTATGCTCTTACTGATGCGTGACAGAAATCTGGATCTCGACCTCATAGACCTCCTTCTGTGCTATAAGGTTAGTAAGATCCGTACTAACGAGCCCTTCTACCACCTCTACCCGTTCGAGAAGATGTCCATATGCACTGACACAATAAAATCTGAAAAGGGTTGGAGGGATAGCATAGTGGGCATTAGTGGGGCTTGGTCTTCGCCGGCTGCAGAGGATTACCCAATCCCGAGCGCCTTTGGTGTCTGCTCTGTCTCCTCCTATAAAAAATTCAAATCCCATAAACATGACTGCCCCTGTGAAACATGCGTTCCTCGTTTTTGCACTTACTTATGCCGCTCCTTGGGAATACCTTGTGATGACTTGAGCTATAGTGTTTGCAGGGATAGGAGTAACTACTTGAAGAGATACGTTCTGAACGATATTCCTTCCTGCTCAGATCTCCTCACTTCAGACAACCTCTTTGCGCTCTCATCACTCGGCTTCAACATGAGCAGACTGCAGATTCCCTCTTTTGGCAGGAGGAAAAATACTCCCCCAGCCACTCCTGCTGCTGGGGCGACCTCCTCTCCTGCGTCGGCTTCTTCTTCAGCCACCATATCTGACACTGTCCCGAGCGCAGTGGCTACTAACCCTGTTGCCAGCGCCCCTGCTGCCAACCAGAACGCGCCCTCCCCAGCTACCATAGCTCCTGCTGCTGTGGGGGGCGGTCGGGACAAAGAGCGAGGCAAAAGGCCTCATCCTGATAGTGAAATCGATCCGGAGGAGGAGCCTCTCATTAGAAGGACCCGGGTCTCTGGGCCGGGTACTCTCCTGCACCGAGCGATCAGAGCTCCTTCTCCCTCTGGGCCTCCCGCAGCTGGTGGCTCTGCTTCTGCTTCGGGCCCCCCTTCTATCCCCAGCTTACCGCCATGGGCCCCTCGGTACACCCGAACGGATGGGACGTTCGTGAAACCGAACGAGACCATGCTGAAGGATGGCCAGACCGCTATGGCCTACTACAGGAGCATGTGGACTCCGAAGGACCTTGAGGCGGCAAAGGGTCTTTCCCAGAAGGACGTGTTCAGTCGCTTTCCCCAATCTGCTATGGAGGTGACTTTTATTTTCTAACTCATGAATTCTCTTATATTACTTGGTCCTGCCTTCGCCTGTTCTGACTATTGGTTTAACCGTTTTTAATGTGCACCTATGCAGACATTGTTCGGGATGATGGCCATGCAGAAGCAGGTGGAGATGGGGAACGCCAGGGCCCGAAAGTATTCTGACAGCCTGGAGGTGGCTAATAAAGAAAACGACCTCCTTGCCATGAAGAATACCGAGGTGCTGGTTCGGCTTGACAAAGCCGAGCAAGAGAGAGATGTCCTGAAGAAGGAGAATGATTCCCTTCAGGATGAGAAGGACGCCCTCCAGCTTGAGAAGAGCGTCTGGCAGACTGAGCGGGAATCAATCAGAGAAGAGAAGGCAGAACTCCAGCGCCTTCTAGCTGATGAACAGTCTGCTCGGATGGCTTTTGAAAAAAGAGCTCTCGACGAGCGTACCGCTCTGATCGACGCGATCAGCAGAGTGGGTGGTGGGATGCTGGCCCTTCACGCTCGGTTCTCCAGGGTCGGTGCTCTTCGGTATGCTCAAGGATTCCGGGAAGGTTTTGCCGACCGGGTTCCGGATGAGGGACAGACCAGCTCCACTCCGGATGAGGTAGACAAGGATCTGGGGATCGAGCCTCTGGGGGTCTATGTCGACCCAGAACCCACCGAAGCTGAACGTATATTTGATGAGTGCCAGGACATCGCATCCTCAAGGATCATCACCGCTCCTCCTACTGCTCTGCCACTGACTGCTCCCCAATCGTCAACCGTGGCTCCTTCTATAGCCACTGCTGACGCTGAACCCCAGCCGAACGATTCAGTCATTCATCTGGATTCCCCACCTCACGAGGGTGAGGCGGTTGATGGGGCCGAGGAGGCGAGTCGGCAAGACCAGGATGCTGTTGGTACTGAGGCGTCTAGCTAGGGCTCCTTCGAATTCTTCTAGTTCATATCTTCTTGTAATGATGGACATCTCTTTTTTGTAAACTCAATGTTCAATATTAATGAAATGACAGAACTCTTTTTCCCTATGTGTTGTGCTTTATTCAACTTATCTTCAGTACATACATATCTTTTCTCTCTTTTTCTTTTTATATTAGCTTCGCCGTGTGTTTGTACGGCAAGTGCCTGGCGCTCGGCTAGAATGCCACTTGCCACTTGGCTTTAAATTTTTAGCAAGTGTCTGGCGTTCGGCTTATAGTGCCAGCTGCCACTTATCTTGCTTAAGTGCCTGGCGCTCGGCTAGAATGCCACTTGCCACTTGGCTTTAAATTTTTAGCAAGTGTCTGGCGTTCGGCTTATAGTGCCAGCTGCCACTTATCTTGCTTAAGTGCCTGGCGCTCGGCTAGAATGCCACTTGCCACTTGGCTTTAAATTTTTAGCAAGTGTCTGGCGTTCGGCTTATAGTGCCAGCTGCCACTTATCTTGCTTAAGTGCCTGGCGCTCGGCTAGAATGCCACTTGCCACTTGGCTTTAAATTTTTAGCAAGTGTCTGGCGTTCGGCTTATAGTGCCAGCTGCCACTTATCTTGCTTAAGTGCCTGGCGCTCGGCTAGAATGCCACTTGCCACTTGGCTTTAAATTTTTAGCAAGTGTCTGGCGTTCGGCTTATAGTGCCAGCTGCCACTTATCTTGCTTAAGTGCCTGGCGCTCGGCTAGAATGCCACTTGCCACTTGGCTTTAAATTTTTAGCAAGTGTCTGGCGTTCGGCTTATAGTGCCAGCTGCCACTTATCTTGCTTAAGTGCCTGGCGCTCGGCTAGAATGCCACTTGCCACTTGGCTTTAAATTTTTAGCAAGTGTCTGGCGTTCGGCTTATAGTGCCAGCTGCCACTTATCTTGCTTAAGTGCCTGGCGCTCGGCTAGAATGCCACTTGCCACTTGGCTTTAAATTTTTAGCAAGTGTCTGGCGTTCGGCTTATAGTGCCAGCTGCCACTTATCTTGCTTAAGTGCCTGGCGCTCGGCTAGAATGCCACTTGCCACTTGGCTTTAAATTTTTATAGTAGACCATTGGAAAAGAAAATTCTTTTTTTGTAAATTCCAGTAACTTGCTCATTCATACGTATTTGATTGACAACAAATAACATCCAATTAAAGCCAGAACTTAGCTTCTATTGGTAGTACCTCTTCAGAGACGTGGCGTTCCAGGGCTTGCTGACCAACTTTCCCGCCATGGTTTCCAACGTATATGCCCCTTTGCCAATGACTTCTGCAATTCTGTATGGGCCTTCCCAGGGTGGCATCATTTTTTTGACCATCCCCACCTTTCTTTTCAGAACCAAATCGCCCGGGGCAAAATCCCTGTGTTTTACTCTCTTATTGTGACTATTCGCCAGCACTTGCTGATACGATGCTAGCCTTATAGCCGCTGCGTCCCTCCTTTCGTCTATCATGTCGAGGTTCAATCTTAACATCTTGTCGTTCTGATCTCGACTCCATGCTAAGCTTCTGATAGTGGGGACTAAATGCTCAACCGGTATAACTGCTTCGGTACCATACGCCATTGCGAATGGGCTCTCCCCAGTCGGCCGCCTTGGGGTGGTTCTGTAAGCCCATAGAACGTTCGGGAGTTCATCCAACCACTTCCCCTTATGATCTTCCAGCTTCTTCTTAATGCAGGCGAAAATGGTTCTGTTTGTGATTTCTGCTTGTCCGTTAGCCTGAGGATGACTTACTGCAGCCAACTTCTGGTTGATTCCATACTCCTCCAGCAGCTTTCTTACTTGCCTGCTGTCGAGGTTTGTGCCATTGTCCATGACTATTGTTCTGGGAACACCGAAGCGGCAGATAATGTTGTTCCAGATAAATCGTCTCACCTGAGTCTGAGTCACGCTAGGATACGGTTCTGCCTCCACCCACTTAGTGAAATAATCCGTGGCCAGTAACACATACTTGTTCTGAGCTCTTGCAGTTGGCAGAGGACCGACCACATCCATCCCCCATTGCGCGAAAGGCCACGGCGAGGCCATTACGTGCAATTCCTCAGGTGGTTGGTGGATCATTGGTCCATATCGTTGGCACTTATTGCACCTTCGAGAGAACTCCTCCGCATCTCTTGACATGTTTGGCCAGAAATACCCTTGTGTCATTGCTTTATGCGCTAACGATCTTCCCCCAGAATGATTGCCACACACACCCTCATGAATAGCTCGCAATACCTGCTGCGACTCCGCGGGGGTGACACATTTCAAGTACGGGCCAGAATAGGACCTTCTGTACAGCTGGTTCGGCACGATGGCGTACTTGGCAGCATTCTTTTTGAGTTTCCTAGCTTCATCCCTTTGCATAGGCAAAACGCCATCTCGAATATAGGTAATGATTGGGTCAATCCAACTCGGTTCATACGGTATGACGTTGACTTGCCAAGGGTCCGAGTCCATCGGTTCTTCGAAAATGGACGGCTGGGTCACTATTCCCACTGGAATCACCCTCGCCAATGTTTCACCGCAACTCGAAGCACTGCATGCTAAACGGTCTGCATCTGCATTCTGTTCCCTCGGCAACTGTATGAATTCAATCTTTGCAAAGTCCTTAGCTCTACGCAGAACGGCAGAACGATATGCCCCCATCATGTCATCCTTGGTTGCGTACTCACCATTTACCTGCCGAACAATCAGCTGCGAGTCACTATACACTGTCAAACTTTTGATCTGTAGCTCTCTGGCCAACTTTAATCCATTTAGCAACGCCTCGTATTCCGCTTCATTATTGGTGGCTCGGAACTCAAGTCTGAGTGCTTGGCTCAAGGAAGTACCCTCTGGGGTTTGCAGTTTGATCCCAATCCCAGCCCCCATCTGGTTAGAGGAGCCATCCACAAAAAGTTTCCAAGAGCCGCTTCTAAGGTCCTCTTCCGTATCTTCGGCATCACATTCTAGTAGGAAATCGGCCACCGCTTGCCCTTTAATAGCTGTTCTCGGCTCGTACGTTATGTCAAATGAACTCAACTCTATGGCCCACTTTGTCATTCTGCCCGAGAGCTCTGGCTTGTGCATGAGCGTTCTGATTGGGAAAGTTGTTAGAACAGCTATGGGGTGGGATTCAAAATAATGCCTTAACTTTCTTTTTGCATTTACAAGTGCAAGTACCACCCGTTCGGCCTTTGAGTATCTTTTTTCTGCCTCCATCAGTGTTTTGCTTACATAAAATACCGGGTATTGCACCCCTTCCTTACAACGAATCAGAACGGCACTCGTCGCGACACCAGATACTCCAAGATATAGAAATAACTTTTCTTCCGGTTCTGGGGCTGATAGGACTGGTGGATTCTGCATATATTGCTTCAAATGAGTCAATGCCTGTCGTTGCTCATCCCCCCAGACCTGCCTTCCATGGCTCCGAATCGTGTCAAAGAATGGTTTGCAGTGGTCTGACAACTTTGAAATAAATCGACTTAATGCAGCTATTCGTCCTGTTAGGGCTTGCACCTCTCTGATCGTCTTTGGCTCGGCGTTCTTAATCAAAGCCTCTGCTTGAGCGGGGCTAACTTCGATGCCCCTGCGGTTGACCACGTGTCCCAGAAACTGCCCGGAACTCACACCGAACGAGCACTTGGTCGGATTGAGCCTCATCCCATATCGCTTTAGTACATCAAATACCTCTTGCAGATGCTTCAGATGATCATCCTTTTTCCTACTCTTTACCACCATATCATCAATATAGGCTTCGACAGTCTTACCCATTTGATTCTTAAAAATTTGCTAACAAGTCGTTGATAAGTTGCTCCCGCATTCTTTAATCCAAAAGGCATAACTTTGTAGCAGTATGTTCCTCGCTCGGTGACAAAAGAAGTTTTTTCTTCATCTGCGGGGTCCATAGGAATCTGATTATAACCTGAATATGCGTCCAGAAAGGTTAAACGCTCATACCCAGTGGTGGCATCCACCATTTGATCAATCTTAGGCAACGGGAAGCTGTCCTTCGGACAGGCCTTGTTCAAATTGGTGAAATCAATGCATACTCGCCATTTCCCATTTTTCTTCTGCACCACAACGACGTTGGACAACCACTCAGGGTAGTGCACCTCTCTGATAAATCCCGCATCAAGCAGCCTATCGACTTCTTCCGCTATGATCTGATTACGTTCTGGAGCAAATCTTCGCTGCTTCTGCTTCACTGGTTTGAAATTAGGATTGACATTCAGGGAATGACAGGATACGGAAGGACTAATTCCAGGCATGTCGAGGTGACTCCATGCAAATACGTCGACATTGTGGGACAAGAAATCCACTAGCTCTTGCTGCTCTTCTCTGGTCAGTCTTATACCCACTCTGGTAGTTCGTTCTGGCCTGGACTGATCGATCTGCACATCCAGAAGGGGCTCCTCGGTCAAGTCGGCTGACTCCTCCACCCTATTCTGCTCGAGTGGAGGTTCCTGTAATTGCTATCTGGGGCTTGTCGACCGGATGGGTGCCTTTCCTTTCCCAGCATGTTTTAGTGTGACGGAATAACATTCTTTGGCTGCGACCTGATCCCCCCGAATGTCTATTACTTTATCTCCATCGGGCCCGAGGCACCTCATGACCTGATGCAGAGTTGAGGGTACACCTCGGACTCTGTGAATCCACCCTCTTCCCATCAGGAGATTATACGAGGGGTGAATTTCCACAACCACAAAAGTTTCCATAAGAGCTCGTTCTGCAGCTTGAACCTCTACTTCCACCATCCCGACGGGTTCCACCCTCTTCCCATCGAACCCTAATAAGGGATTTCCGGTGGGCTTGAGCCTTTCTGGTTTAATGTCAAGCCTGTCAAATGTGTCCCTTGGCATAACATTCGCACTGCTCCCAGGATCGATCAGAACTCTGCGCACCAAGCAATCTGCCACTGTCAAACTGACTACCAACGGGTCGTCATGAGGCAGTTGAACACGCTGCAGGTCTGTCCAGTTGAACTTTATCTGCATTGATGGGCTTTGCTGGTGTAGAGTGGTCACATTGCCGACCCTTTTCTTCATCTGCGCCTGCCGCAGGCACACCCGTAGCAGCTCATCTGACTCTTCACTAGGCTTGGGTCGACCATGGATAGCATTGATTATACGAACTGGCTGCGAATTGTGGGAGCTTTGTTTATGACTCCTTTTTATTTGTTCCACTGGTCGATTCTGCTCCATCGCCGAGCCTTGAACATAACTCGCAAACTCCCCTCTAGCTATCAACATCTCCACTTGCCTCCTCAAGTTCCTGCATTCGTTAGTTTGATGTCCGAAATCAGAATGAAAAGCACAATGTTTAGTTTGATCCCTCTGTTCGAGGGGTTGTCTAATTGGCAGTGGTGGATGAAACTTGTCTTTGTTCTCCTGATACAGCCTCGCCAGAGTGACCTTCAGCGGAGTAATCAACTCTTCCTCCCTGGACCTTTTTTCGGCCTTCCAGGTGGTCTGACGCTGCGGCTGAGCCTGCTTCTGCCTGATCTTTGCCTTGGACTTTTCCTCGGTTGACACAAGCGATGTTGTCCGAGCATTAGCTGCCTCCTCTTCTTCTAGGCGCACAAAGCCATCGGCTCTCTCATTGAGTTAATCCATGGTAGCCGGCGTGTTCACTACCAGACTGGTGTGAAAGGGAGTTCCGCGTGTCATGGCTAACTTGAAGGCTTGAACTGCCGTAGAAGGGTGGCATTCGATCACCATACTCTTAGTGAGATTAAACCTGGTAAGAAAGGCCTGGAGACGTTCATCCTTGTGCTGCCGCATCGTGAATAGGCTCGAGATGTCCTTCGGCGGGCGTTTGTTCCCATAATACTGGCTTATGAACCGATCGCACAGGTCTCTGAAACTGCCAATGGAGCTCCTAGGCAAGTTTTTGAACCAGCTGAGCGCCGGTCCGGCCAGGCTTGTAGGGAAACATTTGCACATTAAAGAGTCGTTTTCCGTATTCAGGGCCATTTTCAACTGGATATGATACACATGATCGATCGGATCGGTCGTTCCGTCAAACAGAATAAAGACTGGCATAGCAAACTTCCTTGGATGCGGCGCATTCAAGATCGCGTCGGTGAATGGTGAATCCACCGTCCGAGCTGCGGATCGGAGAGCTTCATTCTCTCTCTGGAGTCCAGCGGTAGCTCTGTGAGTTACGGTTCTGCCCTCCGAACCGTGATGAGTGACAGTAACCATGGAGGGCCGGTAAGACGGATCGAACGACCGTTCCTCTATGAACTCTCTTTGCCAAGGCGACGCTACTCGACGGCGATCAACCTCCATCACTTCCTCTCGGTCAAACCTTTCCCGCTGCGGATCAACGTGAGTCGATCCTTCGTGATCTTCAACTCGATGAACATTTGGCGGCAAATTGTCCATCATCCTTTCATCACGGTGGTGAGCTGACTGATTGTTCTCGTCCTGATCGCCTTGATGCGCGATATTAGATGGAACACCTCCTTCTCCGACCGGAAGTGGATGCGAAACCGCAGGTATCTGCCGATGCTGCAGTCCAGCTTTCAATTCTGCATTTTCTTTTCTGAGAGCTTCAATCAAGTTCATCAACTCTTCAAGCTTTGTTTGCTGGACAGCCTCCATCGGATTGGAGCTTTCACCTATCATTATTCCCGAACGGAGTAAAGGCATTAATCTCAAGTTCGCGAGTAGATCTGAGCTTCGTGAGTAGGAATTTTTAGATCTGGCTTCTAATTCTCCGAATTATGCTCACTGTTTACGAGATCTGAATTGCCTGAACTCTAAATCCGTCAGATCCTGCCACAATCAAACAACTCGTGGTTGCGTAGATCCGAAGTCACTCCTGCCAAAGCTTCAAGAATTGTAATTCCTCCAGAGTAGGTCACAATCGCTCAGATCTGGATTCAAATCCCCAAGATCGAGTCTCGATCAACCGAATTGGTTTGAATCCATTCGATACTCCTCATTGATCAACCAAACTTTCATGCGATTCCCACAGACGGCGCCAATTGAAGATGCAAGAAACTCCTACTATTCTTTCTCTCTCTAGAATTCTTACACCTCAACCCGAAAAGATTCATCTCCTCTTCATTCCAACTCCTATTTATAGATCCTTACAAGATATTTACAAGATATTTGCAAGATATTTTTTGATTGCTGGACCTGGGCCTATTCCTCTGTAAGCCCTAGTCACCCTTGATGGGCTTACTCCCGCTCGGCCCATATAGCAGTGTCTTTCTATGGGCTGACCCAGCTGTTCGGACTGAAGGTTGTGTTTTGCGAGTCGGACCTGGCCCATGTCATCCGGGGCCTCCTCATCCACACAAATTCCTTCTCTGAACTTAAATACTGATTTTAATCCTTGTTCTAGGCTTAAAACTCAGTCCAAGGTTGATTTTAAATCCCTAACTTCCAAATATAACAAGTACTTAACCTAGGTTTTGAAGCATCGATCATAGAACTTAGTCCGTGATTTTAAGCAACCCACAACAGAATTATTTGGTGATCTTCATTACTGTTTTAAGAACTTATTCTAGGGTTTATTTAAATGTCTCAAACTAACAATAAAACATAGATATCCAATCACAACAGGAATTTAACACAAGTGCTAAAATAATCAGCAACAAGATTTCTGTTAGAACTTTTAAGCAACATCAAACAGATTAATTCCATAGAAACAAAATACTGATTCAACGTGCATACAAGATGAATTATAACATTCATTGAATCTGTTTTAATGTTTGATTAAATCCTGGAGTCTAACTAGACATGCACATAACACGAATTAAAGGGAAAGAGTAAGAACAGTGACTTGCCTGCAGTTTCAGATTTTGAAACTGTAAACCAACGTCTCTGGATTTCCCGTCAACGTCCTAAGCTGCCGGTCACCACGTTCGGTGCTCTTGGTTCAACCCAAAAGCACTCCACTCCTTCCTCCTTGAGCCTCTCTGTATATTAGTCAGACTCACTCTATGTTTCTCTATCTCTCACAACTCTCTGTTACGTGAATAGGGTTAACAAAACCCTTGGCAACCTATACTTAAGTATTTATAGGTTTTAATTGAAACCCTAATTTTAATCCTAAACCAAACCCTAAAGTAAAGCCTAAACCAATTATATGTCGGCTCCAATCCTAGACACGATGTAAAACATGAAACCCTAATTACCAAAACAGTGAATTCACTTAAGCACGTAATTAATTAAACTTGAGAAATACATTTAAATTAATGAAACAAACCAAAATACAATTTAAGCAACTAATTAAAGAAAACACAATTTAAAACGATTAATGAAAGAAAAACACAATTAATTGAATTAAAAATAAAATAAATAAAATAAGCAAATTATCAATTAATTTAATAAAAATACAATAAATAATTAAATTAAAGTCCAGGACTGTCCTTTTAAAATTAGGGGTATTACATTCTTCCCCCCTAACAAAAGGAATTTCGTCCTCGGAATTCACTCTTACCTTCTTCCCATAATTCAGGAAACTGCGAGCGAATGACATCCTCCCGTTCCCAAGTGGACTCAGCCTCATTGTGATGACTCCACTGAACACGCACCAAAGGGATAACCTTGTTACGAAAGATTTGATCCCGACGGTCGATAATATGACACGGTGACTCCAAATAGGTTGCATCCGACTGCAACCAACAACAATACGTTGATACCTATCCTCATCTCGGAGAAATTTCTGTAATATGGAAACATGGAACACATTGTGAACGCGATCCAAAGTATTCAAAAGTGCCAACCTACAAGCAACAGCTCCAACGCTACCCGTGATCAGGAATGGACCGACAAACCAAGGTGACAACTTCCCTTTCTTCCCAAAGCGCATAACACCTTTCATAAGCGACACCTTGAGTAGAACCTGATCTCCAACCCTAAACTCCAAAGTATGAGTACGCCGATCAGCATAACTCTTTTGCCTACTCTGAGCAGTACGCATGCGATCCCTAATAAGAGCAAGCTTAACAAATCCATAGAAATGCCCTTCTATTTCCACTCCGGTATCGGTAGTGGCCGTAAAGCTCCTGACGGCCTCTGATGATCAATCTTGACCATCTGACAAGTACTACACTGAGAGACAAATAAAGCAATATCCCTCTTCATACCTGCCCACCAAAATTGCCGCTTCTTATTCTGCATCAAAACACAGCCAAGACCCTGCAACGAAGCATCCATGTAAACAAGATACTCGATCCCGCTCTGTGGAGTAGCCAGAACCGATGCAGAAGTCAACTTTCTTTTCAGCTCATGAAAAGCTCACTGACAGTGCTCATTCTGTACGAACTGTACAACCTTTTTGGTCAGATGAGTGAGTGGTCCCGCTATCTTGGAAAACCCCTGGATGAAGCTCCGATAATATCCCGCCAAACTAAGGAAACTCTGAATCTCGATAGGTGAAGTAGACTGTCCCCACTTAACCATAGCTGAAACCTTGGCTGAATCTACTACTAGAATCCCTTTTTTGACACTACGTGACCCAGAAACAAAGCAGAAAGATAACCCTAGAATCTCCTGAAATACATCCAAAAAAATCCTGCACAATTGGTATACAACCCAATGGTACAGAAATCCCTTCCTCCGTTTCCTCCTTCGTAAGGTACAAGTAGTGCTAGCTTTTTAGAACGTGGCATAGCGATAACATATCCTGACCAGGTATGGTGAAAACAACAGACCTATCATAACCATTAACTTGGACATGGTAGTGTGATAACCAATCCATCCCAAGTAACATCGTATAAGTATACATGTCCAAAACCACTAGATTGGCTAGGAATTCGAGCCTGCAAATAGCCAGTGCCCCAACAAAACTATCCAAACCCAATGCTAAATACCCCGTAGAGCAAAGTACAAAGGGTACACAAAATACTCCAAAATCAACTCATAGTTAGAACGACACTCTATTTTGAGAATTCTTCTTTTAATATCCAATTTATCATATTGATTTACACAAGTTCTTTTATAAACTCATTGGTAATCATTCCATTTTAACACAACGAACCTATAAGCAAAGCTTTGTGTGCTTGCTAAAAAATAAATCACTCTACTATGACTTTCAGTTATTATCACATCATACACAATCCACTATAGTTTAAATAAACCATAGGCGTATAAATCCAACAATACCATCATAATCCACAACAGAGATAGCCAAAACCACTAGTTTACTTTATTAAAAAACTTCTTTAAATTATAAACTGTCAAAAGAATAATCATAAAATATTCCTGAACATACTAGTGTATGATAGTTAAAAAGTACCACTCATTAAATAATACTCCCACTCCTACTAGTAATGAAAATCCTATCACTCCTAGAAGAGCATTTATTCTTGAACCCCGGTAACCTCCATCTTAGACGCTCTGGTATCATCCCATCCTGATCTTCTTCGGGGTCTTCCTCTCCGCTTGGCTCAGCTTCGAGCACCATCGAAGTTGCGTTGGGTCCACAGTATGGTGGCCAATCACATATATAAGAAACCTTCCTTGACTTATACTCCGAGACAACACTGACTAGGTACAAGTCCTTGGTCTCCAGCTTTGCCTTCTTGGTCGGCCTTTGCAGAGGAATCGTCGGAGTAACCTTCCTCTTCTTCTGGTCCCTCTTTGCCTTCATCGTGGACCACATCCTTCAAACATTCTGAAATTATAGAATAAACTTGACATCAGTACGTTCTTAACGAACCGTAAAGGAATTCAACGAATCCAAAACTTAAGTTCTAATCAAGAGATAACGCTACGCAGAAGTCTTAAACGATAGAATGTATCTTAGAGACACTTGAACCTGGAGTTCTCTGATACCAACTGTGATACCCCTCGGATCCGAGACACGGGTTGATCAGACCCAAGCCCAAACCCGAGGGATATCAAACAATTAATATTTTAAATCGAACACGGAATATAAAGTGAAATAAGAAATAATATAATAAGCTGAAAGAAACTAAAAGAAAAACCTTGAATCATAATTAGTCAAATCCGATGTTCCAAAACCTCCATAAGTTTACAACTCGTGAATCCATCCATTGGACCCCTTATTAAAATTCTCAAACCGAAACTGAAATGACATAAATAAAATCTAAAGCTATCATAGAGAAGATTCCTATATAGTCGGAGGAATGAATATCTGTATCTGCTCTGCACGATCAACCTCTAACTCTGGAACCGACGAGCACCTAAAAAATAAAGGAGTGGGTCAGGCCCACATGCAAGTCCTGATCTACTACGATCCAAACAGTAATCTGATACGCAGATACATCCTAGAAAGACTCAACAATATCTAGAGTAGTCCATATATGTATATATAGTACACACTATAGGATGCTCGCTAGTCTAATAGGTTTGTCTCAGCCTGAATAGAAGGCAACATGCGAATACGCACCAGAAGGTGGGCATGAGTACCTAGACCTATCAAAGAACAACACCTATGTCCAGTTATCCATCCTAAGCGATATACGCGCCCTAACCATGGTCCTGAGACTCAGGCTCATACCATGGCAAATAAAGTATATATATAAAGTCCGTACTCCCAATACAAAATATCAGCCATCTATGTAGTGGTCTGATATATGTAAACACTCCATCCTGAAACCATAGTAAGTCTTTCAATTCACAATTGATATGACACATGTAGGTGATAGACTTAACCTTTATGGTTAATCCAACTCATTCCAAATTAGGTAGGATTAGTGTTTTAACTAATCCATACCTAGTATGTCACCGTCCTATACCGGTATATACAATCATCCAATTAACACAGTTGACCATACCATATTAAATAGTCATCAACCACATTCCAGAATATGCACAAGATAAATTTAATGCATATACATAAATAATAGGCATTCAGTACGGCCCTAAAATCCAAATCCAATAATGTAAAGTGCTACAATAAATTTAAGCATTCACATTCTCCATCATAGTCCAAGAATTGATACAATTAATAGAAATTTAAGTATCAACTACACCAAAGCTAAGCATAGGAAAATTCAGTTAATTCCCTATACTTAAAATACTATATAATTTTGATTTATATACATATTTAAATCATACACAACACCCTTGCCAAGCTCAGATATATAAACCTAGCAAATCCTCCAATATAGTTCACGAATTGATACAGTTAATAGAAATTTGAGTATCAATTAAACCCAAGGTGAGCATAGGGAATTTTTAGTTAATTCACTATACTTATAATACTATGGAAATGTGATTTATTTTTATAATTAAATCGTATACACAATCCTTGTTAAGTTTTAGTGCCAATAAAACTTGTTCAACAGTGTGCAACCCCTAAGTTTTCTTAACTTATACAGTCCATCCTTTAATCCATTTTTGAATTATTATTTTCCCATGTTATTATAGGTCTATAACAGCCCATACAACATTTAAAATAAGTTAGATGAAGTCCTAATGCACTGTACAGTCCAATAAACGCATAAAAATCAATCAGTATACAAATTTCTGGGAAAGAAAAGGCTCTAAAAAATTTGAGCCTGCTCTTTTATGGATTGAGCTGGCTCTATGACTCTAAGACCCAGCTCAAAACAGCTAAGAGCCTGCTCTAAGAAGATTAGAGCTGGCTCTTTCCATTTTTGGAGCCTATTCTTGCTCCCTTGCATACTGTTGTCCGTTTCAGCTTCATCTTCTTCAACTCCGGTGTTTTCCTAGACCCTCTGTGATGTTTTTAATCCTTGTTCTAGGTTCAATATTAATCATAGATACATCTTAAACCTCTAACATCCAACCATAGCATGTATTGAACACAATATTTGAAACCAACGACAACAGAAATTTAGTTTGCAATCTATCGCTTTTCCTTAGATTTATTTTGCTCCATTCCTATGCTCAATCATGGATTAATATTTCCCATAATATATTAAGCCTATTATAATCCCAACATATCAAATAAACAGTTTATACGAAGTGTTAATCATCTAAACAGTCCAAACAATGCCCAAAATACCAACCTGTGTGCATTTGGGTGAGAGCAGTCTCCATACAAATTTAGAGCCTGCTCTTTTAATGTTGGAGCCGGCTCCCTAACTTAGGGAGCCTGCTCTTTGTAGCATAGAGCCGGCTCCATGCTCCTTGGAGCCGGCTCCTTGTGTGAGGGAGCTGGCTCTCTCATTTTTGAGAGCCTGCTCTCTCCCTTTCTGGCGCGTTCTGCAATTTTTTCCACTACGTCTTCCTCGCATCCAGCAATACCCAGGCCTTGGTAAATATTTTTATACTTGTTCTAGGGTTCCATTATTGTTCTAGATTAACCCTAAATCAATGGTACACAATCACGACATGAAATTTGAACAAGCCGTTTGAAAACTATGACAACAGAATTTGTCAGTTAGAAATTTTTAAGCAATTCCACACAGATTCCTTCTCTGAACTTAAATACTGATTTTAATCCTTGTTCTAGGCTTAAAACTCAGTCCAAGGTTGATTTTAAATCTCTAACTTCCAAATATAACAAGTACTTAACCTAGGTTTTGAAGCATCGATCACAGAACTTAGTCCGTGATTTTAAGCAACCCACAACAGAATTATTTGGTGATCTTCATTACTATTTTAAGAACTTATTTTAGGGTTCATTTAAATGTCCCAAACTAACACTAAAACATAGATATCCAATCACAACGGGAATTTAACACAAGTGCTAAAATAATCGGCAACAAGATTTCTGTTAAAACTTTTAAGCAACATCAAACAGATTAATTCCATGGAAACAAAATAATGATTCATCATGCATACAAGATGAATTATAACATTCATTGAATCTGTTTTAATGTTTGATTAAATCCTGGAGTCTAACTAGACATGCACAGAACACGAATTAAAGGGAAAAAGTAAGAACAGTGACTTTCCTGCAGTTTCAGATTTTGAAACTGTAAACCAACGTCTCTGGATTTCCCGTCAACTTCCTAAGCTGCCGGTCACCACGTTCGATGCTCTTGGTTCAACCCAAAAGCACTCCACTCCTTCCTCCTTGAGCCTCTCTGTATATTAGTCAAAGTCATTCTCTGTTTCTCTATCTCTCACAACTCTCTGTTATGTGAATAGGGTTAACAAAGCCCTTGGCAACCTATACTTATGTATTTAAAGGTTTTAATTGAAACCCTAATTTAAATACTAAACCAAACCCTAAAGTAAAGCCTAAACCAATTATATGTTGGCTCCAATCCTAGACACGATGTAAAATATGAAACCCTAATTACCAAAACTGTAATGACCCGGCCGTTTTCCTCCTTTTCCATTTTTGGCGATTTTCTTTTTTCGTCTTTTTCTTATTTTCTCTTTTCCCTATTTCGTCTTTTTCCCGTTTCTTTCATTTTTCCTTGCATAACCTTACTTGTTGTGCTCGGATTTGATTCCGGTTTTGTATGCATTCATGGTACTTGATTTCCTTGACATTAGTATTTTTACTTTTCTTGAAAAGCATGCTAGATTAGTACTTTTCTTGTAAAGGGCATGAATATGTAATTAACCTAAACTTGAGGGGTTTTAGTGTAATTAAGTAAAGTAATTATTTTTCGTCTTAGGGACCATTTTGTAATTTAATTTGGAAGATATTTTCAAAAAGGACTTGTTTGCAATTTTCGGAAAGTGTGGCAAGTGTCACACTCTCATTGGTCCACTTGTTGACATTTGTGTGGAAACACTTTGATGCCTTGGATGATGACATGTGGAGGGTGGAGATTCACCCACTTGTTGGCCTAGGATTGGTACACTTGTTAGCATGGATGGTTGACAAATGTAGGTTCAATATTAAGTCTTGGAAGTTTATATATGATGGTGACAAGTGTAGGCTTAAGATTAAGCCTAGGAATGAACCATAGATTCATGACAAGTGTAGGTTCACCATTTAGTCTTGCATTGTGTGTGTGTGTGAGGTAGTGAAAGAGCACATAGTGAGTGGAGGATTTCTAGCCCTTCCACTCACCATTTTACACTTTATCATTTTCATTTTCACTTATCTTCAAGAACCATAACGTAGCCACCATTGGAGAAAAGCTTGGTTAATAGCTTTCTTCTTCATTTTGGTCTCCTTCCACTCACCTTAAACATAAAACCTTGGAAGACAAAAGCTTCCTCTCACTCCCCTCTTCATTAACCCTAAACTTGTTTTCCATTTTGAGCTTAGTTGCTTGGATTATAGAGATTCAATTCTCTATTGAGGTAGGGGGTGTTATCATTTATCTTCCAAGTGATTTTATTTGTTCCTATAGTGATATCTAAGTTATATGTTTGTCTTGTATTAAAATGAGAAATAAATGATTAAATGTAACTTGTATGTAATTCACTTTAGACTTGATAAATAACATGACCATGGCTTGATTCATAACTTATGTTAATTTGAGGTCATTTAGAGTTGTTTTAAAATCTAGAGGGATTAATGAATTAATTTAATTAATTTTTATTTATATGCTCCCATGACTTAAATTAAGTTTTGAAGTGATTTATATAATAACCATGACATGTACTACAACATATATTAAATTGAGCATGTTTGGATGAGAAGTGAAATCTAGGGAATTTAGTTGTTTTATTAAATTGTTTAAATTATGATTTTAAACTTATATCATACTTGTTAGGTTATGTTCTTGTTGTTGAACGATATTGTTGTAATTAGTAGCAAATTGCATAATGATCATTCAATATTCTTCATGCCATTTTAGTTGAGAACTTAGGGCATGTATTGTGTTTCCAAAATTGATTTGTGCATGTTGATGGCTTTACATTGTATATATATATGTTATGTTGATATATATATGTAATGTGTACAAAATGTTGATTTTGGAAACTTGGGGATGTCGTTGTTATGACTATGGCTAGGGCATGGTTCTAGTACGGGGGAAAGTCCCTCTACAAGTCTAGTGCGCACATAGGGAGGTTACCCATGGGCTAGTAACCCTAAAGTAACCACATTGTCGGTTTGATCCGGCGTGACGTCTAAGTATCCACTTTGGTTTGATTTTGCATTTAAATTCCAAGTTATTAACTTTGTAAAATTACATCTCATTGTGTTATGTTAAAAGTTCTATTGTCACTTGATAGCATGAATTAAATGGTATTGGATTGTAACTTGGTACAAAGATAAACCCATGCATTCCCTACGAGTAAACTTGTTTACTCACCCCTAAGTTAATGGGTGTTTTGCAGGTAAAGAAGCCTTAGTGTGGGATGCACAGCATTCTTAGACTCACTAGAGTTCTTGAAGTATTTTTTAATGACATAGAATATGCATATGTTAGCATATCTTGTCCTACTTTTGCTTACTTTGATAAAACTTGTACTTATTGTCTAAGTTATGTAATGTGCACTTAAGTGCACCTTTTGACACTCTTAGAATGTGGTTGTAATGAGGCCAAGGGCCAAAGACACTTATGTGAAATGTTTGCTAACTTTGAACTTCATTGTTGCCTATGGAAGATATGTGGATTAATGCATTGAAGGGTTCTATTTTGCATATGACATGCCATGAGGCCATAGGCCATTGCAACACATCTATTTTATCACATTACATATGCTTGCATGCTCATTTTGGCAAACAACACCATCCTTGATGAAACAAAGACTCTAAGTAGAATTTTTAGGGAGTTTTACCAAATTCTGTTCTATAGGCATTTCGGGTATTTCAAAATGCGTTTTTTTTCTTTTTCCTCGCGAGTCACATAGAAAACTCAATTTTGAGGGGGTTTTTTCTTTGTGTTTTTCCAGAAAATGCCATCTTGGTCCTCAAAAATCTATTTTTTTCCGAAAAATCATTGCTGCCAGGTTTTTGCCGACTTTAGTACAAATATACTTGGTACTATTCATCGACTTTTTTTTGAAAAGCGTAACGACCGATCCGAAACTTCCGGGGGTCTTGTGGGTGTATTTTAAGATTGTATTTTTAATTTAGGCAATTTAAAAACCTTCCGAAGCCCCATTTACTTTCTTTGGGCAGTAGCTTGGAACGATTTTTAACCTATAGACCTGATTTTTTTGAGGGTATTTTGGACATTTTACAGTGCCTTTTTTTGGTTTCCGTCCGCCTAACGGGTCGAAAACTTGATCTTAGGGGGGGTTTCTTCTTTCAGTTTTTCCAGAAAAGTCCGTTTAGATGCCCGTTTTTACTCTCAGTTGCAGCAGTAGTGGGTTGACGGCACTGTAGCTGTCACGACCTTCGTCGGGCCGCCGCGACGTCGATTTTGTTTTTGACCTTTCTCCCTCATCCGGACTCCAAATCAAGTGAGTTTTTTTTAAAAAAAATTGATTAATTTTTCATTGTCTATCCAACGGTGTGCTCAATTGTACCCAGATATTTTCGGATAATTACCAGTTTACCCTTTTAGATTTATTGCTCGTTTTTCTTTGTTTTGTCGTTTCTCCTTTGTCCGGAATCCGAATAATGAAATTCTTGAGTCCATCATCACTAGTTTTTCATTGTCTTCCCAGTGGTGTGCTCGATAGCACTTCAATCCTTTTTTTTTACAAAATGACCATTTTGCCCCTAGGTTCCTTTTTGTCCATTTTTGAAACGACACTTCCGCATTTGTTTTCCTTTGGGTTCCATGACCTCATTGAGGGTCACATTGGTGTCTTAGAGACGCATTGTATCTCTAGAGACCGTTGTTTCACCTTTCTCTTCCGCATTTCGGATCCGTTATCGAGTCATGTTTTGGTCATCACTGATGCACTGGGTTTACAAAACTTGGGCCGTCACAAAAATAGTGAATTCACATAAGCACGTAGTTAATTAAACTTGAGAAATACATTTAAATTAATGAAACAAACCAAAATACAATTTAAGCAATTAATTAAAGAAAACACAATTTAAAACGATTAATGAAAGAAAAACACAATTAATTGAATTAAAAATAAAATAAATCAAATAAGCAAATAATCAATTAATTTAATAAAAATATAATAAATAATTAAATTAAATTCCAGGACTATCCTTTTAAAATTAGAGGTATTACAGTCAAGTTACAAAGAAAACACCAGGTTTTGATGGTTCCAATTATGATTCATCGAAAACAAGGATGGAAGTCTTTCTCATGTCTCACTCCTATGATGTTTGGTATGCAACCATCTTTGGTTTTGTGGTTTTCAATCCAAGCAATCTCTTAGCAGATGATAAAGTTGCTCTAGTAAATGAAGAAAAAGCAAGGCATGATCTATTCTATGCTTTTAAGCAACAAGAGTTCACAAAGATCAATAGTGGCAAGATAGCTAAAGAAATGTGGGATTTTCTCATGGTTGCCTATGAAGGGAATAATGTTATCAAGGAGAAAAAGATACAACTTCTCAAGGTTCAATATGAAGGTTGTAAGATGTGTAACGACCCGGAAATTTTCCGCCTTTTTTTTTTCTTGAAATTTTACGGATAAATTTTTTTCGTTTAATTTTCCTTCCTGAGTTTCGTTTCCCATCGCTTAGTGTCGTCTCGAGTACTCAGAAATGGTTTTTGAGACTCATTTGTTTGGGTTGACAACTTCCTTTGAGGACCGAGTCATTTCCGAATTTTTCACTTTTCGAATACTATTTATCTTTCGTCTTTTCTTGTTTGTCAAATCGTTGGCACAACCTCACTTTTCGTGTTCGAATTTGATTCCAGTTTTGCATGCATCCATAATATTTAAATTCCATGCCATGTGTATTTTTACTTTCGTAGATTTGCATGCCATTCGTTCACTTTCTTCCTTAGGGGTGTGGATGCACACTTTCTTTGGAAACTTCTTAATTTTGGGGTTACTTGTGTAATTACTTAAAGTAATTATTTTTCGTCTTAGGGACCATTTTGCAATTTAATTTGGAAGATATTTTCAAAAAGGACTATTTTGCAATTTTTGAAAAATGTGACAAGTGTCACACTTTCATTGGTCCACTTGTTGACATTTGCGTGGGGACACTTTGATACCTTGGATAATGACATGTGGAGGGTGGAGATTCACCCACTTGTTGGCTTAGGATTGGTGCACTTGTTGGCTTGGATGGTTGACAAGTGTAGGCTTAAGATTAAGCCTAGGAAGTAGCCATTGATTTGTGACAAATGTAGGCTCCAAATGTGGTCTCGCATATGTGTGTGTGTGTGTTGACCATGGTGTTAGTTCACCTAGTGAGTGGATGACTTCTAAATCCTCCACTCATATTTCATCTCCCTCACAATTTGTATTATCCCTTATAAGAAAACCCTAGCCTCCATGGATGTAGCTTAAAGCTTTAAGCTTTGACCTTGATTTTTGAGGCCCTACCACTTACCTTAAACCAAAGCTTGGAATACTTTTTGTTCCTCTCACTCTCCTCTTCATAACCCTAGAAGGGTTTACCATTTTGTGCTTGCTAGCCTTGGATTTAAGAGGAACAATCCTCTTGTGAGGTAGGGGGTGTAATAATTTATTTTTCCAAGTGATTTTACTTGCTTTTGTATGAAATACAAGTTGTATGCATGTCTCTTGTTAATTTGAGAATTAATGATTGTTGTAACATGCATATAACTCACTTTTGACTTGGTATGTGGCATGGCCTTCACTTGATCTTTGTTATATAATTATTTGGAGCCATTTGAATGAGTTTTCAAATCTAGAGATTTAAATGAATTTAAATTGATTTAAATTCTATTTAATTGCACCTTGCTTGTTTTCCATTTTTGACTTGATATATGGCATGGCCATGACCTAATCTTTGATATATAATTATTTGGGATAATTTGAGTAACTTTAGAAATCTAGAGATTTATTTAATTTTAATTAATTAAATTCCACATGGCTATATCTTGCTTATTTTATGAAATTGATGTGATATTTGCAATCACCATGGAATGGACATTCACATATATTATTTTGAAAATTTTTGGCCAACTCTAATTTCTAGAGAAATTAGTTAATTAGGTTAATTAATTTATACTTAATGTTCTAATGATTTGGACTTGTATTTCATGGGGCTTTTGCCCATTTAGCATGTTTCATGACTTGTTACAACTTAGCTTCATTAATGTAGTTAATGAACTTGCATCCTTACATTGGAATGATCTAATTACTCATCTGTTGCTTAGTAAGTAATTGAGTCATGTGTCTTATACTTGTAATATACTTTCATCAATGGATTCCATGTGCTATTTATCTTCGTTGTAGTCTATATAGATGCACACTATGATTACTTGACATTTCACATGCCATCATAGTTAAGAACTTAGGGCATGACTTGTGTGTTCCAAAATCTTGGTTGTGCATGGAATGTGGTTTAGTGCATTACTTGTAACTTGATGCTATCTTGACTTGCACAATTTATTGATTTTGCGACTTGGGATATCAATGAAGAATTGACATGGCTAGGACTTGGTTTTAGTACAGGGATTGTCCCTCTACAACTATAGTGCGCACTAGGGGAAGGTACCCATGGGTTAGTAGCCCTAAAGTGATCCCAAGAGTACGGTTTTAATCCGGGCGATATCCAAGTTTCCACATTGGTTGATTTCACTCTTTAAATTTCAAGTTGCTATTCCTTGAAGATTTAAAACTTGTCGTATTATGTGAAATGCTCCAATCTTGTTTCATTGCATAGATTTTATGCTTCATCTATGATTTCACTCCCTAAATTTCAAGTGTTGTATTCCTTGAAGATTTATGACTCTTTTCGTGTTGTATGGAAGATTCCATCCTTATTTACTTGCATAGATATTATGCCTTGTTCTTGATTTCATGTATTAAACTTGTTGTGTTGTGTGGAATGTTCCGTTCTTGTTTAATTGCATAGATATCGTGCACTATCCTTGATCTCACGCCTTGTCCTTATCGTGTTAATTGAATTGTTTCAATCTTGTTAATTTTCTTAGTTATCTCGTTTTATGTTACTTTATGTTATCGTGACTTAGGAATGATCCTATGCGTGTAACTTGACTTAGATTCTAGGTGGCATAGACCACATGTAATGATTTATATCAACATGTAAAATCTCTAAACCCTTAAATTTCAAGTGTTTTCTGTTGAAAATCTAAGAACCTTGTCGTGATATATAGAGTATTTCCTACCTTGTTGAATTGCATAGACGTTATGCTTACTTCATGTATTTAGACCTCATTCAGCATACTTAGAACTGTACACTTGCTTCTTGTATCTAGATTCCATTTAGTATACTCGTGCCTTGTATACTTACCTTTTTGTGTTTTATGGAATGTCCCATCCTTGTTTAATTGCATAGAAATTATGCCTTGTTCTTGATCTCATGTAAAACTCTTGTCGTGTTAATTGGAATGTCCCAATCATATTAATTGTATTGATAATGCAATTCATGTTGATATATATTCAAGTATCCTTCTTATCATACTCTTTGAATTATTCCAACCTTGATTGGTTTCATATATGTAGATTTATCATGATTTCTGTTGCTTATACTCTAAGGTAGCTTAGGATGCTCCCTGAGTCTCATCTTGACATAGACGTTAGGCGGCATGATCCTTTTGAATTGTTTCATGTTAGTCTAAAAATCTTTAAGAAATCGAGTCGATGCATGCTCATTCTCTACGAGTAAAGTTGTTTACTCACCCTGAAGTTACTGGGGGTTTTGTTCAGGTACGAAGACTTAGTGCGTGATGTTCATTATTGCTTGGATGATTGTAGACTTGAAGACTTTAGTTCTTGTAAAGGTTGGCTAGAAATGCCATTTGTAGCCTTACATGTCAAAATATGTATATTTGATTCTAAACATGTAGTGTGTACATGAGTGCACTCCTTGCAATGTATTTGACTTGTATGAGATGAGGCCGGAGGCCAATGACATTTAATTTGTAAACTTTGTAAATTTTGACTTCATGAAATAATATGAAAATATTGAAAAATGTCAAGTAATTGTCTCACCATGTTGGCATCGGTTGTGAAAATTCTGTTTTTATTCTTTCATAGGGTCTTCTTAATCATGTATGAAGTGTGGTCAGGGGCTAAATGGTCATTTGAGACCATTTCACGATTTTAGATTTCAAAATTTCCATTTCAACTTCATTTTTGTCGTTTTGGCCGTTGGGGGGGTCATATTTTGTATCGTCAGTATTTTCAAGCTGTGGATCATTGTAGCGCGTCCTAATAGGTAAGTTACGTCTGCGTGCATGATCGTTTTCGGGAAAAACCCTTTCGTTTGTGTTTTGAGCCTCCTATAGACTCATTTCACGTTTTTGCTGAAAAACTCGGTTTAAGGGTATTTTGGGGATTTCCTTTGGGAAATAAATTCTTTTATTGACTCTGTCACATAGAAAATGTGATTTTAGGTGGAGTTTCTTCTTCGTGTTTTTCTGAAAAATGACATATTGACCTCGAAAACCACATTTTAAACTCATTTTTCTGATAAAAGCACTGTTCCTGCAATTTTTTAGGTTCCAGACCACCCCACTGCCGCATTTGGCAGGCCCGCTTAGTATTCTGGTGGGCGCCCGTGGGTTACTGCCATTTTTGGCGGGCCCCCGCCGTAACAGTTCCTTCTCTAGACACCTTTCTTCAATGGGCCATATCTCACTCGTTTTAACTCCGAATTGGTCCATTCTTGAGTCTAAACTGACCATGTCAAAATAAGCTTTCCAATGGTACCAATTATAGATTCAAATTCAATTTTTAGCTCAAGTTATTCATGTTTTAGTAAAGTAGTGTCAGGATTCGGTTCGAACCGGGATAGGGTTTTCCTTCCTTCGACTTTGGGACTTGATATCTTTGCCATCCGGACTCCGAATCATGCAATTCTTGAGTCCATCTTTGTTAATTTTTCATTGTCTATCCAATGGTGTGCATGGGGTACCTATTTCAATTTGGAATTACTATTTTACCATTTTACCTTAAGTGCTCGTTTTCTTCGTTTTGTCTTTTCTCTCTCGTCCGGACTCCGAATCATGCGATTCTTGAGTCCATCTTGATTAATTTTTTTATTGTATTTCCAGCGGTGTGCTCGGTGGCACCCAAATCTATATTCTTAGAAATGACTATTTTGCCCCTGGGGCTTAATTGTTATCTTTCCGATCTCTTGCTTCCGCATTTATCCTTTTGGGTTCTGTGACCTCATGGGAGGTCATCTTAGGGTCTTAGAGGTGTGTTATGCCTTGGGAGACCGTTGTCTTGTTTTCAGCTTCCGCATCTTGGATCCAGTTCGGGTCATCACAGGACACACTGGGTTAAAAAATCCAGAGTTATCACAGATGGTATCAGAGCGTCCGGGTTCAAATACCTTGGATGACGGGTTTTCGGTGCATATCATGCTCACGTTGTTATGCTTTGATATGTCATTGTATCTTAATATCATGTTTTGTTTGATAACATGTTTTGTATGATAACATGTTTATATGTTCAGGTGTTTTGAGACATCTATCATTTGTTAAGCATGCTTTGTGTGTATATATGCTTCTTGATAACATAGGACCCAGACCATGTCTACGTTACTATCATATCCTAGTGTGATATCATGTTTACGTGCTTGTGTTAGCATGACCGTATACGACGTATGTCAGCGTACCATACGTTTTTCATTCACGTGTATCATCGTACCATGTACTTACGTGCTTCTTGATAATATATTTTTATTTGATAACATGTCTAGTTGCTTATGTGGTACCTTGAGTTGGTAGTCTGTTGCCATGTTGCATGCTAGCTGTTTACTCTCATATCTGGTTTTGGCATTTTCACTTGGGGTCTGTCGTATTCCTTGGATGCGTTCTTGTTTCATGAGTTTCTTCCTTGGATAGGAGAAATTCATTCCATAGGGACCCATGTAGGGAACCTTCTTGTTTGTTTTGTTGATGCGAGTAAGGCTTATGTGAGCGTAGAATCGTAGTCCTTATCTGTATGAGTGAGACGTAAGCCAGGGAGGCACCGTTTCATTCCCTTTCCTTTGTGGCTTCTAGATCTAAGGCCTTAAGCGTAGTGATGCCTATGACATTGTTGTCAGAGTATTGGGATTAGCTACCCCAACTCTCACAGATGCTTGGTTTCTGTAGTGCTTTTGGTAATGATCATTTTTGACATTGATGTCATCCGTATCAATAGGTTTTTCAGAGTTGACTTGGTTGGAGCAGGTTATGAACTAGTGCCTTATACTGTCATGCTACCTTACTGACGAGTAAGTTTAGGCGGGTTCTGGTCACTGTTCGTACTGCCTTGTCACCCTCTTCTTTTGTTATGTTTCAATGTTTCGTTGTCTTGGGGTTCTCTCGGTGGTTGACATTGAGTTAACGTGCTGATTCACATGAGGTGTAGTCTCGGTTCGTGGTTCCGCGTTCCTTCAGTTGATCTTGAGATTTCTGGTGTCGTCTTTCAGTGCTTTGTAAGCTATCTTTGGTTTGATCTTTTGTTCAGTCCCTGTTCTGTTCTTTTCTGGTATGTTCCAAATTTTGGGGACAAAATTCCTTTAAGGAGGGTAAGTTGTAACGACCCGGAAATTTTTCTCCTTTTCTTTTTCCTGAAATTTTATGGATAAATGTTTTTCATTTAATTTTCCTTTCTGAGTTCCGTTTCTCGTCGCTTAGTGTCATCTCGAGTGCTCAGAAATGGTTTCTGAGACTCTTTTGTTTGGGTTGACAACTTCCTTTGAGGACCGAGTCATTTTCGCATTTTTCACTTTTCAGACACTATTCATCTTTCGTCTTTTCTGGTTTGTCAAATTGTTAGCACAACCTCATTTTTCGTGTTCGGATTTGATTCCAGTTTTGCATGCATCCATGATGTTTAAATTCCATGCCATGTGTATTTTTACTTTCCTAGAAATGCATGTCATTCGTTCACTTTCTTCCTTAGGGGTGTGGATGCACACTGTCTTTGGAAACTTCTTGTTTTTGGGGTTACTTGTGTAATTACTTAAAGTAATTATTTTTCATCTTAGGGACCATTTTGTAATTTAATTTGGAAGATATTTTCCAAAAGGACTATTTTACAATTTTTGAAAAATGTGACAAGTGTCACACTCTCATTAGTCCACTTGTTGACATTTGTGTGGGGACACTTTGATACCTTGGATGATGACATGTGGAGGGTGGAGATTCACCCACTTGTTGGCTTGGATGGTTGACAAGTGTAGGCTTAAGATTAAGCCTAGGAAGTAGCCACTGATTTGTGACAAATATAGGCTCCAAATATGGTCTTGCATATGTGTGTGTGTATTGACCATAGTGTCAGTTCACCTAGTGAGTGGAGGACTTCTAAATCCTTCATTCACATTTCATCTCCCTCACAATTTGTATTATCCCTTACAAGAAAACCCTAGCCTCCATGGATGAAGCTTAAAGCCTTAAGCTTTGACCTTGATTTTTGAGGCCCTACCACTTACCTTAGACCATAAATCTTGGAATACTTTTTGTTTCTCTCACTCTCCTCTTCATAACCCTAGAAGGGTTTACAATTTTGTGCTTGCTAGCCTTGGATTCAAGAGGAACAATCCTCTTGTGAGGTAGGGGGTGTAATAATTTATTTTTCCAAGTGATTTTACTTGCTTTTGTATGAAATACAAGTTGTTCGCATGTCTCTTGTTAATTTGAGAATTAATGATTGTTGTAACTTGTATCAAAACTTCCCTGCCATGCTAAAATCCATGATTTACAAAGTAAGCAAGCGATGGAACTACAGCCGCCATCTTACCTTTTGGATTTCCAGTTCCATTGGTAGTCGAGAAAAAACTCGATTCTTTCAACCTTATCAAATATGGTATCTCAAACTCACAACACATGATGAGTACGAGCATAATCGCCTCCTAAATTCAGAAGAACTTGCTACCAGTATTGTTCCCTATTACTTCGAAATTCACAGTTTCTTACATCTACAAGACACTGCTAGACGATTTCTTGATGGTTCTTATTACAATCAAGAACCAGTATTTTATTGTTGTGACGGACGCAGACTCTTTGTCACTACAATCACTTGTTATTATGGTGATGATATGAATGGTGAACACCAGATTCAAACTGCTACAACATTTTTAAAAATGTTACATTTGCAATGAAGCTGGTCATTATGCCACTAACTGTCCACAAAAAGGCAAGAAGGCATCAAAAATGGTTAAGCGTCTACAGACAGATAACCTCTGTGTTGTCTATGGTAGCGACATCACCGACCCCACTACCATCCTGTATGAACTCTCAAGCAGCGTTTATACCAGTAGCTCTTCCAGTACCACTACCAGTGATACCGAAGAAGAATCAGATATTGACACTATCTGCATGATGAACCTTACTCCTTCCACACCCGATGAAAACACTGACATCAAGCTTAGCGACATCATTGGAGAAGAAGTTCAGTTCACAAACGAACAATTGATTCAGTTTGACAAACTCCAACGGATCAAGAAAGACGAAGTGTACAAGACTTCTCGATTTGCCATCTTTTCCAAAAGAATTTTAGAATAATTCAGTGGAAATACAACCATTGACTATACCTCAAATGGTCGTTGTGGATTCAATATCCTTAACAAGGAAAAAATTGAACGATGGAAACAGCAAAACCCTCTTGCCAGATATATTCATATCGGATTAGTACAAATTAAAATCACTTCCCTATTTCGACGCGGAACTGATCAACCTCTCATTGCCCTTATCATGGACAATCGATTTCATAAACCCGTCGATGCTCTCATCGGAGGTGTTCAATCCAATCTGGTCAATAATCTTATGTGGTTTAAAATCAAACCAAATTATTTTGTTTCACTTTCTGATCCAAACATTGAGAAAGTTCTTCAAGTCAGACTTCAGTTGTCAAAACTACAAATGGATTATGACTCCCCCAGTCTTGGCATCCAGTGGAAAGTTCTTTATGAACTCACTCGAGAACCCGAAACTGCTACTGTTCCTACCATTGACTCTAAATTAGTCACTTTGTTCGAACCAAGGCCATTTGACACAATAATTGAGCCTAAACTTCTCAATTGGACTGATCTTGAAATTCCTAAAACTTGGTTATTTGATAATATCAATTCTGAACCCAAGTTACGAATTACAGAACCAACTGTAGCCACGATTCATGCCTCTGGCTCAAATCTCTATATTACAAACAAAGCAAAACCACCTCAGCTACCACGCTCAGTTTCTGAGAGAAATCCTGGATGGGAAAGAATCCTTCCCCCACAAACTTCAGTCAATGTACCTCCTCGACGACGATTTACCTGAACAGAAAAATGGCAGCAAATGAAACACCTCATTGGTGTTCAAGGCATTGATGCTGTTTACATAGATGATATTTTAGTTTTCTCTAAAACTAGAGACGAACATAAAAAACATCTTCTTTGTCTTTCAGAAAAACTGAAGACTTACGGAATCATCTTATCTCCAACCAAGATAGATGTTGAAAAAGAATCTATTGATTTTCTGGGATTAGTTTTAACCCACAAAGGTATAAAACTACAGGATCATATAATTATTAAGATCCGTGATTTTCCTGACATTATTCAAGATAAAAAGCAACTTCAAAGCTTTTTGGGCATCTTGAATTATGGACGCGCTTTTATTAAAGGGTTAGCTCAAAAGGAACTTCCTTTATTAAAGAAGCTACAGAAAAATGTCACTTTTGAATGGACTGATAGTGATACCACCATTATCCAACAAATCAAAGCTGATTTAGTCCATATCCCTGAAGTATATTTTCCTCAAACAGGAGATAAACTTATTCTTGAAACAGATGCTTCCGAGCTCTGTTAGGGATGTGTTTTAAAAGCCATTCCTAAAGAAAAATGGATTGATGACACTCCGTCCTATCCCATGATCCGAGCTCGTAAAGCTCCAATAACCAAACTCCTTCAAAAAGAAAAGTTAATTTGTGGATACAATTCTGGGAATTTTAAACCCAATGAACAGAATTATATCATTTATGAAAAAGAACTTCTGGCAATAAAATTAGCAATCAAAAGATTTCATATTTACTTAGCACCAGAAGATTTTATTATTCGTACTGATAACCAAGCAGTAAAGGATTTTTTAATCAACAAAAAAAATTGCTTAGATGGAAGACGCTTAAAATGGTTTAATGTTATTGCTCAATATTCTTTTGCTATTGAACATATCAAAGGAACTAACAACTTTTTTGTAGATTTCTTAAGCAGACCTCCAGAAATATCTAACCCCGATATTTCTCTTCCCCTGCCTACAGATGGATGAAAACAATTTTCCACCAAAGGATAAAGATGGTTGGATCACTGTTGCTAAAAAAGCAATATCTAAACCAAGTCCATCACAACCACACAAATGGTTCGTGGTTTTTGCAGGTCACCAGCCTGGCATCTGTGAAACCTAGAATGACTGTCACAAATAGCTTCGTTCATTTAATGGTTCTTGCTTTAAAGCTTATGACACGTTTATAGAAGCCCAAACAGTTTTCTATAATGTGGGACAAGCTTCTCAAAAAATGTTTGCCAAAAATCGGGATATTGCAGAAATTAACAATTTCTACGATCCTGGTCTTCCAAACTATCTTTATGATGAAATTAACAATGTTTGGAAAGCATATAAACTCGGTGCAAATAAGAAATTCAGACAACATCTGAGTTCTCTTACAGCCCTCATCGCTGAACAATCAGCCATGATGGATGAGCTTAAAAAGCTTTGCATCCAGATCTGTCTTACTATTGATTGGGAAAAAGATTTTTCTCTTTCAGAAATAAATTGTTTTCTAAAACTCGCCCAGTTGGTAGGAGAACAAGATTTTCCACAAAATACGTTTGCAAAAATCAATCGTATCTGTCTTCTTGAAAAAGCAAGAGACCTTTTTCCTCCAGATCTCTTTCGCATAATTTATCGAAAGGTTGAAGATCATTATGATATCATTCGATAGTATTATGAAACTCTACATGAAGATATCAATACCTTTGATATGCTTTATAATGGCAAACGAGTCCCTAAATTTGCCTTTTTTATCATTCCTGGCATAGACTGGTCCATGGAACCCATTGATTGGGGATTTGTAAACAAACTTACTTTTTCTTCTCATGATTCTTATCAAAACTTCCCTGCCATGATAAAATCCATGATTTACAAAGTAAGCAAGCGATGGAACTACAGCCGCCATCTTACCTTTTGGATTTCCAGTTCCATTGGTAGTCGAGAAAAAACTCGATTCTTTCAACCTTATCAAATATGGTATCTCAAACTCACAACACATGATGAGTACGAGCATAATCGCCTCCTAAATTCAGAAGAACTTGCTACCAGTATTGTTCCCTATTACTTCGAAATTCACAGTTTCTTACATCTACAAGACACTGCTAGACGATTTCTTGATGGTTCTTATTACAATCAAGAACCAGTATTTTATTATTGTGACGGATGCACACTCTTTGTCACTACAATCACTTGTTATTATGGTGATGATATGAATAGTGAACACCAGATTCAGACTGCTACAACATTTTTAAAAGAAATAGTTAGCATGACTACACTGGATATCCCCGCTCGTGTCAAAGACGGAGCTGAACGACTCAATCTTGAATGGGATATTGCCGATGCACAGTCTCCTGCCAGCACCCCTCCTCTTGATAAATATGAACTCCATAATATCATCAATGCAATGGAAGGATAAGGCGACACTCTTCTTTGCCCGACTGCAAATAATCCATCACACGATAAGAAGACGTCGTCATGTCTACTTTTTCCAAAAGCAAAAGTAGCCGAAAGTTGCCGACAAGCTATTCATCAACAGTGAAAGTTACCGACACTCACTTTTTCAAACAGTAAAAGAAAAGATTCGCTCTTATCTTCTCCGGAACTGTTTACCTTTTGTAATGTTATTTAAACCAAAGCCCCAGAATGGTTGAGGTATCTGTTTTTGTATCTGTGCTTGTAATATCTATCTATCAGTTTCCTCTTTGTAAATCTCCTTCTTGTGTAAACCTTCAGTTCTCGTGTAATTCCGCACATGTTGTTGTAATTGGTATCAGAGCCTACATCGAATCTGGACCACTGTAAGTTTTATGTACATTTGTAATATAGTTTTCAGTATCTAAGTTGTGCTCTATTACTGTTATAATTCTCATATGTTTGAATACTGTTGCAAGCCTATATTATCCTGTCTTTGCTTATATGTCAGTGTCTGTACGACTATTACGACAATCATTAAGCTGTCTACAGGAACTCTTGGTTTTAGGCACCAGAACAGATATCTAAACATTTGAGACTCCATAACTGTTTGTATGGCCTAACACTGCTCTGTAAACTGTATCTGAAACCTTACCGGTCACGACGTCGATGCTTACCGACATATTTCCCATTTTACTACCACAGAACCTATTGCGTTTACCCAAATTGGTGCAGGAATAAACTTCCTTGTAGACATGGTTACTGACTGGAAAATCGATTTCCAACACAATCTAGAGGCAACCAACACTCATATGGCTTCCTCCTTTGAAGATGTCCAACAAGGAATGATCTCCTTGAATGACAAACTTGAAACTCTTACCCAGATTTTCACCCTTTCATCCTCACCAGATAATTCACTTCTTCAGGATCAAATAAGTCAAATGACTATCGATTTAGCCAAACTTCAAAAAGCTAAAATGTCAGATTTATATCTACCTGAGCCACCAGATCCTCCTTCAAAAAAGGATTCTGCCCTTCCATCAGAAGAGTCCCTTCCACCAGGAGCACATCCGATTTTCCATGGAGCACATTCGATTTTCCAGGTTTCTTGGAGAATCTTGTCGCAATAGCGTTGTCCTTCAGCCGTTCCATTGATCTGGTTTTTGACCTGTTTTTTGGCTTTTGTTTCTAGACATTTTTCGTTGATGAGACGATAAACAAAATTTGTTCAGAAACCAATGTTATCGATTTTCTGGATACGAACAAGGAAATCGGTATAGCCTTTAGCTGCAAGTTCATCCCATGGATTTGGAAGTTTGTGAAAGAATTGGGGTAACCAATGTTCGATAGCATTTGGTGGGAGTCTACGGAAGTATTTGGTAAATAGCTTGACGTAGTCTGGAAAACGGCAAATGTCGCATAATTCGATTTTCGAAAGAGCGCAGGTTGCATCATCAGTGAGGAGTTGTTCACCGGTATGTCCAACCAATTCTTCTTTAAGGATCTTGACAAAACCTCTTAATACACCGTCGATTTTATCGAAATTATTTAAGAGTGCATCCTTTTGCCGTTGGCCTTGGGAAGTTTGATCCCATTGGCGAAGCCAATCGAGAGCATCACCTTGTAAGGTTGCTGAAATATAATCAAGGAAACGGTCGCGTTCCCATGTTCCTTTATAGTTATTGACTAGAATAGCTAACGACTGTGCCCATTCATCGATAGTTTTCAAATGGTCTTTATACGAGACATTTGTGAGGTCTAGATAAGTTCCATGTTGCGAAATAGGAAACTTATTAAGATCATCTTTTTGTGTCCAGGTAGGAACCGTAGAAAAGTCGTATTTATACGAGGAGGTATAGACAGAAGGTTTTTTAGGTTCAGCTTTTGATTTTTCTTCGTCTGTCTTTTGGCCAGAGCCAGAGACTTCTTCTGCAGGGAGAAGGTCTTCGGTGGGAAAGTCGCCATAGAAAGATTCGTCTAGAATCGTATCAGATCGACGTTTTTTAACTTTAGACTTTTTAGATCTAGTGCTAGGCTTTGGGTCTTCTTCGATAGGTGAATCAGAAGAGGAAGTTGGTATAGGATCTGCTTCAATGGTTTCATCAAGTTCTTCAGAGGAATCTAACTTCTCAGAAAAGGCGTATATTTGTTCGTCTTCTGATGTATTTTCTTCGTCAGAGTCACTGGAGCCGTCGCTTGGCGTGTAGCCAAAGTGAGTCAGAAGATTCTCATTATGTAATGAGATCTGTCTCATACGAGTAATGATATGAGCGCTTTCATCAAAAGTGAGTTGTGGGTTAACATATAATGCTTGTAAACAATTGAGCTGATCTATGATGCTTTCATAATCATCTTGACGATATTTGGAAGAAGACGTTTCAGAGAAAACTTTGATGTTTTCAACTTTGTCTTCATGTCCGTAAAAAAGAGGTTTGACCCTGTAGCGAGGAGGTTTTTCAGCAGAGGGGTATTCTGGTGGAAGGGACTCTTCTGGAATTTCAAGATCAGTCCAATTGAGAAGTTTAGGCTCAATTATTGTGTCAAATGGCCTTGGTTCGAACAAAGTGACTAATTTAGAGTCAAAGAATCTATTGATTTTCTGGGATTAGTTTTAACCCACAAAGGTATAAAACTACAGGATCATATAATTATTAAGATCCGTGATTTTCCTGACATTATTCAAGATAAAAAGCAACTTCAAAGCTTTTTGGGCATCTTGAATTATGGACGCGCTTTTATTAAAGGGTTAGCTCAAAAGCAACTTCCTTTATTAAAGAAGCAACAGAAAAATGTCACTTTTGAATGGACTGATAGTGATACCACCATTATCCAACAAATCAAAGCTGATTTAGTCCATATCCATGAAGTATATTTTCCTCAAACAGGAGATAAACTTATTCTTAAAACAGATGCCTCCGAGCTCTGTTGGGGATGTGTTTTAGTCTTGTACACTTCGTCTTTCTTGATCCGTTGGAGTTTGTCAAATTGAATCAATTGTTCGTTTGTGAACTGAACTTCTTCTCCAATGATGTCGCTAAGCTTGATGTTAGTGTTTTCATCGTGTGTGGAAGGAATAAGGTTCATCATGCAGATAGTGTCAATATCTGATTCTTCTTCGGTATCACTGGTAGTGGTACTGGAAGAGCTACTGGTATAAACGCTGTTTGAGAGTTCATACAGGATGGTAGTGGGGTCGGTGATGTCGCTACCATAGACAACACAGAGGTTATCTGTCTGTAGACGCTTAACCATTTTTGATGCCTTCTTGCCTTTTTGTGGACAGTTAGTGGCATAATGACCAGCTTCATTGCAAATGTAACATTTACAATCCTTTTTTGTTTCAATAGATTTTAAAGTTTTGGAGGATTTTTTGGTTCCTTTTTTCTTCTTCCCTTTTTTAGTTTTTGGGGGAGGAGAAACAGCTTGTGTAACATACTTCTTTGATGCTTTAGGGCGCTTGCCAGCTTTCCACTGTTTCCAACGAAAGTTTTTTCGTCGTGCGGGTTTAGAAGGAGTAGCTTTATAAGGAGCACATCCGATTTTCCAGGTTTCTTGGAGAATCTTGTCGCAACAGCGTTGTCCTTCAGCCGTTCCATTGATCTGGTTTTTGACCTGTTTTTTGGCTTTTGTTTCTAGAAATTTTTCGTTGATGAGACGATAAACGAAATTTGTTCGGAAACCAATGTTATCGGTTTTCTGGATACGAACAAGGAAATCGGGATAGCCTTTAGCTGCAAGTTCATCCCATGGATTTGGAAGTTTGTGAAAGAATTGGGGTAACCAATGTTCGATAGCATTTGGTGGGAGTCTACGAAAGTATTTGGTAAATAGCATGACGTAGTCTGGAAAACGGCAAATGTCGCATAATTCAATTTTCGAAAGAGCGCAGGTTGCATCATCAGTGAGGAGTTGTTCACCGGTATGTCCAACCAATTCTTCTTTAAGGATCTTGACAAAACCTCTTAATACACGGTCGATTTTATCGAAATTATTTAAGAGTGCATCCTTTTGTCGTTGGCCTTGGGAAGTTTGATCCCATTGGCGAAGCCAATCGAGAGCATCACCTTGTAAGGTTGCTGAAATATAATCAAGGAAACGGTCGCGTTCCCAGGTTCCTTTATAGTTATTGACTAGAATAGCTAACGACTGTGCCCATTCATCGATAGTTTTCAAATGGTCTTTATACGGGACATTTGTGAGGTCCAGATAAGTTCCATGTTGCGAAATAGGAAACTTATTAAGATCATCTTTTCGTGTCCAGGTAGGAACCGTAGAAAAGTCGTATTTATACGAGGAGGTATAGACAGAAAGTTTTTTAGGTTCAGCTTTTGATTTTTCTTCGTCTGTCTTTTGGCCAGAGCCAGAGACTTCTTCTGCAGGGAGAAGGTCTTCGGTGGGAAAGTCGCCATAGAAAGATTCGTCTAGAATCGTATCAGATCAACGTTTTTTAGCTTTAGACTTTTTAGATCTAGTGCTAGGCTTTGGGTCTTCTTCGATAGGTGAATCGGAAGAGGAAGTTGGTATAGGATCTGCTTCAATGGTTTCATCAAGTTCTTCAGAGGAATCTGACTTCTCAAAAAAGGCGTATATTTGTTCGTCTTCTGATGTATTTTCTTCGTCAGAGTCACTGGAGCCGTCGCTTGGCGTGTAGCCAAAGTGAGTCACAAGATTCTCATTATGTAATGAGATCTGTCTCATACGAGTAATGATATGAGCGCTTTCCTCAAAAGTGAGTTATGGGTTAACATATAATGCTTGTAAACAATTGAGCTGATCTATAATGCTTTCATAATCATCTCGACGATATTTGGAAGAAGAGGTTTCAGAGAAAACTTTGATGTTTTCAACTTTGTCTTCATGTCCGTAAAAAAGAGGTTTGACCCTGTAGCGAGGAGGTTTTTCAGCAGAGGGGTATTCTGGTGGAAGGGACTCTTCTAATGGAAGGGCAGAATCCTTTTTTGAAGGAGGATCTGGTGGCTCAGGTGGACATAAATCTGACATTTTAGCTTTTTGAAGTTTGGCTAAATCGATAGTCATTTGATTTATTTGATCCTGAAGAAGTGAATTATTTGGTGAGGATGAAAGGGTGAAAATCTGGGTAAGAGTTTCAAGTTTGTCATTCAAGGAGATCATTCCTTGTTGGACATCTTCAAAGGAGGAAGCCATATGAGTGTTGGTTGCCTCTAGATTGTGTTGGAAATCGATTTTCCAGTCAGTAACCATGTCTACAAGGAAGTTTATTCCTGCACCAATTTGGGTAAACGCAATAGGTTCTGTGGTAGTAAAATGGGAAATATGTCGGTAAGCATCGACGTCGTGACCGGTAAGGTTTCGGATACAGTTTATAGAGCAGTGTTGGGCCATACAAACAGTTATGGAGTCTCAAATGTTTAGATATTTGTTCTGGTGCCTAAAACCAAGAGTTCCTGTAGACAGCTTAATGATTGTCGTAATAGTCGTACAGACACTGACATATAAGCAAAGACAGGATAATATAGGCTTGCAACAGTATTCAAACATATGAGAATTATAACAGTAATAGAGCACAACTTAGATACTGAAAACTATATTACAAATGTACATAAAACTTACAGTGGTCCAGATTCGATGTAGGCTCTGATACCAATTACAACAACATGTGCGGAATTACACGAGAACTGAAGGTTTACACAAGAAGGAGATTTACAAAGAGGAAACTGATAGATAGATATTACAAGCACAGATACAAAAACAGATACCTCAACCATTCTGGGGCTTTGGTTTAAATAACATTACAAAAGGTAAACAGTTCCGGAGAAGATAAGAGCGAATCTTTTCTTTTACTGTTTGAAAAAGTGAGTGTCGGCAACTTTCACTGTTGATGAATAGCTTGTTGGCAACTTTCGGCTACTTTTGCTTTTGGAAAAAGTAGACATGACGACGTCTTCTTATCGTGTGCTGGATTATTTGCAGTCGGGCAGAGAAGAGTGTCGCCTTATCCTTCCATTGCATTGATGATGTTATGGAGTTCATATTTATCAAGAGGAGGGGTGCTGGCAGGAGACTGTGCATCGGCAATATCCCATTCAAGATTGAGTCGTTCAGCTCCGTCTTTGACACGAGCGGGGATATCCAGTGTAGTCATGCTAGCTATTTCTTTTAAAAATGTTGTAGCAGTCTGAATCTGGTGTTCACCATTCATATCATCACCATAATAACAAGTGATTGTAGTGACAAAGAGTCTGCATCCGTCACAACAATAAAATACTGGTTCTTGATTGTAATAAGAACCATCAAGAAATCGTCTAGCAGTGTCTTGTAGATGTAAGAAACTGTGAATTTCGAAGTAATAGGGAACAATACTGGTAGCAAGTTCTTCTGAATTTAGGAGGCGATTATGCTCGTACTCATCATGTGTTGTGAGTTTGAGATACCATATTTGATAAGGTTGAAAGAATCGAGTTTTTTCTCGACTACCAATGGAACTGGAAATCCAAAAGGTAAGATGGCGGCTGTAGTTCCATCGCTTGCTTACTTTGTAAATCATGGATTTTATCATGGCAGGGAAGTTTTGATAAGAATCATGAGAAGAAAAAGTAAGTTTGTTTACAAATCCCCAATCAATGGGTTCCATGGACTAGTCTATGCCAGGAATGATAAAAAAAGGAAATTTAGGGACTCGTTTGCCATTATAAAGCATATCAAAGGTATTGATATCTTCATGTAGAGTTTCATAATACTATCGAATGATATCGTAATGATCTTCAACCTTTCGATAAATTATGCGAAAGAGATCTGGAGGAAAAAGGTCTCTTGCTTTTTCAAGAAGACAGATACGATTGATTTTTGCAAACGTATTTTGTGGAAAATCTTGTTCTCCTACCAACTGGGCGAGTTTTAGAAAACAATTTATTTCTGAAAGAGAAAAATCTTTTTCCCAGTCAATAGTAAGACAGATCTGGATGCAAAGCTTTTTAAGCTCATCCGTCATGGCTGATTGTTCAGCGATGAGGGCTATAAGAGAACTCAGATGTTGTCTGAATTTCTTATTTGCACCGAGTTTATATGCTTTCCAAACATTGTTAATTTCATCATAAAGATAGTTTAGAAGACCAGGATCGTAGAAATTGTTAATTTCTGCAATATCCGGATTTTTGGCAAACATTTTTTGAGAAGCTTGTCACACATTATAGAAAACTGTTTGGGCTTCTATAAACGTGTCATAAGCTTTAAAGCAAGAACCATTAAATGAACGAAGCTGTTTGTGACAGTCATTCCAGGTTTCATAGATGCCAGGCTGGTGACCTGCAAAAACCACGAACCATTTGTGTGGTTGTGATGGACTTGGTTTAGATATTGCTTTTTTAGCAACAGTGATCCAACCATCTTTATCCTTTGGTGAAAAATTGTTTTCATCCATCTGTAGGCAGGGGAAAAGAAAATATCGGGGTTAGATATTTCTGGAGGTCTGCTTAAGAAATCTGCAAGAAAGTTGTTAGTTCCTTTGATATGTTCAATAGTAAAAGAATATTGAGCAATAACATTAAACCATTTTAAGCGTCTTCCATCTAAGCAATTTTTTTTGTTGATTAAAAAATCATTTACTGCTTGGTTATCAGTACGAATAATAAAATCTTCTGGTGCTAAGTAAATATGAAATCTTTTGATTGCTAATTTTATTGCCAGAAGTTCTTTTTCATAAATGATATAATTCAGTTCATTGGGTTTAAATTTCCCAGAATTGTATCCACAAATTAACTCTTCTCTTTGAAGGAGTTTGGTTATTGGAGCTTTACGAGCTCGGATCACGGGATAGGACGAAGTGTCATCAATCCATTTTTCTTTAGGAATGGCTTTTAAAACACATCCCCAACAGAGCTCGGAGGCATCTATTTCAAGAATAAGTTTATCTCCTGTTTGAGGAAAATATACTTCAGGGATATGGACTAAATCAACTTTGATTTGTTGGATAATGGTGGTATCACTATCAGTCCATTCAAAAGTGACATTTTTCTGTAGCTTCTTTAATAAAGGAAGTTCCTTTTGAGCTAACCCTTTAATAAAAGCGCGTTCATAATTCAAGATGCCCAAAAAGCTTTGAAGTTGCTTTTTATCTTGAATAATGTCAGGAAAATCACGGATCTTAATAATTATATGATCCTGTAGTTTTATACCTTTGTGGGTTAAAACTAATCCCAGAAAATCAATAGATTCTTTTTCAACATCTATCTTGGTTGGAGATAAGATGATTCCGTAAGTCTTCAGTTTTTTTGAAAGACAAAGAAGATGTTTTTTATGTTCGTCTCTAGTTTTAGAGAAAACTAAAATATCATCTTTGTAAACAACAACAAAATCTTTAAGATCATTAAAGATAGAATCCATCCATCGTTGATAGATTTGTGGTGCTGTGTTGAGACCAAAAGGCATAACGGTCCATTGATAGTGGCCGTGAGGGGTACTGAACGCCGTAAGGGGCTTTGACTTCTTTCTCAGTTTGATCTGCCAAAAGCCTGCTTTACAATCAAACTTACTAAAGATTTTAGCTCCACGGGTTTGATTGATCAGAACATCTTTGCGTGGGATAAAATAACCATCAAATATCAAATGCTCATTAAGCCATTTATAGTTGATGACCATACGGGCTTTACCGCGTTTGAGTTCACTATGGTTTCTAACCATAAATGCGGGGCTGCTATGTGGACTGCGTGTGCGTTCAATGAGTTTTTTCTCAAGGAGCTCTTGAAGTTGTGCGTCAAATTCATCAATGTCTCTTCGAAGGTATATCATTGGTTTAACTCGAATAATAACATTCTGATTTTTGAGTTTCAGGCTGCAAAATCGAGGACTTCTTTTCCACAGGGTAAGTGGATTATCGGAAAAATTTTGGCGTAAAGATGCATATAACCAATGAGTATCAGCAAGGACTAGTAAGTCAGTATCTCGTTTGGGTGGATAGAACTTTTCATTACAAACAGAAGCTAAATTCTCTTGAATTGGGATTTCAACGACGGTTTGGTCTTTTAGAGTTAAAGAAATAGTTTTTTCTTTTAACTGCAAAGGAAGGTAACTATAGATAAAGTTACATCCTAGAATGAAATCACCATGCATATAGGGGAAGCAAAGAATTTTTGGGATAATGAACTTTTTATCATTAAGCCAGATAGCAACGTCTTTTGCTTTAAACTGAATAACATTCAGGGGAGCTTCAGCATCAATGCCTTGAACACCAATGGGGTGTTCCATTTGCTGCCATTTTTCTGAAGGTAGGGCATTAAATCGACAACAACTGGTGGTTGCGCCTGTATCAATTAAAACACAAAGGCTATATGGTTTATATCCTTTGAAGTTGAAGATACCGTTGACATACGTATACTTGCGCTTTTTGCCTTGAGAAGGAGCGAGTAAAATTTCATCATTTCCTGTGCGAAAATGGAAGAATTTTGCTGAGTTCATTTTATGATTTGAACCAGGCAAAAAGGGAGCATTGCCATTAGGGTCAACAGGAGCTTTGCGTTTTTCTATCCAGGTAAATCGTCGTCGAGGAGGTACATCGACTGAAGTTCATGGGGGAAGGATTCTTTCCCATCCAGGATTTCTCTCAGAAACTGAGCGTGGTAGCTGAGGTGGTTTTTCTTTGTTTGTAATATAGAGATTTGAGCCAGAGGCATGAATCGTGGCTACAGTTGGTTCTGTAATTCGTAACTTGGGTTCAGAATTGATATTATCAAATAACCAAGTTTTAGGAATTTCAAGATCAGTCCAATTGAGAAGTTTAGGCTCAATTATTGTGTCAAATGGCCTTGGTTCGAACAAAGTGACTAATTTAGAGTCAATGGTAGGAACAGTAGCAGTTTCGGGTTCTCGAGTGAGTTCATAAAGAACTTTCCACTGGATGCCAAGACTGGAGGAGTCATAATCCATTTGTAGTTTTGACAACTGAAGTCTGACTTGAAGAACTTTCTCAATGTTTGGATCAGAAAGTGAAACAAAATAATTTGGTTTGATTTTAAACCACATAAGATTATTGACCAGATTGGATTGAACACCTCCGATGAGAGCATCGACGGGTTTATGAAATCGATTGTCCATGATAAGGGCAATGAGAGGTTGATCAGTTCCGCGTCGAAATAGGGAAGTGATTTTAATTTGTACTAATCCGATATGAATATATCTGGCAAGAGGGTTTTGCTGTTTCCATCGTTCAATTTTTTCCTTGTTAAGGATATTGAATCCACAACGACCATTTGAGGTATAGTCGATGGTTGTATTTCCACTAAAACTCCAACGGATCAAGAAAGACGAAGTGTCAAATAAATCAAATGACTATCGATTTAGCCAAACTTCAAAAAGCTAAAATGTCAGATTTATATCCACCTGAGCCACCAGATCCTCCTTCAAAAGAGGATTCTGCCTTCTATCAGAAGAGTCCCTTCCACCAGAATACCCCTCTGCTGAAAAACCTCCTCGCTACAGGGTCAAACCTCTTTTTTACGGACATGAAGACAAAGTTGAAAACATCAAAGTTTTCTCTGAAACCTCTTCTTCCAAATATCGTCGAGATGATTATGAAAGCATCATAGATCAGCTCAATTGTTTACAAGCATTATATGTTAACCCACAACTCACTTTTGATGAAAGCGCTCATATCATTACTCGTATGAGACAGATCTCGTTACATAATGAGAATCTTCTGACTCACTTTGGCTACATGCCAAGCGACGGCTCCAGTGACTCTGACGAAGAAAATAAATCAGAAAACGAACAAATATACGCCTTTTCTGGGAAGTCAGATTCCTCTGAAGAACTTGATGAAACCATTGAAGCAGATCCTATACCAACTTCCTCTTCTGATTCACCTATCGAAGAAGACCCAAAGCCTAGCACTAGATCTAAAAAGTCTAAAGCTAAAAAACGTCGATCTGATACGATTCTAGACGAATCTTTCTATGGCGACTTTCCCACCGAAGACCTTCTCCCGGCAGAAGAAGTCTCTGGCTCTGGCCAAAAGACAGACGAAGAAAAATCAAAAGCTGAACCTAAAAAACCTTCTGTCTATACCTCCTCGTATAAATACGACTTTTCTACGGTTCCTACCTGGACACGAAAAGATGATCTTAATAAGTTTCCTATTTCGCAACATGGAACTTATCTGGACCTCACAAATGTCCCGTATAAAGACCATTTGAAAACTATCGATGAATGGGCACAGTCGTTAGCTATTCTAGTCAATAACTATAAAGGAACCTGGGAACACGACCGTTTCCTTGATTATATTTCAGCAACCTTACAAGGTGATGCTCTCGATTGGCTTCGCCAATGGGATCAAACTTCCCAAGGCCAATGACAAAAGGATGCACTCTTAAATAATTTCGATAAAATCGACGGTGTATTAAGAGGTTTTGTCAAGATCCTTAAAGAAGAATTGGTTGGACATACCGGTGAACAACTCCTCACTGATGATGCAACCTGCGCTCTTTCGAAAATCGAATTATGCGACATTTGCTGTTTTCCAGACTACGTCAAGCTATTTACCAAATACTTCCGTAGACTCCCACCAAATGCTATCGAACATTGGTTACCCCAATTCTTTCACAAACTTCCAAATCCATGGGATGAACTTGCAGCTAAAGGCTATCCCGATTTCCTTGTTCGTATCCAGAAAATCGATAACATTGGTTTCCGAACAAATTTTGTTTATCGTCTCATTAACGAAAAATGTCTAGAAACAAAAGCCAAAAAACAGGTCAAAAACCAGATCAATGGAACGGCTGAAGGACAGCGCTGTTGCGATAAGATTCTCCAAGAAACCAGGAAAATCGGATGTGCTCCTTATAAAGCTACTCCTTCTAAACCCGCACGACGAAAAAACTTTCGTTAGAAACAGTGGAAAGCTGGCAAGCGCCCTAAAGCATCAAAGAAGTATGTTACACAAGCTGCTTCTCCTCCCCCAAAAACTAAAAAAGGGAAGAAGAAAACAGGAACCAAAAAATCCTCCAAAACTTCAAAATCTATTGAAACAAAAAAGGATTGTAAATGTTACATTTGCAATGAAGCTGGTCATTATGCCATTAACTGTCCACAAAAAGGCAAGAAGGCATCAAAAATGGTTAAGCATCTACAGACAGATAACCTCTGTGTTGTCTATGGTAGCGACATCACCGACCTCACTACCATCCTGTATGAACTCTCAAGCAGCGTTTATACCAGTAGCTCTTCCAGTACCACTACCAGTGATACCGAAGAAGAATCAGATATTGACACTATTTGCATGATGAACCTTACTCCTTCCACACCCGATGAAAACACTGACATCAAGCTTAGCGACATCATTGGAGAAGAAGTTCAGTTCACAAACGAACAATTGATTCAGTTTGACAAACTCCAACGGATCAAGAAAGACGAAGTGTACAAGACTTCTCGATTTGCCATCTTTTCCAAAAGAATTTTAGAACAATTCAGTGGAAATACAACCATTGACTATACCTCAAATGGTCGTTGTGGATTCAATATCCTTAACAAGGAAAAAATTGAACGATGGAAACAGCAAAACCCTCTTGCCAGATATATTCATATCGGATTAGTACAAATTAAAATCACTTCCCTATTTCGACGCGGAACTGATCAACCTCTCATTGCCCTTATCATGGACAATCGATTTCATAAACCCGTCGATGCTCTCATCGGAGGTGTTCAATCCAATCTGGTCAATAATCTTATGTGGTTTAAAATCAAACCAAATTATTTTGTTTCACTTTCTGATCCAAACATTGAGAAAGTTCTTCAAGTCAGACTTCAGTTGTCAAAACTACAAATGGATTATGACTCCCCCAGTCTTGGCATCCAGTGGAAAGTTCTTTATGAACTCACTCGAGAACCCGAAACTGCTACTGTTCCTACCATTGACTCTAAATTAGTCACTTTGTTCGAACCAAGGCCATTTGACACAATAATTGAGCCTAAACTTCTCAATTGGACTGATCTTGAAATTCCTAAAACTTGGTTATTTGATAATATCAATTCTGAACCCAAGTTACGAATTACAGAACCAACTGTAGCCACGATTCATGCCTCTGGCTCAAATCTCTATATTACAAACAAAGCAAAACCACCTCAGCTACCACACTCAGTTTCTAAGAGAAATCCTGGATGGGAAAGAATCCTTCCCCCACGAACTTCAGTCGATGTACCTCCTCGACGACGATTTACCTGGACAGAAAAAGGCAAAGCTCCTGTTGACCCTAATGGCAATGCTCCCTTTTTGCCTGGTTCAAATCATAAAATGATGAAATTTTACTCGCTCCTTCTCAAGGCAAAAAGCGCAAGTATACGTATGTCAATGGTATCTTCAACTTCAAAGGATATAAACCATATAGCCTTTGTGTTTTAATTGATACAGGCGTAACCACCAGTTGTTGTCGATTTAATGCCCTACCTTCAGAAAAATGGCAGCAAATGAAACACCCCATTGGTGTTCAAGGCATTGATGCTGAAGCTCCCCTGAATGTTATTCAGTTTAAAGCAAAAGACGTTGCTATCTGGCTTAATGATAAAAAGTTCATTATCCCAAAAATTCTTTGCTTCCCCTATATGCATGGTGATTTCATTCTAGGATGTAACTTTATCTATAGTTACCTTCCTTTGCAGTTAAAAGAAAAAACTATTTCTTTAACTCTAAAAGACCAAACCGTCGTTGAAATCCCAATTCAAGAGAATTTAGCTTCTGTTTGTAATGAAAAGTTCTCTCCACCCAAATGAGATACTGACTTACTAGTCCTTGCTGATACTCATTGGTTATATGCATCTCTACGCCAAAATTTTTCTGATAATCCACTTACCCTGTGGAAAAGAAGTCCTTGATTTTGCAGCCTGAAACTCAAAAATCAGAATGTTATTATTCGAGTTAAACCAATGATCTACCTTCGAAGAGACATTGATGAATTTGACGCACAACTTCAAGAGCTCCTTGAGAAAAAACTCATTGAACACACACGCAGTCCACATAGCAGCCCCGCATTTATGGTTAGAAACCATAGTGAACTCAAACGCGGTAAAGCCCGCATGGTCATCAACTTTAAATGGCTTAATGAGCATTTGATATTTGATGGTTATTTTATCCCACGCAAAGATGTTCTGATCAATCAAACCCGTGGAGCTAAAATCTTTAGAAGTTTGATTGTAAAGCAGGCTTTTGGCAGATCAAACTGAGAAAGAAGTCAAAGCCCCTTACGGCGTTCAGTACCCCTCACGGCCACTATCAATGGACCGTTATGCCTTTTGGTCTCAACACAGCACCACAAATCTATCAACGATGGATGGATTCTATCTTTAATGATCTTAAAGATTTTGTTGTTGTTTACATAGATGATATTTTAGTTTTCTCTAAAACTAGAGACGAACATAAAAAACATCTTCTTTGTCTTTCAAAAAAACTGAAGACTTACGGAATCATCTTATCTCCAACCAAGATAGATGTTGAAAAAGAATCTATTGATTTTCTGGGATTAGTTTTAACCCACAAAGGTATAAAACTACAGGATCATATAATTATTAAGATCCGTGATTTTCCTGACATTATTCAAGATAAAAAGCAACTTCAAAGCTTTTTGGGCATCTTGAATTATGGACGCGCTTTTATTAAAGGGTGAGCTCAAAAGAAACTTCCTTTATTAAAGAAGCTACAGAAAAATGTCACTTTTGAATGGACTGATAGTGATACCACCATTATCCAACAAATCAAAGTTGATTTAGTCCATATCCCTGAAGTATATTTTCTTCAAACAGGAGATAAACTTATTCTTGAAACAGATGCCTACGAGCTCTGTTGGGGATGTGTTTTAAAAGCCATTCCTAAAGAAAAACGGATTGATGACACTCCGTCCTATCCCATGATTCGAGCTCGTAAAGCTCCAATAACCAAACTCCTTCAAAAAGAAGAGTTAATTTGTGGATACAATTCTGGGAAATTTAAACCCAATGAACATAATTATATCATTTATGAAAAAGATCTTCTGGCAATAAAATTAGCAATCAAAAGATTTCATATTTACTTAGCACCAGAAGATTTTATTATTCGTACTGATAACCAAGCAGTAAAGGATTTTTTAATCAACAAAAAAAATTGCTTAGATGGAAGACGCTTAAAATGGTTTAGTGTTATTGCTCAATATTCTTTTGCTATTGAACATATCAAAGGAACTAACAACTTTCTTGCAGATTTCTTAAGCAGACCTCCAGAAATATCTAACCCCGATATTTCTCTTCCCCTGCCTACAAATGGATGAAAACAATTTTCCACCAAAGGATAAAGATGGTTGGATCACTGTTGCGAAAAAAGCAATATCTAAACCAAGTCCATCACAACCACACAAATGGTTCGTGGTTTTTGCCGGTCACCAGCCTGGCATCTATGAAACCTGGAATGACTGTCACAAACAGCTTCGTTCATTTAATGGTTCTTGCTTTAAAGCTTATGACACGTTTATCGAAGCCCAAACAGTTTTCTATAATGTGGGACAAGCTTCTCAAAAAATGTTTGCCAAAAATCCGGATATTGCAGAAATTAACAATTTCTACGATCCTGGTCTTCCAAACTATCTTTATGATGAAATTAACAATGTTTGGAAAGCATATAAACTCGGTGCAAATAAGAAATTCAGACAACATCTGAGTTCTCTTACAGCCCTTATCGTTGAACAATCAGCCATGACGGATGAGCTTAAAAAGCTTTGCATCCAGATCTGTCTTACTATTGACTGGGAAAAAGATTTTTCTCTTTCACAAATAAATTGTTTTCTAAAACTCGCCCAGTTGGTAGGAGAACAAGATTTTCCACAAAATACGTTTGCAAAAATCAATCGTATCTGTCTGAAAAAACAAGAGACCTTTTTCCTCCAGATCTCTTTCGCATAATTTATCGAAAGGTTGAAGATCATTATGATATCATTTGATATTATTATGAAACTCTACATGAAGATATCAATACCTTTGATATGCTTTATAATGGCAAACGAGTCCCTAAATTTGCCTTTTTTATCATTCCTGGCATAGACTGGTCCATGGAACCCATTGATTGGGGATTTGTAAACAAACTTACTTTCTCTTCTCATGATTCTTATCAAAACTTCCCTGCCATGATAAAATCCATGATTTACAAAGTAAGCAAGCGATGGAACTACAGCCGCCATCTTACCTTTTGGAACTCCAGTTCCATTGGTAGTCGAGAAAAAACTCGATTCTTTCAACCTTATCAAATATGGTATCTCAAACTCACAACACATGATGAGTACGAGCATAATCGCCTCCTAAATTCAGAAGAACTTGCTACCAGTATTGTTCCCTATTACTTCGAAATTCACAGTTTCTTACATCTAAAAGACACTGCTAGACGATTTCTTGATGGTTCTTATTACAATCAAGAACCAGTATTTTATTGTTGTGACGGACGCAGACTCTTTGTCACTACAATCACTTGTTATTATGGTGATGATATGAATGGTGAACACCAGATTCAGACTGCTACGACATTTTTAAAAGAAATAATTAGCATGACTACCCTGGATATCCCCGCTCGTGTCAAAGACGGAGCTGAACGACTCAATCTTGAATGGGATATTGCCGATGCACAGTCTCCTGCCAGCACCCCTCCTCTTGATGAATATGAACTCCATAATATCATCAATGCAATGGAAGGATAAGCCGACACTCTTCTCTGCCCGACTGCAAATAATCCAGCACACGATAAGAAGACGTCGTCATGTCTACTTTTTCCAATTTCAAGAATAAGTTTATCTCCTGTTTGAGGAAAATATACTTCAGGGATATGGACTAAATCAGCTTTGATTTGTTGGATAATGGTGGTATCACTATCAGTCCATTCGGTAACTATCTCAGTTTCATATAGAAATTTATATAGAATCTTTGAAAAAGACTTTCCTTCATAAAAAAGAAAAGACTTACTATCTTTGGGATCTAATCCTACACCGCTGCTCAATACCTTAGTGCTTCATGTAGAGTTTCATAATAATATCGAATGATATCATAATGATCTTCAACCTTTCGATAAAAAGGACACAAGAAGATATCAATACCTTTGATATGCTTTATAATGGCAAACGAGTCCCTAAATTTTCCTTTTTTATCATTCCTGGCATAGACTGGTCCATGGAACCCATTGATTGGGGATTTGTAAACAAACTTACTTTCTCTTCTCATGATTGTTATCAAAACTTCCCTGCCATGATAAAATCCATGATTTACAAAGTAAGTAAGCGATGGAACTACAGCCGCCATCTTACCTTTAGGATTTCCAGTTCCATTGGTAGTCGAGAAAAAACTCGATTCTTTCAACCTTATCAAATATGGTATCTACCTCTTTCAACCTTATCAAATAGGTAGAATCCATCCATCGTTGATAGATTTGTGGTGCTGTGTTGAGACCAAAAGGCATAACGGTCCATTGATAGTGGCCGTGAGGGGTACTGAACGCCGTAAGGGGCTTTGACTTCTTTCTCAGTTTGATCTGCCAAAAGCCTGCTTTACAATCAAACTTACTAAAGATTTTAGCTCCACGGGTTTGATTGATCAGAACATCTTTGCGTGGGATAAAATAACCATCAAATATCAAATGCTCATTAAGCCGTTTATAGTTGATGACCATGTGGGCTTTACCGCGTTTGAGTTCACTATGGTTTCTAACCATAAATGCGGGGCTGCTATGTGGACTGCGTCTGCGTTCAATGAGTTTTTTCTCAAGGAGCTCTTGAAGTTGTGCGTCAAATTCATCAATGTCTCTTCGAAGGTAGATCATTGGTTTAACTCGAATAATAACATTCTGATTTTTGAGTTTCAGGCTGCAAAATCGAGGACATCTTTTCCACAGGGTAAGTGGATTATCGGAAAAATTTTGGCGTAGAGATGCATATAACCAATGAGTATCAGCAAGGACTAGTAAGTCAGTATCTCGTTTGGGTGGAGAGAACTTTTCATTACAAACAGAAGCTAAATTCTCTTGAATTGGGATTTCAACGACGGTTTGGTCTTTTAGAGTTAAAGAAATAGTTTTTTCTTTTAACTGCAAAGGAAGGTAACTATAGATAAAGTTACATCCTAGAATGAAATCACCATGCATATAGGGGAAGCAAAGAATTTTTGGGATAATGAACTTTTTATCATTAAGCCAGATAGCAACGTCTTTTGCTTTAAACTGAATAACATTCAGGGGAGCTTCAGCATCAATGCCTTGAACACCAATGGGGTGTTTCATTTGCTGCCATTTTTCTGAAGGTAGGGCATTAAATCGACAACAACTGGTGGTTGCGCCTGTATCAATTAAAACACAAAGGCTATATGGTTTATACCCTTTGAAGTTAAAGATACCGTTGACATACGTATACTTGCGCTTTTTGCCTTGAAAAGGAGCGAGTAAAATTTCATCATTTCCTGTGCGAAAATGGAAGAATTTTGCTGAGTTCATTTTATGATTTGAACCAGGCAAAAAGGGAGCATTGCCATGAGGGTCAATAGGAGCTTTGCCTTTTTCTGTCCAGGTAAATCGTCGTCGAGGAGGTACATCGACTGAAGTTCGAGGGGGAAGGATTCTTTCCCATCCAGGATTTCTCTCAGAAACTGAGCGTGGTAGCTGAGGTAGTTTTGCTTTGTTTGTAATATAGAGATTTGAGCCAGAGGCAGGAATCGTGGCTATAGTTGGTTCTGTAATTCGTAACTTGGGTTCAGAATTGATATTATCAAATAACCAAGTTTTAGGAATTTCAAGATCAGTCCAATTGAGAAGTTTAGGCTCAATTATTGTGTCAAATGGCCTTGGTTCGAACAAAGTGACTAATTTAGAGTCAATGGAAGGAACAGTAGCAGTTTCGGGTTCTCGAGTGAGTTCATAAAGAACTTTCCACTGGATGCCAAGACTGGGGGAGTCATAATCCATTTGTAGTTTTGACAACTGAAGTCTGACTTGAAGAACTTTCTCAATGTTTGGATCAGAAAGTGAAACAAAATAATTTGGTTTGATTTTAAACCACATAAGATTATTGACCAGATTGGATTGAACACCTCCGATGAGAGCATCGACGGGTTTATGAAATCGATTGTCCATAATAAGGGCAATGAGAGGTTGATCAGTTCCGCGTCGAAATAGGGAAGTGATTTTAATTTGTACTAATCCGATATGAATATATCTGGCAAGAGGGTTTTGCTGTTTCCATCATTCAATTTTTTCCTTGTTAAGGATATTGAATCCATAACGACCATTTGAGGTATAGTCAATGGTTGTATTTCCACTTAATTGTTCTAAAATTCTTTTGGAAAAGATGGCAAATCGAGAAGTCTTATACACGCCGTCTTTCTTGATCTGTCGGAGTTTATCAAACTGAATCAATTGTTCGTTTGTGAACTGAACTTCTTCTCCAATGATGTCGCTAAGCTTGATGTTAGTGTTTTCATCGGGTGTGGAAGGAGTAAGGTTCATCATGCAGATAGTGTCAATATCTGATTCTTCTTCGGTATCACTGGTAGTGGTACTGGAAGAGCTACTGGTATAAACGCTGCTTGAGAGTTCATACAGGATGGTAGTGGGGTCGGTGATGTCGCTACCATAGATAACACAGATGTTATCTGTCTGTAAACGCTTAACCATTTTTGATGCCTTCTTGACTTTTTGTGGACAGTTAGTAGCATAATGACCAGCTTCACGACAAATGTAACATTTACAATCCTTTTTTGTTTCAATAGATTTTGAAGTTTTGGAGGATTTTTTTGTTCCTTTTTTCTTCTTCCCTTTTTTAGTTTTTGGGGGAGGAGAAGCAGCTTGTGTAACATACTTCTTTGATGCTTTAGGGCGCTTGCCAGCTTTCCACTGTTTCCAATGAAAGTTTTTTCGTCGTGCGGGTTTAAAAGGAGTAGCTTTATAAGGAGCACATCCGATTTTCCAGGTTTCTTGGAGAATCTTGTCGCAACAGCGTTGTCCTTCAGCCGTGCCATTGATCTGGTTTTTGACCTGTTTTTTGGCTTTTGTTTCTAGACATTTTTCGTTGATGAGACGATAAACGATATTTGTTCGGAAACCAATGTTATCGGTTTTCTAGATACGAACAAGGAAATCGGGATAGCCTTTAGCTGCAAGTTCATCCCATGGATTTGGAAGTTTGTGAAAGAATTGGGGTAACCAATGTTCGATAGCTTTTGGTGGGAGTCTACGGAAGTATTTGGTAAATAGCTTGACGTAGTCTGGAAAACGGCAAATGTCGCATAATTCGATTTTCGAAAGAGCGCAGGTTACATCATCAGTGAGGAGTTGTTCACCGGTATGTCCAACCAATTCTTCTTTAAGGATCTTGACAAAACCTCTTAATACACCGTCGATTTTATCGAAATTATTTAAGAGTGCATCCTTTTGTCGTTGGCCTTGGGAAGTTTGATCCCATTGGCGAAGCCAATCGAGAGCATCACCTTGTAAGGTTGCTGAAATATAATCAAGGAAACGGTCGCGTTCCCAGGTTCCTTTATAGTTATTGACTAGAATCGCTAACGACTGTGCCCATTCATCGATAGTTTTCAAATGGTCTTTATATGGGACATTTGTGAGGTCCAGATAAGTTCCATGTTGCGAAATAGGAAACTTATTAAGATCATCTTTTCGTGTCCAGGTAGGAACCGTAGAAAAGTCGTATTTATACGAGGAGGTATAGACAGAAGGTTTTTTAGGTTCAGCTTTTGATTTTTCTTCGTCTGTCTTTTGGCCTGAGCCAGAGACTTCTTCTGCAGGGAGAAGGTCTTCGGTGGGAAAGTCACCATAGAAAGATTTGTCTAGAATCGTATCAGATCGACGTTTTTTAGCTTTAGACTTTTTAGATCTAGTGCTAGGCTTTGGGTCTTCTTCGATAGGTGAATCGGAAGAGGAAGTTGGTATAGGATCTGCTTCAATGGTTTCATCAAGTACTTCAGAGGAATCTGACTTCTCAGAAAAGGCGTATATTTGTTCGTCTTCTGATGTATTTTCTTCGTCAGAGTCACTGGAGCCGTCGCTTGGCGTGTAGCCAAAGTGAGTCAGAAGATTCTCATTATGTAATGAGATCTGTCTCATACGAGTAATGATATGAGCGCTTTTATCAAAAGTGAGTTGTGGGTTAACATATAATGCTTGTAAACAATTGAGCTGATCTATGATGCTTTCATAATCATCTCGACGATATTTGGAAGAAGAGGTTTCAGAGAAAACTTTGATGTTTTCAACTTTGTCTTCATGTCCCTAAAAAAGAGGTTTGACACTGTAGCGAGGAGGTTTTTCAGCAGAGGGGTATTCTGGTGGAAGGGACTCTTCTGATGGAAGGGCAGAATCCTTTTTTGAAGGAGGATCTGGTGGCTCAGGTGGATATAAATCTGACATTTTAGCTTTTTGAAGTTTGGCTAAATCGATAGTCATTTGATTTATTTGATCCTGAAGAAGTGAATTATCTGGTGAGGATGAAAGGGTGAAAATCTGGGTAAGAGTTTCAAGTTTGTCATTCAAGGAGATCATTCCTTGTTGGACATCTTCAAAGGAGGAAGCCATATGAGTGTTGGTTGCCTCTAGATTGTGTTGGAAATCGATTTTCCAGTCAGTAACCATGTCTACAAGGAAGTTTATTCCTGTACCAATTTGGGTAAACGCAATAGGTTCTGTGGTAGTAAAATGGGAAATATGTCGGTAAGCATCGACGTCGTGACCGGTAAGGTTTCGGATACAGTTTATAGAGCTATGTTGGGCCATACAAACAGTTATGGAGTCTCAAATGTTTAGATATCTGTTCTGGTGCCTAAAACCAAGGGTTCCTGTAGACAGCTTAATGATTGTCGTAATAGTCGTACAGACACTGACATATAAGCAAAGACAGGATAATATGGGCTTGCAACAGTATTCAAACATATGAGAATTATAACAGTAATAGAGCACAACTTAGATACTGAAAACTATATTACAAATGTACATAAAACTTACAGTGGTCCAGATTCGATGTAGGCTCTGATACCGACTTGGTATGTGGCATGGCCTTCACTTGATCTTTGTTATATAATTATTTGGAGCCATTTGAATGAGTTTTCAAATCTAGAGATTTAAATGAATTTAAATTGATTTAAATTCTATTTAATTGCACCTTGCTTGTTTTCCATTTTTGACTTGATACATGGCATGGCCATGACCTAATCTTTGATATATAATTATTTGGGATAATTTGAGTAAATTTAGAAATCTAGAGATTTATTTAATTTTAATTAATTAAATTCCACATGGTTTTATCTTGCTTATTTTGTGAAATTGATGTGATATTTGCAATCACCATGGAATGGACATTCACATATATTATTTTGAGAATTTTTGGACAACTTTGATTTCTAGAGAAATTAGTTAATTAGGTTAATTAATTTCTACTTAGTGTTCTAATGATTTGGACTTGTATTTCATGGGGCTTTTGCCCATTTAGCATGTTTCATGACTTGTTACAACTTAGCTTCATTAATGTAGTTAATGAACTTGCACCCTTACATTGGAATGATCTAATTACTCATGTGTTGCTTAGTAAGTAATTGAGTCATGTATCTTATACTTGTAGTATACTTTCATCAATGGATTCCATGTGTTATTTATCTTGGTTGTAGTCTATATAGATGCACACTATGATTACTTGACATTTCACATGCCATCATAGTTGAGAACTTAGTGCATGACTTGTGTATTCCAAAATCTTGGTTGTGCATGGAATGTGGTTTAATGCATTACTTGTAACTTGATGTTATCTTGACGTGCACAACTTGTTGATTTTGCGACTTGGGATATCAATCAAAAATTGACATGTCTAGCATTTGGTTTTAGTACGGGGGATTGTCCCTCTACAATTATAGTGCGCACTAGGGGAAGGTACCCATGGGTTAGTAGCCCTAAAGTGATCCCAAGAGTACAGTTTTAATCCGGGCGATATCCAAGTTTCCACATTGGTTGATTTCACTCTTTAAATTTCAAGTTGCTATTCCTTGAAGATTTAAAACTTGTCGTATTATGTGAAATACTCCAATCTTGTTTCATTGCATAGATTTTATGCTTCATCTATGATTTCACTCCCTAAATTTCAAGTGTTGTATTCCTTGAAGATTTATGACTATTTTCGTGTTGTATAGAAGATTCCATCCTTGTTTACTTGCATAGATATTATGCCTTGTTCTTGATTTCATGTATTAAATTTGTTGTATTGTGTGGAATGTTCCGTTCTTATTTAATTGCATAGATATCGGGCACTATCCTTGATTTCACGCCTTGTCCTTATCGTGTTAATTGAATTGTTTCAATCTTGTTAATTTTCTTAGTTATCTCGTTTCATGTTACTTTATGTTATCGTGACTTAGGAATGATCCTATACTTGTAACTTGACTTAGATTCTAGGTGGCATATACCACATGTAATGATTTTTATCAACATGCAAAATCTCTAAACCCGTAAATTTCAAGTGTTATCTCTTGAAGATCTAAGAACCTTGTCGTGATAAATGGAGTATTTCCTACCTTGTTGAATTGCATAGACGTTATGCTTACTTCATGTATTTAGACCTCATTCAGCATACTTGGAACTGTACACTTGCTTCTTATATCTAGATTCCATTTAGTATACTCGTGTCTTGTATACTTACCTTTTTGTGTTTTATGGAATGTCCCATCCTTGTTTAATTGCATAGAAATTATGCATTGTTCTTGATCTCATGTAAAACTCTTGTCGTGTTAATTGGAATGTCCCAATCATATTAATTGTATTGATAATGCAATTCATGTTGATATATATTCAAGTATCCTTCTTATCATGCTCTTTGAATTATTCCAACCTTGATTTGTTTCATATATGTAGATTTATCATGATTTCTGTTGCTTATACTCTAAGGTAGCTTAGGATGCTCCCTGAGTCTCATCTTGACATAGACGTTAGGCGGCATGATCCTTTTGAATTGTTTCATGTTAGTCTAAAAATCTTTAAGAAATTGAGTTGATGCATGCTCATTCTCTACGAGTAAAGTTGTTTACTCACCCCGAAGTTACTGGGGGTTTTGTTCAGGTACGAAGACTTGGTGCGTGATATTCATTATTGCTTGGATGATTGTAGACTTGAAGACTTTAGTTCTTGTAAAGGTTGGCTAGAAATGCCATTTGTAGCCTTACATGTCAAAATATGTATATTTGATTCTAAACATGTAGTGTGTACATGAGTGCACTCCTTGCAATGTATTTGACTTGTATGAGATGAGGCCGGAGGCCAATGACAGTAATTTGTATCCTTTGTAAATTTTGACTTCATAAAATAATATAAAAATATTGAAAAATGTCAAGTGATTGTCTCACCATGTTTGCATCGGTTGTGGGAATTCCGTTTTTATTCTTTCATAAGGTTTTCTTAATCATGTATGAAGTGTGGCCAAGGGTCAAACGGTCATTTGAGACCATTTCACAATTTTGGATTTCAAAATTTCCATTTCAACTTCATTTTTGTCATTTTGGCCGTTGGGGGGTCATATTTTGTATCGGCGGTATTTTTAAGCCATGGATCATTGTAGCGTGTCCTAATAGATAAGTTACGTCTGCGTGCATGATCGTTTTCTAGAAAAACCATTTCGTTTGTGTTTTGAGCCTTCTATGGACTCATTTCACTTTTTTGTTGAAAAACTCGATTTAAGGATATTTTGGGGATTTTCTTTGGGAAATAAATTCCATTCTCAACTTCATCACATAGAAAAGTGATTTTAGGAGGAGTTTTTTCTTTGTGTTTTTCCGAAAAATGACATCATGACCTTAAAAACCGCGCTCCAAACTCATTTTTCTGCTAAAAACACTGTTCCTGCAAATTTTGAGGTTCCAGACCACCCCACTGCTGCATTTGGCGGGCCCCTATAGTATTCTGGTGGGAACTCATGGGTTACTGCCATTTTTGGCAGGCCCCTGCCGCTTTTGGGCGGGCTCCCGCTGAAATAGTTCCTGCTCTAGACATCTTTCTTCAACGGGCCATATCTCACTTGTTTTAACTTCGAATTGGTCCGTTCTCGGGTCTAAACTAACCGTGTCGAAATAACCTTTCCAATGGTACCAATTATAGCTTCATATTCAATTTTTAGCTCAATTTATTCATGTTTTAGTAAAGTAGTGTCTGGATTCGGTTCGAACCAGGATAGGGTTTTCCTTCCTTCGACTTTGGGACTTGATATCTTTGCCATTCGGACTCCAAATCATGCGATTCTTGAGTCCATCTTTATTAATTTTTCATTTTCTATCCAATGGTGTGCACGAGGGTACCTATTTTAGTTTGGAATTACTATTTTACCCTTTTAGCCTTAAGTGCTCGTTTTCTTCGTCTTGCCGTTTCTCTCTCGTCCGGACTCCGAATCATGCGATTCTTGAGTCCATCTTGATTAGTTTTTCATTGTATTTCTAGTGGTGTACTCGGTGGCACCCGAATCTATATTCTCAAAAATGACTATTTTGCCCCTGGGGCTTGATTGTTATCTTTCCGATCTCTTACTTCCGCAATTATCCTTTTGGGTTCTGTGACCTCATAGGAGGTCATCTTAGGGTCTTAGAGGTGTGTTGTGCCTTGGGAGACCGTTGTCTTGTTTCTAGCTTCCGTATCTTGGATCCAGTTCAGGTCATCACAGGACACACTGGGTTAAAAAATCCAGGGTCGTCACAAGATGGAAGGAAGGGAAGTTATTTTAGAGTACTTATTCAGGGTCAATAAAATTATAAACAACATGAAAGCTCTTGGTGAAGTGATAAAAGACTCTGAAGTGTGCAAGAAGATCTTAAGGACCTTAACTTCAAGGTTTAATGCTAAGGTCATTATTCTTAAAGACAAAGACCTCTCTCAAATGAAGATTAAGGATTTTCAAGCTTCACTCGTAGCATATGAAATGAGAATTTCTGCTCCTACAAAGCACAGAAAAGAAATAGCTCTTAAAGCCAAAGAAGTGATTAAGGATCCTAAGTCTGAAGATGATGATCTTAAAGAAGATGAAGTTGCTTACATTGCCAAAAAGTTTAAAAAGTTCAGATTCAAAAATAAGTCTAAGTCACAACAAACATGTTATTGTTATGGCTAGATCGGCCACTATGTGGCTAATTGTACTAATTCAAAAGGTCAACCTCAGAAGAAGACTAAAAACTTTAACAACAGAGGTAGATTGGGAAGGAAATCTCTTGTTTTATATTGGGATGCAAGCCCTGAAGAAGAGAAACCAAATAAAAGCCAAGGAGATAAGTGCCTATTCATGGCATTACTTAAAAACCCTAACTCACATATTGAAAAAGATAAGGATAGTGACACTGAAGTGGAAGAAAACCTTGAAGAGTGTGAAAGATTGGTTGTAAAATATGATCTACAGAAGGTCTAAATCAAAAGATCTAGCTAATAGATAAACAAGTCCAAGGGTTTACTCATCAAACACATAAGGTTGAAGTTGTCAACTCTGTGCTCCATGTCCTTAACTATATCTTGTGTATTGAAGTTTCAATCCAACCAAAATGTGTAAGGAAGAACTCTCATAGGCTCTGGAGACGAGAACATTGAAGATGATTGAGATTTGGAAGAACTCTACAAAGTAAATTGAAAAAACAGGCATTAGTTACTTATGTAACACTGCAGCTAAGGCTAAACAAACTCACTCGATGTCTGTTAAGTCCTTCTCTGGTGAAGAGTTGGCTATGTTTCCCATCGTAAAGGTTACTAGGTTTAAACATGATATACTTGACAAGACTTATCCTACACTGAAGCTCAACAAGTGTAACTTTGTTACTAAAACCATATAAAAATAAATAAATAATCAAACTCACTCCTGTGTATATGAAGACCTCTTACAAGCTTAGAAAGCCACAGAAAGAAAATCCTTTGTCAAAACAAAGTTGATGTGGATTCCCAAAAAGTTAAACTTAGTTAGCATGTTGGTTTACACAACTTTTAAATCCTGTAACACCAATGACTGATGGTATATTGACAGTGGATGCTCTAGACAAATGATAGGTGATAATTCTAAGTTTCTATCTTTGAAGAAATTTGATGGTGGCAATATGGTATTTGGAGAAAATCAAAAGGCTAAAATTATTGGTACTAGAATTGTGTGCAAGTTTGAAGACCTACTAGTGATCAATGAAATGTTATGTGTTGAAGGACTCAAACATAATTTGCTAAGTGTTAGTTAACTGTGTGATACAGGCAAAAAGGTGTGCTTTGATAAAGACAAGTGCAATGTGGTTGATCTCATCTCAGATAAAGTCATTTTCTCTACAAATAGGTCCTCTGGAAACATATACACAATCACTGTAGATACTCAACCAACACAGTGCAATTTATCAATTGTCGATGAAGCAATTCTATGGCACAAGAGGCTAGGATATGACGACCTTGGTTTTTCAAGCCAGTGCATCCTCTGATGAACCGAAGATTGACCCGATAACGGATCCGAATACAGAAGCGAAAAAGGAAAACAAGACTCTAAGAAGTCAAAGTGACCTTCCATGAGGTCGTGGAACTCAATAAGAACTGATGCGGAAGCAAAAGATCAAAAATATGACAAAGAAGCCCCCCAGGGGCAAAATGGTTATTTTCCAAAAATATGAACTCGGGTGCCACCGAGCACACCGCTGGAAATACAATGAAAAACTAATCAAGATAGACTCAAGAATTGCATGATTCGGAGTCCGGACGAAGGAAAAATGGCATGATGAAGAAAAATGAGCACTTAAGGCAAAAAGGGTAAACTGGTAATTATCTAGGAAGATCCGGATGCAACCGAGCACACTGTTGGAAAGACAGCAAAAAATTAGTCAAGTTAAAAAAAAAGTTCACTCGATTTGGAGTCCAGACGAAGGAGAAGAGCGAAAACAAAGATCGACATCACGACGTTGAGACGAGCACCCCACGAGCACCATGACATGCTAGGGCAAGAAAAGTTCCACCCAGAACTGAGAGCCGAAACGAGGTCCGAAACGAATTTTTCTGGAAAAACACGAAGAAGAAACCCCCCCCCCCCCTGAAATCATGTTTTCTACCATACAACGTGGAAGGAAACGAAAAAAAAAACTCACTGTGAAATCCCCAAAATGCCCCTAGATCAGAACTGGTCAAGAGGGCAAAAAGTTGCTACAGTAACTGTCCTCATCTGAGAGCAGAAACGGGCTAGTAGATGAATTTTTAACACAAAAAATAAACTCCTCCCAAAATCAAATTTTTTACCCGGCAACTTTAGAGAAAATGAAAAAAACTCGCTGTAAAATGCCCAAAATGCCCCTTCATGAAATCAGGTCATAAGGGTTAAAAAGCTGCTAAAATGCAAAACTGAAAGCTGAACTTTGTAAGGGATTTCTGGTACCAAGATGACATTTTCTGGAAAAACACGAAGAAGAAACCCCCCCTAAAATCACGTTTTTTAAGTGACCATGTGAAGACCGGAATTTATTTCTTGAATTAAAACCCTAAAATGCCCTTAAACCGAATTATGCAATAAAAATCATCTAATCGCGAAAGGAGGTCTCTTTCCCAAAGCAAAGTGAAAAAAAGATCCCCGGCAAATAGGAAAAAAGATGAGCTTACAGCGTGAGTTTGTTGGATCTCTCAGTCGCTCAGGAACAGGGGACTTCTATTCTCTTTTGCCTTGATTATTGGAATATCTTATGGCTGGTAAAGCCTCTTTCGAGTAAGTGGTGGAGAAGAATGAGCTTTCAAGATATTCATCTTGACCCAGGTCTCCAATATACCTACATCCAGAATTTCCATTATATTCAAGCGAATCAAGGGGTTTCACTAGCTGTAAGGAATGAGAGAGTCGGGAGATCGAATCACCAATTTGAATTCAGATTTGCATAAAATAATCATTGAAAATTTGACTCACTAGTAGATAGATCAGTGAGTGTTTCGAATTCATTGTCAAAATGTTTTTAAATCTTTTCTTAAAGCTCACACTTTCCATAGGATTATGCATATACATTCCAACTTCATATGGATCCATCCAGATGGGTCAGCTCGGTCTTTATGTGCAGGTCTAAAGCATTTTCAGAAATGAATTTCAAACAAAGAGCATTTCACCCTGCATGCTCCTATAGTGCAATGCAGTTGTTTTCTTCCGCAAAACAAGAACATTAGCACTATGGAAATACAATAAACAATGCTACACAAGGAGACGTACGGAGATCAGCAGACAGAGCTCGAGAAAGAAAGGCAGAATGTCACCAGAACTTATAGAGGGCTACGTCTAAGGCAAATCTTTATTGAGATCAGGCAACAATTGGACTGACTTATAGCCTCAGGAAGAAAATGAATGGAAGAAAGATCAAAACAATCAGACTAAATAGGAAATTCCCAGATAAGGGGTTCGCCCATTGATGCTTCTTTCTGCTTTTTTTCTTTCCTGCGTTAACATCTGCCTTGCTAAAACTCGAAGATCTTAGTTGCAGTAGCTCTAACATCCCAGGAAAATCCTCTTATTTTCTCGTTGATTACACGAGCCTCTACTTCCCGGCAGAAGGCCTTACTTGCACTTTTGAGGGAAGCAGTTTTCCTAATTTCTTTCTTCTACTTACGTTCTTCCTTCCAACAGTCATCTAAGTGAAGACAAGGGCGTGATTTGTGATACCCCTCGATTCTAGAGCCACGAGTGATCAAGTCCGAGCACAGATCCGAGGGACACTAAACAATTTAAGTATATGAACAAACATGAGTACAAAAGGAATAAATAATAAATAATTAAGCTGAAAAGAATCTAATTAATAAATCTTCGAAATAAAACTAATATAATCCAAACTTTCCAAAACCTCTAATATTAGTACAACTCAAGAATCCATCTAGTGGACCCCTAATAAAAACCCAATAGAAAGTAAATTACTGAAATAAAATCCAAAGCTAAAACATGAGGGAAAATCCAATGTAGTTGGAGGAGTGAGTGACTGTCTTTGCTCAGCACGATCAACCTCTAAGACTGGAACTGTCAAACACTTGAAAAATAATAGTGGGTCAGGCCCACGAGCAAGTTTTCCTCGACTATAATCCAAACAAAGACCCGATACGCAGATACATCCTAGACAACTTAACAATAACTATCTAGTCCATAAATATATATACACACACTAAAGAACTCTCACTGGACTACAAGACAGTCTCAACCTGAATAGAAGGCAACATGCCAAATGCACTTAAAGTGGGCATGAGTACCTAAACCTAAAAGGGAACACCTCTACCTATCATAGCCAGTTATGCATCCCACTGCATATACGCTCCCTAACCATCGATTCTAAGACTCAAGCTCATATCGTGGTACTATAATCATACATATATAAAAAATTCATCCAAAACCAAGGTAATGTCATTTAATTGTTCATTGATCTGACACGAAATGTAAGTAGGATTTAATATTATAATTAATCCATTCCTTTATTCCAGAATAGGTAGGACGTAGAGTTTTGATCTAATCCGTCCATAATATGCCACTACCTCATACCAGTGCATATAATCCACAAATCCAATAATTGATACAATAAATAATAAATTTATGCATCAATTAATCCTTAAACAAGTATAATAAAAATCAGATATACACATGATCATATTATACATCCAATACAAGATTAAAATCAGACTATATTCATTTAAGTTGCTAAGTTAACATTTAAGCAATTAAATCCTCCACATCCGTTAACAACATAAAAACTCGTTTAAAATTTCATATTGTTCTAATCATTAGCGTATTATGCATCCAATACAAACTTAAAATCATATCATAATCACAGTCATTAAATTGCTAAAATAATATTTAAGCAATTAAATTCTCCTCATCCGCTAGCAACATGTAAACTTGTTTAAAATTTTATATTGTTCTAACTATTAGCATACAGATATAAATTATGCATTATGGGTCTTTAAGATGTCCTGAAAACTATTTAGAATCCCTACAATCAACCCAAATCCATTTTGGAACTCCAAAATACCTAAATAGTGCCTAAAATATCACTTGTATGCACCAAATCAAGAGAGCCTGCTCTCAAAAATGTAGAGCGTGCTCCACCAGAGAGGGAGCCCTCACCATGGAGCCGGCTCTACTCGTGAAGGAGCGGGCTCCCCATCACATGGAGCCGGCTCTTTGCTTGAGGGAGCCGGCTCCCACTTCTATGGAGCAGGCTTTCTCCCTCTCTGAGAGCCCTAAACCCAATTCCACCTGTTTACTCCTTCGTCCCTGTCTTTGGCAATGTTTAAACACCTCTGTAACTTTTTGTTAGGATTCCTAGGAGTTCAATCTATACCTGAATTTATTCCAGAAGCACTTAAAAACACAGTATGCATCATAAACAACAATTTAGAGTACATAGAATGAAACAATTTATGAGATACGTCAATTTTAATTAACATTAGATAAAATACTGAAAACTCTGAATTAATATGCATACAAGTTTAGTTTTAAAGTCCGATTTAATCATGGAGATTATCTAGGCATGCACAGTACACAGGTCTACGGGAAGGAGTAAGATATAGAACTTGCCTTTGGTTTTAGTTTCGAAACCTTAAACTATTTTCTCTAATTAATCCGACGACTCTTTGACTACCGTTAAACTCCTCTGTTGCCCTTGGTTCAACCCACGCACAACACCCCTTCTTCCTCTCCTTGGTTCATCTTTGGTTCTTGGTCGAAACCCTAACTTGTTCTCTCGATTTCTCTCTAAAACTCTCTATACGTGAATAAGGTTTTAACCCTAGGCAACCATATAAAACTATATTTATAGGCAACTCAAATTAACCTAATTCTAATCCTAGTTACATCCTAAGTCTGCTAACTTAAGGGAAAAGAAAAATAAAAATAAAAATAAAAGATAAATACATATAAGTCTGTATGTGTAAATATATACAATGAACTTATAACTATATATATATATATATATATATATTTACAACTAACTATAATTATTAATATTAATTATTTATAATATTAATAAATATAAACTCCGCAATTATACATATATACCCATATATATATGCAGAACCATCCATGAGTATTAACTGTACCTATTTAATCTCCTATCCAAGTAGTCCATGTGACCTAAACGGCTAGTCCATTATTACTGTCCAAGCCTAACTCCTTAAAATAAAATAAAACAAATATTTAATTTAACGAATGTCAACTAACCACTTAACACATAAAACAAATAGCACATAACATTTAATTACATTATTCAATTAATCAATTTATTCAAATAAAGCATACAATTTAAATTAATAAATAATTAAAACAAATAATTTAATTAGTCACTTAAACAATTATACAAATAATCAAATATAAATTTTTAAAAAATGCAATAAAACCATAAAATAAATACCGAGACTATCCTTTTAAAATTAGGGTTCTTATATGATTCAATCTGATCTCTCTGTTGTGCACTTCTTGTGTTGAGTACGTATACTAGCTCTCCTCTACTTCATCTTCTTCCTCTATCAATGTTGTCAGCTAAGCATTCGTTGTGGGTTCTTCCTAATAAAGGGTTCTCCCTACTGTGTGTATACTTTTGTTGAGTAATCACTCTCTTTGCCTTCTTTCCCAAGGCTGGATCATCAATCAAAATCAAACATCTCTGCTATGCCTCTTTTAGTGCCCTCGTTAAGGATCAAAACATTGTTTGACTCTCATATGCATTAATGGCTTAGCGTTAACGCTATGTCCTTAAGAAGATGAGCAGTCAATTCAAAAAGTTTGAAAAACCCGTGTTTTCGGCCTAAACCCCATTCCAAAGGAGACTAACTACTAGAGGGAGGATGTCAGAGTTGTAGTTAAAAGAGCAAAAGTCATTTAGTTCCCCTAATTCTAGGTTTCTAATGCATTTCTATAGTAAAGTAAAGGATAAGCCACCAATAACTGGTCAGACATCTCCAAGAAATGGGCTAGCTCGAAGATGACCAAATTAGGACAGGGGCCTTTGTTTAACAAATCTGCCTTGCCAATCATAAGCCTCCGCTTCTCCTTTTAGTCATGAAGTTTACCCTACATGGGGATTATGTCTAAGGCAATGAAATATAGTAATAATAATAACAAAGCTTATATAGTTCGGGGGAATAACCCAGCGCCCTTGCCCTCGCCCCATCAACTTATTTTGAACTGACATCCTAGCGCATTAGGTGCCAAGGATTGTGAAGTGCGCTATGCAAATTGGCCCGTGTACCACATGTGACCAATAGTTCGGGGGAATAACCCAGCAGCCTTTGTTTTTCTATTCCATTCTTGTGTAGACTTTCCACTTCTTCAGATAAAATGATGGGATCGAAGCGTAGAAAATACTCTTTCCTTGCTCAAGGCTCTGCATCCAGACTTAGCTCAAAGAAATGACTATATCTGAAAAGTGATTCAAGTGGTGCACTTCTCCGCCGCTGCTGGTGTCGGCTGTACGTTTTGCACCGGTACCTGTTGATATGTCCCCCTCTTCTAGTGAGGCACCTATTACATATGGCTTAAAAGGGATGATTTGCTAAAACAGGCTTACGCGAAATTGCTTGCTTCATCTCCTGACCCTTACTAATCCATTGAAATAGGGAGGATCAGGTTTGTCCTTGCTTTTATAACAACCAAATTGGATAATAGAGGCAAGACTAGAGGATCAACACCAATTCCAGTAGATTAGATAAGGCAAGGAGTCTATTCCGCTATCAAGTTTCCATCTTCTTAGAGAATCGGGTTAGGGGAACGTCTTTTAAATAAAGTACATACCCTATTATCAAGGGGAATTGAATAAGATTTTGCTTCCGCTGCTCTTTCACTCTTACCGCTTGCATCATCCGAGGACATTGGCTCACTTAATTGCCCTTAAACTCATGATTCACTAACCACTTTGGTCCCTATAAGTGCCTAAAACTCCATATTACACTCGAGAATGTCAAAAGAACTCCTCAAAATGAGACGATTCCACACCTGCAATAGGAAGTAGGTCAGCATTACATGCTGCCAACGGATCCAAATCTTAGATAGTTGTTGAGATAGATGGGCTTCTCTAAGCAAGGGAGTTTCTGACTTCCACATTCCCCCATACTTCTCTCTGACAAAGACTTGTTCCCATAGGAAATTCTGCCTGTCTGGACATTTCCTGTCCTTTCAATTGAAACACGAAGGTTTGGAGGCCGCACTTCCTAATAAGTAATAAGCACCAATAGAAGGAAGAGAATGATCAGATCGTATCCTCTCGAGCAATAGGCGAGGCACTAACTTTTCTTTTAGTTCGGATTATCATATAATGATTCTAGAAACCTTTCGATTACTAGTTCGATTCAAGCAATTGAGTGTTTTTACCAATGAATTAAGATTCACTTAAGTAAAGAAGACTAACAAAGCACTCTACAACAGCTATGCAAAAGGAAAGCAGCTTCGAATGATCTTAAGAAAGAGAGAAGAAAGCAAAACAGATCAGAAATCTTTGAATAGCAGATGATGAGCAAGGTTGACTATATGAATCTAAGAATAGTGATGAACGAAGCAATAGGCTGACTGTTAGAAGGAAATAGAAAGCTTACCTGATCACTCAACCAGAAGAAAAGGTAAGTCTAACAAGGTTAAAAGCAGGATAGAGGAATAGATAGCTCATCCCAGCAAACTCAACTCATCCGCTAACCCTATGTATGTGGATTCACTGAATAATGACCTTTTAGGTCTTATAAGGTCATCTGGTCCTGTCTGGGACTAATTGGGACTTAATTAGAGTTATTCCAGCAATTAAAAAGTTTGACTGAAGAGGAAAGGCTTGAGCAGAGAATCTTCTTCTTGAGCTTTTTGGCTGGTGCTTGAGCTTTTTGGGAAAGGCTCAAGTAGGAATTCTATACTTAGCCAAATTTCTTCACTTTATTTCCGAAGTGTCTTTTTCATCAGCACTTAGAATATTTTTGGACTTCTTCTTCAGGGTGCTCGATCACGTTGGCTGGAGTGCTCAAGCCTTTTGCATTATACTCAAGCTTTTTAGATAGTGCTCAAGCCTTTTGTATTTTGCTCGAGCTTTGGCACTTGGAATTTCTGAAGCTTTTTTTCATTTTTTGAGGGATTTTATGCTTAAGTCCTTTGGCAAAGGCTCGAGCACCTTGGACTTCTGCTTGAGTAAGAAAATCTCTGCTCGAGCATTTTTGCCTTAGTGTCTTTTCTTGCTTCAGTGAACTTTGTGCTCGAGCTAGGAACCTTGTGCTCTAGCTTTTGCACTTGAACTTCTCCAGAATCACCTCTTTGACTCCAAGCTTGCTTTAGATGATCGTGGATAACTCCGTAAGCCTCAATATCAGTCTTTAAGTCTCTAGAAACCCGATTTTATCATTTTCTTTGGGAAAGTACCTACAAAAGTAAATAAACTAAAATTAATCTAAAACTGGATAGAAGTATCACTTAGGGTCTTAACATACGCACATTTAGGGGTTCGAATATGCAATATTCGACGCTTATCAATCGGGTCTCTGTTTGGGATGTGGTAGAGTAAAACTTGTTCGTGGGCCTGACCCACTATTATTTTTCAGGTGTTCGTCAAGTGTAGAGATTGTTTGTGCAGAGTAAAGACCAGTTTTCATCACTCTTCTACGTAGGATTCTTCTATATGCTTTTAGACTTTGTGATTTGGTTTTATTTTAGTTATTGTTATTGTTAGAATTTTTATTAGGGGTCCATATGATGGATTCTCGAGTTATAATCTTGAAGGTTACTGGTATCAGAGTATTTGGATTTAATTGAGAATTATTATTGGAATTTTATTATTGGAGGATTTATTTAATTATTCTTTTAGTTTTCTTTTTAGCTTTATTATTTATCCTTATTATCTTTTGTATTCTGTGTTTGTTCATTACCTTAATTGTTTGATATTCCCTCGGTGTCGTGCGCGGACTTGATCGACCCATGTTCTAGAATCGAGGGGTATCACAAGGTGACTTAAGTGTGTAAATAAGATTTACATGTAGGAGATTTAGGCTCATCGGTTTCTCGCACTTGGCATTGTTCGCAGTTAGTGATAAAAGTTGGGCACTGATAAGCGCCGAATATTACATATTTAAGTGCCCTTAATTGCATTAGTTAAGTCCATTATTTGATTTTATTGTATAGATTATCTTCATTTGTGTGTTTTTGTATATTTTCAGGTTTGTTCCTCGAAAAGAAATAAAATTGAGGTTTTGCGAATTCTTGAAGAATAAGGCATGCCGAGCCGGGGCTCTACATGTTTGCTAAGCAAATATGGTCCAATGAACTGGTGGACACATTCTACAGAGCCCAAGGTCAATTTAAGTAAAGTATTTTTGAGCCCAGTTTATACCATTGCGGGCGCCCGCCAAGTTGGACTCGAGGCATTAAATTCTGAAGATGAAATTCCAATAACCTCCAGAATCTGTGGGGCCCCGCCAGTTTATGCGGGTGCCTACTGGTTGCCACCACAGCCCTAGGATTCCCCTTTTGTTGTGCGCAGAAGATAGCCATGGCACCCAGCGAGGGCCCGCCAATCCTAAGGAGTTCTAACCGCAAAATTAAGGGGGTTTGGTAGGATATTTTGCCTATTTTTGTGAGATGGATCATTGTAAAACATTATGGAATATTGGGAGGAGAATTCTATAGAGAGAAATATTGAGTTTTTGAGAGCTTTTGGGTTGTATTTGCTGAAAGGGGCGAAAATGGAAGGGCTGAGTTCTTCGACCTCTTCCTCCCTTGCTTCTATGGGTAACTAACTCCCTTCCTATGGAGGTGATGAAGCCCTTCCTTGTAAGCATGCTCTAGTTGTATTTTAATTTTGGGATTGAAGTATGTATATGATAGTTTCATAGTCTAGAGATTTACACAAGTTGTAATGGCTCTTCATTTCAATAAATGATTGTGTTGAACTTGTTGTCTTGTTTTAGATTGTATTTTCTCACAATTATATTGCTAACATCTTCATAGTGAAATTGGAGATGAGATTATGAAATGGTTTTTAATGGCATGTTGTATGGAAATTTTGATAGTCTAGGGCCTCCCTTTGATGGATTATACTTATTTTTTGACTTCATGTGCTCTCATCATATTTATTGAGGAATTTGATAGTCCTTAGCTTAGTGAACATGTCATAAGCTACACTCTAGTCTAGGTAGTTAAAGCATGTAAAACTTTGATGGATTATACTTAATTCTTGATTTTATGTAATTCTTGAAGATAATGTAGTAATCATGTATTTCTACATATCATGGTCACCTATATAATTTGTTCCCCGACCCAAGTTAATTTCAAGCAAGCATGTTTATATAGTTGGTGGTGGATTCATTTCCCTAGCTCTCTCTACATAAGTTTAATCCATCTTAAATTCATTCCATTTACTGTTTTATGCAAATTTTAATTCCTAGTTCTAAGTGACAAACAAACCAAACCTTGGTTGCCATAAACTAGCAATCCTTGTGGTTCGATTTACCCTTACGATAGACCTATTTTATAATGTTTTGTGTTATTACTAGTGTAGATTATTATTGGTAAACATATTTCAACCACCAAGCACTTTTATCTGTAAGATTATAACACACTCAACCTCTATAAGATAGAATGGTTTGTCTCAACAATTGGGATAGTTGACTCTAAGGCAGTGTGTTAGTGTGTTTGGAGTACACTGAACTGGGTCATCATAAATCACACTATATAATGTACTGTCATTATTTTGGTGTGTTTCTTATCTACTAAATTCACAGGCTCTAAATCCTAAGGGATTTAGTGAATTCAAGTTTCAGTACTAGTCACTTTGACTTACCAATGTGTGAGATCTTTTAGTGTCTGTTCGGTAAGAAGGAAGAAAGAGGGGTGGAAGAAAAATAAGAGGGAAAGAACAAAATTTCTTCAGTTCGGTAGGAAGGAGACACTGAGAGAAAGGATAATAGGAGGGATGACTTATCGCTCATTCTTTACAAAATTCCATCCGCCCAAATTTGGGTGGAAGACAAGAGAGAAAACAAGTGAAGCTATTATAAAAATACAAAATTACAATATTATTCTTCCTAAATATTAATTAAAATTAAACCTTACACATCTTATCTCACGCAAAACACATTCTCCAGCAATCTCTCTCACGGAAGTAAACAATTTAATGAACTGTTCAGCACTCAACATGTAAGTTAACTATTTTCCTAAATATTGTTTTATTCCTTAGCATATTACTTTAACCATACTTTTAGATAGTTTCATATGCTCATAAGAGTTATTTAAACCATTTAAAACCACTGAAATAACTTAGGAAAACTCCAAATGACCAAACAGAACATTAAAAACCCAATTTTACACGTTCCTGCGTAAGAGCAGGCTCTCAAAAGTTGAGAGCCAGCTCTTTCATCATGAGAGCCGGCTCCCTACAAGTGGGAGCCGGCTCTAGAAGGCTGGGAGCCGGCTCCTTCCATGTAGGAGCCGGGGAGTCGGCTCTGTCTATGAGGGAGCTGGCTCCCTCTTTTAGGGAGCCGGCTCTCTATCCTTTAAGAGCCGTACTTGATTTCTGGTCGTCGTCTTCGCCTCTGGTGAAGTTCAGAGCCCTCTGTACTGATTTTATTAAGATTTTAAGAGTTCAATCTAAGTCCAAAAATTTCCAGAAACTCGTTAAATTCTAGTATAAATTGCTAACAAAACTTATCATAAAATCGGTAACAGTTTATGTAATAAAGCAATTTCAGTTAAGTAGAACCTAAAATAGTTTTTAGTCTAATTTAACATGCATAAATGATCCGTTTTAAAGTCTAATTAAATCCCTAGAGACTATATAGGCATGCACAGAACACAGGTTTCAGGGAAGGAGTTAGAATATGAACTTGTCTTCGGTTTTAGTTTTGAAACCTTAAACCACCGTCTCTAAGTTTTTTGACAGATTCCTAGACTGTTGTTCAACACTTCCGTTGCTCTAGGTTCAATCCAAAAGAAATCCCTTCCTTCCCCCTTGAGCCTCCCTGGTTATCTCTCAAGTCCCTCTCTGTTTCCCTCTCAATCTTCCCTTTGTTTTCCTCTCTGTCTCCCAATATGTGAAAAGGGTTTTTGTTTCACTCTAGCAGACGTAAACAAGAATAAATATATAGGCGTCTAAAACCTTAAGTCTGATTATAATGGCATATATATAAGCTTTAATTAAAACCAAATTCTAATTCCAACCCAATTTTAAGTCGGCTAAATCCCACGACGTAATCATAAAAAATATAAAACCCTAACCTTATAGTTATACATATAAAACTAAAGACACGAATTTAAAACATTTAATCTCAACAAATAATTGCATGACTTTCCATATCAGCATATAATAATAAAATAAATAAATAAAGCAATTAAATAATTAAACAAAACAATTACATAAATAACCACATAAATCAATTAAATAATTAAACAATTAATAAAATAAGCAAATAAATCAATTAATCAAAAAAAAAAAAAATGAAATAAGACCATGAATTAAAAATACCGAGACTATCCTTTTAAAATTAGGGGTATTACAGACCCTATCCCTTTTCCCAATCCACATCCAGTTAATAAAGAAAAAGAAAATTAAAAAAAAAAAAACTAAAATGGTAACTAAAAATATAAGTCACGTATAGATTATGTATATTATTTTTATCTAAATAAAATAAATATACTAGATTATTTTCAAAGGACTTTTCTTAAATATATATGTATTATTTAATTATATATATATATAAACCCTATCCTTGGTTATTTATCCGTACCCATTAAACTCCTTATCCAAGTAATCCATGGAACCCAATTGGTTGGCTCATGACTACTATCCATAACCATAAAAATTAAAATAAAATAAAATAGAATAAAATAAAATAAAATAAAATAAAACAACCATTTAAGATATTTAATTCCTAATCATTTTATTACAAGAAAACACCTAACATTTAAGAACATAAATACACATTAACTAACACATAATTCAATTAAACAAGTATATCAAATAAACACATAATCAATAACCAATAAATCAATTAAAGAATTAAAACACAATTAAAATAATTAATAAAATACCGAGACTATCCTTTTAAAATTAGGAGTATTACACTCATCTTTAGCCCCAAACATTTTTAATCGGCTCTCAGGTCATACATTCTGTGACACAGCATAAAAAATATACTTTGTACACAATCCAGAATGCAGAAAGTGATAGAGGTGAAGAATTATTGGTATTTAAGGCCAAAGAAGAAAGTGTTCACCGGAATTCAAAGCTAAAGAAGAGTATTTTTGTATTCGATGATTATTCAATTCTGCAAAAGTATGAAATTCTTTTATGATATTCTTTTGTAGTAGTTGGTTTGATGAAAAATCACATGGCTAAAATTTTGAAATATTTATTAAATCGCTTCCGTTTTTCATTCATTAGGACCATCTTCTTCCAAGGTCAAGATTGTCGTCGAAGCTTCGGTTTTCTTCTTCATGCGACCGTCGAATAAGTAAGGAGGAGGCCACCCTTTATCTGCCGCTTACCTCACTCCCCAATCGTCACACCTCTCAACCTCCTACCACCACCACTAACAATAACTTGGTAAAATCAATTATTGATATCTCCTTTCCAAGTATTACAATGGTGGTGGTGATGAGATCTTTAGATTGTCTTCTCCTTCAACACACTCGTCAACAACTTCAAACCGTCAATGGATCTGGTTCAGCCTTTTAGGATGTAGACGAAAATTAGAATTTTTTTTTTTTTTTTTTGTTTTCCCCAATTAGGATTTTTGTAAAACCGCATCGTGAAATATTAAAATGCCCTTTTAAATTAGGGTTGAAAGTTGAAACTATTTCCAATGTCTTTATTAATTTGTTTTTTTGAGATTGGGTGTCTTACAGATTGGGGTCTGTTGCCTTGCAGTTGCTTGCTTGTTCATCAATTGCTTTTCAATATATGCAATTTATTTATTTTTAACTTGTTATTGGTGTTGTTGGTTTCATATATCTATATATATATATATATACACACACACATATACATGTATACTAGTTTAGGAAATAAGATGAATTAGAAAAAATAGATGGTTGTTATCAATTTATTATTAATTTGTTTCAACTTTCAACCAAATTTTCTGACAAAAAGTATTATTTTTTTGTACAGGTCTATGCAAAATGGGGCACAGTACAAAAAAAAACACAAATCTCAAATTTATTTGCAATTAGGACAAATCTCATAGAAGGTAATTGTAGTTTACCCCAAAAAAAATTATATTATACGGAGTATATAATGGCCCAAGTAAATGAGGTTTTTAATCACAGCTACCCCAGAGTATCTGGTAACTTCTCGTTGTTGAAGAGGGGCACTTTTTTTTCTTTTTTTTTTTTTTGTCCTGGCAAATAAAGAGCCAACTGGCCAAAGCAAGAACAATTTAAAGCAACCAGGAATCAAACAACAACAAACAAGAACCACAAAATAGCAAGAACAACCACTCCAAAGAAACTAAACATAAAGCTAAGACATGACCATTGCCATGAGAACCTTAGCTTAAAAAGTTTTAGAAGGAGTAAAGGCCCCTACACCAACCAATATAGTAATTTTTGTGGCAAAGGACTAGGAGGAATCAGAGGAAATAGATTCATTCACGTGCATGCCCAGCCCTCTAGATGAAACTGAATGAACATCAGCCAAACTACTAGGCAGGCTCAAAGAAGCCATCTAACTCACCCCACCACCTGAACCACCCTTGAACCACTTATCCCCTTAAATCTGAGTCTCAACCAAGCCACCCAAGACTGCATTCCGTCGTTTACGGCCTCGCCTAACCATAGGAGAACCCTAACTATTAGAGGTAGTGGATGAATCAGATTGAGTTCAAATTCCCCGGACTAACTTCGCTTTCCCTTTCTTTCCTCGTTTTGCCATTTGATCCCACCTTTCCAAAGGTAAAATTTGACCCTTAATGGGGAGGTAACAGGATCAAAATTGACTTTATCATCCACCTGTATGGATGCAACATGAATTTGAGAAGAAGAACCCCTAACCAGACCTGCTTCAGGAACAGGAAGTTGATCCCCACCAGGAGTAAAATCCACCACCACACCTTTCCCTTGGCTATCCACAGATGGCAAAATAGGAAGATCAAAAGCCTATGTAGAACCCTCCCCATGACCATCGCTATCTACAAACCTATTTGGATCTCCTACACTGGATAATGCAACGACTGTATGTTGCAAGTTATGCAACGGATTAAAGGATGGACGACCCAAAGGTCTCCCATAAATCCTACGAGAATCACTAAGCTAGTCCAAAAAATGGAGAGCCAGAGAAAAAGAAGGGGGTGAACCAAAACCTCCACGCCATCAGATTAATTATCATCCACATAAAGCCATTTTTTAGTGAGATTATCTCCTCTCCCCTCACCCACTTCTTTCTCCAGCTACCAGAGATCACGACGAATGAACCCCTCAACCCCCAGCCAACCACCATACTTTTTAAAATCCAACCTTGAGTAGCTCTGCTCTATAGTGCAAACTTTCCAATGATGGCCAATAATTCCACACAAAAAGCAGTAACTTGAGCAAGAGATTCCATACCAGTCGGACTAGTGAGAACAACATGCGACGAAGGGGCTATAAAACATCTAACTCCACTTTAATACGCAAAAGCCGAGTGTCCACAAGTACTTTATCTGTACCATCAGTATTGCTCTTATCACATAACTCAACTTTTAAGCATCGACCAAACGAATTCGCAATCCGCTGGCCCACTTTTTCAGATAACAAATTTGCCTTGACATCAGAAACCTGAATCCAAAAAGGGGACACCTGGAAGGAAATGTCAGAGGTCAAGAGGCCCTCCTCCCACACTTTGAGAACCACAAGGTGAGCATCAAAGAGCCAAGGATAGCCTTGAATAACATTCTGGCGGACACCAGCATCAGGGATGATTAATTGAAATAAAATTTTCAACACGTTAAACACTTGAAGCTGTTGGGATATACTAGAGTAAGCTTTATCCTTTGGCCAAAGCTTAGAGAACAGTTTGCTAAATGTGAACTTTGCCCTTACAAGAGTAATAGATTAAGAAGTCCAAACCTTAGCAAAAAGACTATCATTACAAACCTGAACACCCTAAGCAGTATCCTCTTTTGAGAATTGAATTGGCTCTTTCTCAGCAGGTGTTAGGGTTAAGCGACCAAACTGATCCAGCACACCTTGGTCCATCGTTCCTTCAAACAAAAACAGGAAACAATGAAAGAGAGGAGAAACAATTACACTCTACCAAAAGCACACCACAAAAGTGATAGCAACTGAAGAGGAGAATTCGTGAAAACACTCTGTAAGCCCCAAATATATAACCCATAAATGGAAATAAAGCTAAAGTTCTATCATCATAATGAGATAAGCACCGCCATGGCAGTACCACTGGCATAATTTGAAAAAGCCATTTGTGCACAGCTCGAGAAGATACAACAGCAGAGAAAATAAATTCAGAAGCGTAGCAGTCACGGTAATACACCCCATCCACAAACTAACACAACACATGGCAGAAATAAGAAAAGAAAAACGTACCCATTAAGATCAGTATAGGAAGAGGCAGTCGGAAGAGTAAGTAAGTCACGTGGATTGGTCCCACCATAACTGCCAAATCTAGAAGTCTCCATGATGTCACTGATGACCTCATGTCCCATAGAGACGACTTCTACACCCCCAAATTGATAGACTGCCCAAGAAGAAAACCCCCTTTTCTGGCACAATGAACACCATTCAACTCTGGCCACCCAAGATCCCACCGGGAAATGAACAACCAACAAACCAAGAAAACCCACCACCCCCAGGAACATCGCCCTCCACCCAACCATCCTTCTATCAAAACATACCAAGCCACTAACCGCCGAAAAGAGAACAAGTCAGCCCCCCTAAGCGCCAACGACAAAAAGGGGCAAGGACCAATACACCACCAAACAACTCAATAGATAACAATCTGACAAAAAAGATGGCGGGATCGAGAAAACTTACGAAACGAAGCCATAACAAAACCCTAGAAGACGCATAACACACAGGCGCACAACATTGCCCCAATTCGAATCACCAAAGAGCACTAACTAGGGATCTACCTACTCAAGCCTCACCACACCCACCACAAGATCGAAAAGAAAACCAACCACCAATCTCGCCCAAACAAATAATCAGCAGACACAACATACACCGGATTGGGCATAAAAGAGCAAAAAGATACTTGGGAGGACAAGAAAACCCAAAGAAGCCCCACCAAACAGCAGCCAACACCCCAACCAACACCCAAAAATTAGCAAACAAAACCAGAACCAACGCCCCGGATCATCAAAGTAGTAGACACACTCACAAAGGAGTGAAAACAAAACAAGCAAAACCCTCAAAACCTCGATGAAATGAGAGCTGATGACAGAGATCCTTGACGGCGCAAGGTTTAGATTACTATGAAGGGCACTTAAAATTGGTCAAATATAGTGAAAATCTGGATCATGTTATCCCGGTAAAAGATTTTTTTCCTTCAGGGGTAAATTCTGATCACAAATCTAGTGGCCTGTGATGGCACTAAGCCAGAAATATGAATAAATTTTCTCTGAATTTCTAACTTAGCTCAACCAACTCACACTTGCTGCCTAGAACACACAGCAAGTAAAACACTCTCACACACAAGTATAGTTGCAAGAATGTAAAGACAATAACACCCACGAATTTACAAAAGCACAAGGCTTCCAACCTTTTACTGTTATTCACAAAATAGTATAAGGAAAAGCCTTAACCTGTAGAAGCATACAAGTGTCTCTCACAACACAACTCTGTGTCTCACTCTCAATCTGCCCTCTATAGAACCCACATTAGCAATATATAGACAAACTCTCAAAACTGCCCACAACTACCCACTAAAGTGGTGGATGACACCCCCATCCACCTAGGGTCATGCTAGCACCCTCTAAGTGTGCCAGCACTACATATGCAATTGACAAGCCCAACTGCTATGTTGTTGGCATGTTTTGCTCGTGCCACTTATCCACATGAAGTTGCACTCAGCATAGTGGAAGAAACCACCTCCAACCGCCTGTGTGTTGTCTTCTCAAATCTATGCCACATGCATGGGAAGTTATTCAGCACACCCCACTCCCCATATGAGTGGGAAGTGCTAGTAACTTCCCCCAACCAACTGAGCCAACTTAGCCATCTCTTGTAACCATAAGTAACTTCCCCCAACCAACTGAGCCCACTTAGCCATCTTCTACAACCATAAGTAACTTCCCCCAACCAACTGAGCCCACTTAGCCATCTTCTACAACCATAAGTAACTTCCCCCAACCAACTGAGCCCTCTCAGCCATGACTTGTGTGGTCCATGCTTTAAGCAACATCTGAGCCAACCTGGTGAACCTAGCCTGTGCCAAGCTCACTAATCTGCACCCATATATAAATGTCTCAGAGTGCACGGCGTACCAAGTCATGCACACCTGTGTGCACACCCAAGTGTACGCCCAGGTGCACACCCATAAGCGCGCTGCTACACACCGGTGCGCACGCTGGTGCTCATTTGCGCGCGCCATGTCTGAACGCCCTTGTGCACGCAACTGCACGCCTGTGCGCACACCAGACTGAACGCCTGCCAGGGCGCCCGTGCTCACTTGTTTGCCTTTCGGTAGTTTGGATACTCCCCTCTTGTGCAACTATCTTGGAGTGGTGCAACACGTGCCCATGCACGTTGGCTAAGCTCTCTAAGCAAGCCATGCTATAGCCCAACTGATGTGCTTAACAGACCCCTCCCTAGTATAGTTCTAAGAAAAATCAGCACTATGACAAGGGTAAACATCATGTATGCTTGAGAAGTCATAATGGCCTTTCAGACCCTTCCCGACATTCAAATCGAGTGTTGTCTACGCCAACCATCTTCTATAGACTCAAGGTACCTCTCGTAAAGGTTCTGGGCCAAAACTTCAAACTTTACTTTTTTGTCATATTTACAAAAATGCCATTGAACACCAAATGTACGCTGACAACATCCCATGGCTGGGCTTGCAAGGTCCCAACCAAAACACTAGACCATAACGACGAATGGCCTCAACTATCGTTTCATTCGCAGTCGGTCTCAGCTTTACAAAACCTCGCTCCGTCTCTTCTCACCACCACCACCACCACCATCGCCACCGCTGTTAGCGATGGGAAAGAAAGCCAATGCTCAGCCCAAGTCCACTCCAGACCACCCAAAAGACAAAGCCTATCTCCAATCCGTCATCCCAAACGCATATCAATCTTCGAATCCATCCAGTCCCAACTCCTCTCCCATCGTCAATCCGTCTCCGGCGATCTCATCAAGTACTCTCTCTCTTACCTTATCTTCTATATACATATATTACATATACGTATATATGAGTGTGTGTTGATTTTCAATTTCTTAATTTTGGTAGGATAACTTTGCCGGATGGGACGGTCAAAGAGTTTGGCTGCAAATGCTCTAACTTCTCAGGTGAATGGAGTTCTTTGGGACATGTCGAGGCCTCTAGAAAATGACTGAGCTCAAATTATTACATTCGACCGCGACCTTCGTTGACACCTTTTGGCACTCTAGTGCTCACATTCTAGGGCAGGTACAAGCTTTGTCATTCTGTTTATGCATTCAATGTGGTTTCATGAAAAAGTACATCTTTGGTTTGATTGGTTTTGGATTATCTTGTATTTTGTGTAGTCTCTTGAAATTGAGTTTGGTGCAATTGTGCATTGGACCATGTACTACAAGAGGGGAGGTACTTTATATACTGAGATTATTGGAATTTTTAATTTTTTGTATTTATAGGGAGTTTAATGTGATTTCTTCTTGGTCGCATCACTCTTTAGTATAAGATAAATTGTATAATAAATTAGTTTATCAAATTATTAATAATTACTGTATACTAAATCACTAATTAAGTTCAGGCAAAAAAAAAAAAAAAAAAAGTTACAATATATTTAAAGGTATTTACTAACACATAAGCCCATATTAATTTTTATTTTATTTTATTTTATTTTCTAACAAATTTATTAGAAATCATTAGAAAACCAATTTTATAGGGTTCTGGAACTAAAACACATGTATCAGTGTGTTTAAGTGAAATTGTGCGAGGTTGAAAAAAGTGTATGAGCATCCTTTAACATTATGAAACCTCTCTGTTGCATCACAACCTTTTTTTGTTATGACGGCTGTTTATGTTACTAAGAATCTTTGTTAACACAAATAAGTACTGAATTAACATCATACTAACATGAAATGAACTTAGAATATAACTCAAATTAAACAAAAACTTGTATAGACAAGGTCACAAGCGGGCTCCATACTGAACTCTCGAATTTTCTTTTCTCTTGTTGGTATGCTGTGCATTGCTATATCAAGTGTTTGGAGTTGTGTTGATACATGAGATAAATTTTTAAAATGGCAGTGCAGTTTGTACACGTTGTACAAATTTTAAGTTTCCAAGTTTATGATTCAACTGTTTTAAAGAACTTTTTGGTTCGGTTTCATTATATCTGTTATGGAGGGAGGGGTGTTCTTATTTTTCATTTGTTATAAAATGTAGTTTTGACAGCTCATGAAATGATTAACAGATCTTATAGGGTTTATATTATGATGGGTTTTATGGTGACCTGTGCTTAAATGAAGACCATTTCAAATAGATTGCTTCATGGGCATCTAAAGTTGTTGCGGTATTGTTTGTTATCTTGACTTAGAAGTTAATCTATTATGAAGTTGGAGCTTTTACTTCGTTTTCTTTTTGCTAGTATTATGTCATTATTATTATATTGTTAGTTGTTCTTGTTGTCTTGATTTGCTATAAATAGAAATGATTTGGTTGTAATTTGTCATTTATGATAACAAAAATGTAATAAATATGAACTTTAAGATTTTAATATTCATGTTCCAGAATGGAACAAAGTAGTGAATTTTCTTTTATGTTGTCACTTTTTGTCAGCAATAAAATTTTCAGTTATATAATTCCTGAGCATGAAAATGGACTACAAATTAAAAAACAGTAGGTATTTCCTTTTTTTTATTTTTTTTTATTTTCTCTCTATTTTTCTTAGCAAGGTATTTCACTAAAAGGAGGCAAAAGGGGGCACAACCTTGTTCATTTTCAGCAGCATCTATTTATTTACTTTCTCATATTTTCTATTAAAACTTAAACGTCATGAAAGCTGGCAGAGGCCATGTTTGATTGGCAGGCTGTAGGTTACAATGCCTGAAGCTCCATGATTTCAGGACGATTGGTGGGATCATTTGAATTCTGCCAGGTTTGCTTGAAATCTCAGACGGAGTAACAGACCATTTTTTATTCTCAGCATACTCAAGCAAGGACATTTGTTTTTTATTTTGGACTTCTCCTTCTGATTAGTTAATTAGTGCAATCTTGTTATTGTACATGTACCTTGTATCAGATGCATGATGAAATTATGGTTTTTTTTAATGGTTTTGGCTGTGGATGGAACTAGTAAATATAAGATATTAACATTGTTGCAGTGATGGATATTTTATTTTCTTTTTATTTAGTATCCAACATTTTGGGTTTTCACATATTGAGAGGGATGCTTTTTCATGATGGTAAGTAATTCTTTGTGTTTTAGGAGAAACAACCTTTTGAGCGCAATGAGGTATCAAGGGAGCAGGCCCTTGAGATGTTTTCCAAAAAAAAATTTATGGCAAGTGAAGCTCTCATTTTGCATCATACAAAGTATGTGATGCATTCGAATGTCATTAATACTATTTTGACATCATATACATCTTATTGTTTATTTTACCGTCTTTATCAGGTCGAGATTATCAATGAATTACCTGAAGACAAAACTATCACAGTGTACAGGTGTGGCCCGTCGGTTGACTTGTGTCGTGGACCCCGTATACCAATTACATCTTTTGTCAAAGCATTTGCTTGTTTAAAGGTAATGTTTGGACAGTAAAATGGACTAGAATGATTTGCTTGCGTATTTGCAAGTATTTTTTGTAGGCTACTCATGCATTTTACCTATTCAGGCTTCATCAGCTTATTGGAGGGGGAATAAAGGCCGCGAAAGCTTACAAAGAGTTTATGGGATATCTTATCCTGATCAGAAACGCTTGAAGGTTATTTTAGCCAGTGTCCCTTTTTTTGGGGGAGAAGAAACAAGGACTATAATTAAAGAGGAAGAAGGATACATAGACTTGCGAGGATAAGGAATTTTTCAACCTGAAAAGGAGAAAAAGAAAAGTTATCACATTAAACTCAAATCAACAAAGCCTTTTCCCATCTATTTGGATTGGTTACAAGGATCCTAATTTTCCATGCTAACCCAAGGCCATAACCTCAGTTAAGCCTCATGTTACCATGTTTTTCTTTTCTAACTCTACCAATGTAAATTTTGGTCTTCCCCTTTCGCTAGTATTACCCTCAAAGTGGACCGTGTCACTTTTCTTATTTGGTGCACTTAGTGGTCTTCTTTGCATATGCCCAAACCATCTTAATCGGTTTCCTTATTTTATCTCCAATAGGTGCTACTTCAACCATCTAACAAATGTGCTCATTTCTAGTTTTATTATTTATCACACTCCCAAATCTCTTGAGTGATACCTTTATTACAGGAATACATTGCCTGGCTGGAAGAAGTAAAGAAATATGACCACCGAGAATTAGGTAAACAACAGGAGCTTTTTTTTTAATCGCCCACTGAGGTATGAGTTAAAATTACTTAGCATTACTTTATGAGTTAAATATATTCCAAGATATTGCAGCCCTGGAAGTTGGTTTTCCGTCCTCATGGTACTCGAATATACAACAATTTGATGGAATTTATACGAACTCAATATAGGGATAGAGGTTACCTAGAGGTTAACAGTCTAAATCTGAAGTTGAATATTGCAAAAGCATATGATTTGACACAAATATGAGTACTTATATAACTATATTTTCGCAGGTTTTGACACCAAATATGTATAACTTACAACTTTGGGAAACTTCTGGTCATGCTGCAAATTACAGGGAGAGTGTGTTTGTGTTTGAGGTCAGGTTTTTAATTAGTTATGATTATAATTATATTACTTTCTTACTGAGCCATTTGACATTTTAATGACATCTTGATGCTCCTTCCCTCAATTGCTGACAAAGAAGAATAGAGGAAGAGGAAACAAGATGAAAGAAGTATCAAAATGCTTGGAATTTTGCATGCATGTTGCTGGGGCTTGCATGAAGAACCTTGTTGATAATAACAGCTTGTTTTATTCGAATTTTTTTAGTCAGCAGTAGTTATAGGAGGTGGCATGTTTCTAAAATTTTTTGGAGATGTAAGTCAAAGATGATTTAGTTTTATTTAAAACCAAGTAAATGCAATCATTTTATTTGTACACACTATGCACAACTATTTTTAATTTTTAAAAGATATACTGTATCATTTAATTCTCTTTTTCGTTTGAATGGTTACGGTATTTCTAGGCTAAATATTTATTAGCAAGAACCTGCCAAGATGATATATATATATATCTATATATTTTGAATTATCATGGAAGAACAAAAGTAGTCCAATGGTCAGTAATTGATCAAAAAATAGGGACTAATGCATAACAAGTGAAGATAACCACTCGGCACTCTCACATATGCTTTGGTACGAAGATTTTTATGTGACAGCGCTAGAGAGGGTTTCAGGGTTCACTGTAATTAGTTTTTTTGCACCTAAAGATCTGTAAAAACCATGGCATTTTCAGGTTTGTATGGGTGTAAAAATTGGCTGTGATTTAGGGTTATTACAAGGCAAAGCAATCCGAATGGGTAATAGGGTCATTTTTTATTCAGAGCTGGGTAGAGAAGCTACTGTAGCTGACGTAATTGTTAACAATCAGTGGCATTGGCCCCTTCCTATTACCCTTGAGCTTCTGGAACTAAGGGATTCCATACATCCTGCTATGCAGCCTTCTATGGTGGATGACCAGGTTATATGGCTCCCTACTAATGTGAAGTTCTCTATAAAATCTGCTTAGCAGGAGATCAGATTCAAAAGGAGCAGAGTTGATAGGTCTAAACTGGTTTGTTATAAAGGAGCTGTGCCTAAACATGCTTTTATTTGTTGGTTGATTGGGTGTTATTACTAGGGCCAGTTGTGTTTTTTGCAGACAGCACAGAAGTCATCTGTTCTTTCAGTGCTGTTTTGCTAAAAAATTATGGTCCTTTTTTGAGGATAAATGTTTTGTGGCTTGGCCTATTGGTGATTGGCAGTTTATTACTCAATGGGCTGTAAGGTATCTTGTAACTGTTGGAAATAGTGGCCTAGTTACACACACAACACTATACTATTTGGAAGAGAATAGAAATGGAGGAAAATACTTTTTATTTCACTTGATAGAAAATGAGTACAATGCATGGGTTTATATAGGCTTCAAAACATAAATGTAAATGAAACTTAAAACCCCACTAACATACCATTTAGTAGGCAAAACTCCCACTAACCCACTAACATGACCATTTACTAGTTGTAACTCTCATGCCCCCCACTAACTCCAATAAAAAACTCACATAAATATAAAACACTAAATAAAATAAAGTTTAATTTCTAACACCCCCTCTTAAACTTGATTTTTTTTTCAACTCCAAGCAAACTCCTAAACTTGTGAAAATCTGCAAACTTGAGGGGCTTGGTGAAAATATCCGCAACTTGATCTTGTGACTTGATGAACTTGAGCTCCACCTCCTTCTTAGTTATACATTCTCTAATGAAATGAAATCTTGTATCAATATGCTTGCTTCGTTCATGAAACACCGGATTCTTGGCCAAAGCAATTGCTGATTTGTTGTCCACAAAAATCTCCGTTGACTCTTCTTGTAGCATGTGTAATTCCTTCAACAAATTCCTTAACCAAATTACTTGACAGACACATGAAGTGGCTGCAACATATTCTGCTTCACAAGTTGAGAGGGTGACAATGGGTTGCTTCTTTGAACACCATGTAAAAGCAGTATTTCCCATGAAAAAACAATAGCCCGAAGTACTTTTTCTATCATCCAAATCTCCGGCCCAATCACTATCACAATAACCCACAAACTTGAAATCATTAGAAAATGAATAGAATAACCCAAAATCAAGGGTACCTTTGATGTAACGAAGAATCCTCTTAGCCGCCTTGAAATGAGTTATGGTGGGTCTTTCCATAAACCGACTAACAAGCCCAACCGCAAATAATATGTCCGGCCTTGTGCATGTTAAGTATCTCAAGCTTCCAACAAGACTTTTGAAAAATGTTGGATCCACCGTCTCTCCATCTTCATCTCTTGACAATTTAATTCCAACTTCCATGGGCGTGTTCACCAATTTACAATCTTCCATCTTGAAATTCTTAAGAATTTTCTTAGCATAGCCTTCTTGGTGAATGAAAATTCCATCCTTCATTTGCTTGACCTCAATGCCAAGATAATAAGCCATGATGCCAATATCTGTCATCTCGAACTCTCGAGCCATAACCTTCTTGAAATCTTCAAACATTTTTGGATTGCTACCTGTGAAGATTAAATCATCCACATACAAGCAAACAAAAAATACATCTCCATTCTCACTTACTTTGGAGTAAAGAGCATGTTCATATGGGCACTTTGAAAAATTATTGTCTTGAAAATATTTGTCAATTCGCTTATTCCACGCTCTTGGTGCTTGCTTCAAGCCATATAAAGCCTTCTTCAATTTCAAGACTCTATTTTCTTGCCCCTTTACAACATAGCCCATGGGTTGTTGAACATACACCTCTTCTTCAAGAAACCCATTCAAGAAAGCCGATTTCACATCCATTTGGTGGATTCTCCAATTGTTCTGGGCTGCCAAAGAAATTAACAATCTAATTGTTTCCAAACGAGCTACGGGTGCAAATACCTCATCATAGTCAATTCCGGGCTTTTGGTTGTACCCCTTGGCGACCAATCTTGCTTTATATTTTTCAACTTCACCATTTGCATTATGCTTTGCTTTATACACCCACTTGACACCAATTGCCTTTTGCTCTTTTGGTAGTGTGGCAAGCTCCCATGTGTCATTCTTCTCTATGGATTTAATTTCTTCATCCATAGCATTTCTCCATTTTTTGTCTTGTGCCGCCTCTTCAAATCCTACGGGTTCACAATCCGCAAAGAGACAAAAAAGTGTTAGATCACCTAACCTTTCCGTTACCTCATCTGTTTCGTCATATATGTCACGAAGACTCCTCATGCGAAGTGGTGGTGTGTTACTTGAACTTGATGATGATGGAGTTGATTGATCTTGAATTGATGGCGGTGGAGGTGATGTTGGTGGAGAAATGGGCTGCTCTATGCCTTCATTTTCTTGCTCCTCATCTGAAATTGAAAAAATATTATAATCTTCATTTGGAGTGTTCCAATCCCATGTGGCTCCCTCTTCGAATTCAACATCTCTACTAATGACAATCTTCCCATTGCTTGGATTGTACAACTTGTAGCCTTTGGAATTTGCATCATAGCCAATGAACACCATTTTTTCACTTTTGTTGTCTAACTTGGTCCTCCTTTCATCCGGCACGTGCACATGGGCAATGCTCCCAAAAACCCGCAAATGAGAGACACTTGGCTTTCTTCCGCTCCATGTTTCTTGTGGTGTTTTGTTTTGCACACTTCTAGTAGGACACCGATTGGACAAGTACACCGCACAATCAACCGCTTCAACCCAAAATTCTTTAGGCATTTCCTTACTTTTCAACATGCTTCGAGCCATATTGAGAATGGTTCTGTTCTTCCTTTCTGCAATTCCATTTTGTTGGGGCGATCTCGGAACCGTTAAAGGATGGTGAATTCCATTTTCTTCACAAAATTTTTTGAAATTATTTGATGTGAATTCACCACCTCTATCGGATCGAAGAGCCTTTACATCATAGCCACTTTGTTTTTCAACAAGTGCTCTAAATTTTTTAAAAATTTCACACACCTCCGATTTTTGTTTAAGAAAATACACCCATGTTTTTCGGCTAAAATCATCAATGAATAATAAAAAATAATTATTCTTACCAAATGATGATGGAGAAATTGGACCACAAACATCCGAATGGATAAGTTGTAGTGGCGCCGTAGCTCTTGTGGTAGCTTCTTTAGGAAAACTTTTCCTTGATTGCTTTCCAACGAGACATCCTTCACATAATTGATTTGGATTGCTAATGAAAGGCAATCCCTTCACCATCTTCTTTTTGGCCAACAATTCTAATCCTCCAAAATTCAAGTGCCCAAATCTCAAGTGCCAAAGCCAAGTTAAATCATTAACACAAGCCTTCAAACATTTAGCCTCGTCGGCTTGAATATTTAGCAAAAACATCCGGTTCTTTGTCATTGGAACCTTGGCAATCAAATTAGCCAATGGGTCTCTTATCGAAAGACTACAATCCTTCATGGATATATTGTAGCCTTTTTCTAAGAGTTGTCCCAAACTCAAAATATTGTTCTTCATATTAGGCACATAATAAACATTAGAGATAAATTGATGATGCCCATTTCTCAAACGAATCAATATTTTACCTTTCCCTCTTACCGGAATTTGTGATAAGTCTCCAAATGTTACCTTGCCATTTATTGATTCATCAATATCAACGAATTTCTCTTTGCTACCACACATATGGTTGCTAGCACCGGTGTCAAGATACCACACATCTTCTTGATCACTCATTTCACATTTGTATGCTAACAACAAAGTAGGCTCCACTTCTTCATCAACATAATTCGCCTTTTCTTCAACATCGTTAGCAACATTTCTACATTCCGAAGCATAATGACCATACTTTTGACAATTATAACATTGAATTTGAGACTTATCATACCTCCTTCCATATGACCTTGAGTAATTTCCTCTACCACGACCTCTTATTTGTTGTGAGTCATGGATTTTTTCTTCATTGTTGGTTGTGTGTTGACCGCTTCTTTCTCCTCTTCCACGGCCTCTTCCTCTTCCTCGGCCACGTGCATTTCCACGTCCTCGGCCCCTTTGATTTCCTCCATGTTTTTCGTCTCTTTCGTTCAACGAAAACTTTGTTTATAGCACTTGCTCCAATGCTTCTTGTTTCTTCACCACCTTTTCTTCATGAGCTTGCAACGAACCCATGAGTTGATCAACAGTCATGGAATCCAAATCCTTTGACTCTTCAATGGCTACAACAATGTAGTTGAATTTGGAATCCAACGACCGAAGGATCTTTTCAACGACCCTTGTATCAGTCATGGTGGTTTCGCCATATCTCCTTAGTTGATTTACAATAGCCAGGACCCTCGAAAAATAATCTGAAATTGATTCAGATTCCTTCATATGCAATGCTTCAAATTCACCCCGTAACGTTTGGAGGCGAACCTTCTTCACTTTATCAACTCCTTGGAAGGAATTTTGAAGAATCTCCCATAGTTGCTTTGCATTTTCTGCACTAGCAACTCTTTGTAGCATTCCATCATCCAAACATTGATGGATGGTCATCACCGCCTTTTGGTCCTTCTTTCTCATGGCTTGTAAAACATCTTTTTCGGCTTGAGACAAAGTTGCCTCATCTTCTGGCTCATCATAACCTTTGGAAACAACTTCCCACACATCTTGTGCTCCCAAAATTGCCTTCATACGGATACACCAATTTTCATAGTTATCTTTGGTGAATCGAGGCATTTGAAATGGAACCGAATTGTTTGCCATTTCTTCTCTCTCTCACAAACTAGCTCTGATACCACTTTGTTGGAAATAGTGGCCTAGTTACACACACAACACTATACTATTTGGAAGAGAATAGAAATGGAGGAAAATACTTTTTATTTCACTTGATAGAAAATGAGTACAATGCATGGGTTTATATAGGCTTCAAAACATAAATGTAAATGAAACTTAAAACCCCACTAACATATCATTTAGTAGGCAAAACTCCCACTAACCCACTAACATGACCATTTACTAGTTGTAACTCTCATGCCCCCCACTAACTCCAATAAAAAACTCACATAAATATAAAACACTAAATAAAATAAAGTTTAATTTCTAACAGTAACTATCTTAAATAAGGTATTTTTTACAACTATTGTGTACACTATATGGAGTGTGGAATTCTAGAGTCTTCTCCAATGAATATAAAGATGCTGCTATCCTTCAAAAGGAGGTTTTTGAAAATGTGAGGTTGAAGCTATTTTCATACACTGAATAGAAGACTGGTGCAGGTTTGGGGTTTTCCTGATTCTGTATTCAAGTGACTCATGCTGATAGATAAATGGTATTGGTCCTTTTTTTATTGCTGGGTTACTCTTTTCAGGACTACTGTGTTGGTTCGTAGTTGGTATGGAATGAATGATCTTTGGTGTAGTATTGAGCAGTTGTGTTGTTATCAGACGTGGTGTTTTCCCCATAATAGTACCAACAACTCTACAGATTTGGTGACATGTGCCTGCTTGTTATACATTGGGTTTTTTGGTATGTTTGAGTTTAGGGGTTTTGACCCTAGGTTTTTGGTCATACCTTTGTTTCGTCTGTGTTGGTGTTTTTTCTGTTTTCTTTTTCCTTTATCCTATTTTAGTGATTTGGTTATGCTTGTATTAGCCCATTAGGGAGAGATGCCTCTCTTTAATTGTTGTAATGATTGTTTTTGTGAAATGAAATCAAAATGCTTACCTGTCAAAAAAAGAAAAAGAAAAATAGGAAAAAAAAAAAAAAATGGCCGAAACTTAGGTCTTGTCTTGAGTTTTCCCTCCTCAAGACCCTGCCATGGCAGGTCCAGAACCGAGTAATATTCATTTTCTATCTTATTATTATTATTATTATTATTATTATTATTATTTTTCTATATTTATATTTTTTTACAGTGCAAAGGGAGGCATATGTTGGTGCTGTTCATCTTGTTCCTCAGCCTTGAGCATTATTTGTAAGCAATAACTTTGGGTAGTTTTGTAGTTTTAGTGTTAGAGTCGATTGTTTAAAGGAGGAAAAGGGTTGGGCTTTTCCAATAAGCTTTTTGAGGGAGGAAATAAGGTTAGAAAGGTCTCCTAGAAGCTTACGGAGTGTAGAATTTAAAAGGAAGTATGAAGACCCAATGTAAGACCCATGTCTAGAATTTTTTTTTTATCATATCTGCTGCAACTAAGCTTCTTGATTCCATCTGTAGTTGTTGCATTTCCTTCATCTGTTATTCTTTTCCTCTTGTCCAAAGTGCCGAAGATAATGCATAGTATCATTCTCAAAACTTGGATAATTCAGGAGGCTTAAGCTTGCATGGTACCTCTAGTGTTTTTATTAATATTTCTAGAAGAGTATATACCAAAAAGGTTGTCAACGTCTACCTTTGACACATTCCAAATCCCAACCATATGAGAAATCGTTTACATTGAAGTCTTTTTTTTTTTTGATAAGTAAAATTGTATAAAAGCGTTCAGAAGAGGAGCGGAACCCAAAAGAAAAACACAAGCCCACAAAAGGCCACTAAGCCTTCAGAGAGGCCAGAAAATCGATAATCTCCTCTAAAGATTTATGATCTCTCCCTGAAACCCAACAAAAAAGAGTGGAAAGAATAGAAAACTCAAGCATAGAAATTGACATCTCCTTCCCATCAAAATATCTCATATTCCTCTCAAGCCATAAACACCACCACCCACAGAGAGGCATAGCCCTCCAAGCATCCTAAATGTGGGCCCCCACATGGCAACCTCTTCAAGCCTCAATAAGCCCTCTAACGGTTCCCGGCATAACCCAGAGAATCCCAAACAAGCCAATCATCAAATTCCAGCAATCTCGAGCCATAGTACAATGAATGAGAAGGTGATCCACTGTTTCCCAATCAGCAGTAAGCTCAAACACTAGCTTTTGAATCTCCTCTACTTTGTTCTCTAAGTGGTGGGCCAACTGTTTCACATGATATTTTGATATTAGTTGGTTGACAATGCATTAAGAGCATTATTTTTGTTTGAAGGCTTTTAGAATAGTCAACTAGTTTGGGTCTGTGTGTGTAGTGTGAGCCATTGGAACTCTCTGAGTTACAAATTGAATCCTTGATTCTTTGCTGTTTGGAAGACAGATTGATGTATATTGAATGTCCATGGATTATTTTGTGTATGAGAGGATAATAATCTATTCCTTTGTGCAGGTTGAAAATCAAGAGTTTGGGCTTAAGCCGATGAATTGCCCTGGGCACTGTTTAATGTTTGACCACAGAGTTCGTTCATATAGAGGTACATTTTCCTTAAAATATACTTATGTAATATATTGCATTTCTAGTCTTTCAGTATCTCACTTAAGTGATTCATGAGCAAAGTTATGCTTGGTCTTAGAATTTATTGGATAAAATTAATTGAAACTAACTTGATGCTTAGAGTGGTATATCTTGGTTGGTACAAATCTATCAACATCTGAATTAATTGCCTATTGTTTTGATTTGTTGTATCTATGTTACTTGGATTGACTTCGTGCGATGCAGAAGTTTGGTAGTGTTTGCTTGTATATGTAAGATGGCAAGTCATAAAACTTAAATACACATATTATGTGCCAAACATATTGGTCATGTGACCACTTCGGTTAATCTGAAACACTTTTTGGGCTAGCGCTCATTCACTTGCCCGGTCTAAATATTTATTGTTGACATGGTTCTGAATTTAAGCAACTTTGCGTATGGATAGGATGAATTTTGGTTGGTAAAATTGAGTCCCTGATGTTGGAATATTTTGCCAAATTTCAAAACAATTGGATTTTGAGTAAACGTAGTCCTTTAACATTGTTTGTTAAATGGTGAAAAATAAATTTTTCCATCAATTTGGTTTGGTCAAAAAAAAAAAAAAGGAAAAAAAAAGGTTAAAAACGTAGCTTTATCAAATTTTAAGGAAAGCAAGAAAATTGGGAAACTTAAGATTTGGATTGAATTTCCAAATTTGTTGAATATACACATTTCATACCTTGATTTTGACTATTTTATATATATTTTTATTTTATTATTATTATTGTGCTTTTGCCGCTTTGAGCTATCTACATTCAAATTCTCTGGTTTTATAGAAGCTATCCGCTATTGATCTGTTCCGTCGGTCTTGCTACCCCTTCTCCTTCAATTATCTCTCCTTCTTGGTGTTGCCTGTTGGTACTCTAATTTATCTTGTTTCCTACTTCTTGCCGTTATAGCAATAATGTGAAGAACTAGTCTAATTAAGAACCTCTGAAGGTTTTTTTTTTTTTTTTTTTTTTTTTTTTTGGGGTGATGGTAAAGCAAACTGACACACACACCTCCACCAGGACTCGAACCCAGGACCTCCCTTTGGGAACGCTGGGCCTTGGTTCCGTTGGGCCATTTGGCTACCCATTTACATATTAATACTATTATAAGAGACAATAGTTTAGCTTCTAGTATTTAGGAAATTTATCCAGTTACTGATTTGGATCTTCATCTCCATCCAGGATGCATGAACATGCTTAAAAGGTCAAAAAATCTGTGTCAGACCCCAACACGTGTCAGACAAGGCAAAAGATGTATTTGGAATTTTTTAATTTTTTTGACATTTTGTGGAAATGGCAAAAGACACACCACGGATACGTGTTTGACACGCGTATTGCATTTTTGTTGTGGTGTAGATTCAGTTTTGTAGTTCTATAAACAATAAACTAATTATTTTTATAGCTTATTAATTATTATGCTTGTGTATTTTTTAATTTTAGGTTGATGAAAAATAATATTACTCTTAAAATAAAGTATTATATATATATGTATAAAGATATATTTATTTGTCACTGTGTTCCCGCCGTATCCGTATTTAATATTTTACGATTTGCCGTGTCGCCGTTTCTTTATCCATATTATATCCGTTTTTAGTATCCATATTTGTGCTTTTTAGATCTCCATGTTCTTTGGTGGGATCAGTGGACAGTTCATTTTATATTATAGATGTTATTTTTCTTGGATCAACTGGTTAGATACTTGCTTATCATTCCTATTGGGATTTGTGAGTGGGTGGTGGAACACTCATATTGCAATGATCAGAATGTTATGATGCATACCAAATAGTGGGCAATCTAGACGAGGGAACAAACTTAAACTGTTATGATGCATCATATATTTCAATAATATACTCGTATATGTTTTTATCTTTTTTTGCATGACCAGAATGTTGCTTGGCTGGCATTGGGTTAATGTCACACTCTACCGACACAGCAGTACCTGTTTCTGTTTCTATATCTAGCTTTCAACAATGAATTGATGAGGATACTTTCTTCAATTGCGAGCTTTTATTTTGTTATTCTTGTCCTTCAATTAGTATCTCTGTGTGGTTAATTTTTTACATCTTGATTGTTTAACATGCTTTGCAGAACTTCCTCTTCGCCTGGCTGATTTTGGAGTCTTGCATCGGAATGAAGCCAGTGGTGCACTTACTGGGTTAACTCGTGTCAGGAGATTTCAGCAGGTATTCTTTTCGTTGTGTGGTTCATATAAAGCATAACCGGGGGGGGGGGGGGGGGGGGGGGGGGGAAGATTTACTTGGGATTAGTTACGGCTATGATTTTTTAGGACTTGATCAGTCTTTTAAGTTATGCCCTGGATAAACTCTAGTTGCTAATTTTAGTTGCTATATCAGCAATTGCATTGCTATTAGTTGCTTTGTCTCAGTGGGCCTAAACTGTTAACTGTTAGGTATGGTCATCTTTTTATTTTTCTATTTTTTATTATTATTATATTTTTGAACCTAGCCGGACCATGCTAGGGGACCATTATGATCCGGTAATTATCTTTCACTTCCTCCTGAGTGCTATTTCATGGCTGCTGGTGGAAGCTATTTTGACACACTGACATTTTACAGGATGATGCACATATCTTCTGTAGGGAGTCCCAGGTGAGATGCAACTTTCTGATACGTGGCAAATGGGTTGTAAAACCCTTCTTTTCTTGTGTGTCTCTTGTGAATGTTTTGCTTCCTTTTTCAGATAAAAGATGAGGTCAGGGGTGTACTAGAATTCATCAATCACACCTATAATATATTTGGGTCCACTTTTGACTTGAAGTTATCGACGGTATCAACACTAGATCCTTGTTGGTTAAAAGTTATTAATCTGTCTGAATTCGAAGTGTACGGGTGGTATTATATGCTAATGGTGACTCCCCTAGATTACTGGCTTGTTTCTTCAATTTCTGTCTTTTTTCACAGGCATAATAACTACTGTAAAATGATAAACCTTTCAGAAAAACATACACAGCCAAATAATCTCCTATTCTTTCTTCTTTTTTCTTTCTTCTGTGTTTTTTTTTTTTTTTTTTTTTTTTTTTTCCAATTAATTGATTGGGATTTGCTGTGTTTTGTGGAGCCAAATTCCCTTTTGAGTTCTTGCTGCATAGATGGTAGACTTCTCCTTAGTGATATGCTTATGCAATTTTCATGGTGAACTCAGAATACTGACTTTTCAATATCATCAACTAAGCACTTGATTTGTATGGAAGCTGACCAAACTTATTTCTGGTTACTGCTTGGTTTCTTCAAAAACTGATAGTTATTTGCATTTGGCAAGTGTTCGATGGTCTAATAGGGTTTTCATATTTACAGTAATGATGAGTCCATCTGATTGGCAGGTTCTTAAATGTTCTAAACTTACACGGAGATTTCTCTATAATCCCTCTGGTTGGTACTTTGTGCTTTTTTGAATGCCCTTGCTTTTGGTTCATGTAACTTAGAAAAAGGTTTAAACCAGTATTGCCTTTTAAACTTATCAGTACCAAGTCACTAAAAATTATAACTAGGAAAAAAAAAAAAAAAAAAGTCACTGAAAATTATAGAATCTCTACCTTGGGATATGTTCATTTTGCTGTGCAAGAGACAGCAGCATCTCTTTGTTTCAGTCGTACTCTTTTGATCCTGTTTTATTCTGTTATGTTTGCATTATATCTGGTATAGAGAAGTGAAGATTATATTGTATTCTGTGCAAGACATATTTGGTGCTGTAGAGGCCAGAAAAATATCTCGGAGACTTGGCAACATGGGAAAAGGCCGAAGCTGCTCTTTCAGAAGCATTGAATGAGTTTGGGAAGCAGTGGCAGGTAATTGCTCAGTTTTCGTATTACTTTATATGTCTGAAGCTTTCTTTTGTTATATTCACCTTTGTTTTTTTTCTTCTAAGTTTTAGTTGTAATATTTTGGCACATTGATTTTTCTCCTTTGATATCCAACCTATTCCTTTTTGTCATCTTATACATAATTTTGACTGCAATGCACACATAATTTTGACTGCAATGCACACGACTACAATACATAATGTTGAAAGAGAGAGAATATATGAAAACATATATCTTATTGAGTAAGTAATACAAGAATACAATGGTGTTTATATAGGAGACGCTACGGGAGTAGGTGAGTGGAGAACAAGTAAACCTTATACATGGTAATTCTATATATGGTAATGAGGGGTAGGTGACAACTCATATAATACTATAAAACGTGACAACTCATACAATACTGTACAACACTCCCCCTCAAGTTGAAAAGTAAATGTCAATAACTCCCAACTTGCTACATATGGAATCAATAGAGTTCTTGAGAAGCGCCTTAGTGAAGATGTCTGCCAGCTGCCTACTAGAAGGAACAAAAGGTGTAACAATCTCATTTGAGTCAACTTTTGATCGAATAAAATGGCAATCTACTTCAACGTGTTTAGTCCTCTCATGGTAGACTGGATTGCTAGCAATATGAATTGCTGCCTGATTGTCACAATGGAGAGGAATTGGGCACTGGACTGAAATTCCAAGTTCTTGTAAAAGAGTTTTCAACCAAGTAAGTTCACAGGCAGTGTGTGCCTTGGCACGATACTCTAATTCAGCACTGGAACGAGCCACTACTGACTATTTCTTACTCCTCCAAGTTACTTGATTTCCTCCTATGAAGGTGCAGTAACCCGTGGTGGACCGTCGATTAGAAGGAGAACCGGCCTAATTTGCATCTGTGTACCCCTCAATCTGAAGATGTCCAGAAGATTGATAAAGCAGACCATGTCCCGGAGAACCTTGAGATACTTCAAGATGCGTACAACTGCCTCTATATGTGGTACCCGAGGACTGGTCATGAATTGGCTCACAACACTTACTGTATAGGAGATGTCTGGACGAGTGATTGTGAGGTAAATAAGTTTACCCACGAGTCTCCGATACAACTCTGGATCATCGAGTGGGTCATCATCATCCACCTTGAGTTTTACATTAGTCTCCATGGGTGTAGCTATAGGTTTCAAACCAAGATATCCAGTATCCTGTAAGAGATCAAGAGTATACTTCCGCTGAGAAAGACTAATGCCTTACTTTGACCGAAGTTTGCCCAAATCCTTAGTAAGGAAGCTAGAACTCAAGTGATGGAATAGAACTTGTATCCCATCTTTGTCACTGCTGGTGATAACGATATCATCTACGTACCATAAGAAGCACAATAACACGTTTCGTTTTCTTAAAAAAGAGAGAGTGGTTAGCCTGGCTTCTGGTCATACCATGAGCTACCACTTCTTTACTGAACTTATCAAACCATGCACGAGGGGACTGTTTGAGGCCATAGATAGACTTCTTGAGATGACACACACACTCCCCCTTAGACTCAAACCTAGGTGGTTGAGTTATATAGACTTTCTCAGTAAGGTCACCGTGCAGAAAGGCATTTTTAACATCAAGTTGATGAAGTGGCCAGTTTAGATTAGCTGTAAAAGAGATTATTACACGAACATAATTCAGTTTGGCCACAAGAGAGAACATCTTAGTATAATCAAGGCCGTAAGCCTGAGTGTAGCCTTTAGCAACAAGTTGAGCTTTGAGACGGTCAACAGTACCATCAGGCTTTTATTTAACAATAAAAACCCAGCAACAACCAACAACCTGAGTATTAGCAGGCTTAGGAACAAGGTCCCAAGTATGATTCAATTTTAAAGCGTTTATTTCTTCTTCCATAGCTTTCCTCCACCCTAGATGAGAAAGTGTCTCCCTGTAGGACTTAGGAAGAGTAATAGAGGATAATGACAAAGAAAAAGCTTGAAAGAAGGAGGATAATTTATTATATGATACAAAATTAGAGATAAGGTGATTGGTACAAGACCGTTTACCTTTCCGAACAACAATAAGTTTATCAAGATTAGAGTCTGAAGAGATGGAAGAATCTCCACGCGTTGAAGCGATTGGTGGAAGTGGCAAGGTTGGGTTTACTACTTCAGTCGTTGGAACATGATTAACTACTCTTTTCCGGCGACGAGCATAAACACGAAGAGTTGGTGGGATGTTAGAATCAAAAACTAGAGTTGGAAGAACAAAGTATTGAAGAATAGAGTCCTCCAAACGACTGCCTTCTTGGGAATAATAAGGAACATCCTCAAAGAAAGTTACATCTGCACACACAAATTATTTACGAGGAGTTAGACTGTAACATTTATATCCCTTTTGAGTGCGAGAATAACCTAAGAAAATACATTTGTGAGCACGAGGATCAAGTTTGTCTCGTCCCGGGCTTAGATTATGAACAAAACAGACACATCCAAATACCTTTGGAGAAATGGAAAAAGGGTTTTTATCAAGAAACATCATTTGGAAGGGTGATTTTTCTTGAAGGACCCTAGAAGGCATGCAATTTAAAAGATAAGCAGCAACCAGAACTGCATTTGCCTAAAAATGTTTTGGAACATGCATTTGAATTATTAAGGCACGAGCGATAGCTAGGAGTGGGCCATTCTTCCGTTCAACAACTCCATTTTGTTGAGGGCTATCAACACAAGATGTTTGATGGATAATGCCCCTCGACTCAAGAAACTTTTGAAAAACATGAAGTGTATATTCAAGGGCATTGTCAGTTCTAAGAACAATAAATTTTGCATCAAACTGATTTTGAATTTCAGCATTAAAGGATTAAAAATTAGAGAAAACTTGAGATCTATCTTTAAGAATATAAACCCAAGTTAAACATGAATAATCATTAATAAATGACACAAAATAACGAGTACCAAATAAACCAGTAGTACGAGCTGGTCCCCAAACATTCGAATGTACTAACTCAACAGGTTTTAAACTTTTATTATCAAAACGAGACTTAAAAGTAGTCCGACGATGTTTACTGAGGTCGCAAGTAGTACAATTAAACTTAGCAAAATCAACTAAAGAAGGGACTAAGGCTCGAAGACTATTTGAAGAGGGATGTCCAAGGCGGTAATGCCACTGGTAAGCTAAATAGGAGGTGGAATGTAGAGCTATTGGAGCAGTAATTGGCTGGAAGTAGTAAAGACCATCCTTCTCAAACCCCCCACCAATCATCTTCTACATCATGAGATCCTGAAAAACACAACGGGAAGGAGAAAAAGTAGCTGTGCAATTTAAATCTGATATGATTTTGCGAACTAACAATAAATTGAATGAAAATTGAGGGATATATAAAACTGATGAAAAAGTGAGACCCGAAGTGCGGAAGGTACCAATTCCATGAACAGGTGATTTGGCACCATTCGCTATAGTAACAACCGATGGTGAGAAAACATGAGAAATATTAGAAAGAAGAGATGGGTTACCTGTTATGTGTGATCGGATGCCCCTGAATCACTGATCCAAGGTGTAGAAGAGGAAGCATGGAGACATGTATTACCTGAAGTAACGATAGTAGTGGTGGAAGAGGGCTGATTTGCACGCTCAATCTTTACCAGAGAATCATATTCGGCTTTGGAGAGAACGACTTGTTCATTCACAAGAGTGGGAGTAGTCTCCTTTGAAACCGAAGCTTGATTAGCCCAAGCTGGCTTGCCATGAAGAGCCCAGCAGAAGTTAATATAGTGATTGTTTCGGCCACAATGAGTACATTTCTTATTGCCGCGACCCCCTCTGTAGCCACGAGTACCATACCTGGGTTGGAAGGACCTCTGCCCCCTCGTCCTCCACGAAAAGTATCACGTCGCTCAGTAAGAACAACAAAAGCAGAGTGGTTGCCCTTCTCAATCACAGGGGCATGAATAGATGCTCTTCGAACTCGAGCAAAAGTCTCACTTGCTGTGGGTATCCCTTCCTAGACAAAATATGTGAACTGATCGGAGTTAGTTCGGATTTAAGTTAAGATAAAAATTTTGCCACCCGAAACTCCTCCCTGTGCCTTTTTTGTTGTTCTATGTCTATAGTCAATGGTTGGTAGACATTTAATTCTTCCCACATGCCCTTCAATTATGAGTAATAATCTTTAACAGAACGATCTCCCTGTTGGAGATTAAAAATATCCTGGTACAACTGATAAATATGAGAAATATTATTCTCTGAAGAATACATGTCCCTAAGATTTTCCTAGATATTTTTGGCAGATTCTAGGAATGACACATTGTTGAAGATCTCAGGCTCCAAGCTGTTCCATAACCAAGTTATAGTCTGAGCATCTTCTTTCTCCCAAGCCTCAAGAATCTTTTCATCACTGGTAGGTTTGGTTGATTTAAGATATGATAGTTTTCCTCGAGCCCGTAAGAACATCTCTACGGCTTGTGACCATTAAAGGTAGTTTGACCCTTTCAGTTTGGTGCTGGTGATTGACCTATGTAGATGGGATTCCTTAGTATCCATCACAAGAGCTGCCGAACAAATGAGATATAATAGTGAGAGGGAACTGAGATAAGAGAATCAAGATCTAGCCGAGATGAACCCGGGAGAAATTATCGAGGAGAGAGCCGAGGAGGGATCCGAGAGAGATTGCCGAGATGAGAATTGAGATCACTGATGAGTGATTGCCGAGAATAGATTGCTGAGAGAAAGCCGAGGAGGGATTTGAGAGAGATTGCCGAGATGAGAATTGAGATCACCGTGGAGAGATTGCCGAGAAGCGATTGCTGAGAGAAAGCCGAGATGAAATCAAGATCGAAGTTTGAATAAGACTAAAAAAAAAATTTTAAAGAGGGATCGATTTCCGCTTTGATACCATGTTGAAAGAGAGAGAGAGAGAAAGAGAATATATGAAAACGTATGTCTTATTGAGTAAGTAAACACATATCTTATTGAGTAAGTAATACAATAATACAATGGTGACAAGTCATACAATACTAACTGTACATGTATGACAACTCATACAATACTATACAACGTGACAACTTGTACAACACATAACAACCCAATGATGGTGGTGGATGCTAGTGCAACTGGACACGACCTCACTGCCCTTATTAACTGCTGATACCTGTATTATTTATTCGATATCTTCTGTTGGCACGCTGCATAGTTCAGTTGCTGCTTTGTAGAGAATTTCTAAATTGCCTTCATACCATTTTCTTCGTTGTTAAAATTTGAAGTAAAATGTCTAGATTTGCACCGAAATACTTAGATTTTGTGTAAATAATACCCCAAAAATGATAAAGATAAAAGTTGAGGGATTCATCTTATTATTTATTTTTAAATTTTTCATTGAAATGGAAATGTGAGAGATATAAAACAAGAAGGGGGGTCAAAAGTAGTTACACCATTGTGTTCATATTAAGGGCAGCGGTGGATCAGGGAAAGTAGATGGTGCGGCGTCTTGTATGGAGCAGAGAAGAAAATCAGGGACTAAATGGATGCCCACACAAAAGGCACACACAAATGCACTCGTATTGAGTGGAACAATCAACTGGATGATACTTCTTTCTTACTGACGAGTTTTGTTTCTAAATGCTAAAATGAATGCCTGTTGATAATTTAAGCAATAAATACAATATTATAAGATCATGAGAATGCTAGTGGATTTTAGCTGGTTGGATCTGTTACTAGTTCCATGCGTTAGGCAGAAATGTAGTTGTGCTCATGTTTCATAATCAGCTGTCTATTGGTGATTAACCAGGATGGGAGGAAAAAATCATAATCTTTTATAAGTTTTAGAAAGTAAAAGAATATGCCAGGATGGGAGGAAAAATTCATAATTTTTAATAAGTTTAGAAAGTAAAAGAATATGTCTGGATGGGAGGAAAAATTCATAATTTTTCTTTTTGCTTACATAATTGGTTCTCTATGGACTTCCAGTTTGAGTTGTATTTGTCAGCTTGATGTCCTGTGAACTTACTTTTGAAATTATTTTGGACAGATAAATGAAGGGGGTGGAGCATTTTATGGGCCCAAGATTGATATCAATGTCTCTGATGCGTTGAATAGAAAATTCCAGTGTGCAACGTTACAGGTTCAACATGTGTACATGCTGTATTTCAGATGTTACCTTTCATTTGTATTTTTTTGTAGGGTTATAGAATCATTAATTAATGAATGGATACTTGTTATCACAGCTAGATTTCCAATTTCCTTCCTGTTTCAACTTGTCTTACTCGGCAGAGGATGAAAAGAAGATGGAGAGGCCTGTTATGATACACCGTGCCATCCTAGGGTCTGGTGAGCGTATGTTTGCTATACTTTTGGAGCACTACAAACATGGTCTCATTTAATTTAGCACGGTTTACTATCTGGTATCGACAATCTGATGCATATGGATGGTATTGTTCACTGATTCATGTCATTGTGGACTACAATCTACTAGATCTTTGCTTTCATCTGTTGGAGTGTTATCTGGTTCTAATAATTGCGAGTGTTACTGGTGTAGCATTCATTTTGCTTCTTTTTTTGAGGATTACCGCTTGCCTTGTCTGCTTTGTGACTTTCTGTACTACAGAATCGAATCCACAAACTGCTGCTTGCTCTCATTGCAAATAATTGAGTTTGTAAAAAATGCTGTTTCCTAAAGCAACAACAAATAACCTTTAATTTATTAATTTTTTCATATAGGCGATTGGCACACTCTAATGCATTACCATACTGAGGGCACTTGTGCATTGTTTCTCTGTAAAACAAACACTTGCGAATTTGATAGTCATAAAAAACAGTTTTAGGATTTTTTGTTTTGGAAGTTGAAACCCGATTGTGCGGTAATGTGACAATTACTCTCTAATTAGTCAGATATTTTGAAAAGTGATTTTGGTTTTGGAAGTAGAACAAAATTGTTTTCCTGAGTTGTTTTATTTCCTTTGAAGTTTGAAGGTGAAAAGGGGGAAATTCATGTATAAATTGCAGCAATGATCTGATGAATTTATCAAAAATCTGTTCTTTTCTCATTCATATCCTAACCCAGAAGATGTGGGATAACGATATTTTCTATTGCTAAATTCTGGTAGGTGTGGGATAAGATTCATCAAGCTGGTTATTATGTTGATGTCGATTCAAGTGATAGAACAATCCAGAAAAAAGGTACATTTTTTTTCTTCCTTTCTGGAACTCAAATTCCTGTTCTGCATACTGTTGTAATGCTTTGGTGATCTTATGTTAGGTTCATTCTTATAATATTAAATGGAGTGCGTATGGTGGTGTAATCATGTGCCCTCGACTCTTGCGCCTTCAAAAGTTTCTCATGGTGGATCCCTAGGGCATTTCATTAGTGCCACTGACAGCAGATATAAAAGATCTTATTCTTTATTTCCTCACTTTTGAATTATGTATATTTGAATAGCCCTGTTGCAAGTTTATGCAGTTGGATAAATAAATGCATTTAAGTTTTGGGTTGGTAGTTGTATATTTGAGATGTTACAATGCCAAGGGTGCAAATAATTGATTTGATCAAATTACTCAGATATTTTGAATATTAACTGCACAGCGTAACCCACATCAGAGCCCAAGCCTTCCTGTAATGAATGTCAAAGCCCAACATCATTTTCTTTTTCTTTTTGGCCAAGTCCAAAATCATAATTACTCCACCCCTTGTCGGGTCATCGAGCTCCCTTTTTGCAATATTGTAACTATCTTCTTCCGAAGCAAATCCCAAGGTCATTTCCCCTTCAACCCAGTTGATCATAATTGTGTGTGATGCATCTCAATACCCCTGGGCTTCTATCTGCAAGCAGAGCTCCAATTAGTAGATGATATTTGAACTCATTCCCCAAACCCCCATAAAAGGGTGTTTGCACTAGTAGATCGCTTAATCCTCATTTACAACAATGTCCCATCATGTTCTTTCTAATTCATGTACATTGTGATATTCGAATTCTAAGATAAAAGTAGCTTTGACGTTGGTGTGTTTCGTTGTCTTTATACGCTTTGTTTGTTTACATTCCTTTTAATTGTAATTGTATTTTTCTTTCATTGCATTTATAGAATCTGAATATACCATCATTCCTTTTGCTGCTTTTTTCTGGTTCCTTTTTTGCTTTTACCTTGATTTAGTGCTGCTTTCCGTTGACTGATCTTTTTGGTTTCTGCAGATATGGGAGGCTCAGTTGGCGACGTACAACTATATATTGGTTGTTGGTGAAGATGAAGCCAACACTGGACAGGTTCTACCACTCTTCTTCAATAAGTTGAACATGCAAATTAGTGTGGTTTATTATTTTCGTGGTCAAAATGTGTATTATATAAGACCCAATAAGTGTGGTTTACTATGTTCTTTGTCCATCCACGTGTATTTCATCTGTCTGAGTACACTAGCAGGAAACGAGTCTCTTGGTAACCCTAGTGGATTTCTATAACTTGGGGTTTACCTTAAGAAAAGAAGGCCCTGCACTGGGACATTGAATTATAAATTTCTGATAGGTGCTTTACAACATTAATATGCAGAAGGTTGACTGGATAGATGTAAAACTTCTTTTTTATCTCTAATTTTTACATTTCTATCAGTATCGGTTATGAATATTTATTATTTATTTTAGATGAATAATACCGACGAAACGAAAAAAAAAAAGGTTTGAAAATATTAAATTATATTGCAATTTGGTTCATACTTCGTTCATGTCTTGATTATCAAATGCCTCAAACTCTTTGTAGGTGAGCGTGCGGGTGAGAGACAAGGCGGAGCTTTCAGTTAAGAGCATCAACGATCTGCTCACTCACTTTAATAAAGAAGTTGCAGCTTTTCACTAGGTGAGTGCCTTGCGAAGAGGCAGTGGGTACTGAAAAGAGAGATACATTTAAACCCCAGTGTTGAAAAACATTTAATCTTAGTAGAAATTATGATTTATCTACGTATCATTTATATGAAATCACTGCACTCATATAGTTTTTGTTTTGTTTCACACTGCGGATCTAGTCATTATCGTATTTCTTGTGTTGTGAACTTGGAAGCCAACTAGACCACTGGGCTCTATGCAACATGCATGGTTTTGACGCACCAAAAAAAGATGATATCAGAAGATATTATTATATTTAACAGAAGGCATATAAAATTATGGAATAAACTAAATAAATATATGGTTATCAATTACTGTATGGAGTCTTAATTTATAGATTACAAAACTACTTTGTTTTATTTCCATCTGGATCTCTCTGGTGGTGGGTAGTTTTTGCATAAGCTTCTCAAGGCTTTGTTCTTCCATTTTTAGTCCTTGAAAACAATGAGAACCTCTCTCTCACTACCTATCAAAAAAAAAACAGGAGAACCCTATCATCATATCCCCTCTTTATATAAGGCCACCACTTGTACCCCTCTATTTCTCTCTCTCTCACTCACACACACAAGCATCCTGGTTAATTACCAATAGACAACAGTAATTTATGGTTATCAATTACTGTATGTGTGTGTGTAGTATATCATAGATCTAACTCCTAAGTTCTTATTTTCCTACCATGGAATCTAACACATTACAATTTACTTCAGTCCAAGGAATTAAAACTTCATTCCACCTCTTATCCATTTATTTATTTGTCAATGTGATAGAAACATTATGAGGAGCATTTGGAGGCCAAAAATTAAGCTCTATTCAATTAGATGCTTATTCTTGTTACAACTTAAAACCTTAACAAAATTTGTTTTTGAGTATACGGTTACACCAAAGACTCAATAATACTTAGAGTTTGCAATTCAAAATTTTGTTTTGTTAGTTTTGAAAGCGAAATTTGTTTTGTTAGTTTTGAAAGCGAACCTCTATGACTTAGAGGGTTGTTCCATGCCTACTTTATTTAACCCTCTATTGATGTATAAAGACGCCCACCATATCAGCCCACTTTTATGTGAGACCGAATTTTAAATGCCACGATTTTATAATTTTATTTTATTAAAATATCTAAAACATCGCAGCAAGAATAACTCAACATTGGTTAGTTTTCTAGTACTAAATTGAGGAGCTATATTACAAAAATCAAAATTATGTGTTTTCTCTTATCAAAATATAAATTATATTATTTATCTTAATTTTATTATTAGTATCAATTTATCATAAACATGAAAAAAAAAAAAAAAAAAAAAAAAAAAAAAAAAAAGGATTTGTGACTACCATTTTCTAAAATAATTAACTTATTATTATAAATTTATTATTTATAATAAAACTTATTCTTTTTCATTCAATATATTGATGAAAAATTAATAAATTACTTAAATAAAAATACCTTTTTTTCATGTAATATATTCATGGAAAATTAAGAAATTAATTAAATTGTTTTAAAATTTTATAATTAAGATTTTTATTTAAATAATTAATTTCAAATATTAAAGGTAAATTTATGCAATTTTATTTATTTATTTATTTTTCATAATTGGAGTTGTGTTATATTAGCAAGATAAGAATGAAATACAGGTGTAGAGATGGCATACCCTCGTAAGAAGAGAAAACCAATGAGCTGATTAACAATAAAATTGAAAAAGCCCATTGCAAACGGAACAAGCAAAGTCCTAAATGGTGAGATAATGAATGAATTGTATTTTGATGGACATCCAAGACTTCCAAATGAACCAACCTTGCTACAGGACGCCTATGCGGCCTATGTGATCGAGTAGAGTTTCTGTCATTCGAACAAGTTCATCAACAAGTTCTAGCCTCCATTTGCAAATTTTATGGAAAATATGTTTTCAAATTAGTATAAATTGTTTTCATAATTTATTTTAATAAAATAAATAAATTATGTGCAATTCAATAAGAAAATATATTATGATTATTTAATAAAATATATGCGGCCTATGTGATCGAGTAGAGTTTCTGTCATTCGAACAAGTTCATCAACAAGTTCTAGCCTCCATTTGCAAATTTTATGGAAAATATATTTTCAAATTAGTATAAATTGTTTTCATAATTTATTTTAATAAAATAAATAAATTATGTGCAATTCAATAAGAAAATATATTATGATTATTTAATAAAATATAGTTCAGATATTGAGTCATTTTACAATAAAATGTGACATTTCAAAGAGTATTATGCACAAAATATAGTTCATAAGAGTTATTTGTAAATTCAAACATAGTGTTTATAAGTTTTTTTTTTTACACTTTACCCTTACTTAATTAATACATAATGACTAAGAAAAGCTCTGAGTAATTCTATTTTTACAACTTTGAGTCTCTGACACCAAGAATGCTGGTCAGGCCATTACAGTCTCTGATCTTTGACTGTTTGATAAAGAAATCAAACTTTGAGAAATGAAGGTATTGTAATTATAAAGCCAACTATTATATTATATCTTTTTCTTGACACTTTCCAGTGATTGACATTTTTATATAATAACACAACTTTCTAATTTAATTGTCTTCTGTCAGAATTATTTTTATAAAATGAAAATGCATCTGTTATACTATTTCTTTTTCAATTTTCAAAAAAGTTCAAATATTTATATATATACTGCCAAGTTGAGAAATTTTCAAGCTAAACATAAGACAACGTTGCGTTGCCTATCACGGAAAATAAAAAAATTATTAAACAGTTCGGAAATTAGTTTTGTTACTGTTCTCTCAAAGCAGCAGAAGTAAAAAAAATAATTTTGATAGGTGCTTAACATGACATCATATCAATGATTAGTTTGGCTTTAATATGTAAAAAAATCAACACTAATTCAAAAGCTAGATAATTACTAGTATTTATCTAACACCAAATTTAAACGAACTTCAATGTGGGTGATAAGTATGTAACAGCCCATATCCATACAATGGGAGTGACAAGTACGTAATAGCCCATGTCCATAATCATATTAAATTAAATGACAACATCTCCGATGCTCTCTCATTTGAGCTTTCAAATTCAAAATATGAGAGTTGGGTTAAAAAAGCCCTCTCCAATGGGCTCTCATTTGAACTCTCAAATTTTGAGATTCTCAAATCTCCTCTTACATGTAGCAGCTGCCAATTTTTTTTTGCAAGTCTCTCATTTCCCAATACGATGCCATTTGGAATCACAATCTGAAACTCGCATCTCTCTCTCTCTCCTTGTTTGTTGCAATATAGAGAGAAAAGTTCCGGGAAAATCATCCGATCTGAACCAGAGGAAGAAAATCGATGATGAAAAGAGGGTTACTGATGGACCTCGATCTCCAATCCTACGTCGCCGTTCTTTCTCACGTCCTCAGTAACCCTCTTTTGCGAAGCTGACATGACTTTGGTTTTTCTTAGTTGTAGCCGGATTCTTCTCGTTTTTGCCATGTTATGTGTTTTTGGTGCGATGGGGAAATGAACAAAACAGGTGCGAATAGATGAGTCGATGTCGGAGGTTGTGATACGAAGTGTTGCGGAGCTACCAAGATGATGCGATACGAGGTTAGGCAAGTTCACAATAATTGCCAAGAATTCGAAGTAGCCGATGCGATTAATTAGAAATAATTGCAGAAATCGCGCGATTGCAATTTAGGGAATTTCAAAAAATATCCAATTGCAGTTTAGGGCAAGTTTGCGAGTTGCAGAGAGAGAGGGGGGCAAGCTTGAGAGTTGAGAGACAGCTGCTGAAGCTTGTGAACGGCGAACCTGAACTGGAACAGCGGACGATGGAAACTGAAAGATATGTTTGAACTTCTGATTCTTGTTGATTTTGTAGTTTGCAGTTGCACAGAGAAAGAGAGGTGCGGCAATTTCAGAGTGGAGAACGAGAATAAAGATGGAGGCGACTGGGGAGGCTGAAATGATTTGCCCTAAATATATATATATTTTTAATAATACTATAATCAAATATATATAATATACATATATATAATATATATATATGAATTTCTGAAAAAGAAAAAAAAATTATATAATAATATAATCAAATATATAAATTTATACATACATATAATCAAATATATAAATTTATACATACATATATATATATATATATATATATATATATATTGTTCCTTTTTTGACCAGATATTTTAAATTTTTGCTTCTTTTTAATTAAGTTTAATTTTAGTTTCCTTCTAATGTCTTTAACTTGACTTGGAATGTGCCTAATATTAATATTACTGATGCAAATATGAATAGTGAAAATGGTAGTTGAAAAAGAATGGTGGTTGTGTCAAAAAATAGCATTTTGCATGAAATGTACCATTGGAGCAGAATTGCTAAAATGTAGCATTTTGACACTGTAGCACCTGTCAAAATATAGATTTGGCATGCGAAAATAGCTTTTAGCATTGGAGATGCTCTCACATGTTATCTTTATCCTAGCCATTTATCTTTCAATTATTGGACCTGTTCATTCCAAATAAGTCCTAACTACATATTAACATAAATAAATAAATTTAATTTAGCCATGTCTATGCATGCAAAAAAAAGCAAGGTATCTAACTATCTACTCCAAAATTTTAAACTGTTATTTATATAATTCAACATGTCCCTCACGGGTGGCCTTCTTCTTAATCCAAATGTAAGGGTTCACAAGCATACCAGCCGATTCGGTACAAATGGACGGATTTCTGGATGAACCACTGAAGGCCAAGAAAATTGTTTACAAAATAAATGGTGCTTAGAAGATTCAAGCACAACTTCTAAATTCTTGTGAGAGGCATATTTATCCATGGGAACAAATGCAAGGCCGATTCGGTTGAACCAACTAATTTCTGGATGAACCAGGCAATCAACCATACACTCAAGGCCCATAAATTGTTTACAAAATAAATGGTGCTCGGAAGATTCAAACATTTCTTCTAAATTCTTGTGAGAAGCATTTATTTATCCACTGGAGTAGGGATGGCAACGGGGTGGAGTTGGGGTAAAGTTGGCTAAACCCTATTCCGCCTCGTTAAAAAATCCGTCATACCAATTCCACTCAAACTCCGGGACGGATTTGTAATTGGTTTACCATCTCCGCCCCTACTTCGGTAGACAAAATACCAACCCTGCCCCGCATACTCCGTTTAATTGCGCTGGGGGAGGGGGGGCAGGGGAGGATTATGCCTTTTTTTGTAAAAAAAAAATACTAGCCCAACATGCTCAAACTCTCGGTCTCTAAGGCCCATTTATAAAAATATATTAATCAACATAATCAAAAAGAATATTACTAAAGTTACACCTGCCATCTCTTCCAGTACCATAGAAAAGATCAATGTTAAGAAGAAGAATATTGGTTTGTTGGCTTCTCAAAGAGTTACTAGAAGTCAAGGGGGTGCTCCCTTTTCTCCCCCCTCTCAATGATCACATCTTGGAATGTGAGGGGCTTGAATAAGCCCATAAGACAAAGAGAGGTACGTCAGTGGATCAAATCCAATGACTTTCATCTTGTCTGTTTACAAGAAACAAGGGTTAGATTATCTAAGTTTGATGTTATCTCAAAGAAAATAAATAAGAGATGGAGGTGGACTTATAACTATAATTCTCATGATTCGGGTAGATTATGGATTGGTTGGGATCCATTGTTGTTTAATGTCACTGTGGTGAATGAGATGGATCAGTGCTTGCTTCTTAAGGTGAATATTGTTTAAACTGGTGAAATGGTTTATTGTACTGCTGTGTATGCCTCTAATTCAGTTACTGAAAGAAGAAAACTATGGGACCAATTGAATACTCAGTCCTCAATTGTTACTGGTCCATGGTTGGTTGTTGGGGACTAGAATGCCACCAAATTTCACTCAAATAAGTAAGGAGGTCAAAGGGTCCCCCAAAAGCTTCTTGATGAATTCAATGATTGTTTGCAGCATACTGGCTTGACAAAAATCTTTGCTACCAATGGGGATTAGACATGGTGTAATCGACAAGGCAGCGACAGAAGGATATTGGCAAAGCTTGATAGGGTATTCAGTAATGATGCTTGGATGCATCTTTTCACTGGTACTAAAATATCTTATTCTGCTTCATCATCTTCAGACCATTATAGAGTTGTTATAAACATTTTTAGGCAATTTGCAAGTGGTCCAAAGCCCTTCAAATTGCTCAAAGTATGGTGTTTGCATGAAGATATTTCTGAGGTGATTAAGACAGCCTGGGATGAACTTACAGTTGGTACTCTAATTCATATACTTCTGAAAAAACTCAGAAATGTTAAAGCGGCTGTAAAAATTTGGAATAAGAATTCATTTAGAGATATTGAAGAGAGGGTTTCAAGTTCAAAACAAGCTTTGGAGGATTTACAGATTGAACTTCTGAATAATCCTACAAATGATTTGTTTGAAAAAGAGGTTCAAGCTAAGGAAGTTTATCAAGATGCAATGTCTTCTTAGGAGATATTATATGCTCAAAAGTCCAGAAATTTGTGGCTCAAGGACACAGACAGATGTACAGCTTACTCTACTCAAAGATGAAACAACATAATCAGTTTAATGCAATCACTTCTGTGGAAAATGAAAAATGTCAAGTTACAAATGATACAGAAAAGATTAAAATGGCTTTTGTTGATTATTATCAAGGTCTATTTCAGGAGAATACAGTTGAAACTACGTTTGAGGTTCATCCTAGGCATGTTCTATCTTTTGAAGATAAGCTTATTCTGGATTCCCCTATTACTCAAGAAGATATTAAAGCTGTTGTGATGAATTTTATTCCAGATAAAGCACCTAGTCCTGATGGATTTCCAGCTAGGTTTTATCAATCCTTTTGGTCTATTGTTCATCCTGAGGTATGTGCAGCAGTATAACATTTTTTTTACTGAAGGTTCTCTTCCTATTGGGGTGAGTAGTTCTTTCCTCACCTTAATTCCTAAAACTGGTTCTGCTGTTAAACCTAAAGATTTCAGGCCATTTGCCTTGTGTAATCTCATTTATAAAATCATTTCAAAAATCCTTGCTTCAAGACTATCTTTGGTTCTTCCTTGTCTAGTAGGATTAGAGCAAAGTGCCTTCATTAAAGGTAGGAAAATTCAGGATTCAATTATTATGGGGTATGAAATGGTGAGTGAATTTAGTTCTAAGCATCCAATCATGGCCTTGAAAGCTAATATTTCTAAGGCATTTGACTCAGTTTCTTGTAATTTTCTTCTGAAGATATTGGAAATCTCTGGATTTAGTTCTAATTGGGTGAAATGGATTACAAGTCTTTTGAGCTCCACAAGATATTTTATTTTATTAAATGGTTCTCCCACAGGTTTCATTCAACCCTCCAAGGGTTTAAGGCAGGGTTGCCCCCTCTCCCCTCTTCTATTTACTTTGGTAGCTGATCAACTCACTCATCTTATTAACACAGAAGTTTTAAATGGGAGACTTGTTCTGTCTAATACTGCCCAGAAAGCAAATTCCAATTATTGTCATACCTTTTTTGCAGACGATCTCTTAATATCCTGTAAAGCATCAATCTCTAATGCCAGAATCCTTTAAGGAATTTTTAAACTTTATGGTGATGCATCAGGCCTTAAAATTAACTATCCAAAGAGTAGTGTGATCTTCTCTAAACTTGTCAGACGCAGAAGAGCAATTATGAACCTGCTACAATGCAAAGAAGAGCAATTTCCCTTAAAATATTTGGGTATCCCTTTGTGTGCAACTGGTTTAAATAGACCTCATTGTAATGTCCTTATTGATAAAATTTCTCAGAAGCTTAAAGACTGGAGCACCAAGTTGTTGTCAATTGTAGGCAAAACAGAAATGATTAAAACTATTATCACTCCTATCTGTTTGTACTGGTGCAGTGTCTTCCACTTGCCTATTGCTATCATCAATCAAATTCAGAAGATATGCAGAGACTTCATATAGGGTAGTAGAGATAATTTAAAGAAAATTCACCTTCTAAGTTGGGATATGATGTGTAGATCAAAAATAGAGGGAGGGTTGGGTATCAAAAAATTGAAGGATTTTCAGGTTGCCTCCCATTGCGTTCTGGCTTGGGATTTCTTGTTGAGTAAAGATAGACTATAGGTCACTTTGTTTCAAAACAAGTATACAACTAGATCTACATATTGGAATGTTGTTCCAAAGTCTTCTCATTCAGTTCTGTAGAAAAATTTGCTTAATGTTAGAGATTTAATGCTGAAGAACATTCAATTTTCAATTGGCTCTGGGCAACTTTTCAAGGTTTTGACAGACCCTTGGTGTGAGGAGGAAACACTACTTCAAAAATTTGGACATAGATTGGTTAGAAGGCTGGGGTTCTAATAGTCTTATCTTTTGTCCAGTTTAATTATAGATGGAGGATGGAACTTTGCTCTTTTGCAGGATGAAATCTTTAGGCCTATTAAAGACTACTTGACACTCCTACCTATCCATGTTAGACTAGATAATTTACTTTGGGATGGTGGTGCCTTTACTTTCAAAAAAGCTTGGCAAGGCTGTAAAACTATATGTACTGAGGTTACGTGGTCCAAAGTTTGCTGGGGGAAAACAAGACCTCACTGGTCTATACATGGAGTTTTCCTATTTCAAGATAGATTGCCTACAATGTATAATTTGCAGAAGAGGAAAGTGTTGTTGGCTCCACGCTGCTCAAACTGTTTACAACATATTGATACCAGGGACCATGTGTTTGTTTAGTGTCTATTTGCTGGGAATTTTTGGGGTTGGTTGAAGGATACTTTTGGATGGGGACTGGATCTTAGCTCAACTCACACAATAGATGATATGTTGATGTGGTTTTTACAATAGACTAGTAAATTATTCCATACCATACTTGTTGCTGACTGTTGGAGTATTTGGAAAGAAAGAAACCGAAGATTGCATGGTCATAGCTCTAGTTCTATTTCAGAGGTGGCTAGACAAATTTTATTCGAAGTCTTAGATGTGTATAATGTCTCAATTAGAGACATTATTTAATTAACACTTTATTGTTCTTCTTTTTTTTTTTTTTTACTGGAATTGCTTTTCTTTAAGATTGTGACGACCTTGGACTTTACAAACCCAGTGTGTCCTGTGATGACCTGAAACGGATTCAAAATGCGGAAGCTAAAAAGAAACATGTCCTCTAAAGATGTACATCATCCCTAAGACACAAAAGTGGCTTCCTGAGAGATCCCGAGGCTCAAAGGAAGCACGAAGGAAACAAAGGTTTTAAAACCTCACCAAAAATGGACCAAGGGTAAAATGGTCATTTCACCCAGAAATGGGTGCTACCGTACACACCATTGGAAGGAAAATAAAAAATTAATAAATTTAGACTTAAGAATCGCTTGATTCAGAGTCCGGACGGAGAAGATATTAAAATAGAACAAAGAGGCATTCCCCGATTAAGAGATACCATGACCCTATCTCACTAAAACTATCATAACTCTCACTACGGTTGGATTTTTTGTATGTGGTTGGTACCATTGGAAATCTAACTTCAAAATCTTGAAGTTAGGCTCAAGAATGACCTGATTTGGATTTAAAATGAGTGAGATATGGCCCTCTGAAGTTGGTACGACAAAGCTGTCCAAGAAAAAACTGAAAAGGGAAGGTTCCAGGGAGGCTCAGCCGGCTGATGAACAGTACCAGCTGATTGAAAGTGCATCATCAGCTGGTTGATGAACGATATGAGCCAGCCGAAACGGCCTGTTTCACATGCAAACTCTCTGGAATTCACCTACGAGGGCTATCAGTCGGCTGATGGACCTCATCAGCCGACCGACGCAGCAGACAGCAGCAAAAGCTGCTGCTGCTAAGTGTAGAAATGGTACTCAATCCACTTCTAATGCTATACATGCATCCCAACTGTCCTGAAACAAGTTTAAAAACATTCCATGGCTTCAAATATGCATCTACAACATGAATAACCAAAAGAAAAGCTTGAATTCAACTCCAATGCATGAATTTTGTATAAAAACTCGTAAATCCTCCAAAGATAGTTCAAAAGTCAAAACTTAAGAGTTTTATGAAATGTAAACATGCACGCAAACGTAAAAAGACATTTAAGACGCTTCCCAATGGTCCGCGGCCTCAAAATAACCCGAATGCAAAATATGACCTCTTAATGGCCAAAAATCACTTAAAATGCAATAAATGAGACCAAAATGCAAAATCTAGAACAAAATGGTGTTTGGCCCTTGGCCACACCTCATACATGATCATAGAAACCTTATGAAAGAAAAAGAATGGAATTCCCATACCCGATGCAAATATGGTGAAGCGATAACATGACATTTTCCATTATTTCCATAATAAACTATGAAAGCGAAAGTGCATAAAATACAAATTTGATGGCATTGGCCTACGACCTCAACTCATACATGTCAAATACATTTAAAAGAGTGTACTTATGTACACATTACATATATGGAATAAAAAATACAAGTTTGAGACATAAGGCTACAAAAATGGCATTTCATGCTAACACTTGCATGAAATGGAAACTTAAAAGTTAAAAGTCATTCAAGGTATAATGAACATCACGAACCAAGTCTTCATACCTGAAACAAATCCCCAGTAACTTTGGGGTGAGTAACATAAAGCTACTCGTAGGAAATGAGCATGCATCGACCAAACATTTTATAATTATATCACCTTAAGGTGAAACATGTTAAAGGGGCTCATGCCACCTAACATCTATGTCAAAGTGAGACTCAGGGATCATCCTAAGCTATTCATGCAACAAGTATACATGCTCAAGTACATTAAACCTTAGTAAAACATGATATATGACATACAAGCATACATGTTCAAGTACCTCAAATCATACTAAACAAGATAAGCAATATCTAACATACATACACAAGTATTTGATATATGTAGAGTACTCATCGATCAAGTATACAAGCACAAGTATACTAAACTAAAGTAAATACACATAAGACAAGTATACATGGCACAAGTATACTAAATGCAATCTAAACTCATGAAGCAAGTATACAAGTTCAAGTATACTAAATAGGATTCAAATTCCCAAGGTAAGCATCAATTCTCAAGTTATAAGCAATCCATGATTAACAACTTAAAATTAAATGCGAAATCAAATAGTGGAAAGACTAGGACATGCGGTCGCTAAACTAAGCAAGTATTTTCGGGTAATTACGACCCACAAGGTACCACCTAGTGCGCACTTATGACTTAGAAGACTCTTGTCTCCGTACTAGAGCCAAACCCTAGCCATTACTTAATTTATGTCCTTACAAGCTTTCTAAAACCAGTAAGTTTAAAACTGATACAAAATCAAATGCAAGTTACCACATTCCATGCACAAGTAAAGTTGAATCCACACAATTTATGTCATAGAATTCAAGTATAAATAGCATATGACAAGTCATGTCCTCAATATGCAATTTATACATAAAGCAGGAATATTTTTTACAACAATTGAGCCACATCACCATCCTAAGCCACAAGTACTAAATAAGCTTCAATTTAGTAACAAGTTTTCAAGGTAAACAATTGTAATATTCTAACAAGCTATATACCTACACAAGATATGCTTAAACAAATTATGCAAGTCAATGATATTTTATATCATGCTAAGTCCAATTATCATTTCAAGAGACCCTAAGTACTAATTCTACATCTAATTAGTAATATGCTCACAAGGTAATTAATTTCACTATATTTCAAATGATTTTCAACCTAACATGAAAAGTCTCTAAATTTCAAATCAATTCCAAATAGACTCAAATTAATATATGTTAAAGGACATAGCACGATCTTCATATATTACACCCAAAATCCATTTAAGTGACTATAACACTTAAAATAAAATTAATTAAGCAAATTAATTAATTTTTCTCTAGATTTTTAAACAACTCCAAATATCCTCAATTTAACATATGTTAAAGAACTCACCAAGACCTACTTTAATATCACATTACAAGTTAATTTCATACTTGATACAATTATGTGAATTAAACTTTCATAAAAGATAAATATTAAATAAAATTTGCAATTCTTATTTAAATGCTCCCAATTTAATATATGTTGATAAACATACCAAGGCCAAGTTTATTATCATGCCACAATTTAATTCTAAGGTGCCTACCATTATGAGAATTAAATCTTAAACATAGAAAATAATTAAATTAAATTCTAGATCTTAAACAAAGGTATGCTCACAAGTTGTATATGCTTATAAAACAATCAATATAACTTAAATATAAACCTAAGACATCCCTTACCTCAATTTGAGATGAAAATCTCAAAAGCCACCAAAATGAAACCGCTCCGAATCCGACAATACTTCGAGGTTTTGTCGGGGACAACGCTGTGATCATTAAACCCCAAGGAAGACATACCAAAATCCTAACTTGGCCTCAATCCCGAACTCAAAAATTGGCCAAAAACGGATTCTAATAAGGGGGAAAGATGCGCGTCGCCAAGACAAACACAAAACGCAAAGGCACTATGACTTTTTAACAAAAGGAATGAGCTCAAAAGAAGAGAGAGAAGGTGGGAGCCCCATGGGCTTCCATGGCTACCGGCCAAGAGAGAGAGAAGAAGAGAAAATTTTGATTTTTCTTCTTAAGTTGCCCTATTTATAGAAAAACCCTAAAAGTGCCCCGTCGGGTTCGGAAAAGTGGAATTTGAGCAGACGCGCTCAAACGGCAAAACTCTGTGAACGAAAAAGAACCAAAATGAGAAAATATGAACAACTGAAGAAACGTCATTAAAAATTGAGTCCCGAGCAGAGAGATATACCCCGAACAAGTTTGGCGACAACTTGGGCCATAAACCCTAAAACTGGAGAAAAACAACCAGAAGGAATTTCTAAGAGTACACAACTTGACAAAAAGTGAAAATGAATCCTGTAGGAGAATTTAGGCTCAAAATAAGGCATTTAGCAATAACTTTCATTAATTGCACAATGGCCCCTCCAAAAAGTGATAACTGCACTAATGACCCAAAATTAAAATATCTTCCAAAAATATTTTCTTAAAAACCCCTGAAATAAAATATCTTCAAAAAATATTTATGAAAAACACCCCAAGAAAAGAAAAAGTTTCCAAAGAATTATGCATCCATACCTCTATGGGCACCGGGAGCAACCAGAGTACCTTTTTACAAACGTAAAGATACGTATTTCGTGGAAACTACTAAGGATGAAGGTACATGAAAACAAAAACCACCTCCGAACACAAAAAGTGAGGTTGTGTCAACAAAGTGACAAACGGGAAAAAGACAAAATAGGAAAAATGACGAAAAGTGAATAGTGTCAAAAAATGAAAAATGTGGAAATGACGCGGTCCTTTAAGGAAGTTGTCAATTCAAAGGAAAGAGTCTCATAAATCATTTCTGAGCACTCGAGACGACACTAAGTGACGAGAAACCAAACTCAGAAAAGAAATTCCAACGAAAAAAATTTATCCGTAAAATCTGAGGAAAAAAGAAAGGAAGGAAATGACCGGGTCATTACAAAGATCTTATTCTTTCCAGTAAAATTCTGAGGGTATGCCCTTTGTGCACCTGTATATACTTTTTTTTTTTTTTTTTTCTTTCTATACAAAACCGAATTAAAAAAACAAAAAAAAAAAAAAAAAAAAAAAAAAAAAAACAAACAAACATAATCAAGTAACCCAATTTAGTTCTATGGGCCAAACATGTCAAGTTATTATTAACTTAACAACCTAACCTAATGCCTATAACCTGATGAGCGCTGAAACCCTTAAGCTCGAGTATTCTAGAACCTTTATTTATCTTATTATCCCGTTTTAGACTAATTTCATTTTATTGCCCTTTTCAAGCACTTATCCTCAAAATAAGTCAATTCAGCCAAATTAGAGCATAAAAGAAACAATCTTAAGCTAAATGGAAGAAAGGAATAAAGTAGAAGCAAAGTGGTGGAAAATAGCAAGTTTTGATTGATCAGACAAATTTTCGATCGATCTCACAGTGATCGATCCAGCCTTATCAAAATGGATCAAACCCCTTGTCCCTATCTTCAAGAATTTCCATCTTCGATCGATCCAACATTCTTTCAATCGATCGAACTTCGTTGATCTTATCCCCACCTACCACTTTTGTCTTTTTCCCAAAATATCCCAAAAATATCTCAGATTTGTCTTATTCCAAAAAGGTACCGCCAAGGTTTGATCGATCTGGCCATACTTTGATTGATCTAGCCATACTTCGATCGATCTCATCAGAATTCGATCTATTAAACCTCCTCAAGTTTGAAAAAAAACAGAGTCTAGCTCATTAAAAGATGGCTCGTGGTACAATCATTGAAAGGGCCCTAGTGCGCGAAACCTGACCATTGGGTGTGACATTGGAGCTACTTATATAAGGATTTTGAGCCATTTTTACAAAGAGAGATAGAATTTTAGAAATACACACAATCTTAGAGAGAGAGGTTGGAGGAGTCTTGAGATTAGAGAGATACACATCATGTGGGAGTTCTTCCATTCATCTAGGGAGTCTATCAAGAAGAAGATCATTCTTACCATGGAGATAGCCCTTGAGGGTTGGGTGACTACATCAATGAGTGGCTAAACATCTTCTTGGGGTGAGAGTTAGCCCTAAGCATGCCTTCTAGATCTTGATGTCTTGTATTTTGAGGGGATTTATGTTGTTATTCTTGTCTTGATATTTGATTTATATATGAATCTTGTTTCTACAATGATTTGTATTGTTTAATACTTCCAATAGATCATTTCATTCCATTCATATGTCTATGTATGCTAGAATAGATGTTCATGTATTTATCTCTTGGTTTTATGATATTGATGCATGTCTGTGTGTTGTTGCTATGAATCTAGAGATTGTCAAGGCATAGTGCTTTAATAGAATACTCTTGTGGCTTGTTTGATATTCATTCTCATTTCTTGATGGATTGTGCTTTTAGCTTAGTTTAATTAGTTTAATTTTCATGTCCCTAGCTTAGTTGTAGTGTAGTTGCCTCACTTTCTTAGATGAGAGGACAATTCATGCTTGTTGTTTGATGTTCCATGCTTATGAATGCAAGTAGTATAATTCTCTAGCTTGTTAATGTGTTTTGATTGTGAGCTTAAAGGAATGAATAATGGCTTAGTTTGATATATTGTACTATTCATTAGGTTATCTAGACAATGTATACTTAATTAGTCATCTATACTTGTTGATTCAATCAATCACACATATTAGTATTTCAACATATATTTCCCCTCATTCATTACACATTGAGTATCTAGAAAGGTGATGTTTAGTGGTGACCTCTAAGTCTCAAGACCTCTCACTCTTATTTCTCTACCCTTTATTTACTTTAATTGCTTTGTATTGAATTTATTTACATTGTAGTTTAATTAACCAATCAAACCACCTACTAATCCGACCTTGTTTCCATATCAATATTGCTTCCTATCCCTTGGGACGATCCCTACTCACCCTAGCTATATTAGTAGTTAGAGGTAGTAGTGGCACTTTATAAATTCAAACTTGGCCACACTACGCACAATTTGGTGCATTGGCACGACACCACACCATAACCTATTAAATAACTTTTTAGAACTTTAAACTACATGACATGATAAATTGATAATTGATAAGTGCCAAATATTGCATATTCAAGCGCCCTTATTTGCATTAGTTAAGTCCATTTGTAGTTCAATTGTATATATTTTCTCCAGTTCTTTGTTCTGTGCAATTATCAGGTTTGTCTGCAAAAAAGGAAATTAAATGGAAGTTTTTGAAGGCTTGTTGAAGAGTAAATCATTCCGGGAGTTTGCATCTGGAGATCTCCAAAAGGAATCTGCTAAAATAGGTCCATGAAGTCCTTCTACAATGAAAAAGGGGTAAATGATTCTCAATAGGCCAATGCTAAATCCAAGTAAAAGATGTCCATAGAAAAAGGAGAAGAAAATGCATTCTGTGGCATCTTCGAGCGCTCAAAACACCACCTTCAAGCACTCGTGCGGCACATATGAGAAATCCACGTGAGCTATTCCATGTCATACAAGCACTCGAAGAAGCTTCGAGCGCTCCAAATCAGAACAGAATGGTCCAAGGAAGCTTCGAGTGCTCCTACTTCAGCTTCGAGTGCTCCAAACCAAGGCAGAAGGACTTAAGGCTTCTTCGAGCACTCGAAGACCCTTCTTCGAGTGCTCGTCCATGTTCTCGAGCCAACAAATTTTTGTTCCAAGGCATCTTCGAGGGCTCGTACTGCAATCTTCAAGCGCTAGAAGGAACATTGCAGACCCGCTTGTGCCTTGATTCCCTCAATTTCTTATTTCCCTCTTTTATGAGTTGGTTGGAGTTGTTCTTTTGGAAAAGTTGAGCCTTGTTTTGTTGGGGGTTTGGTAGACATCATTTCCACAAAAAGAAAGGGGGGATCCATAAAAAAGGGGATCTCATATATTTTTGGAAGAGGAGAGAAGAGAGAAAGGAGGAGAGGATAGAGTTTTGTGTGGCTATAAGGTAGAGCTCAAAAATGGGAGTTTCCCCCAAGCTTCTTCTTTCTTCTAGGGCATCCATGGGTAACTAACTCTTCCTCTAGGGAGGTGATGAAGCCCTCCCTTGTAAGCATGTTCTAGCTTAGTTCTAATTTGGGGATTGCAATGTATAATCTATGGTCTTTTCATGATCTAGAGCACTTCATTTGTTGTAATGGATGTTGATGTATATGAATGATTTTTCTAAGTTGATTATCTTGTTTTAGATGATGTCTTACATTAATCATATTGCTTATGTTTTCATAGTGACAATGGAAATAAGGTTATGAAATGGTTTAATGGCATGTTGACAGAGAACTTTGATAGTCCATTGCTTAGGTAATCCCTTTGATGGTTTATGCTTAATTCCTAGCTTCATGTGCTTCATCATTTGATTGAATGCTTGATGATCTTTTGCTTAAGATAGTATATTTGATGTTACACCCTAGTTAGGTTGTAATACCCCGTAATTTTAAAGAGTTTATTTAAATTAATTTTGTGTTAGGTTAATTCTTTAATGTGTAGATTTATTCACCTTTTAATTATATATGTTAAATTATTTAATTAATTTTATTTATTTGTGCATGTAATATTGATTTTTTTGTTCTATATATTATAATGATTAGTTTAGACATTTTATTGGTTATGTTTTAGATTAATTAATATTATTTAAATTAAAGTATTTAATTTGTATAATATAATAATAATAATTTTAAAAGTTTATTAATAATAATTATTATTATTATTATTATTATTATTATTATTATAATAGTATTAAATCAATGTAATGATGAAAAATTAAATATTAGGATAGAATTTCATTTACTATGGTAGAATGGTAGATCAAATAACTTGACTATGATTTGCATTGCCTTAAAGCCATATAGGTGGGAATGTTGAAAGTTAATGTAAATTTAGATATTTGTATTATATATATTATATAAGTTGTATATATATATTAGTTAGCCACCTTACCCTTAAGGCAACTCACTTAAGTTAGAAAGCTTAAAAATTACAGAGAGCTATTTTATAAGAGTGAAAGGAAAAGAGAGAGAGAAAAAAGCTTGGACCGGTGTAGGCGATTTTACCCGACTACGCACAACCGGCGGATTTGTTTTAAATCCAAAAGGCAAGTTGTTATCTACTTTTCCCCTTTGAATCCATAAATTATTCATTTAATTTATTTCGGGTTTTTAGAGACTAGAAACCATGCTAGGAATTTTAATAAATTAATTTTTAGTTTATTAAAATAATGAGATTTTAATTATTAAAGAGGTTAGATAATTATTTATTAGCCTATGTAATTAAAATATAGCTAAAAATAATTATTTAAGACTTTAGGGATTTTTTAAAAAAATTTTCTAAGACTTTTCGGGAATTTTCTGCAATTTCCGGCGAGCCTCCGGCGAGGTTTCCGGCCACCGGCAGTGAAGAAGATGACCGGAGTGATCCGGTGTGATGCGGCGCATTGTAGGTTAGTGCGCGCGTGCATCCTGGCCATTGGTAGAGTCTGATTGATCCGGTACATCGCAGTCCATGTTACTGCAGTACACCCGGATCAAGAACCTTTGGATTAGGTAGATTCATCCAGTGTAGCGCGACCATAGCAAGACCATGCAACCAACGAATCAGCAAGTGCCGCATCATCAGGATGCATTAGTGCGCGCGTGGCAGCGCGTGCGCGCACGTGGGAGGTTCTAGACGCGCGTGAAGGCGCGTGTAAGCGCGTACGCGTGTGAGAAAAGTGGCGGCGCGTGTGGGAAGCTCTGGGAGGCGCGTGAGGGCGCGTGTGGGGTCTCTACAGCTACTGGAAAAGTCCAGAATACCCCTAAGGACTATTTTGTAAATTCCAGAACCTTAAACTTGGATTTTTAGGTACTGTGTTGGTATTTACAGGTTTAACGGGCCACGAAATTATTATTTTAATACCCGTTACTTATTCTTATGGCCGATTAATCTTTTCTAAGCATGTATTAGCTCATTTACAGTACGGATATTAATGTGATTTATTTAACGACATTGTAAAATATAAATAGTGTTATTATCTTATTAAATGGTATCAAACATTACTGTTAAATTAAATAATGCCATGGTTTTAGTCATATAAATTATCCATGATATCTTATGGGATGTTTATACTGTTAAAATGATATATAAACCATGATTATTATGCTATGTGCATTTCAGGAAATAAACGGACTGTTTAATTATGTCGCATTTATATTATATGGATGTGTTGCCATATAGAACCATGTGAGCTGGCTAATAAGTTTAGACTCATTTATACCTTATGCATTCGTTGCTATAGACAGATGTGTGGCTGTCGGGGTATGTGGTTTAATATTATTGGCATGTGTTGCCTAATTGACATGCTCAGCATGTTTAGTAATATTATTGGCATGTGTTGCCTAATTTATATGCTCAGTATATTCATCAGTACTTTGAGAGGTGTTATCACTGTGTAGTTCGTTATAGTCTGTGTTGTCAGTACCGCGCACCATGTATAATAGCTGATTTCCCGGGTAGGGAAAGGCGACACTTAACCACCTAGTGTGAGTCTAAGTGATCACCGTCTATTCTGGTTGAGGTCATGTTATACATTGGATAGTTCCCTTAGGATGTATGCAAATATAGTACTCGTCCGATTCATAATGATTAATTTATTTGATTCTCTGATTTGGGTCAAAGTAGAGAGGACTTGCTCGTGGGGTTGACCCACCATTGTTGTTATTTCAGGATACGGTCAGTACCCGTTCCAAGGTTGAGGTTAGCAGTGTGGGACCACCATCCGAACTCATCTACTCTTACGATCCAGTTCAGGGTAGAAGTTTTATGTATTACTTCAGTTTCAGTTTTTATTTACTTTTGACGTTGAACTCTCAGGCTTACATTTAGGGATCCTTGACATAGGATTTCCAAGTTGTAATGGAATACTGTATTAAATAAAGGATGGATGGATGTTGTATTATTTAGTGTTCCTTTCTCGTCTAAATTCTTTTATTATCATCATTTTGTATTCCATGCTTGTATATTGCCAATTGTTTTTGATATCCCTCGTTTTTTGTGTATAAGCCTGATCAACTTATGCGTGGAAAATGTTGGGGGTGTCACATAGGTAGTGCAAATGTATTAGCTTTTGATGGATCATTCTTGTGTTGATTTAATGAACTTCTTAATGATTATAAGGCAACTATGTGTTGCCACATAATTCTTGACCATTACATATATATTGTCTATCCCTAATTTAGTCTTGATCTAGTATATGTTTAGGGTTTAGTGCGGATTCACTTCCCTAGTTCCCATTTTTATTGTCTTTGCCTCTTATTTCCTAGCATTTTTGTTTTATGTGCATTTCAATTCATAATCTTAGTGACAATCTAACAAATCATTTATAACCCCCTTTATCATTTTAAAAATGATTCTAGACAATTAGGTTGCCATAAACTAGCAGTCTCAGTGGTTTGACTTACCCGACCAATAACTCTATTTTACAATGATTTGTGCTATTGCAAAGGTTGATGTATAATTGTCATACCAATCAATAATAATAGTAGAACAATGCCACAAGCCTATAATAGAAACAAACCAATAATGTCACCGTAACTAAAACCTGTTTAAACAATCCAATATTGTCACCATAATTAAATCTCTTGATAAGATTGTAAATGAACCCAAAACAACTTTAAACCATAGAACAAAACACTTGTAGTCTATTTCAAAATAAATAACCAAAAACTGATGAAACTGCTGTTTTAGCTCTTTCCCTTTGCCTCTTTGCCTCTACCCCTTCCTTTATTCAAAATCCTTCAAAAAAAAAAAAAAATCAATGTGAGTTAAAGGTTTGGTCCCAACAAGTTTACATTATAGAACGTTATTGAGTTTAATTCATATAATACATGAATTGTTGAAATCCCAAGGTTAAACGGTTGACCATAATACAAAGTTTGTGGTAAAGTCAACCGCTAAGATTCTCTCTCTATGATCTATTTACTTTAATTTAGTTTAATTTTATTTTATATTCGTGACAAATAGCCAATCAAACAATCCTTATTCTCTTAATCAAAAATCAGATTAATTGGACATTAAAGTAAACACTCATATCTCTGTGGGATCGACACCCTTAATATAGCCATATTCTACAAAGATTCGTGTTATTGCGGTGGTATATTTTGACACACATCAATTTTTGGCGCTGTTTCTAGGGAGATTTGTTGTTTATTTAATTTACAATTAGTTCTGTTTTGATTTATAAGTTTTCGGACTTTTTGATATCTTATCTTATTTCTTTTTCTTTTCAAGTGCAAGAATTTAACAGCAAGGACGAAGAAGCCTAAGGAAAAGAAGCTTCGATTTCAAGATCTATTGTGAGTTTTTGTTGTTTACTTTACTTAAAATTTTTATTTTTGTTACTGCTTGTGCAATTGGAGTTAGTGCATGTTAGGTCGCCGTTCTTTATTAGAACCAATACTTGAATATGACCCTGAACTAGAGAAAACTTTTAAGCAAATTAGAAGACCTAAAAAGAATTCGAACTTGTTAGGAGATTCCTCTAAGAGTAACATGGTTGGTGATAATGCACAAAATGGAGCACGTGTGCCAATGGCACCTGTTCCTCCACAACCACAATTGAGGGATCATTTCATTCCCACTTCATATACATCCCCTTCGTGTTTTCAATTTCCACAGTCTAATGCCATCCACTTTGAGATCAAGCCAGTTATGATCCAAATGCTTCCTACATTCCACGGATTTGCAACAGAAGATCCTTATAAGCACTTGGATGTGTTTTTGGAATTGTGTTCAACTACCAAGTTGTCCATTCTTTCAGATGACGTATTCAGGATGCGAATTTTTCAATTCTCTCTCAAGGACAAAACAAGAACCTGGTTGCATGCTTTACCAAATAATTCCATATCTACTTAAGACATGTTGCAACATGAATTCTTAAAAAAGTACTATACTGTGGGTAAAACCATACCAATGAGAAGAGAGATCATGGTGTTTTCCTAAATCCCGGGTGAACAACTCCATGATTCATGGAAAAGATATAACGATCTGCTGAGGAAATGTCCACACCATGATATTGCTAAATGGCACGTAGTGCAGATCTTCTATAATGGATTATCCGATCCACATAGGAACATGGTTGATGCATCCAGTAATGGAGCTTTCCTTCATAAGAGTGCAGCTGACGCTTGGGAACTGTTTCAGGCGTCAAGTGAAAATTCAATGTAGCATGCTTCTTCCTCTAGGTCTAGGTCTACTCCTGGAATCCATAAGGTTGAAAAAATTTTTGAAGTGGAAAATTCTAGCAAGTTAGCCACTCAAATAAAAGCGTTGAACTGAAGGTTTGACCAAGTCTTATCATTTGGCTATATTCCTGTTGCTACTCAGCACGCTTCTTTGCCAAAAGAAGTGTGTTCGATCTGTGCTAATCCTTCACATCTTGTTGATACTTGCCCTATGATGGGACAATCATCTGAGATCCTTCAGGAGCAAGTAAATGCTGCATTCTCCAAACCAGCCTATAATCCATATTCATCTACTTATAATCCTGGCTGGAGAGATCATCCAAATCTATCATATCAATCAACTGTTTTGCATCCAAAAGGTTCTGATTATCTGGTGTTTTTGCTCTATCCAGTCCATGTTCTAGTCTCATTTCTGGTATGATTACTCTCCTAATTTCGGTCTCGATCACGTTGGCCAGACTTATCATGGAAACGCGACGGCTTCTTTCTTTTTCTATATCAGGTCTCTCTTCTTTGGGAGTTACATTTCTGGTACCGTTACTCTCCGCAACTAAATTTGAAGCTGATTCACCAGAAACAATAGTTTGGCCAACCTGCAATTCCTCAATGGGAACTAGAGGCATCATCTTTTTCTCTTTTTGTGCATCCTCATCCTCATTTAGTATAATGGTGTTAAAAAATTTTTGAAACTTTTTTTTTTTAATGGTGGTGTCTATAAGAAAATAAAATACTTTGAAAAACGGAGTAATTTTTAAAATTTTCTCATTTCTTAAACAAAATAAAAACAAAAAACTAAAATGAAAATCATTTAAAACCACCTAAATTTTCTTAAATTTACATTAAAGGGTATTTTCATATTATAACTTCATTTTAATGGTTTGCATTTTTAAAAAATTTCTTAAAGTTATATTTTTAAAATTAAAAATTATTTTAAAGGGCATTTGTGTCATTATAACATCAATTTTCAATAAATTAGACACTTGGGGGATTTTATGTCAACTTTTTTCTTCCGGGAGTTTCTTACCAATAATTAAAAGTGAAGAGGGATTTTATGCAATTTTCTCTTAAAAAAATTAATAATAAAAAAATTCCAATACAGAAAGACATTGCATCAAATTCATGCACAAATGACATACTCCATAACAATTGAAGGCTACTAAAGAGCCCAAGTAAATATTCGGTCTCTTTAAAGATTAATTTTTCTACTTGATTCACCTTGTTAAGTGTTTGTTGAGAGAGAATACATATTGAGCATCCTTTGTATATATAAAGGAAAATTGAATTACTCGTCACCTTATGGTATCAATAAATAAACCTTATGGAATCAATAGATATAAAATAAAGCAAAATTAAATATTTCTTGGTATGTTCTGAGGCAAAAAGATGTTATAATTTTAAATTCAAAAATTAATTTTGAACTAAGTATGTGTTTTAAGTTTAGGGTAAAGGGCACTAAACCCCCCTAAACTTTCTTCTCTTTCTCAATAAACCCCCTTAAACTATTTGAAAGACATTTAACCCCCTGAATTATTTTATTTGTTGCAAATGTTAAGTCTGCCATTAGAAATTTGACAGAAATGAAGGCATGCATGTCACGTGAGTGGTCCAAAATTTTAAAAAGACAAAATTAACCCTACAACAGTTAAGGAATAAAATATGATATATATATATATATGGAATCTGACGTGGCTGAACGTGGAATCCCTCCATCTCTTCCTCTTCATTCCCCCTTTACTTTCTCTCTCATCCATCTTCGCCCATGGCAGCAGTGTGGAGTAGTATTATAGTCGTATCATACCGGTCTTCAAGAAACATCGGTGGTGAAGAAGGAGTCGGTGCTACCGGAGTTGAAGGGCATGTCGCCGGTGCTTCACTTCCGATGAAGAAGCCCATATTTGTCTGCAGCTGCCGGATCCAAGAGGCCGGGGACCCCATCGTCCTCGCCGCCACCTTCTCCGGCGGCACCCTCCCTCACTCTGTAAAACCAATAACCTATTTTTGGCCTTTCTCTCTCATTTCTCTATGAACAACCACCATCGGCCACCAACCAGCACCATCCTAACCCCAAACTACCACCACAATCCCCACCCTGCCAACCACCACAGGATCCATTACCCACAATCAAAACCCACAATATATATATATATCGCCACAAATCCAACACCACAATTGGTGATCTCTCCGATCTCCTTTCTCTCTCTGCCCCTGCAAATGCAAATACAAATTCAAACCCAAACCCAAACCTAAACCCAACATTTCACCCATTTTCATAGTTCCAACCACTGTCAAATTCTTCTCCTTAGGCATTAAATTAACTGCCCAAAACCATAAATTGAAGAATTGAGAAACCTAAACTGAGTAGAAGTAGAATGTTTTTTGTTTTCTCTTCAATCAATTTGGTTTGGATATGTTGTTTTTAATTTTTTTACATTTTTTTTTATCTGTTCCGCTGGTGCGTTTCAGTTTGTCGCCGTGTGTTTCAGTTCTCTTGCATCAGTGCACCGCCGAATAGTCTGTGCTTGCCGTCGTTCAGAGCACGCAGACATCCAAGTCGTCTTTATTTCCTGACTTTTTCAATCTTCGTCTTCATTATCTTCCTCAGTCTACACGTGAGATTCTCTCCTGGGCTTGGAAAAAGAAAAAGGGTAGCAGCGGTAAAGAAGAAAGAACTAGAATGGAAAAAGAAAAGAAGAGTGAGAAAAGGTTGATGTGCTATCATCTTTTTATTGGACCTAAGATTGTATTTGCCACCACAGTAGTGGAAATTATATAGAACTTAAAAACGGTGCTGTTCAACTCAAGGACTAAAAAGTAATTTACTTTTTTTGTTAACGGTTGGTTAACGATTGCAACAAAATGATACTTCAGGGGGATTTTACTTACTTTAGGGGGATTTCTTGCAATCGGGTCATAGTTCAGGGGGATTTAGTGCACTTTACCCTTAAGTTTATTTGGAAGAAAGTTTCGGTATGGAAAGAAATCAATATAAGGTCATTAAATTATAATATACTAGGTTTAAAAAGGATAAACTATTATTAAATTTTGATATTTAATGAATTTTGTCTTTATCGTTTACATTCTCTTAAACGAGTGTAAAGCACAATAATATAAAATTATTTTTTTTATAACAAATTAAAGAAATTAAAAATAGTATTGGGAACATCTTAACATGTATATGGGAAATAATTTTTTTTTTTTTTATTTATAAAAACCATTAATTTCTACATTTTCATTTGAATGAAAACTAAGAAAAAATTATAATATAGTCATCAGGCCTAAAAACAATTGGTACCGAGCTACCATAAGCAATAATTTTTTTTTTAATAAAATAAAAGCAATAAAAGTAAATAATGCTATTATCTAAATTTGTAAGTTTGATATAAATTATAATTTTTTCAAAAATAATAATGTTATTAATGAATAGGGTTAATTTCATTGACACTCCCTCGGATTTGACCAAATATTAGATTAAAATATTTTTCGAAAATTCTATAAAATTACAATGTTTGTTCCATATTTCACTCACGCCTCAACCGTTATCTATCCGCACAAGAAGTCTGGACTATAATACCATGTAAAATGACATAAACACTCTTTGAATTTGTCACAAGAACTCAATACCCATAAAGAATTAGATAAAAGACAAAAAATATCCTAAATATTTATATATAATAAAGAATTAGATAAAATACAAAAAATATCCTAAATATTTATATATAATTATGATACCATGTATATCTTTATTGCTTCTTTTATATATATATATATATATATATATGCATGTATATCCCTCTCCCCTCACTTGCCACCGCTAGTGCCGCCGGTGACCCAGAGATCTACATTAGCGATCCACCATGTAGCCCCAATTTATAACCACAGTTAACACCAACCCTGCCTTATATGCTGCAAAGAGCCTGTAACATTGCTCAAATTATGTGTCAACAAAGAATTTTTCTTCATCCTTCTCAATTGCTGCAAAGAGCCTGTAACATTACTATATAACTGGATTGCTTAAATCTAGCAAAGAGGATTGTTGCACCCAAAAGTATTTTTCTTCGTCTCTTTCGGATGAATGGCCGCTACAGTGTTCAAAGAGAGCATGTAGCATCAACCAATCAAACGTTTTTTATTCATTATCTCAAAATCAACAAGGCACTTCGCGGAGCTCTACGGACTCAAGCACATAAATAAGGCCAATTAAGGCATGAGCAGTTGATAGATCAAATTTTGACTCACCCAATAGTTTTTTTTTTTTTAATCAAACTGACCCAATAGTTTGATTATTGTCTTCTTTCTCTAAAATTGAACAAACCAAGTTCCCAAATTAGAAATATTCTTGTTTTCAATACACTAACCCTAATATAGCTTTTGCATCACCTCTGCAACCATAGATATATGAACGAACACATGGGCACGAATGTGATTTTTGTTCATTTTTAAAAGATGTTTCGAGTGGGATGCTTATATTTTGGAATATAAATATCAATTTCTCCATAATCACTCTTGATTCATGCACTTCTTGATTACAACTAATTGGTCACACCAAGAATAATTATATATATATATAAAAGCATGTCAAGAAAGTACCTCTGGATCGGTCAAGAATTTAGCTTAAAATCCATTTTGGTTTCTCCAAATTTTCAAAAATAAAAAATGCTCAAAATTAAGATGTATTCAATCTCGGCCTTTGTTAGTCTTACCCAGAATCATCATACCATCTTCCCTTCGTAACCATCGGATACACTTCCCCTTCAACTTCGTACCCATCATACGGTCTTCATCTAGCGAACACATACACCACCACCGCATATAAATTTACCCTCAGACCATGAGAGCCAAAACCCCAGTCAACACCATGACGTCAGCCTCTCAACCAAAAATATCGGGTACGGACCCAGAATCTCAAAGTAAAACGTAATAAAACCGGACGAGTCCGCTACTCAGAATTAGAAAGCACAGAGTATCCAAGAGAGAGAGAAGAGGAGAGAGAAAGAGATAGTCTTGTATGGTCAAATGTTGTTATAAAGCCTCTGAAACTTTGAGGACCATTTCAACACACTCTATCTCTCTAAGAACCTTGGGGTTTCTTTGTTTTGGGATCACAATATTTTTTTAGGGCAAATCATTCCAGCCTCTCCAATCGCCTCCATCTCTATACTCGTTCTCAACTCTGAACTTGCCCTCTCTCTCTCTCTCTCTGCAACTGCAAACAACAAAATCTACAAGAATCAGAAGTTCAAAACCCATATCGGCATATCATTTCAGATTGTTTAAAAAATTCAAAACCCATATCTTTCAGTTTCCATCGCCCGCTGTTCCAGTTCGGGTTCGCCGTTTGCAAGCTTCAGCCGCTGGCTCTCAACCCTCAAGCTTGCCCCCCTCTCTCTGCAACTGCTAACTTGTATGTATGAGTTTTGTTTTTATTTATTTTTTCTAAATCAACTCATCAAGCTCTGTAATTCTTGTTTTGCAAACTAAATCCTATTTGGTGAAATGTTTTATGATCTTTTCTAAATAATTTTTTTTTTTTTTACAATATAAAGTAACAAAATTTGCATTGCATTTTGAGGTAATCACTATATATATATATTTGTTTTTATAACTTCTATTTCTGTAATTTTTTTTTTGGTGTCAATTTAGTCTACAAGAAAATTGGAATCTGGGCATGAAAAAAGAAAAAAGAAGAATCTGAATTGGATTAGAAATCTGCAGAGATTGAATCTGAAACAATTTTTATCAGCATGCCAAGCTTTTTGAAGATGGAAATCTTTTCAGAACTAAAAAAAAAAATCATGACAAGAACTTTGACAAGCAAAAGTGCTTAATATAGGGTAAAGCTCTAAAGTTACTTCTTGAAAATTAAAATACTTACAAAAAACATGCTTTTGAGTGAATTCCATAGTGTTGGAAGGGGGCTTGCCATGAACTACCTCACACTCTGCTTCCACTAGTAGATTCTCAAATAGGATTAGTAAATTGGTCAAAAGAAGAGATAGGGTACTGAGTGGTGAATTGTTCAGAAATAAATTGGTAATTTTTTTTTATTAATTACCCAAAATAGGATCTTCTATGCCTTAATCAGTCAATTGTCTAAAGAAACATTGTTAGTTAACTAAAATTGAATTAAAGAACAGTTGATTTTGGTTGATATATTTTGATTTAGCCCACCCATTGAGAAATCCTGGATGTTTTGTTTCACATAGAAATACAATCTATGTAATGCACAAAGGATATATTCAATCTTTCTGCCATATTTTTATTTTCAAATTTTGGTTTTTGATTTTCTTTTGTTATTAGAATGCAGAATATCAGGGTATTGATTTGTTAATTTTGAAGATTATTCCTAAACTGATGCATTGTACTTTGTTATTGGATTAATTTAACATAAGAGTTGAGTATAATATGCGCTAATCACACCTATCCGTAATCACACCTCTTTCTACGGATAGGTGCCAACATTTCGATTGAAAGTATAGTTTGGTTGGGTTGATACTTGATACATGATACATATAATACTTAGATGGTGGTATTTTAATTGTTATGAGTGAGATTGTGAAACCTCTTCCACACAACTTGAGTGTTTTCTTATTTTTAGGGTTAGCATCGGGCCTTCACATTTAGCAAGAACAAGGTTCAAGAAACATGTCTCCTCAGTCATCAGGTAACAAACTCTTACTTTTTCTAAAATTTTAATTGGCATTTTTAGCTATTGGTTACGTTTATTTATTCATGTTTTATATACTGATTTTTTGTTTTTGTTTTTGTTTCTACATACATTATATAATATTGTTATGATGTGATGCTCGATCAATTTATTAATGGGAATTAAAGACTTGGAAGTTTAGTTTTCAATTTCAGAATATATGTTTTACAAGTTTATTAGCGCCTTTAAAACTTTTTCTCTTTTGTCCTAATAATATAGGTCTCTTTTCTAAAAGAAGAGAGTTGATGGGAATGAGTGGAGTAGGGGAAAAAGTAAATAAGGTATGTTTTTTTTTGCTTAGCTAATTGAATTATATAAATACCCTTACTGTTGTAGCAGTGATGTTGGTTTTAAAATGATTAATTATGATAGGAAGTCTCTTTTCAGTTTATCTTAATCAAATGTATATCTATGCAAGAGGATTACGTGATTCTAGATGACGATTCTAGGTGAGGATGTTAATGTCAACGTTATGAGGATGTTGATGTCAACGTTGACTCTAGTGATGACGACTGATGATGTTGATAATATGTTGATGCACTTAAATTAAGTCAAAGCACTCAGAATTAAAGGAAATTTGAAAGACATACTATTGAGTCTAGTGTCTAATTCCTTTAGTTACAAGAATCTTTGGTCACTTCACACACTATTTTTCAGTTCCTGAAATTCTGAAACAATGGTGTGTAATATGATTTATCTACTTGGGCTCTCATCTTTTTCATCTCTCTAAACCCTAATTTTATCTATGAAAAAGAAAAAAAAGACTATGCAATTTTAATTTAATTTTATAACTGAATCGAGTGGAATCGGAAAAAAAGGTAGGTATGTTTTTGGGACTGTTATTTTGTTAATTAAGGTGCTTTATTATATTTGTTTTCTTTCTTATGTATTTGAAAATATTTCAAAAATAATTTGTATGACTAATGTCCTAGATTTGTCTGAAACATGCACTAATGAAGGGCTTAACCAAGTCAAATTTTGACGGTTTTTGTAGCTTTACCAAGTCAAATTTTGAGCCAATCTAATGCTCTAAGAAGTCAAAAATATAGAGTAAGAAGGGCTTATGTTACAATCTGATCACTCTATTGAAATTATGAGCATTACTTATCGGTTCTTATTGACACCAAAAAACAAAAAAAAAAAAAAAAATAGCAAGTACAATAGTATAGGCATGCATCTTTTGTTCTACAAGCTTGAATTTCTTTTTAAAGCTTTTCTGTCATTACCATCCTGATATTTTAGAATTTTCTGTTTAGTTGTTATCTCCCTTACTTTCAGCACTTTTTTTTTCTTTTTTTGGTACCTTGGTAAGAAACACAATCACACCACCACACTTGGCCTTATGGGGTCTTGAACCCTTGACTTTCTACTTTAGAAGGGCTAAACAAAAATTAACCATAATCTCTTTAATCATTTCAAGAGCACCCATAATATTAACCAAAGTGCTGTTATGGATATGATATTAGGTACTGTCACTGCAAAAAAAGCTCGAACTCAAAGTTTCACTATATAAACTTGTGGCCTCCAATTCGTACTGTTTTGCATTGTTTGATTATTAATTACCTCATCTTCTTGCATTTTAGTACTAGTATAGAAAATGAGTTGCATCAGTTTAAGACTAATTTAGCATTTAGATAATACTTCACTACAAATTTTCTATCAACGTACACTCTGTACATGATGTCTTATTTTTCTAGTATCGGCTAGCAGTATCATAGCAGTATCCTTTCAATGATCATTAATTTCTCTTATAGACTTTTAACATGTCTCATAGTTTATATAAAAACATAATGGTTAACTCATATATGAAAATTTTCTCACTCTCTCTCTCTCTCTCTATATATATATATATCATACTTGTACTATTTTTTTATCTGATGCATTAATTCTTATTGTTTTTATTTCTGTACTTTAGGGTTGGCTAAGGATTTGGGGATTTTGAATCTGCTGCTAGGGCTTGGTGTTGTGGGGCAGCAATGGTCCTCCAACAGGAACACTGCAAAAATTGAAAGGAAGAAATTGTTCCTTCAGAAAATGAAACTCCAACTCGTCTTTTGGATCAAGTTGAAAAACTAGTTGTAAGTTCATCATTCTTTGTTTAGATGAACATGAATTTGTCTCTTGACTTTGTTTTATTTATTTATTTATTTTCAAACATACATTAATCTTGCCCTTGGACCCTGTCATTAGTTAATTCGTCTTGAAATTTTGAGGTATATATATTGATTTTTTTTTTTTTTTTTTTTTTTTTGTTATAGTTATATGTTATTTCACTAAATTTTATTGTAATTATTAAGTTAGGATTCTATAGATTTACCAGTTGTGTTGTTATGGTTGTTAGTACCACCATGAATGGTAATGGATTAAGCAGATTGGAATCGGCCTACATTAAGAAACAAAGCCACGAGTGGTTGATCTCTGTGTGAGGTCGGAGTAATTTATCCTAAATATAATTATAAGGTATAATTATTGAAAATAGATATATGAGTTTGCAATGGATTGTATATCGAGACGACAATAGTGAAAACAGTGAATAATTACTGTTTTCAGAGGGTAATTTTAAATTATATTGAAGTCATGCAGCCACTGGTTATTTTAGAAGATCATGTAAGTTAAGTAATTAAGGTAAGAGAATTACATTTCATAAGTTGAGACCCTATAGATAATTATTTTACTTAGTTATGTATCCCATTCTACTTGTACATTTATACATGCGCCTTTTTTAATTTTTTGTCATTAGTATTGAAAGGGGAGAGCTGCAAGTTGCCCGAGGAAGTTGTCAATGCTTTGGCACAGTTGGTTCATCATGGTAATCTTAACATTCTCTCTCTGTACACTTTAGAATTTAAGATTGTTTGTTTTTGTTTGTAACTTTGTTGTATATGATTTTGCTTAGGTATCCCAGTGGAGAGATCGACCACTACAAATTCTACTCATGGTAATTTAATTTTTATAATTAATATTGAATATTTGTTTTTTGGGTTTATGTGGACAAAAAAGCAATTTCAAAGATTGCTGTAATCCTGGTTTGGAGCATATTATGTTGGATATAGTTTAAATATTATTCCATAAATTGCTAGAAATTGCTCTGTGAATTCATTTTCCCAAACTGGCATTGAAAACTTGGGAAGTGGTGCTTGGAGTAAGAGGAGGATTGGGGGTGGAAGTGGGGAGGGAAATACAATGTGTAAGTTGAAAGCTTAAAGTTTGGGGTCTGAATGAACTGAACAAAAGAAGGGTGCTGAAGGCTCTTTTATTTGAAAGTGGGGGGCACATGTAGCCTGCTTGCAGTAGTGTAAACTGCCCAGTTCTTCAGATCAAGTTATGAAAAACCTGTGGGGATAAAGGTTTGTTGATTGGGAGGTGATTGATGGGGTGGGAACTGCAGGGGGCATTGTGGTGTTATGGGATAAAAGATGGGTATCCAAGGCTGATGTGCAGAAAGGGTGATCCTCTTTCGTTGTTATTTTCTTTGGAGGAAGATGGTTCTCAATGGGTCTTTTCAGGAGTGTATGGGCCGGGAGGGAATGTTGAGAGATGATAATTATGGGAGGACTTCGGGTTTGCTAAAGCAAGATGGGATGCCCTGTGGTGTATAGGTGGTGACTTCAATGTTATCCAAATGCCCAGCAAGAGATCTACAGGGGGTAGCTGGATGTTAGCCGTGACGGAATTTTAAGAATTTATTGACACTTTCCACATGTTGGACCTCTCCCTATGGAAGGAGGTCAATTCACATGTCAATAAATTCTTAAATGTCCGTCATGGCCAACATCCAGCTACCCCCTGTAGGGCATTCGGATAACATTGAAGTCACGACCTATACACCACGGGGCATCCCATCTCGCTTTAGCAAACCCCAAGTCCTCCCATAATTCTCCTCTCTCGACATTCCCTCCCGACCCATACAGTCTTGAATCTCCCTTTCCCACACATCAGCCTTGGATACCCATTTTTTATCCCATAACACCACAATGCCCCCTGCAGTTCCCACCACATCAATCACCTCCCAATCAACAAACCTTCCTCCACACATGCTTTTCAATTAACTTGGCTTTTCATAACTTGATCTGAAGAGTAAGCAGGCTGCATGTGCCCCCCATTTTCGAATAAGAGCCTACACCACCCTTCTTTTGTTCAGTTCAGTCAGGCCCCAAATATTTCAAGCTACGACTTTAAGCTTCATAAGTACACATTGTCTTTCCCTCCCCCCTTCTACCCCCAATCCTCCTCTTACTCCTATGGCCACTTCTCCCTTCATAGTTGACATCAGAAAACAAGTTCTTAAGTTCCCTCACTCCCTTCTTACAAGGAGTAGAAGGAGGAGAGGGAACATGGCTTTGAATTAAAATCAGTGCACATACCGGAATCATTGACGTTAGCGTTGGTCATCACCCAGTGTTTGTCTTGTTTAGACCATCACCAGGCCTTCGATTATCTCTTTACTTCCCTTAACCCCCAATGGTTCATCCTCTTCATTTATTAACCTCAAATCTGGATTGTCTTTCCACTTTCCTTAACCCGAGATTTATTGTGGCGGTGGGTTTTGGAGGGTGTTACTGAACCAACTCGTGTGCTGAAGAAGCGATGCAACAAGTTCCACACAAGTTTTTTCAGTTAGGTTAGCAGTAATTTTATGTTTTATAGTGAGGAGGTTGTGTTGTTATGGTTGTTAGCACCATGAATGGTAATGGATTAACATGTTGGAATCGGCCTACGTAAGAAACAAAGCCACGAGCAGTTGTTCTCTGTGTGAGGTCGGAGCAATTTATCCTAAATATAATTATAAGGTCTAATTATTGAAAATAGATATATGAGTTTGCAATGGATTTTATATCCAGATGACAATTGTGAAAACAGTTTACTGTTTTCAGAGGGTAATATTAAATTATATTGAAGTCATGTTGCCACTGGTTATTTTAGAAGATCATGTAAGTTAAGTAATTAAGGTAAGATAATTACATTTCATAAGTTGAGACCCTATAGATAATTATTTTACAGTGTTACGTATCTCATTCTACTTGTACATTTATACATACGCCCTTTTTAATTTTTTGTAAACTTGCAATGTTATGTATCCCATTCTACTTGTTATAATCTATAATCTGTCTGGCTTCTAATTATAACATACACCCTTTTTAATTTTTTGTGTAGGGATTGGGATGGCATTCCTTGGTTTGGCCACGTTGATTGCAGCCTGGCTTGCCTTAGGTCTCCAGATCCTTTCACATTTGAGGGCTATAACAGTGGCTGAAGAGCAAAGAAAGGCGGCCAAAGAAGAATCCGATCATGCTAAACAAATTCTAGCAGCTCACCAGAAATCATCAAATGCGATTCTGGGGCATAGGCCGAAGGGGTCGCATGATTGAAGGAAGAAGGATCCCATCCTTTTTCCCATCATTTTACCGCCGCACTGAGTGACTTTTTGCTTTATGTATCTTTTGAAGAACAAATTATTGTCTGTTTGATTTATTTATGCGTTGAAATTTTAGCTTTATGCAAAAACAATTACTGTCTGAATTCTGCATCTTTTGGTTTGATTTATGGTGAACATATTGTCTGAATTCTGAATGTTTGATTTATTTATGCTATGTTTTTGCTTTAGGCATGTTTTGGCTTATGTTTTTGTTTTATGCATGTTTTGTGGAGGGTTTTTTTTTTTTTGATTTATTTATGCCTAGACATTACAGATATTGTATTATACTCATTTGATGTCTGTATATACATATTTCCCCTAAGGTAGAAAGTTAGCAAGTATTGCACAAATCATAATTTGTTCACGTATATGTATAGTAGAATAGGCATATAACCCATACTAAAACAGATTACTACAAAGGATTAAGGTTCAACATACCGGATTATGTATACATATTCCATACATGTACATAAAGAGAACTAAGGATTCAAGTTTTATTCCGAAATCAACTTGCATTTGTATGCAATTTCTCTCCTTCTCTTCCTCTTGGCCGACATAGGTCTCTGTTTCTTTCTCCTTTCTTCTTCCAAACCCCCCTTTTATAGTGCTATGGCTTTGACACTTGTGTGACATGCAGGTCAACAGGTGTCTTGTTTGTATATATATACACGAGTATGGTTTGGCCAAAGAAGAAACCATACTCACACGTGTTGCATCTATTTATTTCCTTTATCTATATATATATATATATATATATATATATAGAAGTGGGGTTCGCATATTATCCCCAAACGTGTAAAATATGTTACAAATTTACACACATAAACTGGCATGTTTCCTTCAAACTTGTGACTCTTTTAGTCTGGTTACTTGAGGGGAAAGAATTGTATAGGTGTCCCATTTTGCTTGCAAGGAAGCTCAATTTCGGTACCTGTATAGGAAGGAAGCTTATGGTATTTCTCCGGCTATATATGTGAACCTCATGTTTTGTATAATACATTTTTGAGAAGAAAAGAAATAAAAAGAAAGCTCTCTCAATTCTTTATTACTCCTAAACTACACACACACACACACACACACACACTAGCTCTCTCTATGTATTTACAGTATGTTATATTTTTTAGGCTCAAGTGCCAAAAAAACCCCTATTATATTTTTGGTGCACAAAATCCCCTGCTATTTGTCTTGGTGCAAGTTGGCCAAAAATCACCACCTTTCCAACAGTGCGCAATTTCCTCCATTGTGGAGTGTGCAATTTCCTCCATTGTGGAATGAGTGGAGGAGAAATGACCACGTCGCTTAAAAAAGTGGGTGAAAAAAAAGTAACTGCACACTATTGAAGTTGTATTACATGTGTGTAATAATATGGTATATTTGTGTAATAATACGTATAGGTTATATTAATACGGCATATCGTCCATTTAGCCCTTACTTATTGTATGGAATTGTCCATTTAGCCCTAGCCTTTACTGTACATAATTTGTAAGGAATGCAAAGAAGAGAAAGAAGGAAGAAGGTCTGCGTGGGTCTGCGAAGAAGGAAGAAGCTCCTTTGTTGCCCTATTTTGTAGTTGAAGAAAACCATAACCTCTCTTGTGCGTCTGAGGCTTGGGTCTGCGAAGAGAACTATCACTACATTGAAGAAAACCCTAAGCTTTCTTCTGCGTCTAAGGCTTGGGTCTATGAAGAGAACCATCGCTACATTGAAGAAAAACCTAACCTCTCTTTCCAAATAGAAGCCGAAAGCAGCGATTGTTCTGTGAATGAACCCAAAATTTGGTTGCTAAACCTAAGCAGGTATGAATCATAATTTTCAGATTTGATTTTGAAGGAAATTATTTTATTTCCATAAGAACTGAATGACAAAAACAAATATAATTAGTAAGAATATATAAACACATTTTTGGTAAGAAACCCAGAAATAGAAAATTATTGGTGAATTTGAATTGATGGCTTTTTTATTGTGCAGTTATTAGGGGTTTGAATGTTTGTTTGTGAGGATAAAAAATGAGAGAATTTGTAGAGTACATGAGTGGCCTAAAAAGAGTGTTTCAGAGTGTTACAATGTTAAGAAAATGTTTGGTCGTTGTGCTTGCATGGCAACGTTTTCCTAAGTTGCATCCCAACTTTCTCTTAATAAGCATCCCAAATCTTCCTTATCTACATTCCAATATTTTTATAAAATGAGTCACAACATTTTCCTAATATACATCCTCACATTTTCGTAATATAAATCCCAAAGTATTTGTAAACTATATCCTAACATTTTCCTTTGAAGAAAACCCTAACCTCTCTTCTGCGTCTAAGGCTTGGGTCTGCGAAGAGAACCATCGCTACATTGAAGAAAACCCTAACCTCTCTTACTCTTTCTTTGATTCAAGAAAACCGAAACCTCTCTCTTGCCCTTTCACCCTTTTTGCTTTTTAGTGATTAAAGAGAACCCCATAAACGATCGCCCTAAAAACCCACAAAGCACATATGTTATTTATTCTTGATTTGGAGTCCTGCTTTCAACAATAGTAAGTGGCTATTCCAAAAGTCTGAAGTTCTCTAGTTAGGTGAGTGTGAATAAGCCATTTTTAGTTTAATAATGCTGCCTAATGTTTTGAGCATAGTAAATGAGGTGCCTAATGTTTGCATTCACATGTGTACATTAACATATATACGACATTATAAATGTATTTGATTTCGTAACTTTTTAGTGATTAAATTGCTTATCTTCACTGCAGTTGAGTTTTTAACATATTTTGCTTTGCTCTTCCTTAGTGATGATATTGTATATATTTAAATTTTGTCACATGTATATGATTATAAAGTTAGTGTGTATAAATTTGGTTTATGGTTATATAATTTCTCTCCACTTAACTTATGTTGCATACATATTTTCCTTTTTGCATATTTTCTGCTTAACAAATTGCCCAGAAGAGCCAGTATGCCTTGATTTGGTGATATTACCTATGTAATATGCCTTCCTTGAGAAAAAGACTATGTTTATATCATATACTCCGTATATTTTGCTGTGTAGTAGTAGTGTTAGTTTTGAAGTGGCTTGTTTTAGGGAGTAAGAAAATATAGCGTTGTCAATTAATCCACTATTTATTTTTGGCTAATATCTCTCACAATATTTCTCTTCATATTAGTGAATTAGCCTCCAAATACACAACACTTGTCTAAAATCTTGTCATTTGTACACATGTAGCTTAATGAAACTTCATGCTTTGACAGATTGTGTAATAGTTATATTTATTTTTTATTTTTTATTTTGGATTGAAACAAATGCTTCAGTTGGACATGTTTCAGCAGTTTAATTGCAAAATACTGATGCATTGTATTATATATTTGGTAGTTAACATGTTGTGGCTATGTAGCATGCAATGTACATGAATAGTCTTTGTCTGTTATATCTAAGAAAAATGCATAAGTGAATGTGTTTCAGTAATGTATAAAAAATATTAATATTTGTTTTTAGTTATAGTTGACTTCTTCGACTGTTATTTTTCTGATTTTCACTTCATCGCTTAAAGAAGAAATGGCCACGTCATTTAAAGAAGAAGGGAACAAGGGAAGACGAAGAAGAAGGGAAGGTCTGTGTTGCTTCGTTTGAGTCTTGGGTGTGAGGGTTTTCGTGGTTGGTCTGAAATTAAGGTTGCCTGAGTTTAATTGCTGTGGCTTTGTTGGGTTCATTAAATTTGTTGGTGGAAATTGAATTTAGGGTTTGAAATTGGTAGGTTGAAGACTATAACTCGTAACAAATGGAAAAGGAAAATTATACCTGTTGCAAAGAAGAAAACCATCTCTAATCCTTCTCCTATTTAGAAATTTAGTCGTGAGGTTGGTGAGAGTTCTAGAATGGCCTCTGACAGTGATTTTGATTATGTGCCACCTGAAGAGGTAGAGGTAGATGAAGAAGAAGAATTTGAGCCCAAGGCAAACACTACTACATCCTCGAAGAGCAAAGAAAGTATGCCGCGTCGTCTAGGTGGAGTGTTCCTTTTGTTCAAGTATGTATGTATTAATGTTAATTTTGTAATTGAAATTTGGTTTGCAGTTTAGTTCCATTTTTGTTATCATTGGAATGCAATATATTATGTTAGACAGTTAGTTTTTCATAATTCCCAACTTCAAATAATTATATGCATTGGTCATTAAAATGTAGGAACAAATTAATTTCACATGCAAGAACATAAAAGAAAACCTGTGATGTATATGAATAATTTACAATTTTTAAAAAATATAACAAAAAATAAAGGAGTAGAGTTAGGTTATGTTAGCAGGACAGTTAGTATATGTATCATTCTCAACTTTAAATAATTATATGAATTGCTCATTACAATTGGTGATTAATTTAGACTTCTAAAGTCATGAAAAAGTAGGAACAAATTGCAAAGTTATATGAAATTTTTTGTTTTCCGTAAATGGAAGATCTGCCCAAGTTTGAGAGTAGAGAACATAAAAAGTAACTTGTGATATATATGTATTTAAATCCTTATGCTTGGTTTATTCATGGTTGATCAGAGCGGCACATCTGAGGAAATACCGAGAAGCACATGGATTGACGGAAAAAATCAAGATGTCTCTAAAAAGACAAATAGAGACTGAAGCTACGCATGCATGGAAAATAATGAGCATTGAAGAGAAGGGCTCATATTATGAGCAAAAAAGTAAACTTGAAATGGAGTTCCGAAGGTCCGGATATAAAGCTGCAAATAAAAGAAGGAAAAAGGTAATGTGTTAAATTGAATTGTTTGTATTTATTGCATATAGCATACACTTGAAAATTGAATGATAATGTTATTAGTTTTTTAATGGTATAGAAGAAGGCAGAATACAAGATTAAGGCCGGTTTCCACAGAAGTTCCATTTCGAAATTCATATAAATAGTTGTGAAACTGAACTCTGAGAAGAGGAAAGATATGAAGGATATCGGTTTTGGAATTCTGTTGGACTTCAAGTGTTTGCATTTGTCGACTCCACTCTTCAACTACTTGATAGAACAATTTGAGGTTGACAAATGTGGCATAAAACCCAAGGGCAATCAGTTGCTGCCCATAAATGCTTTTGAGGTGCATAACATTTTGGGGTTACTTGTCGGTATAGTGCCAGTGCTTACATCCCGTCAGTATTGTGCGGACTGGATAGACGAGGGTGGATATCGGGACTCCTTGTCTGTAGGCGATTTGATGAAAATAGTTGTAGAATATGAAGCTGGAGATGACTTCAAAAGGGCCTTTGTATTATTCGCATGTGCGACTGTACTAACCCCAAACGGTTGTTATCATGCGCATGTACAACAGTTATTGGCTGTTGACAATGTGAAAGCAATAAGTTCTTATAACTGGTGCATGTATGTGCTGGACTATGTGGTTGATAGTTTGGGTGATGGGAAGCTGAAAAGAGAGTATGTTGGTTACTTGCTTTTCTTACAGGTATATAAGTTTTAATTTAACTCCATTTGCAAATTGAAAGTTATGAATTCAAATTGTTTCGTATATAATATGTATCATGTCTAATATGTTATTTTGTTTCATACAAAATAACTGCTTTATTTGATGAGATGTCAAGTGAAGTACCCATGCTATCCTACTGGAGATAGAAACAGCCTACCTTATTGGGATGATGGCCTCGTACGTGATCAATTGAAATGGGAGGAACAGATGGGAGGGTTTGGAAATGGTCAGGTATTGTAATATTTGTTAGATACGTTGCAAATTTAAGTGGTTGCGTATCTTTATTTTATCATTCCAGCATCAGCTAGAAGAATAGTTACACATTGTGCATAATTTGAATTTGGAACAGTTGATCACAGCTTAGGGCATAGAAGATCTGAGCAATGTCAATGTTGGCCCAACTGCATATGGTCGGTCCCAATCTCGGCTAGGCTCGTCCAATGCTGCATTAGAGGTAAATATATATTTTAATGCTGGAGATGATGATGTATGTATGAATAGACTGGCTCGTAATTGTATTTTAATTAGTGTTCACCAATTATTACATGTGTATGTAGCGCTGCGTTAACGATATGCAAAAGGAAATAAGAAAAGATACAGAAAATACAAAGACGTTGAAGAGAAAGGTTAAGGAAATAGAGACTTTAATGAAGAAAATGTTAACAAAGGATTGTAAAGGTGAGGAGCAACAGTCTACTGAGCCAAGAGATGAAGAGGATAGGGAAGATAGGGAAACAATTGGTGAGGGGGAATCATTTGATGGGGAGGTATTCAAGAGAGATGTAGGCTACCTTACTCCTACCACTAACCCTAAAATGAATGACCAACAAAGGGAGGAGGTCGATACGGTTGTCGCCATGGCTATGAGCAGGACTTAAATGTAGCAGTAGTTGCAACTTCCAATAGTCAGGCAGATATAAATGTTGCAGGCCCTGAAAATGCCATTAATGTTTTGGGCATAGGAGAGGATGAAGTCTTGGCAAATCTTAGACGAAGTAAGAGGACAAAAAAGCGAACAAAATATTACTTCTCTCCGTTTGTGTATAAGGGAGGTAAGAAGATTCTATTACGTATTAAGGAGAAGAAATTGTTAACTTATGCAGCATCGCGTAAGCTTCCTGAAGAGTAATTGCAACACACACTTGTTAAAATTCTTTGCAATTATATTTGTGTCCTAATATTTCCATCTTCATTTATTTTTAATTAATATAATATTGGATTAGAATGAATATATTATTTATAATTAATCTGTGCAGTGAAATATTGGTAGAAATGTATGGTGGGGCCCTTTCGTGGATGGAGATAGGTTAATTGTTTGACTTGAATTGGATTGATAACTTGGTGAGTCATTGTAATCGCATGTTATTTGTAATTAATCTTTATTGTTATGAATATACTTAGTGAATATAAGTGTTTAATTATTTTAGGTCATATTGTTTTAAGCAAATGTTTTGAACAAACAACAAGGAAAACGTATGACCAAGTACTATTTCATAAGTACAGCCGTGCAATTCCTTGTGGCAAAAGAGTTGCTGAATTTTAAAACTATTGAGGAGTGGCAAGCAGCGATAAAAGAAGTGTGGCAAAAACACAGAAAGCATGCGAATATTGATTCAAACGTGCTGAAGAAGTGTGATTTGGTTTGTTTCATTGTTTGTCATTAATTTTATTTCAGTCAGTTGTATGTGCTGTATTGTATGTCCTTACTTTATTTTCATTCACTGTGACATAATATTTTTTTTCTTGCAATTGTCAAGAGCAACTGGTTTTTGCTCGTCGTCAACCGGCTGAATAATTCAGTTGATTACCTATGTTCGTTCGGCCGACCATATAAATGTACTATATATGCCGATTATGTGTACAACTCTATACTTACTCATTCTATTTTTTTAATCTATGTCTTCTACTGACATTACATTAATCAATACATGTTTTTTTTGAAACATCATATTGAATAGAATCGTAAATTGGATCATGTTATGTATGATATAAATAGTTCGTTGAGTTTGCAGTAGGGAAAAAGTGGCCATCGTACAAAATAAAGCCTTCAAATAAAATACCACTTCAGAATGATGCGTATGTATAGTTGAAATTTAAATATAATTATTTAATGAAATATGTGACAAAAAGTTTAATATTTTACTATTCTATAAGTCACTGAATATATGTGTAATTTATTCATTGGATGTTAGACATGCTTGTGGATTGTTCGTCATGAGGTACATGGAGTTGTGGAATGGCAGTGAATTATCAAGTACCTTTCATGTAAGTTGGGTCATTTATTGAAAGTTTATTTCATGCGTCATAATGTGTAAAGTACATAACATAGTATTGTATACTTTTTATATGATACAGGAAGAGCCTAAGCCCCCGCGTTTACAGTTCATTTTGGATCTATTGAACGATCCTAGGAACACAAAATGAGATGAATTATACAAGCTCGCGAACATTGAACAAATTTAATAATGCATCTTTTGGTTAGATTTTGATAGACGTTAATGTTGTCAATCCATATGGGGAAAGGGTTATTACAATCATGATCTACATCATTCAAGTTTCCAAATTAGAGGGCCACCTTCAACATTTGTATGCTGCTGTCTGATCATCTTGACCCTGATGAAGTGCGTATGGCTTGCAGGTACTTTGTTTATCTCTATTAATTCTTCAATCTTAATTGTCCATGTTGTTGACTGAATTCATAATCCATCAGCAGTCAAATTAGTCAAACTGTCAATAATGCAATTTTTGGTCATTGATCCATCATGGAAGTACTCGTATATAGATGGTAGAGTAGAGTATTTAACTTTACCCTTTATTTGTTTTGTCAATCCAAATTGGGTTGGTGTAATTATGTTACTATTTTCTGATTTAATATTTGTCATAAAATGCAACAATAGTTTTTTATTCAATGAGAATTAAATTGAACTGCATACTAGACATAAGCAAGTAGAGAACCGAACAGATAAATGGTGAAAAAGAAAAAAAATATAGCAAGTATATTCCGTATTAGTAGTGTTTGACACATGAAAGGGGTGCGGAAAATCATTATGCAAAATAAGCATAGAAGTAAGATGATCTATTTTACATGAATTGGAGGTGGCCTATGCCTGTTAGTTACATGATTGATGCATGATTATAATGATGTCCCTGTCTGCAAAATTTTTATCCAAATCATATCATAATTTTTGTCTCAGGTTTTGTAATGGGGGATTCAAACTTGTTCACTTCCATATGTTATGTATGATTATAATGATGTCCCTGTGGAATGGCGATGAAGTATCAAGTACCTTACCCTTTTCTTTATTTTCCCAATCTGAATTGGGTTGGTGTGTTAGTAGTTCCTGAATTATAGAAGTTAAAGTTGGCAGTTAAATGGAGAAAATATTTTTGCAGGTAGTGTCGATGGAGGATCAATGGTTGTGGTGAGGGTTTTATACATGTTGGGAAAAGAGAATGGCGAGGAAAAAAGGTGCAGCAAAGAGAGGGAACTGGGTACCTAAAACAATGAAGAAAACAGATTATTGAGGGTTTTAGACAATCGAGATACAATGATGTATTAGTAAAAGCAACAATTGTTCAAATATTTAGTAAGCAATGTTGATGTATTTGAGTATATCCATGTCTAGTTCCTCTAATTATGTGTTACTGTTTCCAAAATATAATTTCCAAAATAAGGATACGATTTTGGGTTGTATGGATGAACTCTGTATATGCTTCCTAGTTTGGTAGGTTAGCATAGATAATGAATCCAGTGGAGGAGGAATTTATATTTCTGCTATTCGCCAATTGTTATAAACTATTATATTATGTATTTGTGGAAATATGCATTTGGGAATTATGGCAAACGATTGGATTATTTGGTTTCACTTTTCAAATTGGATAACTAATTAGGAACAACTAAAAATGAGATAGTGGACTAGTAATATAGGACAGATGCACTATATGTTTGTACAGTTATACTGAGATATGTGAGTTATTTGAAATTTTGGGAATAAGTCACTTATTTGTCTTGTAATGATCCAGTCATTTTCTTTCCTTTCCTTTTTCCTCAAATTTTATGGATAAATTTTTTTCGTTGTCTTTTCTATTCTGTGCTTGGTTTCTCGTCACTTAGTGTCGTCTCGAATGCTCGAAAATGATTTCTGAGACTCTTTCCTTTGGATTGACAACTTCCTTTAAGGACCGAGGCATTTCTGCATTTTTCGTTTTTCGACACTATTCACTTTTCATCATTTTTCCTATTTTGTCTTTTCCCCATTTGTCACTTTGTTGGCATAACCTCACTTTCTATGTTCGGAGTTGGTTTTTGACTTCATGTATCTTCATTCTAAGTGGTTTCCACGAAATACGTATCTTTACTTTTGGAGTAAAGTACTCTAGTTGCTCCCAGTGTTCATAGGGGCATGGATGCATAGTTTTTTAGAATCTTTTTCTTTTCTTGGAGTGTTTTTCATAAATATCTTTTGAAGATATTTTATTTCAGGGGTTTTTAAGAAAATATTTTTGGAAGATATTTTCATTCTGGGTTATTAGTGCAGTTTTCACTTTTTGGAGGGACCATTGTGCAATGAATGAAAGTTATTGCAAAAATGACTCGTTTTGAGACTGGATCCTCGTATGGGATTTATTTTCACTTTTCATCAAGTCGTGCACTCTTAGAATTGCCTTCTAGCCATTTTCCCCCAGTTTCAGGGTTTTTGACCTCGGTTGCCATTGAACTTGTTTGGGGCATATCTCTCTGCTCAGGACTCAGTTTTTGACACCGTTTCTTCCGTTGTTCATATTTTCTCATTTCAGTTCTTTTTCATTCATAGAGTTTTGTCATTTGAGCGCGTTTGCTCAAATTCTACTTTTCCGGACCTGGCGGGACCCTTTCGGGGCACTTTTAGGGTTTTACTACAAATAGGGGGTTATAAAATTAAAAAGTGATCTTCCCCTCTCTTCATGGACGTCCAGCAGCATCCATGGCAGCCCAAAGGGGGCTGCCACCCTTCTTCTCTTAATTAAATCTCCTTCATTTTGTTAAAAAGTCATAGTGCCTTTGTGTTTTGTGTTTGTCATGACTACGCGCATCTTTCCCCCTTATTAGAACCCGTTTTTGGCCAATTTTTGAGTTCGGGTTTGAGGTCAAGTTAGGATTTTGGTAGGTCCTCTTTGGAGTTTAATGTTCACGGCGTTGTCCCCGACAAAAACCCGAAGTATTGTCGGATTCGGAGCCGTTTCATTTTGGTGGCTTTTGAGATTTTCATATGAAATTGAGGTAGGGGATGTCTTAGGCTTTTATTTATGTTGTATTGATGATTTTATACACTTATACCACTTGTATGCATGTTTTGTATTAATCCTACAATTTAATTTAATTATTTTCCTTGTATACGATTTAATTTTCAAGGATGTGTATAACTTCGAATTAAAGTATAGCATACTAGTACATTTGGCCTTGGTATGGTTGTTGACATATATTAAATTTGGCTCATTTGAATAAGAATTGCAACTTTTATTTAATATTTTTCTTTTGTGAAAGATTAATTCCTATGGCCGTACCTTGCATGAAATTAACTTTTGATAGGCTATTAAATTAAGTCTTGGCATGTTCTTTAACATACTTTAATTTTGGAGCATTTGGACGAGTAGAATTAATTAAATTCGATTTAAGGGTTCCATTGGCTTAATTGAGTTTTAAACTTGATATTTGAAATGATTAGGACTTGATTACTAGCATATATTAATTTGGGACCATTTGAAGTTGCTTTAGAAGTTAGAGATTTAATTATCATGATTTAATTAAATTATACTTTGTTGTTCCATTGGCTTAATTAAGATTTTGAATGGATGTATGTAATTACCATGCAATGTTGTCTAACATGTGTTAATTAGGGATCATTTGATTAAGATTTGAAACTTAGAGAAATTAATTAGTTTATTTATTTAATTTCTGTTTTTATAGCGTTAATGATTTAATCAAGTGTTTGACATTGGTTATACGTTTAAATCATGATTTTGGACTTGTATTAGATTCATGAGTTTATGATTTCAATGTTGAGATATATTGTTATAGCGTGTAACGAATCTCACACTGAAGATTCGACATTTGTCATACCTTAGTAGTTGTGGACTTAGAGCATGTATTGTATGTGTTCCCAAATTTGGTTGTGCATGGTAGATAGTTGATTATCTTATATATACATGTTGATATATACGTTGTTGAACAACTTGTTGATTTTGGAAACTTGGGGATGTCGTTGTTTGGCTACGGCTAGGACATGGTTCTAATACGGGGGATTGTCCCTCTATAGTCTAGTGCGCACATATGGAGGTTATCCATGGGCTAGTAACCCTAAAGTAACTATGGTGTCGGTCTGATCCGGCGTGATGTCCAAGTATCCACTTTGTTTGATTTTGCTTTTCATTTTAAGTTCATAACTAGATGATATTGTAACTTGTTGTTCCTTAATTGATTTCCCATTTTGAGTTTCAAGATGTTAATTTTGAAAAATCATGCCTTATGCGTTGTATTGGAAGTTCCAATGTTGGTTAAATTGTATCGATATTGTGATTTGTGTTTTGATGTTCAAATGTAGCTTAGGAACGATCCTATAGATTCATTTAAAACATAGACGTTAGGTGCCATGATCCACTTTAGTTGTTTTCGTGTTTTAGATTTCAAGTTGAGGACTTTGAGAATCTATACCTTGTTGCTTTGTATAACATGCTTCCATGTTGTTAAATTGCATGAATGATGTGATCTATGCTAGAAATGATTTAAGGTAGCTTAGGATGCTCCCCGAGTCTCATTTTGACATAGACGTTAGGTGGCATGAGCCCCTTTGACTTGTTTCACCTTAAGGTGATAATTTTGTAAAATGCTAGGTCAATGCATGCTCATTTCCTGCGAGTAGCTTTATGTTACTCACCCCAAAGTTACTGGGGATTTGTTTCAGGTATGAAGACTTGGTTCGTGATGCTCATCATATTTTAGATGACTGGTAGCTTTTAAGTTTCCATTTCATGCAAATGTTAGCATGAAATGTCATTTTGTAGCCTTATATGTCTAAACTTGTATCTTTGATTCCATATATGTAATGTGTACATAAGTACACCTTTTACGATGTATTTGACTTGTGTGAGATGAGGCCGGAGGCCAATAACATTTATATTGCATCTTATGTAATTCTTGATTCATGAAATGTTATGAAAATATTAAAAAAAATCACAAGTCATTGTCTCACCAGGGTTGCATCGGATGTGGGAATTCCATTTTTATTTTTCCATAGGGTCTCATTAATCATGTATGAAGTATGGCCAAGGGCCAAACGGTAATTTGAAGCCATTTCATAATTTTACATTTCAAAATTTTCATTTCATTTGTATTTTCGCCTTTTTGGCCGTTGGGGGGTCGGATTTTGCATTGACGGTATTTTTAAGCTATGGACCATTATAGCAATTCCTAATAGGTAAGTTACGTTTGCGTGCATGATCAGTTTCAAGAAAAACCTTATCCTTGGTGATTTGAGCCTCCTATGGACTCATTTTGCGTTTTTTTTTTTTTTTGCATAATCTGATTTTAGGGTATTTTGGGGTTTTCCTTTGAGAAATAAATTATGGTCTTCACATGGTCACTTAGAAAACGTGATTTTGGGGGGGAGGTGGGGGGGGGGGGGGGGGGGGGGAGGTGGGGGGGTTTCTTCTTCTTGTTTTTCCAGAAAATGTCGTCTTGGTACCGAAAATCCCTCGCGTAGTTCAGTTTTCAGTTTTGCATTTTAGCAGCTTTTTAACCCTCATGACCTGATTTCATGGAAAGGCATTCTGGGTATTTCACAATGTGTTTTTTTCATTTTCTTTCGTGAATCTGGGTAGAAAACTCGATTTTAGAGGGGGTTTCTTTTTCGTGTTTTTCCAGAAAAATTCGTTTGATAGCCCATTTCTGCTCTCAGATGAGGACAGTTACTGTAGCAACTTTTGGCCCTCTTGACCTCTTCTGATCTAGGGGCATTTTAGGTATTTCACAGTGAGTTTTTTTTTATTTTCTTTCACGGAGTCGGGTAGAAAACTCGATTTTAAGGAGGGTTTCTTTTTGGTGTTTTTCCAGACAAATTCATTTCGGACCTCATTTCGGCTCTCAGTTCTGGCTGGAACTTTTCTTCCCCTAGCATGTCATGGTGCTTGTCGGGGTGCTCTTCTCGACATCGTGACGTCGACTTTTGTTTTCACTCGTTCTCCTTTGTCCGGACTCCAAATCGAGTGAACTTTTTTTTTTGAACTTGACTAGTTTTTCGTTGTATTTCCAACGGTATGCTCGGTTGCACCCGGATCTTCCTAGAAAATCACCAGTTTACCCTTTTAGCCTTAAGTGCTCGTTTTTCTTCGTCATGCCGTTTTTCCTCCTTCCGAACTCCGAATCATGTGATTCTTGAGTCCATCTTGATTAGTTTTTCGTTGTCTTTCTAGAGGTATGCTCGGTGGGACCCGAATTCATATTTTTAAAAAATTACCATTTTACCCTTGGGGGCTTATTTGTCATATTTTTTGATCTTTTGCTTCCGCATTAGTTCTCATTGAGTTCCACAACCCCATGGAAGATCACTTTGACTTTTTAGAGTCTTGTTTTCTGTTTTCGCTTCCGCATTCAGATCTGTTATCGGGTCAATCTTCGGTTCATCATAGGATGTACTGGCTTGAAAAACCTGGGCCGTCACAGGTGGTATCAGGGCTCCTAGGTTTGAATACCTTAGACGACGGGTTTTGGGTGCATATCACGTTTTTGTTACTATGTTATACATGTGTGTATGCTATTTGTTAATATATTTCAGTATTATAACATGTTTATGTGTTTCTTGATAACACGTTTGGTATTATGACATGTCTCTATGCTTATATGCTTATGTGTTTCAAAGCATCCTTGTTTGACATGTACGCTTATTTGCTTAAGTGTTTAATTGTTTAAACAGCTTTCTTTGATTGCTTTAGCATGACCGTATGCTGCATACCCTGTCTTGCTTTGTGTTTGGTGCATTCATAGTGTGAGTTGCATTCGATCATAATAACTCGTGTTATTATTGATCTCGTTTCCTTTCTATGCATATAGTGTCACAGTCTTGACTCGCTGAGAGTCTTCTTGTTAGGGCTCAGTTGAGCGTAGGGTAGTAGTATTCATCTGGTGAAAAGAGACATAGGCTACGGAGGCATCGTTTCGTCTCATTTTCTTTTATCTTTTTTGTGATGTGGTCATGGTGGCGTTGGAGGTGTCGGTGTCGTCCCTTAGGATTTCATACTGGTTTTGACGTCATGATGTCATTGAGGTCTTTGTTTCTAGCGTTATGGGACGATGAGTCAGGACTGACTCGAATCCTTCCTTAGGGAGTTGGGAAGTTGCCTTGTGAGCCTCAGGGCGAGGTTCTCGTGTCTTGTCTTCTTAAGGCAATGGTTTCAGGATTTGGATGGGTGTGTTGACCTAGGATCCTTTTTGTGTTGCCTTGGTTAGCTCTTACGAGCTACGGTTGGGATGTGAGTGGTTTCGTGTAATTAATTGCGTTGGTGCAATTAATTACTCTCCCTTGTCATTGGAGACTTGGGGGCATTGTGTTAGATTCTGGTAGAATCCTATAGAGTTCCTATCGAGCTTGTTGGCATCTTGGTTTGGGGGTTTTCTCATTGATGTCTTGTAACGGTTCGCCTTGGGGCTGTCCATTTCATTGTTGCCTTGTTTTATGTGGTGTTGGGATTCCATCAGGGTATGAACTGATCTTAGGAAAGACTTGCTGACCCTATGTTTAAGAGACCTTAGTGGTCGTTTGGGGGATGGTTCATTTCTTTGTAATGAGAGATTGGACTCATCCAGGTTTTGTGTTATGTTTTATGCGTGATGTCTTTTGACAGGCATTCCTGGTGTTGCTGCTGCCTCTGCCTCTTCCTTAAGCTTAACATCTTCCATTGCTTGGGCAGCCTCCTCCTGTAGACCCTTGATAAGAGCATTGTAGCTCTTCGACCAATCGGTATATAAAAAATGGCAGGCTCCAAACTCAACGATCTCCTATAGATTGAATGGGTAATGCTGATCCCGGAAGAGCTGTGTAATCAAATGTGCATAAGGGAAGAACTTAGCCCGCTGTGGGTCACTCTTGCTGATGAACTCGTTATACAGCTTTATCATGACACTCCATAAGAGTGCAGGAACTGAAAACCAATTCCCTGTGTCAATAGCATATATGGTTGCTAAATAGTCTCCCCGCCGCTGGGTCTTGTGCCCAGACATGTATACATTTTAGAGTTGGCTAATTAATCCCCAGAGGATAGGTATATAGGCAGTGAGATGCTGTCGCTAATGTCTCGATAGTGATACGGATGAGATGCCCATCAATGGTGGTCCGAAGCTCTGTTAGGTTACTTGAAGTTGGCCCGAGGTTCTGATAGAAGAGCCGAACAAGCCTCGGGTAGACCGGGTTGGTCACGGGGGCCAAAATGGGAGAAAGGCGCAGACGGTAGATCTCGTCATATGACCACTTGGTCGTGGCAGCCTCAGCAAAAGTATTCTCATAAAAAATGGACTCATGAGATATTGAGAGTCACTCAAACTTCTCAGTGACCTCTTCCCGGGCAATAACAGGCAGAGTCGGTGGTGGCACGGGTGCAGTTGCTGGAGGTGGCATGGGCTCACCCTTTGCAAAAGAAGAAGAATGATGATCGGACTGAGCGGGAGCTGGCTCCTTAAACTGAGGTCTCCCCCGGCAATCATAAGTCCGCTTGGCGGTGGTCTTGAACCTAGTCATGGCTTAGAAAAAGAAAGAACACTTGCAAACGTAGTCAGTAATAAGGAATGGTACATAAGATGTAGAAATGAAAGCACGAAAGATAAAAACATGCTTATCAGATTGAGATAGACAGCGCGATGCTTAAAATGACGCAAATATCACAGTATAGAAGCACACGAATCCATCTATGCAAGTGGTTATGCAAGCCAAGTATAGAAAGTGAATGATCAAATAATGTGAAACATGCTAGACATGATGGGCAAAGAATGTAACCAATGTGGAAAACACAGGCATTGGGCATAAATATGATAGCATGAAACATAGAAAAGGGTATAGGAGTATAAATATGCAGAACAGTGCAGTTCGAACGATCATGGAAAAATATGATTTATCTATATTGGATCGATCATGACATGCATTAGATCGATCGTGCTCTGAACGATTAGAGCACTGATGTGATCAATCGAACTTGCTAAAAAATGAAAAGTTATCCATTCGTGACGTAGAAGACATGGGGTGAATCCCAATGGCCACTTCATGGCTCGTGACCCCTTATACACCTCAACAATGAAAATATGGTCACTTAATACGGCACGCGACCCCCGATTCAAATTCGAAAATAAAAACGATATATACACATATATACACATGCTCACAATTCTAAAAATGGAAACAAAATCAACCTTAAAAGCATGGAATCCAGGCATGGCCACAAGAGAACACATGAATCAACATAAAAATGAAAAAGGAAGCTTGAACTTATTGAAATCCGAGAGAGAGATGAAGAGAAAGAAGAGATGAGATTGAGATCTGGAAGATTGAAGGTCACCGGAGGTTCACCGAAGCTTGAGAAGAAGGTCGAAGCAATAAGAGTGAGAGAGAAGGTTTGGAACCTTTGACGTGAACGATCCAAATGGCCCTTTAGTCTATTTTTAAAAACTGTGTCTGACTTGTGCGATCGATCAAGAGGTCCATTAGATCGATCGAAGTTTGATCGTTCGTGAATTTTCTCGGATCGATTGAACCTATAAAACAACAAAATTTTTTTGAAATTTTTTTTTTTTTTTGAAATTTGAATTTTTGAAAATTCAAAGTCAACAGGGAACCCTGAACAATCGAAGAATGATTGATCGAACCCTGACCGATCTAAGACCTCAAAATCTGCAGAAATACTTGAACGATGGGACAGAGAGATGAAATTTTCAGAGCTTCAAAATTTTTCTAAGTATAGAAATGAGATGGATTATAGGGACAACCAGATCTATCAAAATGCACTTGGAACGATCGAATAGAAAGTTCAAACAATGGACAAAGACCTTAAAAATGCAGAGATTTGACTGCAGAGATGTTCGATCGATCGAATATCTCTTGTGATCAATGGAACAGACACTGAATGCCTAATTTGGAGATGAAAGTGCATGCATTCTTTATGAAAGTCTTAAACAACGTAAATGATCCCAGATTGTATCTAGACGACGCAAGAAAAGAAAATAAAATAAAAATGAGGAAGGAATAGGGTTGGCAAACCTTACGAAGCACTAGTCTTTAATGTCTGTAGCAAGACGTTGGGCTCTTTTAGCCCGGATCAAAGATCTTAGTATGCATCCCCTCCTTGATGGGGTGAATGGAATTTCAAACCCCACCCAACAAACTATTCCCTAAGGAACTTATTGGATTTGGTTCAAATGAAATTGATGGCCCTTGATCAATAAACCTTTGAGCTTCCATGCCCGTGCAAATTCGATTTGAACACACTTTCTTTTGAAAACTTTTTAGAAGACAACCCAATTGAAGTTTCAACACCAGGCAAATACTCATTTTTGTTAATTTTAAAACATTTTTTAACAACCTATATCTCTTTATGTTTGTCCCTAGAATTAGGGATTGGATTAAAAATGTTCAACTTCACTTTCATATGACCAAATGAAATCTTCATTATCCTCGTCTTACAATTTATGTTGGCATTAGTAGTGTGACAGCCCTAGTTTTTCAAGCTAGTGCGTCCTGTGATGAACAGTAATTTGACCCGGTAACGGATCCGAAATGCGGAAATGAAAACAGAAAACAAGTCTCTAGGGATATTCAACATCCCTAGGACACCAAAGTGACCTTTCATGAGGTTGTGGAACTCAATGAGAACTGACGCGGAAGTAAAAGATCAAAAAAATAACAATTTAGCCCCTAGGGCAAAATAGTCATTTCTGAAATTATGGATTCGGGTGCCACCGAGCACACTGCTAGAAAGGCAACAAAAAAACTAATCAAGATAGACTCAAAAATCGCATGATTCGGAGTCCGGATGAACGAGAAATGGCAAGACGAAGAAAAATGAACACTTAAGGCTAAAAGGGTAAACTAGTAATTATCTAGGAATATTCGGGTGCAACCGAGCACACCGTTGGAAAGATAGTGAAAAATTAGTCAAGTTTAAAAAAAATTTCACTCAATTTGAAGTCCGGACGAGGGAGAAATGAGTGTTTGAAGTTGAGATGTCGCGGCGGCCCGACGAAGGCCATGGCAGCCCCATGCGCGCCCGGCGCCCATGCCGGCGCGGCGGCGCCCAAGGGCATGCACATGCTGACAAGAAGAAAAAAATTATGAGTTTCCAGAACTAAGGCTTGAAACGGAGGTCGAAACGAGTTTTTCTGCAAAAACACGAAGAAGAAACCCCCCCTAAAATAGAGTTTTCTACCTGACAACACAGACAGAAATGAAAAAAACTCACTGTGAAATCCCTAAAATGCCCCTAGATCAGAACTGGACAAGAGGGCAAAAGTTGCTACAGTGACTGTCCTGATCTGAGAGCAGAAACGGGCTAGAAGATGATTTTTTTTTGGAAAAACACAAAAAAAGAAAACCCTCCCGAAATCAAATTTTTTACCTGGTTGCGCGAATGGAAACAAAGAAAATGCACTGTAAAATTCCCAGAATGCCCCTCCATGAAATTTGGTAGTGAGGGTGAAAAAGCTGCTACATTGCAAAACTGAAAGCAGAACTTTGCGAGGGATTTTTGATACCAAGACGACATTTTCTAGAAAAACACAAAGAAGAAACCCCCCCTAAAATCACGTTTTGTAAGTGACCATGTGAAGACTGGTATTTATTTCCCGAAAAAAAACCCCATAATGCCCTAAAATCAGATTATGCAAGAAAATTGTAAAATGAGTCCATAGGAGGCTCAAATCACAAAGGAAAGGGTTTTTCTTGAAAGTGATCATGCACGCAAATGTAACTTACCTATTTGGACATGTTACAATTGTCCACGGCTTAAAAATACCGCTGATGCAAAATCCGACCCCCCCGACGGCCAAAAAGGCAAAAATGAACAAGAAATGGGAAATTTGAAAACCAAAATTAACTGACGGGTCAACTGCTTGTATACGTCAAAATAATGTAGTGAATATGCGGTTCAAGAAAAGCCTTTTAAGTCAAATTTAAATTTATAAAAACCACTACCAACACTACTACTAACGTAGCAAGACTGAGTAGGGATCGTCCCAAGGGATTGAGTTGTCGTACTAGGTTGAGGAATCAAAATTATGGTTAGTAGGTCGAGTGATCAAAGTAGTGGTTGGTTGGTTGAATTATACTAAGATGCAATTTAAACTAAATAAACAATAATGCAATAGAGAGAATAAAAGAGAGCTATCTTGGGGTTCAGAGATCACTACTAAGCATACTTTTCTATACCTTTAATGAATGATTAATGAGGGGGAAAAAACTTGTATTGCAACAAAATGTGTGTGAGTGGTTGTTTCAACAAACATGGATGACAAATTAAGCATATATTGTCTAAACAACATGGTGGATAGCACAACATATCAAATTAAGCCATTAATCCTTTCTTTAAGCTCACAATCCAAACACATCACAAGGTTAGGAATACATGCTACTTGCTTTCATAAGTATGGAACATCAACAACAAGTATGGATTGTCCTCCCATTTAACAACTACACTACAACTAAGCTAATGACATGAAATTAAACTAATTAAACTAAGGGAGAGGTACAATCCATCAAGAAATGAGTATGAACCATCAAATAAACCACAAGAACATGACTTTAAGCACTATGTCTTGACAATCTCTAGATTTATAGCATCAATACATATAGACATGCATCAATAACATAAGAAATAGAGACAAACATATGAACATCTATTCTAGCATACATAGACATATGGATAGAATGAAATGATTAATTGGAAGCATTAAACCACATAAATCATTGAATAAACAAGATCTATATATATAAAAGTGTTAAGACATGAATCACAATACAAATCCCCTCAAAAATACATAAATCAAGAAATAGAAAGCATGCTTAAGGCTAACTCTAGCCCCAAGAGGATGTCTAGCCACTCATGGATGGTGTCCTCCAGCCCTCAAGGGCAAGCTCCATGGAAGAAATCAGCTCCTTGTTTGATGAAGAGTCTCCAATGGTGTCTCTAGCCTCCTCTTCTTTTCTTCCTCACGAAGAATTTTCTAAAAATCCTCTCTAAAATGGTATGATATGATATGATGCAAAAAGTAATCCTTATCCTTATATAGGTAGGTCAAATGACACCCAAAATGAGCTGGGGTCGTACAACAAATATTCCCCAATGATTGGATAAAGGACAACTTTTTGTGAGCTGGAAATTTAACTTTTTCGCATTGGAGGAAGTTCGATCGATCGAACCTTGGACTTGGATCGATCAAACATGGCTAAGATCTATCGAACTTAGGCTGGATCGATCCACGATGGCGGCGCTTTTTTGGATAAAGACAAATCTGAGATATTTTGAAGATATTTTTGGGAAAAGGACAAAAGCAGTTGGTAGGGTTGTACAACTGGATAAGATCAATCATTTGGATAAGGACAAAAATGTTCAATCGATCAGAGAAGGAAGTTGGATTGATCGAACTTTTGAGATCTCTGAAAATGACATCATGGCCTGGATCTATCTTGAAGTGCTGAGATCGATGAAAATTGGATCGATCGAACTTTTCTTGAGATCGATCGAAGTTGCTGAAATTCCACCATTTGCTTCCTTTTGCTTCTCTTTTGCTCCTTTCTTTGATTCATCCCAGAATTGCTTTCTTTTTGCTCTTATTTGGCTGAGTTAGCTTATTTTGGGGATAAGTACCTGAAAATAGAAATAACACGAAATCAATACAAAATGGTAAAATAAGATAGATAAAGGTTCTAGAATACCTAAGCTTAAGGGGTTTAAATACGCATTTTTCAGCGCTCATCACACCCCTAAACTTAAATATTGTTAGTCCTTAACAATGAACTAGAAAGTAAAGGAATGAAATGAACAACTAATTAACTATGAACTAGAAAGCAATAAATGGATAACGCCACTTTCGTAGGGAACACGATTGCATTTAGCATATGCAACAAGCCTTTTAAACCCCTAGGTTACCCCTAGTGAACGAGTGAAGTCTCGTGAGGGTTTCCAGAAATGATACCCACAAACATTAAGCTCATTCTTTCTAAAGAGGCACCAATATTGCAAACAAGCGTTGGGAGTAAACTACCTCAAGTATACAATTTTTCAAACATTTCCAAGCAATCTCCCAAAATCTCAACATCAAACAAGCAAGTATGGTCCTCCACACATCAAGAAAATGATCTCTTTTTGAGTGGTCCGACGTCAAGATAAAAAGTGGACCTTTTATTAAAGCTTATTAATCTAGGTGTGCTTATTCTTTCCACTCGAATTTTTTGTTTTTTTTTTTTCTATCCCTAAGGATCAAAGATGGAAGCATAGTGCAATGTGTTGATCTCTTAAGCTTTCTAGTGATTCATGAGGTCGAGCGTTAGGTCAATGACTCCCAAACCAGACTGCTTTAGGGCATTAGGCGTTCAAACACCCCTAAGGATTTACAATCTCAAATCAACTAGGCTACAAATCAAGACAACCTACATCTAATCATTTCCCTCTTCTCACCTTTAGGGTGAAGTCCTCACTTTTTTTTTTTTTTTTTTTTTTTTTTTTTTTTTTTTAATTCAATTCAATTATTAACCTAGAGTTTGGGCCTTCCACCTTTCAGCGCGAGAAGTTCAGTGCTTGATGAGGCTAGAATCCCAGTTACTTAGTGAAAAGGGTTTGTTATCCACCATTATCAAAATGAAAGCTTTCAATGCACTACTAGCCCAATTGGGATATAACCAATTCAATAATCAACAAAACATATACCCCACAAATGAATGCTAGTGTGCGTCTGTGCTAGTGTAGAGTACTAGAGTGAATCTCAAAACAATCACAAAATCAGGATGATGTGGACCACAAGTGCAAGTAAGATTTCAATCTTTCGAAAAATTTACTCCTAAATGGCATCCATAAGGCATATAAGGAGTATTGGACTCTCAAGTCAAGCAATTTTTAAATTTTAAGCAATATAGTTCTCAAAAGATCAAAATCATAGCTAGTCATGGACCAATCATAGAAAATCCCTTAAATACACGAGCCATGCTTAAAATTTTGAATGTAAAAACAAACACTGCAAAGCACTATTACCCCTAAACTTAAATGACACAGTGTCCTCAATGTGCAAAGAGAACAAAAGGAAAGAGTATACCAGTGCAACTAAGGCAAAGAATGGCTGGGACAAAAGTATCCAAAGTAGGTGGCATAGCCCCCCCCCCCCCCTCAAACTTGGGATTAACTGTAGTCTTGAAAATTTGGCACTTAGATAAAACTCATCAGATAACAAAAGGGATAATAACAGTGTACAGTGGACATGCAAGTGTAAATGGGATAGCAACTGAAAAGAGAGAGAGGTATGAGGGTGGTCCTGAAAATCGGGAAGTACTCTTTCTCACTGAAATCACTGGGATGCACCTGATAGAGTCAAACAGATAGATATAAGAATATGACATCCATAAAGAAAGCATATATAAACTAAAAATAAAGTGCAGTACATCCAGTATGAAAGCCGACAGACACGGCTGCAAAAATAGTATACAGTATAGAAATGTAGTAGTCAAAAATCATAGATATAGAAGAGGAATAAGATAGAGGGACTGGGAATCAGGTGGATGAGGCAGGATGGGCAGGTCGTGGTCCATAGATGTCTCTGGATAGATCTCTGAATGCGGTCATGACATCCGTGCGAAGGGTAGCAATATCAGCTCTAATGGAGACAGCATCCTCTCGGAGAGAGACCGTATCAGCGCGGATGGATATTATAGCATCTTCCAAAGCCTGGAGTGACTCTCCAAAGTCAGGTATATGAGTAGGAGCGTTAGGTGTAGCTAGATCGGAAGAATGATGATCCTGAGCCTGCTCCTCTGTGTGAACGGGTGACCCAACTAGAGAGTGCTGCCCTGCGTCCTCGGCAGGCTGCTCCAAATCAATATCCATATGCACGGCAGTCGGATCGTCTAGTATGTCGTCCACTGCCGGGTCTGCTGCTACTGCTGCCTCGGCCTCATGTCCTCTTCCGCCTATACTGCATCCTCCTGTAGTCTCAAGATAATGGCATTGTAGCTCTTATCCCAATTCTTCTTCTTGAAGGAAGAAGATCCTCTCTCAGGGCGCTCCTGTGGATGAAAAGGATAGCGCTGGTCGAGCAGAATCTGGGTGATGAGGTGACCAAATGGGAGAAACTTAGCCCTTTTGGGCCGTTCCTTGCTAATGTGATCGTCATAGAGCTTCCTTATCACACTCCAGATGAGCGCGGGGATAGACAGCCAATGCCCTGTATAGAAAGCATACAGAGCTGTCAAGTAGTCGCCTCTCCGCTGAATCTTATGCTCGGCCATGAAGATGTTGTGGAACAAGATTGAGTCAAAGAACCACAAGTCATCTGGCAAATAAGTGCGGGTGGCGAAGGTCTCGCCATCGGCATAATGGCTTGTAAGAAAAACGGCCATATCCTCGTATGAAGGCCTGTATAGCTTGGGATATGTATCCTGCAGCTCTGGAAGGCAGTCATGTGGACAATGACACGATCTGGATAATGTGTCCACAGTCATAGAAATCAGATGGCCATCAATGGAGGTCCTCAGCTCCGTCGTGTTACGCGGGGCAGGCCGGAGGTTCTGGAAGACCAACCGTACTAGCCTCGGGTACACCGAGTATGTGACAGGGGCAAGAATGGCTGCAAGGCCCCTCCGTAGTATATCATCATAAGCGGATCGGGTAAGCACCGATCGGGAAAAGAAGTCTATGTCAAAAACTGACTCGTGAGCCACTACAAGGCGTGTATATCTCGGCAAAGGCTAGTCTAGCTCCTGAACTGGATGAGCTGGCTGAGGTGATGGTGAAGGTAAATGTGTGGGCTCAACATTAGCCGAATGAGAAGGTGAAGCCTCAGCAGATGAATGTACTCTGCTATCAGAATGTGGAGACTGTGTGGGCTCTGCGGGCTCCTCTTGAACATGTGAGGGCTCTGCTGGCTCCTCTGTTCTAGGCCAGACTTGTCTCTGTGGGCCATGTTGCCTCTTGGCAATAGTCTTGTATCGAGTTATAGCCTGCAAAAGAAAAAAAAAAAATCTTGCAATGGAAGTCAGTGCCAGAGTAATAAATTTAAAGCACAAAATAGAAACATGTTAGTCAAGTAGGATAAACAAAACAGATAAAGACATGAATCTATACAAGTGACAGGATGTGAAGCATGTTAAGCAGTCCAATATGGAAAATCATAGGCATTGGGCATATATGAAATAGCATGAACACAAGATATGCTGCATGGAATGTGTATAAGAAATCTGTGAAGTTCAATCGATCATAAAAATGTGTGAGATCAATCTCAAAAAGATGTTCGATCGATCTGTGAAATGGGTGAAATCGATCTTTGCAGATCGATCTGAGAAATATGTTCGATCGATCGAACTCTGTAACAAAAAACAAAAAGTCACAGATCTGGGACGTGGATGGCACGGGGCCTTCACGAACATGGTCGTGGGCCCATCAACACAGCAAATATCAATCCTAATCACTTAATGAAACCCATACTCCCAAAATCAAAACGAAAATACAAAATATACAAAATATATATACACATATATACAAAAAGCTTCAAACTTCATCAATGGAGATTTTCAACATCAAAATATCATGGATCTAACATTTAAAGCATGTATGAAGCAAATCGAAGCTTGAAATACAAGATGAGATTCGGATCTTACCCAAATCGAAGGATGAGATGAGATGAAGGTCCGAGAGGAGAGAAAGAGATTCGGGATGAGATGAAGCTCGCTGGAGGTCTCGCCAGAGATGGAGAAGATGGGTGCAGCGATGACGAGAGGACAAAGGTTTGGAAGAGAGAGGGTGAGATCGATCTTTGGAATCGATTTACAAACCCTTGGCTTCTATTTTTAAAAACATTCCCGAACCAGTTTGATTGATCGAACTGAAACCTCAGATCGATCGAACTAAAATAATCTCTCCTTTGAAATTTTTTATTATTATTTTTATTTATTTATTTATTTTTTTAATCATTGAATATTTGAAATTTTGAAAAATTTAAAAATTAAAAATTAGAAATTAAAAATATTTTTGGGTTTTTGAAAAATAAAATAAATTAAAAGAAAATCTTTTTGGAATTTTAAAAATAAAATAAAATAAAATATTTTTGGAATTTAAAATTAAAAAGTCAGAACAAAGTCAAAGATAATGAGATGAAGAATAGAGATCGATCTGAACAAAATGTTCGATCGATCTGACAAAGAGGTAAAAATATGCAGGTTTTTGGGTTTAAAAATTTTCTAAGTGTGGGAACTGAAAATCGATCTAACTTAAAGTTTGGATCGATCTAAGGACTTATGATCGATCTAAGAACTAATTCGATCGATCTGACAGAGAGCTGAAATATGCAGGTTTTTGCAGGTCGAAAATTTTTCTAAGTGTTGGATGCAGGTTGAAGTTCGATTGATCAAATCTTCCTTGGAGATCGATCGAACTTATGCAAAATGCTTAATTTCAACATAAAAGTGCATGCAATCCTAATCACACTTCCTAGCAATGCATATGAACCAAAAACAAGTATCTAGACTTCGCAAGAAATAAAATTGAAGATAGAAATGAGGGAGAAATAGGCTTTTGACATCCTACGAAATGCTTTTGCTAGTCTTTAACGTCTTTAGCAAGACGTTGGGCTATTTTAGCCTGGATCAAAAATCTTGTTATGCATCCCCTCCTTGACGGGGTGATAAGTATTTTGAACTCCACCCAACAAATGGTTCTTTAAGGAACTTGTTGGATTAAGCTTAAAAGACATTTTCGGTCCTTGGTCAAGACAATCTTTGGGTTTCCACGCCCTTTCAAAACAAGATTTTGAAACAATTTTCTTTGGTTTCAAGGTTGAAGATGGACTTTTTGAAACTTTGGTCTCACACAAAAATTCAATTCCTTCACTTTTGAGGTCATCACATTTCTCTACAACATTAATCTCTTCATGCTTGTCAAATGAGTTAGGGGTGGGATTGAAAATATTCAACTTTACCTTCATGTGGCCAAATAAAATCTTCATTATCCCCGTCCTACAATTAATGTTGGCATTCGCGGTTACCAAGAAAGGATGGCCAAGGATAACGGGAATTTGGCTCTTAAGATTTGGAACCGGTTCTGTGTCAATGACAATGAAATCAACTGGAAAGAAGAATTTATCAATTTTAATCAAAACATCCTCTATAATACCCCTAGGCTTCTTAATGGATCGGTCGGCAAGTTATAAAACCACCGACGTCGGTTTCAAGTCTCCTAAGCCTAATTTGACATATACCGAGTATGGAAGAAGATTAACACTTGCTCCTAGGTTAAGAAGAGCCCGATTAATGATGTGATCACCAATGATGCATGAAGTGGTGGGTGAACCGGGGTCCTTAAACTTTGGAAGAGTGTTATGCTACAAAATTAAGCTTACTTGCTCGGTTAAGACCACTTTTCTAGGTGCTTGGCTTTTGTTCTTCCTCTTTTGGGTGCACAAGTCTTTCAAGAATTTGGCATAAGCCGGAATTTGGCATAAGCCGAAATTTGCTTGATTGCATCTAAAAGTGGAAGATTGACTTTCACTTGCCTAAACACATCTATAATTTCATTTGTTTTGGCCTTTTGCTTGTCATTTGAAATGGATCCTTTTAAGGCATCCGGGAATGGAGCTCTTGGTTCAAAAACCTTTTCAAAATTTTTCTTTGAAGTCTCTTCAACATAAGAAGTTTTTAAATCATTTTGTAAATCTTTCTTTTCAAAATCACTTTTCAAATCACATTTTGAAATTTTCTCATTTGCAAGATCATGTATATGCAATGAAGGAGGAATATGATAAGAAACGGGATGAGTGTCTATGGTTGCACCGGTTCACTCTCTTCATTGGACATACCCACTTAGTTGTCCACAATCTTTCCGCTTGACATGCTTTATTGTGTGACCTTCCGAAGAGGAATGAGTCTCCACAACACATTGTTGGTTTTGTGGGGCATTCAAAGGCATTTTTCCTTTCTCTCTTGCATTTAATGTGCTAACTATTTGCCCTACTTGGGTTTCTAGCTTTGCAATGGATTGAGAGTGAGAATAAAGTAATTGTGTGTTGGCCTCTAAAGTGCCCAAAGCGGTCAAAACTTTCTCCTCAAAAGCGGGACTTCTAACATTTCCTTGGGAATATGATGGTTGATTAGGAAAATGAGAATTTGAAAATTGGTTTCCTTGTGATTGGTATGGTCTATATCCTTGGGAACCTTGGCTTTGTAGTGGAGGTGGAATGTACTTCCCTTGAAAACCGCCTTGGGAAGGGTTTGAGCCCTCCCCTTGGTTTTTCCAAGAGAAATTCGGGTGATTCCTCCAACTAGGATTGTAGTGATTGCCATAAGGATTGTTCCCTTGATTAGTAAAAACAACATTTGCTTGTTCATGATGCTCACTTTGCACATGTCGATGGGGACAATTGGAAGTAGAATGTAAAACACTTGAACAAGTCATACATGTCTCATTAGATGCATGATGAGAATGGTTAGGGAAGGAAGATACTTGATTCGTCGAGTTTTGGTTGATCAAAAATTGATCAAACCTTTGAGATAATGATTTCATTTCTACGGCAATTTCATTGGAGTGGTCGACTTGATGTAAGTCAACACTCTTCCTACCACTAGAATTTCTACCATTCTTCGAAGATAAAGTACGATGCAAAGAATTTTCACTCATGTTCTCATAAAGACGCCACACGTTATCCTTATGCCTATCAATGTAAGAGCCACCCATGGAAGCATCAACCGTGCCCTTGTAATTATCCGATAAACTCTCAAAGAAATATTGAACTAATTGCCATTTGGGCATGTCATGATGTGGACACTTTCTAAGCAATTCATTGAAGCGTTCCCATGCCTCATGAAATGTTTCCCCATCCCCATGTGAAGATTCTCGAATTAAGGTTCTCATGACATTGGTCTTAGAAACTGGATAGTACTTCTTCAAGAACTCTTGTTACATTTCCGCCCAAGAAGTTATTGAAAAAGGCCTAAGATTGTTAAAACAATATTTTGCCTTGTCTTTAAGGGTGAATGGAAAAAGTTTAAGCCTTAAGACCTCTTCCGGCACGTCCATATATTTCACGGTGTAACATACTTCAAGAAACTCATCCAAATGCTTGTAAGGTTCTTTACTTGGAAGTCCATGATAATTAGGAAGCATTTGAATGGTTTGTGGTTTAATTTCATAGTGGTGTGCTCTAAATGGTGGCAATTGAATGCATGTGGGTGCATTATATTCATTAGGCACATAGTGATCTCTTAAAGCAAGAGGTGGATTAGCAATTGGAGGTACAACATGGGCACCTTGATTGCCTTGAATAATGGGAGGTGGCGGAGCATAGATTGGCCTTGGCATTCCCAATGGAACTTGGCCTTGTTGTTGTTGTGGTGGATGAACAAATGACCTTGGCATGCCTAATAGAACTTGTATGTTATCATGATGCACATTGGAGTGGAGGATACCTTGTTGGTCTATGTGACCAAGGTCCTCCACATGGTCCTCATTGTTAACTTCTATTGATGAAATGGATTGACTAGAACTACCTTTTCCCCTAGGGTTTCGAACAATGGATTCTAGATGAAAATTTAAAGGGACAAGAGTGGGCCTCAATGATCTTCGACCATGCATGCACAATGCAACACAACAAGCAATAACAACAAACACTTCACCTTTACAACAAGTCAATAATCAACAAACTTCCTCCACATACAATGTTCTTATACTCCCATGCTTTAACAATATGCAAGAAAAGTAAATTGCCTCCACGTGGGCTCACGATTTATCTAATAATTAAAATACAAGCCTCTATGCTGGCCGACGATTTAACTAAGAGTTTAAGTAAGAAAAAGCTCACAAAGTTCCTTTAGCACTTCAACTCCAAATTTTTAGCTTAGCTTAGCAATTTTTTTTTATGATTTTAGCTTTTTTCCTTTGCTTGCTTAGCTCTTTTGCTTGGAATACTCCTTTGCTCACCTCCTAGCTCAATACTTCTAGTTAAACAAGAACAAACACAATAAATAACAAAAATTGAAAAACAAAGTAAAGACACGATCAAAAGAGTACTAATTCCTAATTGATTCCACAAATACGACATTGCCAATCAATCAATCCCCGGCAACGGCGCCAAAATTTGACGGGTCAGCCGCTTGTATACGTCAAAATAATGTAGTGAATGTGCGGTTCAAGAAAAGCCTTTTAAGTCAAATTTAAATTTATAAAAACCACTACCAACACTACTACTAACGTAGCAAGACTGAGTAGGGATCGTCCCAAGGGATTGAGTTGTCGTACTAGGTTGAGGAATCAAAATTAGGGTTAGTAGGTCGAGTGATCAAAGTAGTGGTTGGTTGATTGAATTATACTAAGATGCAATTTAAACTAAATAAACAATAATGCAATAGAGAGAATAAAAGAGAGAGAGATCTTAAGGTTTAGAGATCACCACTAAGCATACTTTTCTATACTTTTAATGAATGATTAATGAGGGGGAAAAAACTTGTATTGCAACATAATGTGTGTATGTGGTTGTTTCAACAAGCATGGATGACAAATTAAGCATATATTGTCTAAACAACATGGTGGATAGCACAACACATCAAATTAAGCCATTAATCCTTTCTTTAAGCTCACAATCCAAACACATCACAAGGTTAGGAATACATGCTACTTGCTTTCATAAGTATGGAACATCAACAACAAGCATGGATTGTCCTCCCATTTAACAACTACACTACAACTAAGCTAATGATATGAAATTAAACTAATTAAACTAAGGGAGAGGTACAATCCATCAAGAAATGAGTATGAACCATCAAATAAACCACAAGAACATGACATTAAGCACTATGTCTTGACAATCTCTAGATCTATAGTATCAATACACATAGACATGCATCAATAACATAAGAAATAGAGACAAACACATGAACATCTATTCTAGCATACATAGACATATGGATAAAATGAAATGATCAATTGGAAGCATTAAACCACATAAATCATTGAATAAACAAGATCTATATATATAAAAGTGTCAAGACATGAATCACAAAGAAATCCCCTAAAAAATACATAAATCAATAAATAGAAAGCATGCTTAGGGCCAACTCTAGCCCCAAGAGGATGTCTAGCCACTCATGGATGGTGTCCTCCAACCCTCAAGGGCAAGCTCCATGGAAGAAATCTGCTCCTTGTTTGATGAAGAGTCTCCAATGGTGTCTCTAGCCTCCTCTTCTTTTCTTCCTCACTAAGAATTCTCTAAAAATCCTCTCTAAAATGGTATGATATGATATGATGCAAAAAGTAATCCTTATCCTTATATAGGTAGGTCAAATGACACCCAAAATGAGCTGCGGTCGTACAGCAAATATTCCCCAATGATTGGATAAAGGACAACTTTTTGTGAGCTAGAAATTTAACTTTTTCGCACTGGAGGAAGTTCGATCGATCAAACTTTGGACTTGGATCGATCGAACAAGGCTGAGATCTATCGAACTTAGGCTGGATCGATCCATAATGGCGGTACCTTTTTGGATAAAAACAAATCTGAGATATTTTGAAGATATTTTTGGAAAAAGGACAAAAGCGGTTGGTAGGGTGGTACAACTGTATAAGATCAATCATTTGAATAAGGACAAGAATGTTCGATCGATCAGAGAAGGAAGTTGGATCGATCGAACTTTCAAGATCTCTGAAAATGACATCATGGTCTAGATCTATCTTGAAGTGCTGAGATCGATGGAAGTTGGATCGATCGAACTTTTCTTGAGATCGATCGGAGTTGTTGAAATTCCACCATTTGCTTCCTTTTGCTTCTATTTTGCTCATTTCTTTGATTCATCCCAGAATTGCTTCCTTTTTGCTCTTATTTGGCTGAGTTAGCTTATTTTGGGGATAAGTACCGAAAAATAGAAATAACACAAAATCAATACAAAATGGTAAAATAAGATAGATAAAGGTTCTAGAATACCTAAGCTTAAGGGGTTTAAATACGCACTTTTCAGCGCTCATCATTAACAAATGATTTTAAATTATCGTTTAGCCTTTGGCCATACTTCAAACATGATTAATGAGACCCTATGAAAGAATAAGAATGGAATTCCCACACCCAATGCAAAAGTTATGAAGCAATGACTTAGCATTTTTCAATATTTTCATAATATTTCATGAAGTTAAAAGTTACATAAGAAACAAATTAGATGTCATTGGCCTATGGCCTTATCTCATATATGTCAAATACATTGTAAAGAGCGTACTTATGTACACATTACATAAATAGAATCAAATTTACACATTTTGACATATAAAGATATAAATGGCATTTCAAGCCAACATTTACAAGAAATGAGAACTTTAAGTTTACAAATCATCCAAGCATGATGTGAATCCCGAATCTTGATCCCGGTGCCTGAAAAATGTCCCTACGATGTGGGTGAGTAATATAAAGCTACTCGTAGGAGATGAGCATGCAAAGACCTAACATTTTACAAACCTATTAAGTTACTATAATTTGACTCAAATGGTCATGCCACCTAGCATTTCTGTCAAAGGAGAGACTCAGGGAGCATCCTAAGCTACCTAGAGTATTCCTAGCAGAAACCATATCATTCATGCAATTTAAACAACATAGGGGCATGTGGTACACGCAACAAGTCATTCGATATACAAGTATACGTACGCAAGTATACAATCAAGATTGAATGCACTTAAGACAAGTGTAAAAGATATAAGTATACTAGATTATCTAGAAAGTAAATCATCAATATACAAGTGTACATACCAAGTGCGCTAAGCAATATTGAAATAGAATACAACATATATATTCAAGTATACATTTCTAAGTATACTAAGCAATGTTGACATACATGGCATACAAGTATAAAAATCCAAGTATACAAAGCATTTTTAATATACAAGGCGTACAAGTATACAAATACAATTATACTAAACAAGAAATGAAGTACCATACATCCAAGCACAAGTTAAAAGTAATCCACAATTACAAATAGGAATTGAATGCGAAATCAACCAATAGTGGAAAAACAAAGGACATATGGTCTCAATGACCAAACAAGTGATCTCGGGTTACTAGCCCGCAAGGAACTACATAGTGCGCACTATATGTTGAAGAGGGATCTCTCATCCCCCGTACTAGAGACATACTCTAGCCTTAACATATTACAATGTCCATACAAGCTTTCCAAAAATCATCAAATTGTGCAACAAGTATATCACATATACACAATGCACATTGTTAATTACCATGCACAACCAAGTCATGGAATATACACAAGATATGCTCTAGGCTTTCAAGCTACAATGGCATATTAAATGTCATACAAGTATAATGTGTATACAACAAGTTAAATCATAACTTCTACTCATGGAATACCATCTTGTAATCATACACCAAGTTGTAAATTAGAAATTAAGCAAGAATATAACATCAATACTTAATTACCTCAATGAAAGCATACAAATAGAATTTAATTAAATTAAATAATTAAATTCTCAAGATTACAAAGCAACTCCAAGAATCCTAAATATAATATATTTCAAAGGTCATAGCAAGACCTAATTTAATTTCAAGTTACAAACCAATTCTACCTTAGTTACAACAAGGTAAATTAAGATTAATGCCAAGAAAATAATTAAATAAATTTCTCAAAACTCATTCAAATATTCTCAATTTAATATATATGATAGAACATGCCAAGCTCATCAATAATATCAAGTCAAAAAGCTAATTAAGTGATTAGAACACTTGGAGTAAAATTAATTAATTAATTTTCTCTAGATTTTAAGACAATTCCAAATGTCCTCAAATTCACATATGTTAAAGAACATACCAAGGCCTAATTTAATATCACATTACAAGTTGATTCCATGCTAGTTACAACCATGTGAATTAAATTTTTATTCAAGTGAAAGGTTAATTAAAAGTTGCAATACTTATTCAAATCCTCCCAATTTAATATATGTTAACAAGCATATCAAGGCTTAATTTAATAGCTTGCCACAATTTAATTCTAAGCTATATACAACCATGAGAATTAAATCTTATACAAAGAAAATAATCAAATTAAATTCTAGATAAAAATACCTAGGCATGCATTCAAGTTGTATAAGCATGAAATACATTCAATACAATATTTATATAAATCTAAAACATCCCCTACCTCAATTTGAAATGAAAATCTCAAAAGCCACCAAAATGAAACGGTTCCGAATCTGACAATACTTCGGGGTTTTGTCGGGGACAATGCCGTGATCACTAAACTCCAAAGAGGACCTACCAAAATCCTAACTTGAACTCAAACACGAACTCAAAAAATGGCCAAAAACGGGTTCCAATAAGGGGGAAAGATGTGCGTCGTCAAGACAAACACAAAACGCAAAGGCCCTATGACTTTATAACAAAGGGAAGGAGGTTTAATTGAGAGAAGAAGGGTGGCAACCCCCTTTGGGCTGCCATGGATGCTTTTGGTCATGCATGAAGAGAGGGGAAGATATCTTTTTAATTTTGTAACTCCCTATTTATAGTAAAACCCTAAAAGTGCCTCGAAAGGGCCCTACTGGGTTCGGAAAAGTGAAATTTGAGTAGATACGCTCAAGTGGCGAAACTCTGTGAACAAAAAAGATTCAAAATGAGAAAATATGAACAACGGAAGAAACGGCGTCAAAAACTGAGTCCCGAGCAGAGAGATATGCAATAACTTTCATTAATTGCACAATGGCCCCTCCAAAAAGTGAAAACTGCACTAATGACCCAGAATGAAAATATCTTCCGAAAATATTTTCTCAAAAACCCCTGAAATAAAATATCTTTAAAAGATATTTATGAAAAACACCCCAAGAAAAGAAAATTTTTCCAAAAAACTTTGCATCCATGCCCCTATGGACACCGGGAGCAACCAGAGTACTTTTTTACAAAAGTAAAGATATGTATTTCGTGGAAACCACTCAAGATGAAGGTACATGAAGTCAAAAACCAACTCCGAGCATGAAAAGTGAGGTTGTGCCAAAAAGTGACAAACGGGGAAAAGACAAAATGAGGAAAAGGACGAAAAGTGAATAGTGTCCAAAAAGTGAAAATGCGAAAATGACTCGGTCCTTAAAGGAAGTTGTCAATCTATGGAAAAGAGTCTCGGAAACCATTCCCGAGCACTCGAGACGACACTAAGTGACGAGAAACCGAACTCAGAAAAGAAATTTCAACGAAAAAAATTCATCCACAAAATTCTGAGGAAAAAGGAAAGGAAGGAAATGACTAGGTCATTACAAGCAGTAGCCAAGAAAGGAAGGCCAAGGATAACGAGAATTTGTCTCTTAGGATTTGTGACCAGTTCCGTGTCAATGACAACAAAATCAACCGGGAAGAAGAACCTGTCAATTTTAATCAATACATCCTCAATGATACCCCGGGGCTTCTTAATTGATCGGTTGGGTAGTTGCAAAACTACCAACATCGGTTTCAAATCACCAAAGCCCAATTGAACATAGACCGAATAGGGGAGAAGAGTCATACTAGCTCCTAAATCAAGAAGAGCTCGATTGATAACATAATTACCAATGGTGCATGAAGTAGTCGGTGAATTGGGATCTTTAAATTTTGGGAGGGTGTTGTGTTGCAAGATTGAGCTTACTTGCTCGGTTAAAACAACTTTTCTTGGTGCTTGGCTTTTGTTCTTCCTCTTAAGTGTGCAAAGATCTTTCAAAAATTTGGCATAGGCTGGAATTTGTCGAATTGCATCCAAGAGAGGAAGATTGATTTTAACTTGCCTAAACACATCAATGATTTCATTAGCCTTGTTTTGTTGCTTTTCAAGAGAGATGGATGCTTTTAAAGCGTCCGAAAATGGAGCTTTAGGCTCGAAAACTCTTTCAAAATCATTATTTTCAACATTTTCAGCATTTGATTCTTTCATATGCAACGAAGGAGGAATATGATGTGAGACGGGACGGGTGTCAACCTTGGGTTGCACCGGTTTAGTCTCTTCATTGAAAACACCTACTTGGTTGTCAACAACTCTCCTACTTCTCAAAGTGGTCACCGCATTCACTTGTTCAAGGGTATGACCTTCCGAAGAGGAATTGGTCTCTACAACAAATTGCTGCTTTGATGGTGGAATTTCCCTTTCTCTCTAGCATTCAATGTATGAGCTATCTGCCCAGCTTGGGTTTCTATCTTTGTAATCGATTGGGAATGAGAATAAAGTAATTGGGTATTTGTCTCCAAAGTACCCAAAGCGGTTAGAACTTTTTCTTTAAATGCGGGACTTCGTGAATTGCCTTGAGAATATGACGACTGGTTTGGAAAAATGAGAGTTTGAAAATTGGTTTCCATTTGGTGCTTGGTAAGATGAACGATAACCTTGGGAACCTTTGCCTTGCAAAAGGGTGGAATATACTTACTTTGGAAACCACTTTGGGAAGGGTTTGAGCCTTCCCCTTGGCTTTTCCAAAAGAAGTTTGGATAGTTCCTCCACCCGGCATTATAATGAGTGCCATAGGGATTATTCCCTTGGTTGACAAACGCGACATTCACTTGTTCATGGTGTTCACTCGACCATCTCATGTGTAATTGGAAACCATGAAGTTCGTAGAGCTCTTCTTGATTTAGGGGCGAGTGTCAATTTGATTCCTTACTCCGTGTATGTCCAACTAGGTTTGAATGAGTTGAAGCCAACCTCGGTGGTGCTTCAATTAGCCGATAGATCCATTAAAACTCCTAAGGCATGGTTGAGGACATTCTCATCAAGGTTGCAAGTTCTATTTCCCGGTTAATTTTGTGGTCCTTGATACCGAACCGGTTGCTAATCCTACTAATTACATCCCAATCATCTTGGGAAGGCCATTTCTTGCCACCACAAATGCAACTATCAATTGTAGATTCGGGGTTATGGACCTTTCTTTTGGTAATATGATGGTTAAACTTAATGTATTCAATGTAAGTCGACATCCCATAAATGAAGACGAGTGTTGCCTCATAGATGTTTTGGATGAGATTGTGGAGAAGTCCATTCCTTCCATGGTTATAAAAAAAACCAACCAAGGATAATCTTTCATCTCTTCTATCCGAGGATCCTCTTGCATCTTGTCTCCTTGAAATGTATGAAAGTTGTGGGTTTGATAATGAAGGATCAATAAGCAAGGTTAATGACTTAATGGAATCCATTGCAAGTTTGGATTTTCCACCTTGGAAAGCTCCAAAAGAACCTCTTCCTTCACTCTATAGCACTCCACCGGTCCCATCTTTAGTCTCTCCACCCACTCTTGAGCTTAAAACCCTTCCTCCCTATCTTAAGTACGCCTTTTGAGGCCCGAAAGAGACTCGTCCGGTCATCATCTCTTCAAATCTTGAAAAAGATCAAGAGAATTCTCTTTTGAATGTGCTTAAAGAAAATAAGGAAGGTATTGGATGGAGTGTGGCGGATCTAAAGGGAATTGACCCTTCCATTTGCATGCATCGCATTCTTATGGAAGAGAATGCAAAACCTTTTAGAGACGTCCAAAGGAGATTAAACCCAAACATAAAAGAAGTTATTAAGCTCTTAGATGTCGATATCATTTATCCAATCTCTGATAGCAAATTTGTGAGTCCAACTTAAGTACTTCCCAAGAAATCGAGGATTACGGTGGTTGAAAATTCAAAAGATAAAGCAATTTCTAAGCGTACTGCCAATTCATGGCGTGTATGCATTGATTACCGCAAATTAAATGCCGCCACTAGAAAAGATCACTTTTCTTTGCCATTCATTGATCAAATTCTAGAGAGATTGGTAGGGCAACAATATTATTGCTTCCTTGATGGCTATTTGGGTTATAATCAAGTAGCCCTAGACCCTTTAGACCAAGAGAAAACCACATTCACTTGTCCCTTTGGCACATTTGCATATAGACGGATGCCTTTTGGCTTATGCAATGCTCCCGCAACATTCTAAAGGTGTATGTTGTCAATTTTCTCGGATATGGTGGAAGAGTATCTAGAGGCCTTTATGGATAATTTTTTGGTCTTTGGGTCTTCATTTGATGCATGCCTCAAAAATCTAAATTTAGTGCTTAAAAGATGCCGTGAAACAAACCTTGTTCTTAGCTGGGAAAAGAGCCATTTCATGGTTTAAGAGGGTATAGTTTTGGGTTATGTCATCTCAAAAAGGGGAATTGAGGTAGATAAAGTGAAAGTTGAGCTCATTTTCGAATTACCTCTACCTTCTACGGTGCGAGAGGTTCGCTCATTTTTAGGTCATGCTAGCTTCTATCGCCGTTTCATCAAGGACTTTAGCAAAATTTCTAGACCCTTGTGCAATCTTCTCGCCAAGGAAACTCTATTTGTCTTTGATCAAGCATGCCTTGATGCTTTTCATAAATTGCGTGACTTATTGTCATCTGCTCCTATTATGCAACCTCCCAATTGGTCATTACCATTTGAAATCATGTATGATGCTTCTGATTATGCCATGGGAGCAGTTTTAGGGCAAAGGGTAGGAAAACTTCCATGCGCCGTATACTATGCAAGTAAGACCCTCTCGGGAGCTCAATTGAATTACTCCACTACCGAGCAGGAATTACTTACCATAGTGTATGCCCTTGATAAATTCTGATCTTATCTCTTAGGATCCAAAGTTGTTATCTATTCTGATTATGCTGCTTTGCGGCACCTTTTGACCAAGAAAGAAACAAAGCCTCGTTTGATAAGATGGATTTTGCTTTTTCAAGAATTCGATTTTGAAATCAAAGACAAGAAAGGCACCGAAAATGTGGTTGCCGATCATCTTTCAAGGTTGGTAGTAGAATCATCCCCGAGCCCACCAATTCATGATTCATTTCTGGGTGAACAACTCTTCCAAGTTTTTAATGGACAGATGCCTTGGTTTGCCGACATCGTGAATTTTCTTGTAATTGGCAAGCTTCCGACTAATTGGTCAAAGCAAGCAAAGAAGTGTTTCTTTGCTAGCATCCAAAATTACTATCGGGAAGATCCTATTTTGTTTCGATATTGTCTAGATCAAATTGTAAGAAGATGCATTCAAGAGAGTGAAATTCCAAGCGTCCTTGTGTTTTGTCCCACCCTAGCATGCAGTGGGCATTCTAGTGCAAAGAAGACCGCCTTGAAAGTGCTTCAAAGTGGGCTATTCTGGCCCACCATTCATAAAGATGCCTACAATTTTTGCAAGGAATGTGAGAGATGTCAAAAAATGGGATCAATATCGAGAAGAGATATGATGCCCCTGACAAATATTCTTGTTGTTGAAATCTTTGATATTTTGGGTATTGATTTTATGAGTCATTTTCCTATGTCTTATGGATATCAATACATTTTGCTTGCCGTTGACTATGTTTCTAAGTGGGTGGAGGCTTGTGCTACCAAAACTAATGACCACTCCGTGGTTGTTCAATTCATTAAATCCAACATTTTCACTCGTTTTGGTATGCCAAGAGCAATGATTAGTGATGGAGGAAAACATTTTTACAATAAATTTTTAAGGAAACTCTTTCTCAAGTAAAGTCGCCACTCCTTACCATCCTCAAACAAGTGGGCAAGTAGAAGTTTCAAATCGGGAAATTAAACATATTCTTGAGAAAACGGTTAACACAACCCGGAAGGATTGGTCACATAAGTTGAATGATGCTTTGTGGGCTTACCGAACGGCATATAAGACTCCCATTGGCATGTCTCCTTATAGATTTGTTTATGGAAAGCCTTGCCATCTTCCAGTTGAGCTAGAACACAAAGCTATGTGGGCAATTAAAAAGCTCAATCTTGACCTTGACAGAGCTAGAGAGAACTGATTACTCCAATTGAGTGAGTTGGAAGAGTTGAGACACAATGCCTATAATAATGTCAAACTCTACAAAGAGCAAACTAAAGCTTTTCATGATAAACACATTGTGAAAAAATCTTTTGAGCCTAGTAAAAAAGCTTGGCTTTTCAACTCTAGGTTAAAACTCTTTCCTGGAAAGTTGCAAACCAAATGGGAAGGTTTGTATGAGATCATCTCTATTGCGCCACATAGGGCGATTGAAATTCAAAGTTTAAAGAATGGCAACACATTCAAGGTGAATAGGCAAAGGTTGAAACGTTACATTGAGGGTCAAGTTTTTCAAAGGCATATGGAAGCTGCCCTTTTGGTAGATCCAATCTATGAAGAGATATAGTGATGCACTCGGAATAGGTTCGACCTGTCACGCCCCGAATTTTTCTAAATAAATTCCTCAATTTCATTAAATCAAAATACTTCATAATTACACCCAGGATCTCAAAAGAAATAAAATTCTCTTTATTGATACAAAATCAATTTCCTCAAATAAAATATAAGAAAATCTCTAAATAATTTTAAATAATTCCTTAACGCCAACTCTTCCCCCGTCTCACCCCCTTCCAGTTTCAGGTACTGTGGATTGCTAGTTGTATATATATATATATATAGATTGTCTGATGGAGATAGAAGAAGGGAGTAGCGAAATTGGAAATGAAAAGGGCAATAATGTAATGATGACTTAGCTTTTTGAATTTGTTTTTTGACCAAAGACTTTTTGGCCATATTTCTTTGGGCTTAGCTTTTCATCACGTGGCTTTGTCCATAATTTTAGGGAGATAAGGATTATGGTTGTGGGCTGATATTTGTATAGTGCCGGTGCCTTGCTTATATAAAGGAGTATTTGTGCACTAGGTGAGTATGCAAAGAGAAAGAAAATTAGAGAAATACAGTGTGAGAATATAGAGATGCACACAGAGATTTTTGAGAAGGCCAGATTTGGTGAAGTTGATTATCGAGTGATGATATTTATTTTTACAGAGTAGGGTTCTTCATATCTTGAATGGCCTGGATGATTTTGTTTCAAAAATTTTATTAACTGTTATTTTGCTAAAATTGCATATATGTATTTTGTTTAAAAGCATATGTATATTTTTGTGAAACTGAATTTGCATGAAACTCTTTGAAATCCTTGCTATGGTTTTTCCTACTAGGACTTGCCCCGTCTCACCCCCTTCCAGTTTCAGGTACCGTGGATTGCTAGTTGCGGACTTAGGTGGAAGAGTTGGCGTTAAGGAATTATTTAAAATTATTTAGAGATTGTCTTGTATTTTATTTGAGGAAATTGATTTTGTATCAATAAAGAGAATTTTATTTCTTTTGAGATCATGTGTGTAATTATGAAGTATTTTGATTTAATGAAATTGAGGAATTTATTTAGAAGAATTCGGGGCGAGACACGATCGATCGAACATCATCTCTGCATCCAATCATCTCAGTCCCATTGTGCGAGAATTTCCTGCATATTTCAGCTCTCTGTGTATCGTGCAAAATTTCTTTTCGATCGATATGAAAATTTCAAGATCGATCCAGTTTCCCTTGGATCGATCGGAGTCCTATACTTAGAAATATTTTTCATCTCTACATTTTTCATCTCTCTGTGTATCGTTTGAAGCTGTATGCAGACTTTCAGGTTTGGATCGATTGATCTCTATTCGATCGATCAGGACATTTCATTTTCTAAAAAAAAAAACAACAAAAATTTAATAAAGTCTCTTCCAAGGCAGCATTCCGTCTAGCTAGAGACGTTAAACTTAGCAATCATTGTTCATATTTTCTTGCATTTTGTTTAATCTTGCTTTCATTTTAAAAAAATAAATAAAAATAAAAAAAATAACTTTTTACCATTGTGCTCTTGTTGTATTCATGCTTTCATGTTTAGTGTAGGGCTTGCTCTCTTATATCTACCATCTTATTCTATATTGCCTTAGAATGCATAATTTGATTAATCTTATCCCATTTGATATTTAATGTGAGTTTGCTAGTGTTATTATTCAAGTAGGTTGTTGATTCTAAGTTTGGAGAAGACGTTTTTCGAATTGGATCACTACCGGGCTTCATGTCTATCCACCATGGTATACTCTTTCCATTTTTTCCATTGTTCTCATTGCATATGAGGACAATGTGTGGTTTAAGTTTGGGGGTAAGATAACCTTGTTGCATTGTACTTAAAGTTAAGTTTTAAATGTACGATTGAGATTGGAGATCCATGTTAGTTATGATTTTGATCTTTTGAGGACTATATTGCTTAAAATTTAAAAATTACTTGACTTGAGAGTCCAATACTCCTTGTATACCTTGTGGATGCCATTTAGGAGTAAATTTTTTGAATGATTGATATCTTGCTTGCACTTGTGGTCCACATCATCCTGATTTTGTGATTGTTTTGAGATTCACTATAGGATTCTATACTAGCACAGGCGCACACTAGCATTCATTTGTGGGGTACATGCTTTGTTGATTATTGAATTGGTTATATCCCAATTGAGCTAGTAGTGCATTGAAAGCTTTCATTCTTGACAAAAGTGGATAACAAACCCTTTTCAATGAGTAGCCGGGATTCTAGCCTTATCAAGTACTGAATTTCTCGCGCCGAAAGGTGGAAGGCCCAAACTCTAGGTTAATAATTGAATTTTGTTTCTAAAAATAAAAAAAAAATGAAAAAATAAAAGTTGTAAAAGTAATAAAAAAGTGAGGACTTCTCCCAAAAGGTGAGAAGTGGGAAATGATTAGATGGAGGTTGTTTTAATTTGTAGCCTAGTTGATTTGAGCTTGTAAGTCCTTAGGGGTGTTTTAACACCTAGTGCCCTAAAACCGTCTGGTTTGGGAGTCATTGACCTAACGCTCGACCTCATGGATCGTTAGAAAGCTTAATAGGTCAACACATTACACTATGCTTCCATCTTTGATCCTTAGGATTAAAAAAAAAAAAAAAAAAAAAAAAAAAAATCGAGTGAAAAAAATAAGCGCACCTAGAACAATAAAGCTTTAACAAAAGGTCCACTCTTTGTCTTGATGATCAGTACTAGATTTGTGTGCTAGTTTGAAGGTAAGGATGTGATCATTTCTTTAGTTGGCTTAAATAGCAACATACTTGATGTCAGTCCACTTAAAAAGGATTCTAGAGTTCTTTTAATTTGCATGATCATTTTCTTGATGTATGAAGGACTATACTTGCTTGTTTGATGTTGAGATTTTGGGAGATTGCTTGGAAATGGTTGAAAATTTTCATACTTGAGGTAATTTTCTCCCAATGCTTGTTTGCAATATTGGTTCCTCTTTTGTGAGAATGAGCTTAATGTTTGTGGGTATCATTTCTGGAAACCCTCACGAGACTTCACTTGTCCACTAGGGGTAACCTAGGGGTTTAAAAGGCTTGTTGCATGTGCTAAATGCAATCGTGTTCCCTACGAAAGTGGCGTTATCCATTTATTACTTTCTAGTTTATACTTGTATAGTTGTTCATTTCATTCCTTTACTTTATAGTCCATTGCTAAGGACTAGCAATATTTAAGTTTGGGTGTGTAATGAGCGTTGAAAAGTGCGCATTTAAACCCCTTAAGCTCGAGTATTCTAAAACCTTTATCTATCTTATTTTTCCATTTTAGACTAATTTCATGTTATTACCTTTTTCAGGCACTTATCCCCAAAATAAGTCAATTCTGCCAAATTAGAGCATAAAAGAATCAATCTCAAGCTGAATGGAAGAATGGAGCAAAGTGGCGGAAATCAGCAATCTTCGATCGATCAGGAATATTTTCGATCGATCTCACATTGATCGATCTCACCTCACCAAGATGGATCAGACCCCTTGTCCTTATCATCAAGAAATTCCATTTTCGATCGATCCAACTTTCTTTAGATCGATCGAACTTCCTTGATCTTATCCCCACCTACCACTTTTGTCTTTTTCCCAAAATATCCCAGAAATATCTCAGATTTGTCTTATTCTAAAAATGCGCCGCCAAAGATTGATCGATTTAGCGTTAATTCGATGGATCTGGCCACAATTCGATCGATCTCATCTGAATTCAATCGATCGAACCTCATCAAGTCTGAAATAAAACAGAGTCCAGCTCATTAAGAAATGGCTCGTGGTGCAATCATTGAAGGGACCCTAGTGCACGAGACTTGACCATTGGGTGTGACACTTGAGCTACCTATATAAGGATTTTGAGCCATTTTTACATCATAACTTAGATATTTTCAATATACTATCTTAGAGAGGAGGCTAGAGCTTAGAGAGACATACACTATTTTGGGAGTTCTTCCATTCTTCTAGGGTTTCCATTAAGAAAAAGAGCATTTCTACCATGGAGACGGCCTTTGAGGGTTGGATGACTACATCAATGAGTGGTTAAACATCTTCTTGGGGCTAGAGTTGGCCCTAAGCATGCCTTCTAGACCTTAATGATTTGTATTTTGAGGGGATTTGTGTTATGATCTTGTCTTGACACTTGATTTATATATGAATCTTATTTTTACAATGATTTGTGTTGATCAATACTTTTGATTGATCATTTCATTCTATCCATATATCTATGTATGCTAGAGTAGATATTCATGTGTTTATCACTTGGTTTTGTGATATTGATGCATGTCTATGTGTATTGATGCTATGAATCTAGAGATTGTCAAGGCATAGTGCTTAAATAGAGTACTCTTGTGGTTTGTTTGATGGTTCATACTCATTTCTTGATAGATTGTGCCCCTACCTTAGTTTAATTTGTTTAATTTTTATGTCCTTAGCTTAAATGTAGTGTAGTTGCTTCACTTTCTTAGATGTGAGGACAATCCATGCTTGTTGTTTGATGTTCCATACTTATGAATGCAAGTAGTATAATTCTCTAACTTGTTGGTATTGATTATGAGCTTAAAGGAAGGAATAAGGGCTTAGTTTGATATATTGTGCTATTCACTAGGTTGTCTAGACATTATATGCTTAATTAGTCATTCCATGCTTGTTGATTCAATTAATCACACCTCTTTGTATTGCAACATATGTTTCCCCTCATTCATTGCACATTGAGTGTCTAGAATGGTGATGTTTAGTGGTGACCTCTAGATCTCAAGACCTCTCTCTCTCTCTTATTCTCAACCCTTTTATTTACTTTAGTTGTTTAGTGTTGAATTTATTTACATTATAGTTTAATTAACCAATTAAAACACCTTTTGATCATTCAACCTACTAATTTGATCTTATTTTCATATTAACATAGCCCCCAATCCCTTGGGACGATCCCTACTCACCTTAGCTATATTAGTAGTTAGAGGTAGTAGTGGCACTTTATAAATTTAAACTTGGCCACACTTTCATTGCAACTTTGTTGGTGCTAGCGACGGCACATACCACCACCGTTCAGTACCTCGCGTCCGGACGCAGCATTTGGTTTCCAGATGCCAAACTTTCAAGACCTCGCATCCGGATGCCATTCTTCGCGTCCTGACGCAAGGTTACGGGCTCCCATTTTAATTAAGTTCGATTTTATTCTTTCTTGAGCGAAAATTCAAATTTTGAATGAGTTATTTTATTTGGAAACTCGTGCAAGGATAAAGGAGGGACAAAGGCTTGTATCAAGGCAATTAGTTTTGGTTTTTGAAAAGATATTGTGAGGGAGAGGATTTTCTGAGGGTTCTTGGCTGATTTTTGCAATAATGGTAAAAAAGGGGAATTTCTTTTCTTCTTCAATCCTAGAGGTTGATGCCATATCCATGAGACGCTAAGTCCCTTTCTAGGGAATTGATGTAACCTAAACCAAGTAAACATGTGTTGATTTGTATTTCAATTTGGGAATTTTTATTGTATATATTCAGTTTCATAAATTAGAAGTATTTACATTGAATTGATGTATTTTACATTGAATTGATGTATGTGATTATCATTTGAATATATATTTGTATTGATTTGTCATCTTGTCTTAGAAATCACATTGACACAATTATACACTTGATTTCCTATAGTGACAATGGGAACAAATTTATGGAATTGTTATATTGGCATGTAATTATTTAGGGGAAAAAAATATATATATTGGCATGTAATTGAGAATTTATATAGGTTACTTAAGGAAGATGGACCATGCTACACCTTTAGATTAATGTAGTTAGGTAGATGGTCCATACCAACTGAAGATAATCTATGATATTTAATTAATTTTATGTGCTGTAACATACTATTGAAGGACCTTGATAGGCCATGCCTAGGGAAGATGGTTCATACTACGACCTAGTTTAGATGGATGAACCATGCTAACCAAAGATGGGTATGCTTAGTCTTGAAATGTATGATCTTCTTGACGATGTTGTGGTAGTTTTATGCTTTTACACATCATTTTATATATACAATTGTCTATCCCCAAGTTGAGTGCAATTTACCATGTTTATGAGGTTGACGTGAAGTCAATTCCCTAGCCTTCTCTTTATAAGTTCAATCCATTCTAATCACATTATTTACTGTTTTATGAAATTTAAATTCGTAGGTTTAGTGACAAATTAATCAAATTATCATCTCTATTATCAAATTAGGAAGTAATTTTACAAGTCTGTTTGCCATAAACTAGTAGTCCTTGTGGTTTGACAACCCCCTACTATAGCATTAATCTACAGTGATGAATGTGCTATTATTATAAGTGGTATTTTTAAGTGGTACACATTTATGCGCATTAAAGTCCTGTTCACAATACAGTTTTCAATTTCCTTTTCCTGAATTGTTTCCTAGTTGGTCTAGAATTGTACCAAATCCTATGCACGAAATTTTCCTTATTTTCAGAGGGATTAGGTCATTCTATACTCTATATAAACCATGTCATATACATTGATTTAAGTACGGCTTTTGCATTATCAGTTTGTTATTCTCATAAAGTCTTAGGAAGATTTTTTGTCTCATAAATTCTTAGAAAATTTTCTGTTTGTCTTTCTAGAACATATACACATAAACACTTGGTGAGTTTAGAATTATGTTGCTCGAATCCTACAGTTATGTGATCATACAGTTGCATCTATATTGATCAAACAAAAGCAGATCTACTTCTACATCAAATCCAGAAGTTGAACAGAAGTAAAAGCAATCACACTTTGAAACGTTTGGAGCATTTGAGGAGTATTGTCTAATCTACCTGCTACTCTTCTATAAAGATCAAACATAAGCCTGAGGTCAAGCTGCTGTTGGACAGGGAGTCGCAATGCTAGAGGATTGTCAGCAGTTGGTGTTTATTAGAATGATAGGGTGTGAGCCAGACTCAAAGTTCAGTGTACTTTGTTTCAAGCATAGTGGATCAGTTTACTTTAGACTGCACAGTGCACGAGGTTTTTCCCATGCGTATTTTATCAACTGGGGTTTCCTCGCTAAAATCCTGGTGTTATCTCTAACTTTACTTTGATTTATTTTAGACTGCATTATATTAATTTATTAATTGCTAAAATAAAGTAAGTTAGAAAAACACAAGATCTGTTTTTAAAATAATCAAAACTTTCTAAGTACATTCCACTGCGTACAACTCACATTGTCTTGTCAATTTTAACATTTTTTTTTATAAGAAGGGTTAGGATTAAATCTTTGCTAAGGCATATGTGGGGGATTATAAAAGGGTTATTCCAAGTTGTATCCAACAGCCTTTGACGTATTTTCAATTTAATCAGTTTGCTACAACAACCTTTTACCTCTCCCTTTCTTTGGAATTGAGTTATGGGTGTTTAAGCTATTTTTCTAGCTTAAATTAGCTTTCTATTTTCCATTCTTCAGATTTATTTTCTTTCTTTCATAGAGGGAGAGCTAAAATATTAATTAGTAATATTTTCATTGAATACAATTATAGGTCTTTGCATTTTACAAGTGACGCAAGAAAATTACACCCGTTAACTTCATAAATTATAATAATAAATTTTAAAATAAGTATAATAGAAAAAAATTACATGTTATATACATCATTAATAGAAGCAAAAAGAACAATTGTAACTCTAAAAACTATTTTAGAGAACTTTCATTTATAGTTATCTTAAAACAGTTTTCTGATCTCTGAATTTTTTATAATTGTTTTCAGAGTTGCAAACCAAAAAATATTTTTCATTTAAAAGTTCTCATTTTTACTTCCTTTTTCTAACTAAGTTTCATAAAACAGTTTTCAGAAAAGTAAACTAAGCAGAGTTTTTTATACAGTTTTTTTAAAATAGAATATGAGAAATTATTTTATTTTTGGCAATTATCATAAACAAAACAAGTCCAAGTCGAGTTGTAATTCAAGTTTCTTGGTCTGCAAGTTATCAAGTTCGACAGTGACTACAGAACTGGGAAGTTGTTCAAACTTACCATGATTGAAGATTTTTTGAAGAAAAGGGTAAGAACAACACATTAGGAAGGATTCTAAACAGGTTAGGACACATTCTACACTTTTCATATTTTTCAGAAGTTCCCGTAGAATGTTTTTTAGGCTGAAAAGAACCAAATTCAAGTTCTACACAACTTGAACTGGTTCAGCCCCTCTAAACCGATTCAAGGGCTCAAGATTGGCTTCAAAATTCCTTCTGCCAATCTTGAACCAGTTCAAAGAGTCTTGTTCACAATACAGTTTTTAGTTTCCTTTTCTTGATTTCTTTTCTAGTTAGTCTAGAATTGTACCAAGTCCTATGCACGAATTTTTCCATATTTTAAGAAGGGCTAGGACATTCTAAACTCTATATAAACCTTGTCATACACATAGGTTTAAAGACGGCTTTTGCATTATCAGTTTATTATTCTTAAAAAGTCTTAGGAAGATTTTTGTCTCAGAAATTCTTAGAGAATTTCCTGTTTGTCTTTCTAGAACATATACACATAAACATTTAGTGAGTTTAGAGTTGTGTTGTTCGAATCCTGATCATGATCATACAGTTGCATCTACATTGATCAGATAAAAGCAAATCTACTTCTACATCGAATTTAGACGATTGAAGAATAGGAGTAAAAGCGATCACACTTTGAAAAGGTTGGAGCATTCGAGGAATGTTGTCTAATCTACCTACTACTCTTATACAAAAATCAAGCACAAACCTGAGGTCAAGTTTCTGTTGGACGGGGAGTCGCAAAGCCAGAGGATTATCAGCAGTTGGTATTTGGTAAAACGATAGGGTGTGAGCCAGAGTCAAAGTTTAGTGTACTTTGTTTCAAGCATAGTGGATCGGTTTACTTTGGACTGCACAATCCACGAGGTTTTTCCCACGCAAACAGTTGACGTATTTTATCAACTGGGGTTTCCTCGCTAAAATCCTAGTGTCATCTCTAACTTTACTTTGCTTTATTTTAGAATGCATGATATTAATTTATTAATTGCTAAAATAAAGTAAGTTAGAAAAACACAAGATCTGTTTTTAGAATAATCAAAACTTTCTATGTAATAACCCGGTCATTTTCCTTCCATTCTTTTTTTCGGTGATTTTCTTTTTTCGTCTTTTTCCCGTTTATCATTTTTCCTTACATAACCTCATTTTTTGTGCTCGGATTTTATTCCGGCTTTGCATGCATCCACGATATTGATTTCCATGACAATTGTATTTTTACTTTTGTAGAAAATACATTCTAGTTGCTTACTTTTTCGTAAAGGGTATGGATGCATACTTTCTTGTAAATATTCTTGATTTTTGGGGTTCTAGTGTAATTATGTAAAATAATTATTTTTCATCTTGGGACCATTTTGTAATTTAATTTGAAAGATATTTTAGAAAATGACCTTTTTGCAATTTTTGGAAAATGTGACAAGTGTCACATTCTCATGGTGCCACTTGTTGGCATTGGGGTGGAGTGACTTGGAAGCATGATCTCTTGACATTTGGAGGGTGGAGATTCACCCACTTTTTGGCCTAGGATTGGTTCACTTGTTGGTCTAGATGGTTGACAAGTGTAGGCTTGAGATTAAGCCTACGAAGGAGCCTTGGATTTGTGACAAGTGTAGGCTCACAAATTAATCTTGCATTATGTGTGTGTGAGAGGTAGTGTAAGTACACATAGTGAGTAGATGAATACTAGATCCTCCACTCACCATTCTTCACTTCATCTTTTTCATTTCACTTGCTCTCAAAACCCTAACCTAGCCACCATTGAAGCAAAAGCTTGGTTTAGAGCTTTGACTTCATTTTTGGCCTCCTTCCATTCACTTTAGACTATAAACCTTGGGAGACAAAATTTTCGTCTCACTCTCCTCTTCATAACCCTAGAATTTTTATCCATTTTGTGCTTAGTTGCTTTGGATTATAGAGATTCAATTCTCTATTGAGGTAAGGGTGGTAGTATGTTTATATTTTAAGTGTTTTATAATCCTTTGGGGTTTAATATATATTGTGTACATGCTTTTAGAATTGTAGTATTGCATATTATAGGAAATCCTTATGATTGACTTAGGCTTTATTGATTTAAGCATGTATGTTGTGTATGTATCTTGAGTAGGATTATTAATGTTGTACAGAACTCTTATTAATTTGAATTACTATACAATTGTGATGATAATTCTACATTCTAGTTGATTACTATTGGTAATTGTAATTATTTTAGAAGCTTATTGCTATGATGTTGTAATCTAGTATGTAAAGCTTATTACTATACATACCAAACATGGGTAAAGTGGCCATTTTTTGGAACACTCATTTCAAAATGGAGGAAATGGCACACTATTTCACTGGAAGTGATTTTCACCTGAGGTTTTTGAGCAGTGGCATGTGATTGCATGTTGCTGATTTTGTGATTTTGTAGGACATTTAGTAGCATCACTACTCACATTTAGATGAGTTTTGTCTTTGATTTCGTACGCTATGGTTTGAGAGCCTTCTGATTAGGGCTACAAATGAACCGAGCCGAGCCGAGCTTTGGGTTGTTCAGGCTCGGCTCGTCATCTCTAAGGAAGTGCTCAGGCTCAGCTCGTGTTTGGGTGAGCTTGGGCTAGTCGAGCTCGAGCTCGGGCTTGGCTGGGCCCGGGCTTGGTTACATACCCTATCATCACAATACAAGAAACAAACACATATCTTTCATGAAATCTGATCGGTCTCTTCCATGAAATCCGATCTCCACCTCCAACAGAAACGAAGAAGAAGAAGAAATACAAACAAATTTTCAAGATCAAAATCACACCTTACAAGATTTTAGGGACTCGATCTAAAGATATATTCCACTGCCTGAACTTAAACGTGCGTTTGAGAGAGACATCAAGATCCGTTTGAAGGAGAGAGAATGGTGTTGCCGTTGTTTATGGGATTATCTGAAGATCCCTTGTCGCTGCCGCTGGAGACTTCTTATTTTAGGGTTATACAGTTATACTTATCTTTTAACTTAAAGATGATCAACGGCTGAGAAGATGAACAAGTATTTAATGGTTGAGATGTAGTTTTATTTGAATGTGGGCTAAAGTCTTATAATTCTTTGGGCCATTATGTGAATTGGGCCAAACTTATATTCATATGGACCAAACCTTTTAAATATAAAATTGTAATAAAAATGGGCTTTCTTAACGAGCTTGCTCACGAGCCTAACGAGCCGAGCTCAAGGTTGCTCAAGCTCGGCTCGTTTACTAAACGAGCTTGAAAATCAGGCTCGAGCTCAGCTCGTTTACTAAATGAACGAGCCTGAGCCGAGCTTTTAACGAGCCGAACCCGAACTGTTCATGAACAGCTCGGTTCATTTGCAGCCCTACTTCTGATTTTGAAAAATATAATCAGAAGTGGTGTAATTTTGACATTTTATTTAATGTTTTATTTATTATTCTTAAGGTATTTTTAATGATAAAATTACATTCTTTGGAAATTAAATTTAAGAAAAAAACAAAGAAAAAAAACACAAATTTTTAAGTGGCAAGTCTAGGTGCACAAAATAATATCCATCACGGGCTAAGACACTAGAAAAGAACCCAAAATAATTCAATGACCCAAAGAAGTCCCAAAATCTAAGAAGATGCAATCAAATGGTTTTTTTTATATTATTTTTTAAATACTATAATTAGTGCTGAACCTATCAATTGAAATTAAATTTGTAACCCTAAAAATAATTTTCAAAAATTCAGATAATACAAAACAGTTTTAAAAGAATAATAAAAGACAGTTGCTGAAAACAAACATTTTTATAACTGAGTTTTCAGAAAATAATTTAAAAAATTAAACCAAGCAGGGTTTTTTTTTTTTTTTTTTTTTTTTTTTTTTTTTTTTGGTACAATTTTTTATTTTCAGTTACCAAACATTTGTTTTTTGTTTTTTGTTTTTTGCTTTTATATTTTTATCCCAAGATTGTGAACGTGAATTTCCATCACCGTACACGTGGAAGATGTGCACCATCAGAGCACAAGCTTGACTTTAGACAACCCCAGTCAATCTAAGCAACAGCCCAATAACACTGAAAGATGATAGCAGCTCTGTCAGTATCAGGCAGCAGCATGGGCAACACCAAGTTTTCAGTCTCTGGTCCCTTGGAAATGCCCAAAATTACAGAGGTTTGCTGCTTTTGAGTTGGCCTATATATATATATATATATATATGCATATGTGTTTATATTGATAATTCTCAATCAAATATTCAAGTTCTCTTTTGTTCCCAAGCTGATAATTAGTTTTTGGATAGAATATATTTAACCATGTTTGCAACTGAAAACATTATAATTTGTAGACAATGGTGGGACAAGGTGATTGTGAATTTGGTTTGTTTCAGGGAAGTTTAAGATTGGGCTTTGTCAGTTATCAGTTACTTCAGACAAGGACACTAATCTGGCCCATGCCCAGAAATCAATTGAACTTGCTTCCAAGCAAGGTGCAAGCCTTGTTGTTTTACCAGTGAGCTCACTTCTTTCTCACTCAGATCATATTGCTCTAGCTTGTGGTATTTTGTATTTTATGAAAATGTAACTAAACCCTAACTCATATTGTTGTAGATTCATTGTGAAATTAATGTTTTTTTTGGAGTCCTTAGATTCATAATTGGTGTTGGTTTTTACTTATATGTTATAGGAAATGTGGAATTGCCCTTATTCGAACGATTACTTTGCAAAATATGCTGAGAATTTTGATGATAAAGATGCATCCCCTTCATTTTCTCTATTATCAGAAATTGCTTCATGTCAAGGGATCACAATAGTAGGAGGGTCTATCCCTGAAAGGAATGACGGTCGGTTGTATAACACTTGTTGTGTGTTTGGACCTGACGGGCAGTTAAAGGCTAAGCATAGGAAAGTAAGCATAACTAAGAAAAGAATTAAAATGGAGAACTATGAGTTTGAAGGAAACACAAATGGAATTTTGACAGAAGATTTTTTTGCTTTGCAGACACATTTGTTTGTGTTGACATTCCGGGAGATATTTTGTTTAAGGAATCAGACACCTTCACAGCAGGGGATAAATCTACCATTGTTGATACAGGTATGCATCAAGTCAGTGGCATTGTCTCGTAGTGTTTTATAACAAGTTGTTCAAGTCTAATCATGGATATTAACGTAGGTTATGTCTTAATGCTATTTTTAAAGCGAGACTAGTTGGCTCTCGGAAAGTCACTTCATCTCTTGCTTTAGCACTACTGACTGAAGCAAAAAGTCTTTTAGTACGAGGTATTGGTATTGTTTTAGGATTTTAGCACTGTATTTTAGTAATATGATTAAATAGGTGTTTTTCTTCTAGGTGCCTACTGCCTTGGTTGATGTATAGGGCTTCTGCAATTTTATACTGATATTATCCATTTAGTTAGTTCAGTTTTAACAAGTTTTAAATCAATTTTGTTGCCTAACCTGTCAGAAATTGGAAGATTCCGCCACAGATCTTGAAATATGATTTTATTAAGTATATACTACTCCGTATAAAATTGTTTATATGGTGTGATGAATTCCTCTCATAATGCTGGTTTAACGATTTCTTCCTTTTAACCAGAATTCCCTAGGGGCTCCTAAATTCTCCTTCTTGATTGTATTTAAGTAACCATACATGGATTACTGAACAATGTAAAACATGCGGGAAGATTGGTAGATTGAAATCTGAATATCATTTTGTTGTTCTAGCCACAACCATATAAAATTATATGGATTTTTCTTTCTTGTTTTTCCATTAGAATCTTGTCAACTATTGACTGTAATGATAAGACATTTGATCATTTTCTCCAATCTCTTCGAAAAACCTTATTGTGCTTGACTTTTCAATTTTCCTTTCCTTTTCTTTCAGAATTCGCCATGTTGCACTTTATACCTTCATTTCTTTTAAATAAACACATTGAAACATAAAACTGATTGTGTGAATCTAAATGTAGATGTGGGTCGTATTGGAATTGGAATTTGTCATGATATACGCTTTCCCGAACTTGCGATGTTGTATCGAATAAGAGGTATTCATTATCTCCACCAGTTTATTGCTGGATAGCCTGGTACTGTTCTGGTTTCTTAGTGTACTATGCAAGTCCACAGGTGCTCACTTAATATGCTATCCTGGGGCATTCAACATGAGTACTGGTGAATTATTGTGGGAGCTTGAACAAAGAGCAAGGCAAGTTGATATATTTGTACAATAGGCACCTGTTTTTTTTTTTTTGTTTTTTTTTTTTAGAATGAGTACAAGACAAATCAAATCAGATTAACTTCCTTGCAGTTTGCGTTAGTGGAAAGAAGCATCTCACTTCTTAATAAATCTTCGGTTTTAGTTAATATAACAAAAAGTTAGCCTCGTGTGCATCCTTGTAAAATATTTTGAGTCTTTAAAAGCGGCACACATTGTTTTTAAAACATTAAAGCCATTAATTTGGAGAACATTAAATCCATGACAACTACATATGATCATTTTATCGTATTATGACTTGGTATTGATTCTGGCTAAATCTTGGTTCAAGTATGTGGTGATGAAGCACAGCTAATTTGGTTTAGTAAAATCAACTGTTTTAAGATTTAGATATAATGATATAGTGTAGGCAACATGGAGAAAGATTGTAAGAGCAATTTTGGGGGCAAGAAATGAACAATCAAGTCTATAATTTTCTGGCACAAATGTGAAGTAGCAGCTCCATAACATGTATCAGATTGAATATGCATAAAAGTTTGAACATGATTAATAAACCATATTACATTTTTTTGTGATAAATCCATGTGATGTCCGGAGATGATACTATGGTAGTTTAAATCACAGAATTGTGTACTTGCAGATGATATTATAGTGGCTCAGAACTCAGAAGTGCTATTTTATGAAAACTACTGTTACCCTAAGCAGCAATCCGTGGATAATGCTTTACAATGGGACTTTATTATCAATATTTATGGTTTATTTTAATAGAATATAACTCATGCTATATGAGTGAAGTTAATGGCTTATTTTGCTGTTGTCACTTTCATCATCCCATCCAAATTCCAAAGAGTAGATGTACATTACCTTTATTTTATTCTTCTTCTTCCTCTTCTTCTACTTGGGGTAGACAATTAGAAATGATGGTGTTTTCCAAAGACAGCATGAATGTGTACCAACACCAGTGAAAATAATTCATCCTTCTATCTTTGCATATTGGATGAATTTAAAGCTGTATTAGTTCTACATTTTAATCCATTATTCGAGTAAAAATCGCTGATTCTTTTGTACTACAAAAATTCAGGGCAGCTGACAACCAGGTACTTATACCTTTTCCCATTGTATTCTTAATGATATTCACTTGTCAAAAACAAAATCAATGTGTTTTGTTGGTTTCTTGTTGTAGTTATATGTAGCTACATGCTCACCATCTCGAGATTCCACTGGTTCCTATACGATATGGGGTCATTCAACTCTTGTTGGACCGGTACTAGAAATCCCGAAACTGATATGCTAGCCCTTCTTTTGGAATAAAATCATGTAAAGAGAAGGTTCTAACGATGAAAATGGCTTTCTCTATGTTGACAGTTTGGTGAAATAATTGCAACCTCGGGGCATGAGGAGAAAATAGTGGTTGCTGAGATTGATTATTACGAAATTCAACATCGAAGGTGATGTGTTGTTTATGAAATCGATTTGGATTTATAGTAAAAGTTTTGCCTCTCCCCACAACAAAGTTTTGTGAATATGCAGGGAGGGCCTCCCGCTAGAAAAACAGAGGCGGGGAGATGTGTATCGGTTTGTTGACGTACATGAACAGGAGCTTTGATGAATTAAGATTGTCATACTGTTACGGACATGCGACCTTATTTATGTCTGGAGTCTTTAATATCTTTTGCATGTTATAATTTAGAAACTATGAAGGTGTATGTTTAGTGTTTTTTTTAAGAACAATATTCTGTTCTCCAAAAAAAATAAAAATAAAAAAAATAAATAAATAAATAAAAAATTAGTTACACCAAAGATTGACTCTTTTTTTAAGCTGTACTGAAAAAGAGGAAATTCTATCTAAGAATTTATTTTAATTTTCTCTTTTCAGAGTTTCTGAAAACTATGTTATGGTTCCAATCCGACTATTCGTCCAAAGGTGATGTCAATATGAAGCACCCTGCTTTTGTTCCGTTTTGTTTGATATATTTGCCTAGTGTTTCCCAAATAACCAAACTCAGGTAGTTGCAAAATGTATCATTTAACTATGGTGATTTTGTATATTTCTTGTGCTTAAAAGGGAAAAATAACGCATAAGCAGTTTTTTCTTCGTAATTTTGGATTGAGATTTGTTTTCCTAGGTTATAATCCAGTTTCTAATTTATCAAGTGTTGGACTAGAATTTGAAAGTTCGCAATACGTAATGGATCAGACATGAATCTTTTTAGAAGATCAGCGATGGAATTAGGTTGAATATTAATATACCTGACTGTTGGTATAGAATGTGTTTAATGTGAGATCCAATTTAAACCAATTTCATATGATAGTATTAGACTAGACTTTGTTCATCTTATATGGAATATGTTCATTGGATTTAACTTGAATTTGGTACTGTATCTTGATAGTGTGGTATGTATTTAAACTTGGATAGTGATCTGTCTCAAATGATTTTAGCCTGCATCAGACATTCTTTTTCCAGTAAGTTTACTAAATGTAGAACTAAAGAGGCCACAATTCATTGACTGACATATAAAAATGATTATCGATACTACATTAATGTTAAAAGAAACATTTCTTCTAGGTTTATTGATTTATGAATGGGGTTCCCTTCTTTTATTGATGATCTCTAAATTTGTAGGTCTGACAATGAGTTTTAAATTATTTTGTTGCTTAAAAAACTGTGATATTATTAAAAGTTGGTTGATTCTGTCGCGGTCTGGACTCTGGAGGTATAACATTATAGATTGATGAACTTCTTGCTATTGCTGGATTCTTGATTTCTTTCTTGTTTCAAAATTTCCTTAGTTCTGCATATTTATTGGTGCTTAATATTATTTTCTATTGAACTTGTCTATTCGAGTAAGAGTAGTGCTAATATTGCTATATGCACTGATGATGAAAGAAATCAAAATGCTTACCCGATTGTGTTTGCGTCCATTTGAACATTACCGGTTGGGTTGCAAAATTTTCAAATGAACAGGTAGTTTTTATCTTCTCCTGATCATCTTTTTTGTTTATTTAATTTGGTGAATCATTTTCCTGGATATTCTGCTCTGCAAAAATAGTTCGCTCAAAAAGATGTTCTGGGTCACAAAAGGTATTTGGTAAAACATTGCAATCATACTCGAGGAAGTCACCTTAGATTATCGATTTCTTCATCTTTTGTTACCACAAAATTTCAGGTTCTTCTGCATTCTCCATCAGATAGAAAAGTAGAAAATTTTCATTTCCCGCTAAAGTTTCTGCATGCAGTTTTCCGAAATTTTGAATATGTTTTACTGATATCACTTACGAGAGAACTTTTCTGATAGCAATTTAAATTTCCCTTTGCAATGTGACGGAATCGCACGCATTGCTGGAGAAGAATCTGTTGCTTCTTAATGTGGCCAAGCTTGGCAATAGTTCCAGGTCATTGCCTCTAACATCTTAGGAGGCTCATGTACATATATGTCTACACACACACACACATACACACGCATATATATAATAATGGCATTACAGATCCGAAGATTCCTTCACATTAATATGTAGCAAGAATAGAAGATCACACCATTGGGCACCATATAAGCTCTCCTCTCCAAATGGGGAGATTTGAGTGTGTGTTTGATTGAATTTATTTATTTATTTAAGAAAAAACCAAATAACTATCACATCATTTTTATATCTATACTATTATTAAAAGTAGAAAGAGTTTCAGTACATTATTGTGTTTCAGTATATTATATTTTAATAATAAATTTATATCTTTCCTTTTATAATTCAATTGTTGTAACGATTCAAACCTAGGGATCCGGATCGCTAACCGGATTCTTACCCGAACCTGAGGTAACATAAGGGTACTACAGTCATTTCACGTCAATATAATAATTCTAGAGTCCATAGGGGTATAATAGTCATTTAGTATATTTAATATAGCTTATAAACTCATCGGGGTAAAATTGTCATTTTTTATGGTTATTTTATGTTTTGGTTGAAGTCTGGGGCTAATTAGGTAATTATAATGAAATATGGGGTCAAACAGTAAATACTAGCTCATCTAACCGGTTGCATGATTTCATCTAACCAGTTAAATGGCTAGTCTATAGAACATGCAAAAACTGAGAATCCATCTAACCGAGTAGATTGATGCATCTAATCGGTTAGATGGGTAGATAGATGCATCAAACTGGTTATATGGAAAAATTCATCTAACCCATATAGGATCCTTTTCAAATAGTTCAAGACCCATCTAGTTGGTCTAAGGAGTACAACCCAAATTTATAATCTTTTAAAATAAAATAAACAAATCATTTAACTAAACAATTAAGCATTATAAAGCTATTTAATTACATAAACACATTACACATGAAATCAATTAAAAGAATGCACATACACAATTAGCCAAATCAATTAATTTAAATTAACACAAATAAAATAATTAAATAAAAACAAATAATCAAATAAACACGAATTCAATATACATGCAAATAACCAAATAGCCACATAATTAAATAAAATCCAATTAAAACATTTAAATAAATCTCCAGAAATTAGGGTATTACAATTGTCCCTCTAGACTATATATATATATATATATAAGTACAAAGCGGAAAGGCTCAATATATATTTATATCGTTTTGTTTCTAAAGGGAACTAGCTTAGTTGCTATGCCCCTCTAAAATTAATATATAGTAAGTTTTAATTTAGTTCCACCGGGAGTGCCAAAAGGGCTATCGGCACCACGCTTAGGCGACGGCGTGATGGGCGATGGTGTAAGGGTGTGCTAGGATAGTTGGTTTGGGGCGATCCACCCTACGGTACACCTAACGGCCTTTTCCCCGTATTTGTCGGGAAGGTGGTGATTTAGGCTCAAGCAAATATTCCTAAGGCGACAACCTCGACCAACTTCGGATGAAAGGAGAGGATCGGTCAACTGGTTACAGTTTGCTCTTGGAGTGAATGTGCTGCGCGTTCTGTTATTTGACCTCAAGGCGATTGCGTAGAGCAGTAAATAAGCCTCTCAAAGGTCATTCGCTACCCCCTCGCTCTCTGGGGTCTAGGGATCAATTATCACTGTTGATTTCTTTTAATTTTCAGTTTATATAACAATTTAGCGTGAGCTGATGTGATGACCGTGTCATCTTTTCCTTTTTTTTGGGGATATTTTTTTATTTATTATTATTATTTATTTAATTGTTTATTTCTTTTTCGTGTTACCTTAGGGTTTTGTAGAACCCGAGGTAGGGTTTGGTGTCCGGACTTAGTTTCCAAGATCTCATGCATTTACCTTAATTTATTTTGTTGTTAATGCATAGTTTAATTATGTAGAGAAGTATGGTAGTTTAATTTTATTTTCTTGGGGGTATGATTGCATAGTTTTTTTGGAAACATTTTCATTTTTTGGGGTTCTTTGTGCGATTAACTTTTCGAGATATTTTAGCTTAGGGACCTTTTTGCAATTATTTTTGTGAGATATTTAGACGAGGGACCTTTTTATAATTTTTGAAAAGTGTGACAACTGTCACCTTTTCCTTGGACCATTTATTGACTTTTGGTTGGAGACACTTGGAAGGCTTAGATAATTACAAGTGCAGGGTGGTGATTGAATCTTATGAGGGTGCATTGAATAGTGACAAGTGGAGGGGTGAGATTGAAGAGTGTGTGTGTGAGAGAGGTAGAGTTAGTTTGGTTTAAGTGTGTTACATTTCATTTAGTTAGTGGAGCAACTAGTGATTGGCTTGTCTTCTTCATTTCCTCTAACCTAAACCACCATTGAAGCTAGAAAACCCTAGCCTTATACCTTATTTTCAACCCATTTGCCACTATCCTTTTGGCCTAGCTTTTGGAAGACAAAAGCTTCCCCTCATCTTCCTCTACAACACCTTGTTCTAGGATTCCATTCTTGCTCTCATTTTCCTTATATTCTAGAGACTCAATTCTCTAGTGAGGTAGAGGGTGTTTTATGTTTATATCTATGACAGCCCTAATTTTACAAGCCAGTGCGTCCTGTGATAACTCGAAAGTTGATCCAATATCGGATCCGAAATATGGAAGCGAAACATAAACAAGTCTCTAGAGATGTACATCATCCCTAAGACACAAAAGTGGCTTCCCGAGGAGTCCTGTGACTCAGCGGAAGCAAGGCAGAAGTTAGGGTTTTAAAACCCTCCAAGAAATGAACCAAGGGTAAAATGGTCATTTCAAACTAGAATGGATGCTATTATGCATACCATTGGATAGACAACCAAAAATTAATAAATTTTGACTCAAGAATCACTTAATTCGGAGTCCGGACGAAGAAGTTATGGCCAAAACAAAACCGGATGACAAGGCTGCCAAGATACAAGGCTCAAAGGCTGCAGGCGGACACAAGGTGCTACGGGCGCTCGCCAACTTTTATATTGCGAGCGAATGCCAAATCCTGCGGGCGCCCGCCAAAATGCAAAGTTGTTGCCAAGTAAGGGAAAATGAAGGTTCGGGAGGTATTTAAATTGCCTACATTGAAAATATAACCTTAAAATACACCTACAAGACCCTCGAAAGTTTCGGAATGGTCAACACGCTTTTCAAAAAAAAGTCGATGAATAGTGCTCATGTCCAAACTTTAAAAAAAAAAAAAAGGCTAAACCAGAAAATCGGATTTATCATGGGGTTTTTGAGACCAAGATGACATTTTGTTGAAAATTGTTGTGAAGAATCCCCTCCCTCCCTAGAATCACATTTTCTAAGTAACCATGTCAAGACCAAAACTTATCTTTCGAAAGAAATACCCAAAAAGCCCCTTAGATTAGATTTGCAACAAAAATGAAAATGCATGCCCCATAGGTGTACATTTCAAACAAATAAGGTGTTGTGTGCAAAGGTGAACATGCACGCAAACATAATATGCATATTTAAGTTAGCTACAAGTGCCCACGGCCTCTATACATGCCAAATACTAAATATGACATGTCAAACCTTAAAGTTCGGAAATTTGCTTATAAAAGTGAAGTATAGAAATCAAGTACATAGACATAAACACAAAGGTGTTTGGCCGTTGGACATACATCATACATATAAAATGGATCCCAAATAGTGTGCTTAGGTACACTTTACACATTCCAAGGTAAAAACATCGTATGAAACTTAGCTATACGTTACAGCTTCAAAAATGAAATTTAAACATGCTAACAGTTGTATGTGTGCAAAATTACACAAAGAGACATAAATATAGCCGCGCCAACTTAGGGATGTTGTGCATCCCCAAAACAAGGTTCCCGTACCTGAAAATATCCCAAACAACTAGGGTGAATAAATAAGTTACTTGTAGAAAGAAGTGCATGCGTATACCCTAAAGTTTCAAATATCTTGTAAACTTAATATAAACCAATACAAGGGTCCATTCCACCTAGCGTTTATGTTACAAGGAGAACTAAGGAATCATCTCAAGTTACACAAGTATTTGAAATGATAAATATAAGATGTACAAGTATACAAGCACAACTATACTAAACAAAATTGAAACATACACGTAACAAGTATACAAGGCGTAAGTATACTAAATGAAATAGCAAGACATGCGAACCAAGTATACATGGCATGAGTATACTGAGTGTAATTGAAAAACACAAGAAGCAAGTATACATGACTCAAGTATACTAAATGGAATTGAAAGTGCAGGAAGCAAGTATACAAGGTTCAAATATACTAAATGAAATTGAAAATGCAGGAAGCAAGTATACAAGGCTCAAGTATACGAAAAGAAATTGAAACGCAACCACCAATTCACAAGCTACAATTAATCAATGATTAACAACTTGGAATTGAATGCTAAATCAAGTAGTTGGAAAGACTAGGACATATGGACTCTAGACCAAGTAAGTTATTTCGGGTAATTATGACCCACAAGGTACTACCTAGTGCGCACTAATGTCGTAGGGAAAACTCCTATCTCCCGCACTAGAGCCGAACCCTAGCCGTGACATTTTTAAGTCCTTACAAGCTTTCCAAAATTAATAAGTTCATGACATATACAAAATAACAATGCATGAAACTACCTACCAAGCACAAGTAGGGTGAAACCACACAAACCATGTCCTAATGTTTCATGTCTACAATAGCATACACCATGTCGAATCTTCAATGTGCGATTCGTTACACATATAATAGTATACAATATATCGAATCTTCAATATACGATTCGTTACACACTAAGATTATAGTATAAAACAACTAAATCAAGTTACCATTTGCAAGTTATAATTACTAAGCATATAACAACCTAGAAATAAGCTCTCAAGGTAAACATAATTAATATCCTATAAGAGTTTATCATCTCAACAAGACAAATCTCTAGAAATTAGCAAGTTATTGAATCAAATAACCTTTCTACACAATATTTATAAGCTACACATGCTTTAAATTTCTAAATATTAATTAAAACAAGTTACTATCATGCAAGATACAATTACTAAATATATTACAATCTAGTAATAAGCCTTCAAAGTAGACATTATTAATATTATTCAAGATTTCATCATCATAACAACAAAATCTCAAGATAAATGAAACAATTTACTTACACATAAAATACATACTATACATGCTTTGAATTATAAAACCTTAAGTCAAGCATATAATTTCATAAATAAGCATATATTATAAAACTTTTTCTCAATTCTCATAAATAAGAAATTCTCATTTGAATTTGTGATTTAGGCCATAAGAAATCCTTACATCTATTAGAAACATAAATATTAGTACTTAAGTCAACATATCATGTATTAGAAGGAATATGAATAAGTGATTCGAAATATACAAAAGTTAAAAGACTTGTCTTTCTTTTCGAATCATTCTTTATATTTCATATAATCTTTCTAAAAATATTCAATACACAAATGACACTTTTACGTTATTACATTCCTTTATTTTAGTAAATTGACCTAAATCTTTTAATTTTAGGTGTTGCTTACTTAATGCATTTTCAGGCTTATTTCCAAATTCCTTTCTAACTTCTTGAGTCATCAGATGAACATAATGATTATCATGCTACTTAAACCTAGTCTATTCCTAAATTAACATAATGATCAATTATTTCATTTTTCACTTGTCTTAATAGTATTAATTCGAAATGACCCATACTGAGTAAACAAGAAATTGAGAATAAATTGAACGAGATAATTCTCATCTACAATCATCCATAAGGTTCTCAAATTTGTAGCAACATTAGTCATCTCAAAACTATGTCCATACATGGTACGAGTACCAACACAAATGCATAGTAGTGATATCAATCAATAATTTTCGTTTTAGATATTTATCTACAATACGAAAACATTCTTTTAGTCAAAAATTCCTTATCACTATCACTATGGGGAACAATTATTCGTATAGCCATAATATTTAATCAGTTCGATCTCTCCTAAATTTTGAACTTAACTTACTCATTCTATTATGAGAAGTTAGCACTATTGCGAATCAAAATAGATATAGAATGCGAATTAAGGGATGTAACACAGAAACAAAATAAGATAAAGTACTCACAACAATAATGTTTTGAGTTAACAATACATATGTATAACTTAAAAATATAAATGCAATGTATAACTATATTACCCCTTTGGGTGACAATTATAAAATACTAATAATGATGCTTAAATGTATTTATATGTATATATTCATTGGTGATGCATTATTTAATTAAACAAATAAGTTACCTTTTGATATCCTATATCTACCTAATTAAAAAAAATACATACAACTCCTTAATTTTTATTTAATCACTTGAAAATCAATTCCATTTGGAGAATTATTTCTCATAATTAAATAAAGTCAATATTCATGAATACCATAAAAAATCATAAGCATCATAATTCATGAAATATTGCAATTATGTATACCACTAAAATTAATATCCAACAACCATTATGGTTAGGCCACTTTGGTAGCTACCAACCTTTACATAATATGAATATTAAATTAGTTAGTGACAAATTCATCTTTAATTATATTTACTACTAAAATTAATATTCATCAATCATTATGGTTAGGCCACTTTGGTAATTACTAACCCTCATAAACATGAATATTAAATTAGCTAGTTACTAATTCATCATTAATTTACCCATTTAACATTATGCACACATACTTACATTGATCGATCCAAATTTAAGTAGGTTCGATCCCAGAAATTTAATAGTCCAAAAAATTCAATAAAAATATCCTTTTATTTTATGTACATAATAAAATGTATTATTTTTATTTTCAGACTTGAATATCATAATTGAATCAAATTAAAATTGACTTTCCATCATGTATATGTGTATGACTACAAAAATAATAAAATAAATAAATACACAAACTTTATATATTTAATAATTTAAATTTCTAGACTCACAAATTATTTTAGAAATTTAAATTTATTTAATAAAATAAATAAATACACAACCTTATGTATTTAATAATTTTAATCTTCTAATCACAGTTAGTTTCTCTAGAAAACGTAATAGTAAAAAATTGATTAAAAGCTTTTCAATCCCATATGTTGTGCACGAAAATCAAGAACCAAACACATCATTATTTAACTTGATTGCCTCTGTCAACATACATAAAACATAATAAGCCCACAGCATATTCATATGTACGGAAATTCTCCAACAATGCCATAAGATGAATCAAAACAAATTATTCATATATATCCATATGTATGCTGATTAGTGGGTACTTAAGATATATTTAACTCCCAAGTGAAGTTCATTTTCACCCAAATCAAATTTGTTTGGTGGCGCACAAACAGATCAACATAATACTAGTAAAATACACTATTATTTTTCTTTCAGATCAGAAATCAAAGTTTTCAAATACCCATCACACTAATCAAAATCACACCAATCAAAACATACACACACATATATATATGTATGTGTGTATGTGTGTGTATGTCGATTCTATAAGAAAATTAAATTATACAAATATTTAATTTTACTTTATATGTATACATTATTTCTATAGAGGAAAATAATGAGTTCCTAAACTGTAAGCTCTGATACCACATGTAAACTTTAATAATTCGTGTCAAGTATTAATCACAAATAAACATTAATCCCAAAATCTTAGAACTTCATGATTTTCACATATCTATAATGCATAAATAAATAGTTAGATATAAATATCTCGATCCGTAATTGTAAAACTCGTAGAGATCAAGGCAAACATCGAGATCCTTTCTGCGGAACGAATAACATGCTAAACTGCAATAGCCAAAGCGTGGAAATCGATTTCTCTTTCTTGATCTTCTGCACATATAAATATTATACGTGTTGTTTTCATTAGTGTACATAATTGATGGGATATATGCACTTTTATAAAGACAGAGACTGGACCAGTTTTCCTTTTAGCAACCGTAATTCCACTTTATATCAAAGTAAGGAATAAATAGAAAAATACTTCCCCAATAATTAATTACCAAAAGGTAATTAATAAGTTGACCAAATAATATAATATTAATCTCATATCTATTTACTTAATCACTAATTAATGAAATATATCGTATGTCCAAATCATATGGGCCACACAATTAATAATAACAAAGGCTGTACATATTATACATAAGTAATCTAACAATTGCGTTTTGTTTGGAACCAAATTCATGTGAATTTGGAATTAGAATTAGGTTGTGTTTGGTAGCATGAAATTAGAGTTTTAGAATTAAAATTGGTAAAAAAAATAATAATAAAAAAAAAAAAAAAAATTGGTTCAATTTTCTAAGTTGTTTTTCTCCAATTCAACCAATTCTAATTCCAAAACTTCAATTTCATACCTGCCAAACATAGTCTTAGAATGAATTATATTGTAATTAGAATGGAATTCTATTTGCATGACTTCATCAGGTATAATTCTTCCCTCACAACATCCATTCCAAACAGATATGGTGTGATAGTCAGTGGTAGGGCATGTGTTAGCTTGTGGCCAAAGGCCCATGTTTGAATTTCCACTCCATCTATGCTTTAACTTCCCAAAAAAAAAAAACAAAAAAAAAAAATAATAATCCATTCCAACTCAAACTCTAACAAAAATGTGAGACATTGGTTAAATAAATATTAGCAATAGATGAATCATTTATAAGATTGCACAAAAAAAACTTTGTTTTAAAAATAATAAAATATTTGTTCCCAATCATATCTCTACTCTAAATATAAATAGATAAAAAAAAAAAAAAAAAAAAAAAATGCTACTCAACATTACATTTATTTATTTATTTTTTTTTTATCTTAGTTGATACTCGTACACACATATCTTCGTTGAGACTTGAACCTGACATTCTTTTAGAAAGTAAAGTTTAATACCGTTATGTCACTTCCTGTTGATACTTTGATACTCAACATTACATAGAACACCTTTTTTAACACGTTACGGCCCTCGCGGCCTGATCAAGCAGTGGAAGCAACCTTGAGGCTGATCAGGAGGGATCATGCCACCACCATTGGAGGTGTCAATCGACTCTAAAATGGACACTAGCTCTTCCATTTCAGGTCTCTTCTCCGGGTCTGAATTCCAACACCTCTTCATCACTTTAACAAGTGAGCTTGGGCAACATTTCGGTATCTTTGGTCTCATACTCTGCAAATCCAAAGTACAAATTTTATTCAGTCAAGATATATGAGCCATTCTCATTCCAATTCTAATTCTAATTGTGCTGTTTGAAAATCAGAGATGAAAATGATTATATCGGGTCAATTCATGTACTTCGTAAACAATGGCTGATGTTTGTTCCGAGAAACTGAAATCCGAATAAGGCTTTGCACAGCAATAGATCTCCCACAAGCAGATTCCATAACTGTAGACATCACTTTTCCGGTTATATGGACTACCATCAAGTACCTGCAGGTAGAATCATACCAACAAAATGGCATCTTAAAATTTTTTCATTACAATTCAAATAGCTTCATTCACTTTCTATATATATATAACATGTTGAAGACTGAAATTTATCATCTCGATTAGAGTAGTCAGTAGTGGTTACATAAGATGACATATATGATCTGGGTAAAGTCAGTGGCTTCATTCACAGTATGGATATCGGCATAAAAAAATGACATTTAAACACATCAGGAGGGTGGAATAAAGTATTTGTACAGAAGTCTAGAAATGGTTGAAGTATCAAGTGTTCATAGATAGTAGTTAATGAATGATGAAATTTATGGGAATAGATATTACTCATGCTTAATTAAGAGACATAGGAATTAATTATTTCACTACAGTACTAGTACTTGTTTAGTTTCTTAAGGCAATGAGTCATAGACTACATATAAGAATTAGCATAGTCTATGCATTCTTTGCATAGTAATACCTCTGGAGCCATGTAACCAAGAGTCCCCGTTAGGCCTGTCATCTCATTCGGATTTGCAGCCTCAACACGAGAAACTCCAAAGTCGGAAATCTTTGCTTTGAGCCCCTCGTCAAGAAGGATGTTCTGTGTCTTTACATCTCTGTGAACAATCTGATGGGAGTGAAGGTAACTCAGCCTGAAAAGAAGCAGATAGAAGAGCCACTTAATGCTTACCTTTTGAAAACTCTGCAAAATATTAAAGTATTGACTTGGGCATGCACGGGATGGAAGAATGTTGTTACCCTCTTGCAATATCAGTGGCTAGTTGGATGACTCTTTTGAAGGGCAGCTTCCTCGTCCGGTTCTTAAAGAGGTACGATTTCAGAGTTCCTCCGACAATATATTCAACCACGATGATACAAACATTACTTGCAACAAAAATTTTATCATCATCAGTTCTGATATTTTGTCCCGACATGCCTTTTGCAGCTCCAATTAACTGCAGAAAACGGTTTGACATGAGTGTCAATTCTTGAATCTAGGTAAAAATCTATAGAGTGAATTCCACTATGATTGTTATTTATATGAGTAGTGATATGGAGTCTGATAGTTGGACAAAAATTAACTAATTTGACGCGAGTAAAGATTGCCGTCATGAATATCAATGACATCGTGAATGTGAACTACATATATGTGCAATTATAATGTGTGTGTGTGTATATATATATATATATATATATATATTAGGTATTCATGAGGTTATATACCTTGATGATATTAGGATGATCAAGCTTATTCCATATAGAAACTTCCTGCGTAAAAGCTTTTCTCAATGTAATGTTTGTCGCTTGGCCATCTTTCCCCCAGTCAAGCATTTTAACTGAGAAATATTTAACAAAGAACAAGAAGGCAGAGTCAGTAAATTAATATCAAATCTAAGACGATCAATTAATTAAAGACTTGTGACACTATTATTAACTAGAGTTGTTTGATATCAAAGATTTTATTGAATTAAATTTATCAATAATATTGAGAATGATAAAGCTCTTGTCTAAAATATATCAAAACCGAAAAACTTCACTAACATATATACACACACACACACACACACACACACACACCCGCATTCATGTCTCTGTCATTGCACAATTCTTGAAAACACGAGACTAGTGGTTGATTGGTTTAATGTGCAATTCTTGAAAACACGCTGGAACTATTTGTTCAATTTTCTGAGATATGTTTTTTTTTTATGAAAATTAGAAGATTGTACAAAAATATAGTGAAAATCATTTTCTAGCGTATATTTATATATATTCCCACATTCATGTCTCTATCATGTACAATTCTTAAAAACACACCGAAACTAGAGATTTGTTTGGTTCGATTTTTTGTGATTATTTTTTTTATTTTCTGAAAAATAAAAATTATAAAATTACACAAAAATCTCTTTAGTTGATTAAAGGTTAGTATACTGTCTATATATTCGGCATTCATGTCTGTACAATTCTTGAAAACACACAAAAAAAATTAGAGATTTATTTGGTTCAATTTTCTGAGATTATTTTTTTATTTTTGAAAAATTAAAAATCAGAAAATTATACAAAAATCACCTTGGTTAACTCTTTTTAAAAATCAGTTTAATTCAGTTTTTTTTTGTCAATCTCAAAAATTGTCAAAGAAGTACAAAATTTTGTTTTTACTTTCAATCCTCATAAAACTGGCAACACCCACTGAAAGAAAGTAAAATAAATAGAGCGGCATGAATCTTGAGAAACTCAAAAATACCTGCGACGTCGTTTCCATCGTAAATTCCCCTATGTACGGAACCAAAGCTTCCACGACCAATCAGGCTCTTAATCACGAGCTTTTTAACATCTAATTCCCATTCTTCTCTTTCGTCAAGTTCGATCTCCTCTAAGCTCTCTATCATGTCTACACTTATTTCCTCCATATTCAATCAAATAAGTGTGGCTATATATATGTGTGTGTATGTATATATATATAGTCTGGATATGCTTCAGTCAGTGTTTGAGTAGGAGTTATATTGTAGTTGTAAGTTAATGTTTTAAGTACACATGTTTTCTAATCCCTAGTTAACATGTAATCTACATAAGTATAAAAAAATATATATATATTTATTTTCTCTTGAAATTTGATTACAAAAATTAAGTTTTGTCGTATTTAGGGTTTTTAATTAACTTCATTCTGTAAAATTCTTTATTCCATTCAATTTGAGTATTATTCTATTGATTTTAATTTTTAATGATTTATTAATTTTTTATGAATATATTACCTGCAAAATAAGGTTTTTTTTTTTTTTTTTCTTCCGATAAAAAAGTTAAAACTTTGTATAATAAGTTTTATTATAAATAGTAAAATTTTATATTAATAATTTCTTACCTCAATATAATAGGATTCTTAATCCAAACTATACAAATCTAAGTGATTCAAACCAATAATAAACACATAATGATTATATTTCTAAGTTTATACCCTTATAGCATCTCCAACTGTTGATATATATATATATATATATATATATATAAATAAATTTGATGTGTCTAATAGATTTACATAAAAAAATATTGCATTATTTATTTTTAACTCCAACCTATGCCTTTTGTGTAAAAATATATATCTAATAACAACCCACCAATGTCATGTGTGGACTCCATATAATTTCTACAAACCTACTTAATATAAAGTTATTCGTTAGAACATCTTCAAAAGTATGTTAAAATATATTTTTGTATGCCAGGTATGATGTTTAATTTTTTTATATATTTTTTTTTTATTATTTTTTTTTATCTCTAACAGTCTGTTAAGATAAACTGCCATGTCATTAATGTGTAAAATTGTTGTGTATTTTACACAACTTTTTTACACAATTACATCAGCATATTTCTTTACTCCTCCCTCTTTTTCATTCCATAAAAAATGGTGTAAAATATACAGCAATTTTACACATGGGTGACATGGCAGTATATCTTAACAACATGCTAGAGATAATAATAATAATAATAATAAAATTACACATCATACATAACCGTACATATTTTATACAAAAGAGTATTTTAATATACTGCTGGAGATGCTTTTACCATAATAAACTGGCATGCACCTCTCAAATTATATACAAAAATATTTATAATAGAATTCAAATTTTATTTAATTTAGAGTACTAATCAAATATATCTATATACTTATATAATATTATTATTATTAGGAACGTCTCATTTTGATGTCAAATTTTAAATTTTACAGTATTATTTATAAAAAATGATATAAACTTCAACTTTGTATTTTTATTCCAATTTTTTTTTTTTTTACTTAAATTATATTTACAATCATTGTTACTCATGTACGTACATTTTTACTTATATATATGTTTGTGTGTATATATATATATATATATATAAGCTTTTTGGTATTTAGCCTATATTATATCGAATATTTTCTAAAACGAAAAAGACTCTTTATTCTAAAGAAAATTGTCTAACCATTTTCACTGATATTTGGGTAGAAAAGGACATCATGATATTGTTATAAAAGTACTTGAAAGAGAGCTCACAGAGTGTAAAGACGGAGACCTTATTCTAACATAACTTAATTTTTATTATGAATTAGAAATTCGTATCCCGGGTTTATTAGGATTCATTGCAATTTATTATACATATCAGATAAGTTTTGAGAAACATGAAATTACCATATGTTGTGTAAATTTACATTTCAAAGACTATGTTTAGGATGCCTTTTGAAAAATACGATCACAATGGATTTAACTTTAACATTTTATTTCGTGTTTTGTTTTTACTCTTTGAAGATTATGAACTAAAAATCTTATTTACATATGTTGTATTTGAGGGAATAGAATTGATTTCATAAATTTGGAATTAAAAAAAATTAGGTCAAAATTTAAATTAACTTTTTTTTTGTCAATTTGGTGCTAGCAAACATATCCATTTAAAGTATTTTAACGATAAAATATATTATTTTGATAGTTAAAGTTTGAGAAAACTGAAAAGAAAACAAAATGATACAATACTAGTAAATTATACAGAAGCAGGCCAGGAGGCAAAGGCTACAACATTGGAAAAGAACCCAGAAAAATATGGGGGCCCAAAAACTGAAAAGATAAGAGCAAAATGGGCCTAACATATTGTCTTGGCAATTAAAAAGACAGTTTAGCTGTTGAACATTAGGGCTCAGAGGCTGGGGTTTAAATGGGTGCGAGAGTTGGAGGAAACCCGGCCATGGCCAAGTGAATATAACATTGTTTACACAAAATTAGGACCGCTTGATTTGTCATTCAAAAAATTATTTTCAAAAGTTTTAGAGTTAAATTTTAATAATACCTCTTTAAGTTTGGTTAATTTTCACCCTCAATTATTTTGTTCCGTTTTTCACTCAAAATATTTGAATTTAAATGATATATATGATTTACATATAATTGCATATATATATATATATATATATATATATATATATATATACCACAAACATTTCAACCAGAGACTTTTGGAGGAAGGAGGGCTTAATGGGGCACCACAGAAACTGCCCTTAATTTAAGGGTTAATTTAAAAGAAAAAAAAAAAAAAAATTTCCACTTCTTTTTATTTTTTATCATTATTTAAGAAAACTCCTTATATTTTTTACCCCAATATTCGAGTCCGATTCTTTAATGGGGCTGTAAAATGTCAAATTTGACCTTACTATATAATATTAAATTAAAAAATATAATAATTATTTGTGAAATTACAAAAATACCCCCGTCTATTTCCTCCTCTTCCCTCTGAAACTTTTATTCTGTTGCCCAAGTATTGACTCTTGGGGGGGGAGGGGGGGGGGGGGGGTCTATGGCAAACAATGACCAATTTTTCGATTTTGATTGTTCTGCAAATTCTAACACACTTTATAACATTTATGCAATAATCAATATATAGGTATAAGTAAATAATATCATAAATGTAAAGGAGATAAGGAAAGAGAGATTTGCAAACATTCACATGGCGATTTTATCGAGGTTCGGAAACTCCTACTCCTCGACTTAAGATCCCTCTTGAGACTTCCCAATCACTATGGCACCTCCTTACGGGTGGAAAGCAAACCTTAATTAGAAGCAACTCCTTGCTTCTCCTTACTAAGAGACAACCTCTCTTAGTCTTCCTTTGGGTCACACCAACCCTTACAAATATGAAGCTAGCTTGCTTCTTCTTCCTTGGGCCACACTAGCCCTTACAAATTGAAGATCAAATTTGTTGTATACAAATATATCTCTCAAAGATTGATATACAAATATTAGCTCACAACTTTCAGCTCACTCTAGAGTATATATATGAATAGATTGAAACTCAATACTCTGTAAATGATATGAGATGAGAGAGTATGATATGAATGAAGAACAAAAGCTCTTTAGATGCTATTTAATGTTTCTCAATGGTAGCAACATTAAATCTCGAAGTCCCCAACTTTATTTATAGAGATTTGATGCAGCTAATTCAAAAATATAGCTATTGTGCACACTGCCCGAGAGGAAATAGTCGTTCAAATTCAAATCTGGGCAGGTTCGGTCGACCGAACTGAAATACCATTGTGTTTCGGTCGTCTGAAATGGTATAAGGTTGGCTTTCATACTTGTTTCGGTAGACTGAAGAATTTTTTCTTCAGTTTCGGTCGACCGAAAGTCCTTCCTCCTTTGTGCCAAAACATTCTGTGAGAATCGGACGAGCCGATTCATTTAGTCCTTTATTTCGGTTAACCGAAATAACTTGCCTATGCATTTCGGTATGCCGAAATGAAACTGCAGCTCCAAGAATTTTGTTATAAGTTAATAGATAAAACAGTCTGTGCACATGACATCTGCACATACCTTATGACATTTACTTAAATGTTTTCAATGGAAATGAGGAAGTACCCCCCATTTGAATTCAATAAAAAATACTAGAAAATCGAAATCCAACTAAATCAAAATGAAGAAATTCAATTTTAGTACAAATTTGGATTTTCGACAGTTTTGGTAAAAATGAATTCTTATGTAGACCAATGTAGACTTGGTCAAAAATTTTGATAAAATCAGTTTAGGTTAGTTGAAGTATAAAGAGTTATTACCGGGAAAAATTATTTTGAAATAATTATTATTTCAAAAATCCATTTTTCACACTTAGCCAAAAACACAGTTTTTCATAACGCGCATTCTGGGGTCCTAGTGTCCGTTACCAACTCATGGTAATGAAGGCTTTTCATGCCTTAATTGTTAACCAATATGAATTATATGATTGATGAGCATGGTCTTAGCATTTCTAGCACAAATGATGAGTTTTTTCAAAGCCTTTGCAAGCTTGAACTAACTCATTCTTTAGCAATGACTTCATGTGCAATTATATATGAATGAAATGCATAGTCTATTGCTAATGGATATAGGAGCATATGATGATATGATATGCATGGTCCTATAGAGATGAGCTTTAAATGGATTCATAAATACTTTGACATTGAATCCTAAACACTCACCATCCTATCACCCCTTTCTTCATGCTTTGTCCATGATCGTGTAGGCTTTTAGGTAGACTTGCTTTCTTCCTTTCTTTGAGTTGCTTTCTTGCTCGTTGTAGTCCAAACTATCTTTGGATGGACTTTGCATTTGTTTCTTTGCAACTTCTTGTCTTCTTTGTATCCATTGTTTTCCTTGATGTGATATTGAATAATAGAATAATTGGAATTGATGGTGTGTCTGTCGCGGCCCACCAAAGCTAGAACCAAAAGATAGTGGTGTTGGGCTATAGTCAAGTTTTACATTTATAAGTTATCACTACTACCTTTCACTAAAAATATAGTTAGGGCGAGTAGGGATCGTCCTAAGGGATTGGTGGGTCGTATTAGGTTGTGGAATTGAGATTAGGGTTAGTAGGTCGAGTGATCAAAAGATTGGTTCGTGGTTGAATTACACTAAGATGCAATTTAAACTAAAGTAAACAATTAAATGTAATGGAGAGAAAATAAGAGAGAGATCTTGGGGTTTAGAGATCACCACTAAGCATAACTTTTCTACACTCTTAAAGAATGATTAATGAGGGGGAAAACATGTATTGCAACATAGTGTGTGTGTGTGGTTGTTTCAACAAGCATGGATAACAAATTAAGTATATATTGTCTAAGCAACATGGTGGATAACACAATATATCAAACTGAGCCATTAATCCTTTCTTTAAGCTCACAATCCAAATACTTGCTTTCATAAGTATGGAATATCAAACAACAACCATGGATTGTCTTCCCATTTAACACCTAAACTACAACTACACTATAATTAAGCTAATGACATGAAATTAAACTAATTAAACTAAGGGAGAGGCACAATCCATCAAGAAATGAGTATGAACCATCAAATAAACCACAAGAGCATTCCATTAAGCACTATGTCTTGACAATCTCTAGATCCATAACATTAATACACATAGACATACATCAATAACACAAGAAATAGAGACAAACACATGAACATCTATTCTAGCATACATAGACATATGGATAGAATGAAATGATCAATTGGAAGCATTAAACCACACAAATCATTAAATAAACAAGATCTATATATATAAAAGTGTCAAAACATGTATCACAATACAAATCCCCTAAAAAATACATAAATTAAGATGTAGAAAGCATACTTAGGGCTAACTCTAGCCCCAAGAGGATGTCTAGCCACTCATGGATGGTGTCCTCCAACCCTCAAGGGCTAACTCCATGGTAGAGATTGCTCCTCTTCTTGGTTGATTGAAGAACTTCAAGCTTATGTCTCTAGCATCCTCCTTTCTTTTCTTCCTCACTAAGAATATGGAAATTGTGTCTCTAGTGTATGTATCTAGTATATGTCAAGAATGGCTCATATTCCTTATATAGGTAGGTTAAATATCACCCCCAATGAGCTGGGCTCGTACACCATTATTCCTTCCAATGATTGGATATGAGACAACTTTTAATGAGCTAGAAATTGGATTTTCGTGCACTTTGGAAAGTTCGATCGATCGAACTTGTGGTGAGATCGATCGAATATTGTTGAGATCTATCGAACTTAAACAGAATCGATCCTCTATGGCGGCGCCTTTTTGGATAAAGACAAATCTAAGATATTTTGAAGATATTTTTGGGAAAGAGACAAATGTGGTAGGTAGGGTGGTACAACTGGATAAGATAGAATCTTTTCAATCGATCGGAAGAAAGTTGGATCGATCAAACTTTGTTAGATCTTTGGATAAGGACAAAAGAGCTTGGATCTATCTTGAAATGCTGAGATCGATGAACTTTCGATCGATCGAACATTTTCTGAGATCGATCGAACTTGCTGAATTTCCACCACTTGCTTCCTTTTGCTCATACTTTGCTCATTTCTTTGATTCATCTCAAGATTGTTTCAATTATGCTCTTATTTAGCTGAGTTAGCTTATTTTGGGGATAAGTACTTGAAAATGAAAATAATACAAAATCAATCTAAAGTGGGAAAATAAGATAGATAAAGTTTTAAAATACCTAAGCTTAAGGGGTTTAAATGTGCACTTTTAAGCGCTTATCACACCTCCAAACTTAAATTTTTCTAGTCCCTAGTAATGAACTAGAAAGTAAAGGAATGAAATGAACAACTATACAACTATGAACTAGAAAGCAATAAATAGATAACGCTACTTTCGTAGGGAACATGATTACATTTAGCATATGCAACAAGCCTTTTAAACCCCTAAGTTACCCCTAGTGGACGAGTGAAGTCTCGTGAGGGTTTCCAGAAATGATACCCACAAACATTAAGCTCCTTCTCACTAAAGAGATACTAATATTGCAAACAAGCATTGGGAGAAAACTACCTCAAGTATGCAATTTTTCAACCCTTTCCAAGCAATCTCCCAAAGTTTTAACATCAAGCAAGCAAGTATGGTCCTCCACACATCAAGAAAATGATTATGCAAATTAAAACAACTCTAGAATCCTTTTTGAGTGGACCGGCATCAAGTGTGTTGCTATCTAAGCCAACTAGAGAAATGATCACATCCTTACACTCAAACTAGCGCATTAATCTAGTACCGATAATCAAGACTAAAAGTGGACCTTTTATTAAAAATTTATTGTTCTAGGTGCGCTTATTCTTTTCACTCGATTTTTTATTTTATTTATTATTATTATTATTATTATTTAGGATCAAAGATGGAAGCAAGGTACAATATAGTGATCTATTAAGCTTTCTAGCGATTCATGAGGTCGAGCATTAGGTCAATGATTCCCAAACCAGACGGCTTTAGGGCATTAGGCATTCAAACACCCCTAAGGACTTATAAGCTCAAATCAACTAGGCTACAAATTAAAACAACCTCCATCTAATCCACTTCTCACCTTTTGGGAGAAGTCCTCACTTTTTTATTGCTTTTGCAATTTATTTATTTATTTATTTTTTTTAAGCAAGTTCAATTATTAACTTAGAGTTTGTACCCTCTACCTTTCGGCGCGAGAAGTTCAATGCTTGATGAGGCTAGAATCCTGACTACTTAATGAAAAGGGTTTGTTATCCACCTTTATCAAAATGAAAGCTTTCAATGCACTACTAGCCTAATTGGGATATAACCAATTCAATAATCAACAAAGCATGTACCCCACAAATGAATGCTAGTGTGCGCCTGTGCTAGTGTAAAATACTAGAGTGAATCTCAAAACAATCACAAAATCAGGATGATGTGGACCACAAGTGCAAGCATGATATTAATCTTTCGAAAAATTTACTCCTAAATGGCATCCACAAGGCATACAAGGAGTATTGGACTCTTAAGTCAAACAATTTTTAAATTTTAAGCAATATAGTCCTCAAAAGATCAAGATCATAGCTAGTTATGGACCAATCATAGAAAATTCCTTAAATACACAAGTCATGCTAAAATTTTTGAATTAAAAACAAATACTGCAATTAACACCATTACCCCCCCAAACTTAACTGGCATAATGTCCTCAATGTGCAAAGAGAATAAAGGAAAGAGTATACCAGTACAACTAAGCAAAGAATGGTCGGGACACAAGTATCCAAAGTAGGTGGCATAGCCCCCCCAAACTTGGGATTAACTATGGTCCTGAAAAGATGGCACTGGATAAAAGTTCATTAGACAACAAAGGGGATAATAACAGTGCATAGTGGACATGCAAGTGTAAATGGGATAAGAAATTGAAGTAAGGAGAGAGGAAAAATAGTGGTCCTGAAAAATTCGGGCAGTACTCTCTCTCACTGAAGTCACTGGGATGCACCTGATGGAGTCAATCACAGACAGATATATCAATACGTATATATGATATCCATAAACAAAGTATGCATAAAAGAGAAATAAAAAATAGTACAGTACATCCAATGTCTAGGCCAACAGACTGGCCGCAAGTATACAACAGTATAAAAAATATAACAGATACCACAGATATATAATAGGAGAAAAAGATATGGAAATATCAAGTGGAGGAGGAATGATGAGCAGGGCGTGCTCCGCGGATGTCTCTGGATAGATCACGTAATGCAGCTATGACATCCGTGCAGAGTGAAGCAATATCATCCCGGATGGAAACCATGCCATCTTCCAAAGTCTGAAGACGCTCTCCGAAACTGGGTATCTGAACTGGAGCCTCAGGTGCTGCTGGAGCGGGAGAATGATGATCCTGAGCCTGCTCCTTATCATGAACGGGCGACCCAACCGGAGAGTGATGCTCTGGGTCCTCTGCGGGCTGCTGCTGCTGCCGCTGCCTGCTCGAAGTCAATATCTATATGCATGGCAGCCGGATCGACTGGTACATCGTCTGCTGCCTGCTCTGCTGTTGCTGTTGCTGCCGCTGCCTGCTCCAACTCCTCTCTCTCTAGCTCCTTAGTTGCCTCTATAGCGTTGTCCTATAGACTCTTGATAAGAGCCTTGTAGCTCTTATCCCAATCCTTTTTCATGAACGAGCAAGCCCCAGACTCAGTACGCTCTCGTGGCTAGAAGGGACAGCATTGGTCTCTCAGAATCTGTATGATGAGATGGCCAAATGGGAGATACTTAGCCCTTTTGGGCTTGGCACCGAATCAAAGAACCATAAGTCGTCTGGTAGATAAGTTCGAGTGGCGAAAGTCTCGCCACCTGCATAGTGACCTGTGAGTGCAATGGCCATGTCTGCATATGAAGGCCTCCATAGAGTAGGATAGGTATCCTGGAGATCAGGAGGGTAGATGTGTGGACAATGGCAAGATCTGGAAAGAGTGTCCACCATGATACTAATAGGGTAGCCGTTAATGGTAGTTCGAAGCTCCGCCAGGTTACTCGGGGTAGGTCGGAGGTTCTGGAAGAACATCCGGACCAACCTCAGGTACACTGGGTATGTAACAGGGGTTAGTATGGCTGAGATGCCCCTCCGGTCTATATCATCATATGCTGCTCTGGAAAGAACAGACCGGGAGAAGTAGTCTATATCGAAGATCGACTCATGTGCCACCCGAAGGCATGAGTATCTCGATAATGGCCGGTCTAAGTCCTGGGCTGGCTGAGCTAGCGGTGGTGATGGAGATGGTATGTGTTTAGCCTCAACGTCAGCCTGTGAAGAAGATGCCTCAGTGGAAGACTGTAGTCTACTGTCAGCGGATGGAGACTAAGGTGGAGTAGGCTCTGCTGGCTCTGGCTAAGAAATGGAGTCCTGGACGTGAGATGGACCTACTTGGTCGTCTAATCTCCGCCTGGCTCTGCGGTGATAATGTCCACAAGTAACAGTCTTAACCCTAGCCATAGCCTGTAAAATAAAAAGAAAACTTACAAAAAGGAAGTCAGTGCTGGTATAAAGAATTAAAGCACAGTTTATAGAATCATGTATCTTAAATACGATAGACAAGCAGATAAAGAACATGAATCTATGTAAGTGACGAAGAATAAGTGACATGATGTGAAGCATGCTAGACAGTATAAGTATGGAATGCATCAAATATAGAAAACACGGGCATTGGGCATGTATGAGATAGCATGAAACACAAGAGATGGTGTGTGAAATGTGTGATGCATATATGTGAAGTTCGATAGATCACAAAAATGTGAGATCGATGCAAGTTCGATTGATCGTGAATAAATGAGATCGATCTATTACAGATCGATCTGAGAAAAAGTTCGATTGATCGAACTGTGAGGTGAAATTCAAAAAGTCATAGATCTGTGACGTGGATGGCACGGGGGCCTCATAAACAAGCTTGTGGGCCCCTCTACACAACAAATCAACAACTTTTGTCACTTTCCTTGGCCCGTGACCCCCAAAATCGAAATTAAAACCAAAAAAAATATAAAACCTATATATACATATATATACACATATATACATAGCTTCAAACTTCATCAATGGCAAGATTCACCATCAAAACATCATAGATCTAACCTATAAAGCATGGATTCATGGAGAATAAGCTTGAATCAAAAGAGGGATCTCGGATCTTACCAAAAACCGAGAGATGAGATGAGAGGGAGATGAAATCTGAGATCTGAGATGAAGTGGAGAGATTCGAGATGAGGTGGACTCGCTGAAGGGTTCACCGGAGGTGGGGAAGTGAGTTGTAGCAGCGAGGGATGAATATGGGGGTGTTAGATCGATCTGTGGTATCGATCTAATAACCCTAGGTTTGATTTTTTAAAATATTCTTTTATCAGTTCGATCGATCGAATTGAAATCTCAAGTCGATCTGACTGTAATCGATCTCTCGTCACTAAAAGACAAAATTGTTTTGAAGCTTTTGAATTTTTTTTTTTCTTTGAATAAACAAAAATTTAAAAATGAAAAATATTTTTTTGGATTTTTGAAAAAAATAAAACTAAATAAAATAAAAATAAACAAAAATAAAATAAACTATTTTTGGAATATAAAACAAAATAAAATATATATAATTTATTATTTTAAATTTAAAATTCAAAACAAAAAAAATCAAACTTAAAACAAAACAGTAAATCAAAGAACAGAGATCGAATTCTCCAAGATCGATCTCAGAATAACTCCGATCGATCGAACATGCAAAAACCTGCAGACATGTTCGATCGATGGGACATAGAGCCTTTTGATGCAGGTTAGATGCAGGTTCAAAAATTTTCTAAGTGTTGAGGCTGCAGATCGATCCAAGATGAAGTTGGATCGATCGAAGAATTAAAGATCGATCTAGGAACAAGTTCAAACGATGGGACAGAGAGCTGAAATATGGAGGTTTTCTTCGAACGATTGGACAGAGAGGTGATTGGATGCAGGTGGATGCAGGTATGGAGTTTGATTGATCGAACATCTTTGGAGATCGATCGAACTGATGCAAAATGCTCATTTTCAACATGAAAGTGCATGCAATCCTAATCACAGTTCCTAACAATGTATATAAACCTACAGCAACTATCTAGACTTCACAAGAAATGAAATTTAAAATAGAAATGAGGGAGGAATAGGGTTGTGACACCCTACAAAATGTACAAGTCTTTAACGTCTCTAGCAAGAAGTTGGGCACTTTTAGCCCGGGTCAAACATCTTGTAGTGCATCCCCTCCTTGATGGGGTGATAAGTGTTTTGAACTCCACCCAACAAATGGTTCCCTAGAGCACTTGTTGGATTAGGCTTAAAAGAAATTTTTTGTCCTTGGTCAACATGATCCTTGGGCTACCATGCCCTTTCAAAACAAGATTTTGAAGCTACTTTCTTGGAATTCAGGGTTGAAGATAAACTTTTTGAAATTTTGGTTTCACACAATGACTCTATTCCTTCACATTCATGTTCATGACATTTCTCTACAACATTCACTTCTTCATGTTTGTCAAATGAATTGGAGGTCGGATTGAAGATATTCAACTTCACCTTCATGTGGCCAAATGAGATCTTTATTATCCCCATCCTACAATTAATGTTGGCATTCGCAGTTGCCAAGAAAGGACGGCCAAGGATAACGGGAATTTGGCTCTTAGGATTCGGGACTGGTTCCATGTCAATGACAATGAAATCAACGGGGAAGAAAAATTTATCAATCTTAATCAATACGTCCTCAATGATACCCCTAGGCCTTTTGATGGATCGGTCAGCAAGTTGCAAAACCACCGACGTCAGTTTCAAGTCTCCTAAGCCTAATTTGACATATACCGAGTATGGAAGAAGATTAACACTTGCTCCTAAGTCAAGAAGAGCCCGATTAATGATATGATCTCTAATGATGCATGAAGTGGTAGGTGAATCGGGGTCCTTAAACTTTGGAAGAGTGTTATGCTGCAAGATTGAGCTTACTTGCTCGGTTAAGACCACTTTCCTAGGTGCTTGGCTTTTGTTCTTCCTCTCTTGGGTGCATAAAAGTCTTTCAAAAACTTGGCATAAGCCGGAATTTGCTTGATTGCATCCAAAAGTGGAAGATTAACTTTCACTTGCCTAAACACATCCATAATTTCATTTGTTTTGGCCCTTTGCTTGTCAATTGAAATGGATCCTTTAAAGGCATCCGGAAATGGAGCTCTTGGCTCAAAAACTTTTTCAGGAATTTTTTTTGAATTCTCTTCAACACGAGAAGTTTTGAAATTATTTTGCAAATTTTTCTTTTCAAAATCACTTTTCAAGATATTCTCATTTGAAAGATCATGCATATGCAATGAAGGAGGAATAAGATAAGAAACGGGACGGGTGTCAACTTTAGGTTACACCGATTCACTTTCTTCATTGGACATACCACTTGGTTGTCCTATAATGACCCAGTCATTTTTCTCCCTTTCTTTTTTCTCAAATTTTACGGATAAATTTTTTTCGTTAAATTTTCTTTCTGGGTTTAGTTTCTCGTCTCATAGTGTCGTCGTGAGTGCTCGAAAATGGTTTTTGAGACTCTTTCGTATAGATTGACAACTTCCTTTAAGGACCGAGTCATTTCCATATTTTCACTTTTCTGACACTATTCACTTTTTGTCCTTTTCTCTATTTCGTCCTTTTCCCTATTCTGTCTTTTCCCCGTTTGTCACTTCGTTGGCAAAACCTCACCTTTCGTGCTCGGAGTTGGTTTTTGACTTCATGTGTTTTCATTTGAGGTGGTTTCCACGAAATACGTATCTTTACTTTTGCGAGAAAGTACTCTGGTTGCTCCCGGTGTCCATAGGGGCATGGATGCATAGTTCTTTGGAATTATTTTCTTTTCTTGGAGTGTTTTTCGTAAATAACTTTTGAAGATATTTTATTTTAGGGGTTTTTAAGAAAACATTTTTGGAAGATATTTTCATTCTGGGGTATTAGTTCAGTTTTTACTTTTTGGAGGGGCCATTATACAATTAACAAAAGTTATTGTAAAAATACCTCGTCTGGAGCCTGGATCCTCGTACGGGATTCATTTTCACATTTCGTCGAGTTGTGTACTCTTAGAATTCCTTTCTGGTTGTTCTTCCTCAGTTTCAGAGTTTCTGACCCTGGTTGCGCCGAACTTGTTTGGGGCATATCTCTTTGCTCGGGATTCAGTTTTTGAAGCCGTTTCTTCCGTTTTTCATATTTTCTCATTTTACATCTTTTTCATTTGAGCGCGTTTGCTCAAAATCTACTTTTCTGGACCCGGTGGGGCCCTTTTTGAGATTTTCTATAAATAAGGGACTTGAAGAAAAAAATCATAATTTTCTCCTCTTTCTCCTCTCTCTTGGCTGGCAGCCATGGCTGCCAAAGGGCTGCCATGCTTTTTCTTCATTTTTCGTCCACTTCGCTCGAGTGAAAACTCTTCGGCCTTAACGTTTTATGCTTGTCTTGACGACGCGCACCTTTCACCCTTATTAGAACCCATTTCTGACCAAATTTTGAGTTCGGGTTTGAAGTCAAGTTGTGATTTTCATGGGGCGTCCTTCGGATTCTTGTTCATTGTGTTGTCCCAGACAAAACCCTTCAGTATCGTCGAATTCAAAGCACTTTTATTTTGGTGGGCCTTTGAGGTTTTTATCTCAAATTAAGGTAGGGGGTGTTATAATTTATATTCTTGTTATATAGCATAATATTGATGCTTATACAACTTGTTTACATGCTTAAATATAAAATCTAGAGATTTTATTATTTAATTTTCTTAAATGAGATTTAATTTTCCCGGTTGTCTATAGTTTGTTTTAAACATGTGGCATGATAGAATATTACCCCTTGACATGATCATTGACATATATTAAATTGAGAGCTTTTGGATAAGTAATAAAGTTTTTATTTAATATTTATCTTAAGTGAAAGATTAATTCATGTGGCCTTAACTAGCTTGAAATCAATGTGTGTTAGCATATTATATTAGGCCCTAGCATGCTCTTCAACATATGTAAAATTGTGAGTAATCGGAGATGTTTTGAAATCTAGTAATATTTAATTAATTTGATTAATTAAATTGCTCCGAGTGTACTATTCACTCCATTGGAATTCCGACTTGATATTCTTGATATGCTTGTCATATAGTTTCACATATATTAAATCTAGAATATTTGAATAGGTTTTGAAACCTTTCATTTATTATTTTTCTAGTATTAGAGTTTAATACTCATGGCCGTTCATTGCTTGGAATGTACTTGTATTATGTTGTTAAATCAAGTCTTTACATGTTGTATAACATACATTAATTTGAGATTAATTGGATGAGTTTCAAAATCTAGAGATTTTAATTAAATGAATGAATTAAAATTCATTCAATGATTCCATGGACTAGATTAAGTTTCTAACCTAGTATTCATGCTTTTCTTGACAAGTTCCTTCACGTGTATCAATTTGAGAATAACCGGATAAGTTTTGAAACTTATATTCTATTATTTCATTTGTATGAGACTAAATTCACATGGTCGTATAGTGTATGAAATGAACTTGTAACTTGACATTAGACTTGGCCTTGACATGATCCTTGACATGCCTTGTTCGAAGAATATTTGGACTTGTCTTGTAACCTTAATAATTTATTCGCTTAAATAGATTAAATTCCTTTGTATGCTTCCATCGAGTTAATCATGCCTCGATATTGAATTCTTGTTAAACTTGTGAATTGTATTTGTATTTCATGAACTTGTACCTTTTTATCAAGCATCGTGAACCCTTGTATCTTGACTTTATTAATATGTTTAATGAACTTGTATAATTGTTTTGGAATGATTTAATTATTCATGTAATGGTTAGTAATAATTAAATCATTAACCTTATACTTGTGGTATATTTACATCAATGGATTCCATGTGCTATATATATCTTTGTTGTCATCTATATAGATGCACACTATGATTTCTTGACATTTCACATGCCAGATAGTTGATGAACTTAGGGCATGACTTGTGTGTTCCAAAATCTTAGTTGCGCATGAAACGTGGTTAATGCATTTATTGTACTTTGATACAATCTTGGTTGCATAACTTGTTGATTTTGGGACTTGGGATATCAATTAAGAATAGGAGAAGGTACCCTTGGGTTCATAATCCTAAAGTGATCCAAAGAATAGGAGAAGGTACCCTTGGGTTAATAGCCCTAAAGTGATCCCAAGAACAGGGGAAGGTACCCTTGGGTTGATAGCCTTAAAGTGATCCCAAGACTAGGTGAAGGTACCCTTGGGTTGGTAGCCCTAAAGTGATACCAAGAGTATGGTTTTAATCCGAGCGATATCCAAGTTTCCACATTATTTGATTTCACTCTTTAAATTTCAAGTGTTGCATTCCTTGAATATTTAAAATGTCTTCGTGTTATAGGAAATGTCCCAATCTTGTTTAATCGTGTAGATATTATACCTTGTTCTTGATTTCGTGTATTACTCCTTTCGTGTTAATTGAAATGCTCCAATCATGTTAAATTGCATAGATATTATGTATTTTTCTTGATTTCATGTATTACTCTTGTCTTGCTAATTGAAATATTCCAATCTTGTTTACTTGCATAGATATTATGCCATGATCTTGATCTCACACATTTCTCTTGTCTTGTTAATCGAAATATCCCAATCATGTTAATTGCATCGATAATGTAATCCCTGTTAGCTCGTATTCAAGCATCCTTCTTGCCGTGTTCCTTGGATTATCCCAATCTTGATTTGTTTGATATATGTATATGTATCATAATTCTTGTTATTAGTACTCTAGGGTAGCTTAGGATGTTCCCTGATTCTCATTTTGACATAGACGTTTGATGGTATGACCATTTTGAATTGTTCCATGATAGTCTAAAAATCTCTAAAGAAATCGAGTCGATGCATGCTCATTCTCTACGAGTAAACTTGTTTACTTACCCCGAAGTTACTGAGGGATTTGTTCAGGTACGAAGACTTGGTTCGTGATACTTGTCGTTCATTGGGATGACTTGTAGCTTCGAGTTTTCATTTCATGCAAGTGTTAACATGAGATGTCATTTGGTAGCCTTAGGTATCAAACTAGTATTCTTTGATTCCATTTGTGTAATATATACATAAGTACACTCCTTTCATTGTATTCAACATGTATGACATGAGGCCAAGGGCCAAGCATGTTTATATTTGCACTTGTACTCATTTGGCGCCACCTTTAGTTTAAAAATGTAATTTTTCCTAACTTTGAGGTTTGGCCTATCAAATCTTGTAAATGTGATGTAATGAAGCCGTAGGCCATTGTAACATGTTTAAAATGCCATATTACACTTGCGTGTATGTTTACATCATTACACACTTCATATATTTCAGTTTGATCATGCCATGGGGGTTTTAAATAAGACTTAGAGTCTTTTCTCTATTTCAAGTGCATAATAGGTTCATATGTACATTTTTAACCTGTTTCGGTTGACCGATGGCTTGTTTCGGTCGACTGAACCCCTTTGGATTTCAATGGTTTATCAAAAACTCCAATTCCAGGAGCCATTTTTACCATCGAGGCTTATTTCGGTCTACCGAAACTCATTCTTTTATCTCAAGCCTCAAACCAGTTGACCGGTTTGTTACTTCGGTCGACCAAACTGGGAGCTCTTTCTTTTCTTTTCTCCTGGCTCATTTCGGCAGACCGATACTCCATTTCGGTCGACCGAAATGGAGCTGCCTTGTGAGTTTGTTTGGTTTGTTTCCTAGGCAGGTTAACCTAGTTTCCTTTACTCCCACTTGACATTGTTCATCTTGTTTAAGCCATTTAATGGCGTACGTGATATAGTTTGAACTAGATATTGTCCTCTTGGGTGTCATTCGTGCCATAAGGTATCATTTGACCTTCTCATCCTAGTCTCTGCTTCCGTTATTTCCTTGAGTTCCATGACTTTATGGAAAGTCACTTTGGTGTCCTAGGGATGGTTCGTATCTCTAGAGACCTAGGTTTATCCTCTGCTCCCACGTTTTTATTTCCTTTGAGTTCCTTGACCTCATGGAGGGTCATCTTAGTGTCTTAGAGGTGTGTTATGCCTCGGAAAACTATTGTCTTGTTTCTTGCTTCCGCATCTGGATCCGTTATCGGGTCAATCTTCAGTTCATCACTGTTGCTCTGGGTTGAATCAAAATCCGGGTCACGACAAGTGGTATCAGAGCGTCTGGGTTCGAATACCTTGGACGACGGGTTTTGGGTGCATATCATGCTTATGTTGCCATGCTCTACGTTTTTAAATGCTTCTTGATGACATGTCTTGTTTGATAACATGTTTTGATTTGATAACATGTCTATCTGCAAATGTGGCAACTTGTTTAGAAGTTTACCTTGATTGCCTTAACGTATGATATATGCTTGTTGCCTTAGCACATGGTACCTTCTTATTATTTTAGCATGTGGTATATGCTTGTTTGCCTGAGTACATTGTATACACTTGTTCATCTTGACGTGATTATATGCAGCATATCGTCTTGCTTTACGTTCTTTTCCTGTATGCACTAACATGTCTCATGTGATCTTACTGCTTGTGTGAGTAGATAGTCTGTTGCTATGTTGTATGCTAATTGTTTACTTTTATGTCTGGTTTTGACATTATCAGTTAGGATCTGTCGCATCCCTTGGATGCATTCTTGTTTTATGTGTTTCTTCCTTGGATAGGAGAAATTCATTCTGTAAGGACCCATGTCGGGAACCCTCTTGTCTGTTTTCTTCGTTGGGTGTTTCGAGACCTTAGTCTGATGGTTGATGCGAGTAAGGCTCATCTGAGCGTAGAGGACTGTGATTCATTTCCTTGTCCTTGTCTGGTGGAGTGAGACGTGGGCCAGGGAGGCACCGTTTCATTTCCTTTTCCTTTGTGGCTTCTAGATCTAAGGCCTTAAGCGTAGCGGTACCTATGACTTTGTTATCAGAGTTTTGGGATTAGCTACCCCAACTCTCGCAGATGCCTGGTTCCTGTAGTGCTTTTGGTAATGATCATTTTCGACATTGATGTCATCCGTATCGATAGGTTTTCTGAGTTGACCTGGTCGGGGCATGTTATAAACTAATGCCTTATACTGTTTTGCTACCTTACTGACGAGTAAGTGTGGGCGGGTTTTGGTCACTGTTCGTGCTGCCTTGTCACTCTCTTCTTTTATCGTGTTCCAATGTTTCGTTGTCTTGGGATTCTCTCGGTGGTTGACGTTGAGTTAACATTCCGACTTATATGAGATGTTGTCACGGTTTATAGTTTCGCGTTCCTTCAGTTGATCTTGAGACTTTATAGTTGTCCTTCGGTGCTTTATGAGCTGTCATTTGGTTTGAACTTCTGTTCGGTGCTTGTTTTGTTCTTTTCTGGTATGTTCCGAATTTCAGGGACGAAATTCCTTTAAGGAGGGTAGGTTGTAATGACCCGGTCATTTTCCTCACTTTCTTTTTTCTCAAATTTTACGGATAAATTTTTTCCGTTTAATTTTTTTTCTGGGTTCAGTTTCTTGTCTCATAGTGTCGTCTTGAGTGCTCGAAAATGATTTCTGAGACTCTTTCGTTTGGATTGACAACTTCCTTTGAGGACCGAGTCATTTCCAGATTTTCACTTTTCGGACACCATTCACTTTTTGTCCTTTTCCCTATTTCGTCCTTTTCCCTATTCTGTCTTTTCCCCGTTTGTCACTTTGTTGGCAAAACCTCACCTTTCGTGCTCGGAGTTAGTTTTTGACTTCACGTGTCTTCATTCAAGGTGGTTTCCACGAAATACGTATCTTTACTTTTGCGAGAAAGTACTCTAGTTGCTCCTGGTGTCCATAGGGGCATAGATGCATAATTCTTTGGAATTATTTTCTTTTTTTGGGGTGTTTTTCGTAAAAATCTTTTGAAGATATTTTATTTCAGGGGTTTTTAAGAAAATATTTTTGGAAGATATTTTCATTCTGGGGCATTAGTGCAGTTTTCACTTTTTGGAAGGACCATTGTGCAATTAACGAAAGTTATTGTAAAAATACCTCGTCTGGAGCCTGGATCCTCGTACAGGATTCATTTTCATGTTTCGTCATGTCTTGTACTCTTAGAATTCCGTTCTAGTCGTTTTTCTTCAGTTTCAGAGTTTCTGACCCCGGTTGCCACCGAATTTGTTTAGGGCATATCTCTTTGCTCGGGACTCGGTTTTTGTTACTATTTTTTCTGTTGTTCAAATTTTCTCATTTTGAATCTTTTTCGTTCATAGAGTTTTGTCATTTAAGCGCGTTTGCTCAAAATCCACTTTTTCGGACCCGACAAGACCCTTTCGGGGCACTTTTTGAGATTTTCTATAAATAGGGGACTTCAAGAGAAAAATCAGAATTTTCTTCTCTCTCTCCTCTCTCTTGGCAGGAAGCCATGGCTGCCAAGGGGCTATTATGCTTCTTCTTCATTTTCCGGCCACTTCCCTCGAGTGAAAACTCTTCGGCCTTAATGTTTAATGATCGTTTTGACGACGCGCACCTTTCACCCTTATTAGAACCCATTTCTGACCAAATTTTGAGTTCGGGTTTGAAGTCAATTTATGATTTTCATGGGGCTTCCTTCGTATTCTTGTTCATCGTGTTGTCCCCGACAAAACTCTTCGGTATCGTCGGATTCAGAGCACTTTTATTTCGGTGGGCCTTTGAGGTTTTCATCTCAAATTGGGGTAGGGGTGTCATAATTTATATTCTTATTATATAGCATGATATTGATGCTTATACAACTTGTTTACATGCTTAAATATAAAATCTAGAAATTTTATTATTTAATTTTCTTGAATGAGATTTAATTTTTCCGGTTGTCCATAGTTTGTTTTAAACATGTGTCATGATAGAATATTACCCCTTGACATGATCATTGACATATATTAAATTGAGAGCTTTTGGATAAGTAATGGAGTTTTTATTTAATATTTATCTTAAGTGAAAGATTAATTCATGTGGCCTTAACTAGCTTGAAATCAATGTGTGTTAGCATATTATATTAGGCCCTAGCATGCTCTTCAACATAGGTAAAATTGAGAGTAATCGGAGATGTTTTGAAATCTAGTAATATTTAATTAATTTGATTAATTAAATTGCTCCAAGTGTACTATTCACTCCATTGGAATTTTGACTTGATATTCTTGATATGCATGTCATATAGTTTCACATATATTAAATCTGGAATATTTGAATAGGTTTTGAAACCTTTCATTTATTATTTTTATAGTATTAGAGTTTAATACTCATGGCCATTCATTGCTTGGAATGTACTTATATCATGTTTTTAAATCAAGTCTTAACATGTTGTATAACATACATTAATTTGAGATTAATTGGATGAGTTTCAAAATCTAGATATTTTAATTAAATGAATGAATTAAAATCCATTCAATGATTCCATGGACTAGATTAAGTTTCTAACCTAGTATTCATGCGTTTCTTGACAAGTTCCTTCACGTGTATCAATTTGAGAATGACCGGATAAGTTTTGAAACTTATATTCTATTATTTCATTTGTATGGGACTTAATTCACATGGTCGTATAGTGTATGAAATGAACTTGTAACTTGGCATTAGATTTGTCCTTGACATGATCCTTGACATGCCTTGTTCGTAGAATATTTGGACTTGTCTTGTAACCTTGATAATTTAATCCCTTAAATAGATTAAATTCCTTTCTATGCTTCCGTTGAGTTAATCATGCCTTGATATTGAATTCTTGTTAAACTTGTGAATTGTACTTGTATTTCATGAACTTCTACCTTTTTATAAAGCATTGTGAACCCTTGTATCTTGACTTCATTAATATGTTTAATGAACTTGTATAATTGTCTTGGAATGATTTAATTATTCATGTAATGCTTAGAAAATAATTAAATCATTAACCTTATACTTGTGGTATATTTACATCAATGGATTCCATGTGCTATATATATCTTGGTCGTCATCTATATAGATGCACACTATGATTTCTTGACATTTCACATGCCATGATAGTTGATAAACTTAGGGCATGACTTGTGTGTTCCAAAATCTTGGTTGCACAACTTGTTGATTTTGGGACTTGGGATATTAATCAAGAATAGGGGAAGGTACCCTTGGATTTCAATAGTTTATCAAAAACTCCAACTCCAATAGCCATTTTTACCATCGAGGCTTATTTTGGTCGACCGGTTCTCTACATCGGTCGACCAAAACACATTATTTTATCTCGAGCCTCAAACCAGTCGACCGGTTTGTTACTTTGGTCGACCGAACTAGGAGCTCTTTCTTCTCTTTTCTCCTGGCTCATTTCGGCAGACTGATGCTCCATTTCGATCGACCGAAATGGAGCTGCCTTGTGAGTTTGTTTGGTTTGTTGCCTAGACAGGTTAACCTTGTTTCATTCGCTCCCACTTGACCTTGTTCATCTTGTTTAAGCAGTTTAATGTCGTACGTGATCTAGTTTGAACTAGATATTGTCCTCTTGGGTGTCATTGGTGCCATAAGGTATCATTTGACCTTCTTATCATAGTCTCTGCTTCCGGTTATTTCCTTGAGTTCTGTGACTTCATGGAAAGTCACTTTGGTGTCCTAGGGATGGTTCGTATCTCTAGAGACCTAGGTTTATCCTCTGCTCCCGCGTTTTTATTTCCTTTGAGTTCCTTGACCTCATGGAGGATCATCTTAGTGTCTTAGAGGTGTGTTATGCCTTGGAAGACCATTGTCTTGTTTCTTGCTTCCGCATCTGGATCCATTATCGGGTCAATCTTCGGTTCATCACTGTTGCTCCGGGTTGAATCAAAACCTGGGTCACGACAAGTGGTATGAAAGCGTCCGGGTTCGAATAGCTTAGACGACGGGTTTTGGGTGCATATCATGCTTATGTTACCAAGCTCTATGTGTTTAAATGCTTCTTGATGACATATCTTGTTTAATAACATGTTTTTATCTGATAACATGTTCATCTGCATATGTGGCAACTTGTTTAGAAGTTTACCTTGACTACCTTAACGTATGATATATGCTTGTTGCCTTAACACATGGTACCTTCTTATTATTTTAGCATGTGGTATATACTTGTCTGCGTGAGTACATTGTATACACTTGTTCATCTTAACGTGATTATATGCAGCATATTGTCATGCTTTACGTTCTTTTCCTGTATGCACTAACATGTCTCATGTGATCTAACTGCTTGTGTGAGTAGATAGTCCATTGCTATGTTGCATGCTAGCTGTTTACTTTTATGTCTGGTTTTGACATTATCAGTTAGGATCTGTCGCATCCCTTGGGTGCATTCTTGTTTTATGTGTTTCTTCCTTGGATAGGAGAAATTCATTCTGTAAGGACTCATGTTGGGAACCTTCTTATCTGTTTTCTTCGTTGGGTGTTTCGAGACCTTAGTCTGACGGTTGATACGAGTAAGGCTCATCTAAGCATAGAGGACTGCGATTCATTTCCTTTTCCTTGTCTGGTGGAGTAAGACGCGGGCTAGGGAGGCACCATTTCATTTCCTTTTCCTTTATGGCCTCTAGATCTAAGGCCTTAAGCGTAGCGGTACCTATGACATTGTTGTCAAAGTCTTGGGATTAGCTACCCCAACTCTCACAGATGTCTGGTTCCCGTAGTGCTTTTGGTAATGATCATTTTCGACATTGATGTCATCCGTATCGATACGTTTTCTAAGTTGACTTGGTCGGGGCCTGTTATAAACTAGTGCCTTATACTGTCATGCTACCTTGCTGACGAGTAAGTGTGGGCAGGTTTCGGTCAATGTTCGTGCTGCCTTATCACTCTTTTTTTTATTTATCGTGTTCCAATGTTTCGTTGTCTTAGGATTCTCTCGGTGGTTGACGTTGAGTTAACGTGCGGACTTGTATGAGGTGTTGTCACGGTTCATGGTTTCGCATTCCTTCAGTTGATCTTGAGACTTTATAGTTGTCCTTTGGTGCTTTATGAGCTATCATTTGGTTTGACCTTCTGTTCGGTCCTTGTTTTGTTCTTTTCTTGTATGTTCCGAATTTCAGGGACGAAATTCTTTTAAGGAGGGTAGGTTGTAATGACCCGGTCATTTTCCTCCCTTTCTTTTTTCTCAAATTTTACAGATAAATTTTTTCTGTTTAATTTTCTTTTTGGGTTCAGTTTCTCGTCTCATAGTGTCGTCTTGAGTGCTCAAAAATGGTTTCTGAGACTCTTTCGTTTGGATTGACAACTTCCTTTGAGGACCGAGTCATTTCCAGATTTTCACTTTTCGGACACTATTCACTTTTTGTCTTTTTTCCTATTTCGTCCTTTTCCCTATTCTGTCTTTTCTCCGTTTGTAACTTTGTTGGCAAAACCTCACCTTTCGTGCTCGAAGTTGGTTTTTAACTTCGCGTGTCTTCATTCGAGGTGGTTTCCACGAAATACGTATCTTTACTTTTACGAGAAAGTATTCTGGTTGCTCCCGGTGTCCATAGGGTCATGGATGCATAGTTCTTTAGAATTATTTTCTTTTCTTGGGGTGTTTTTCGTAAATATCTTTTGAAGATATTTTATTTTAGGGGTTTTTAAGAAAATATTTTTGGAAGATATTTTCATTCTGGGGCATTAGTGCAGCTTTCACTTTTTGGAGGGGCGATTGTGCAATTAACGAAAGTTATTGCAAAAATACCTCGTCTGGAGCCTGGAACCTCATACGGGATTCATTTTCACATGTCATCGAGTCGTGTACTCTTAGAATTCCATTCTGGTCATTTTTCTTTAGTTTCAGAGTTTCTGACCCCGATTGCCGCCGAACTTGTTTGGGGCATATCTCTTTGGTCGGGACTCAATTTTTGATCATGTTTCTTCTGTTGTTCATATTTTCTCATTTTGAATCTTTTTTGTTCATGGAGTTTTGTCATTTGAGCGCGTTCGCTCAAAATTCACTTTTCCGGACCTGGCGGGGCCCTTTTGGGGCACTTTCGGGGCACTTTTTCAGATTTTCTATAAATAGGGGACTTAAAGAGAAAAATCAGAATTTTCTTCTCCCTCCTCTCTCTTGGCCGGCAACCATGGCTGCCAAGGGGCTGCCATGCATCTTCTTCATTTTCCGACCACTTCCCTTGAGTGAAAACTCTTTGGCCTTAACGTTTAATGCTTGTCTTGACGACGCACACCTTTCATCCATATTAGAACCCATTTCTGACCAAATTTTGAGTTCAGGTTTGAAGTCAAGTTGTGATTTTCATGGGGCTTCCTTCGGATTCTTGTTCATCGTGTTGTCCGCGACAAAACCCTTCGGTATCGTCGGATTCAGAGCACTTTTACTTCGGTGAGCCTTTGAGGTTTTCATCTCAAATTGAGGGAGGGGGTGTTATAATTTATATTCTTATTATATAACATGATATTGATGCTTATACAACTTGTTTAGATGCTTAAATATAAAATCTAAATATTTTATTACTTAATTTTCTTGAATGAGATTTGATTTTCCCGGTTGTCCATAGTTTGTTTTAAACATATGGCATGACAGAATATTACCCCTTGACATGATCATTGACATATATTAAATTGAGAGCTTTTGGATAAGTAATGAAGTTTTTATTTAATATTTATCTTAAGTGAAAGATTAATTCATGTGGCCTTAACTAGCTTGAAATCAATGTGTGTTAGCATATTATATTAGGCCCTAGCATGCTCTTCGACATAGGTAAAATTGAGAGTAATCGGAGTTGTTTTGAAATCTAGTAATATTTAATTAATTTGATTAATTAAATTGCTCCGACTGTACTATTCACTCCATTTGAATTCCGAATTGATATTCTTGATATGCATGTCATATAGTTTCACATATATTAAATCTAGAATATTTGAATAGGTTTAGAAAACTTTCATTTATTATTTTTCTAGTATTAGAGTTTAATACTCTTGGCCGTTCATTGCATGGAATGTACTTGTATCATGTTTTTAAATCAAGTCTTAACATGTTGTATAACATACATTAATTTGAGATTAATTGGATAAGTTTCAAAATCTAGAGATTTTAATTAAATGAATGAATTAAAATCCATTCAATGGTTCCATGGACTATATTAAGTTTCTAACCGAGTATTCATGTTTTTCTTGACAAGTTCCTTCACGTGTATCAATTTGAGAATAACCGGATAAGTTTTGAAACTTATATTCTATTATTTCATTTGTATGGGACTTAATTCACATGGTCGTATAGTGTATGAAATGAACTTGTAACTTGGCATTAGACTTGGCCTTGACATGATCCTTGACATGCCTTGTTCATAGAATATTTGGACTTGTCTTGTAACCTTGATAATTTAATCCCTTAAATAGATTAAATTCCTTTCTATGCTTCCATGGAGTTAATCATGCCTTGATATTGAATTCTTGTTAAACTTGTGAATTGTACTTGTATTTCATAAACTTCTACCTTTTTATCAAGCATCGTGAACCCTTGTATCTTGAATTCATTAATATGTTTAATGAACTTGTATAATTGTCTTGGAATGATTTAATTATTCATGTAATGCTTAGTAAATAATTAAATCATTAACCTTATACTTGTGGTATATTTACATCAATGGACTCCATGTGCTATATATATCTTGGTTGTCATGTATATAGATGCACACTATGATTTCTTAACATTTCACATGCCATGATAGTTGATGAACTTAGGGCATGACTTGTGTGTTCCAAAATCCTGGTTGTACATGAAACGTGGTTAATGCATTTCTTGTATTTTGGGACCGGTGGCTTGTTTCGGTCGACCGAACCCCTTTGGATTTCAATGGTTCATCTAAAACTCTAACTCCAATAGGCATTTTTACCATCGAGGCTTATTTCGGTCAACCGGTTCTCTACATCGGTCGACCAAAACTCATTCTTTTATCTCGAGCCTTAAACCGGTCGACCGGTTTGTTACTTCGGTCGACCGAACTGGGGGCTCTTTCTTCTCTTTTTTCCTGGCTCATTTCGGCAGACCGATGCTCTATTTCGGTCGACGGAAATGGAGCTGCCTTATGAGTTTGTTTGGTTTGTTGCCTAAACAGGTTAACCTTGTTTCATTCGCTCCCACTTGACATTGTTCATCTTGTTTAAGCCATTTAATGGCGCACGTGATCTAGTTTGAACTAAATTTTGTCCTCTTGGGTGTCATTAGTGCCATAAGGTATCATTTGACCTTCTCATCCTAGTCTCCTCTTCCGGTTATTTTCTTGAGTTCCGTGACTTCATGGAAAGTCACTTTGGTGTCCTAGGGATGGTTCGTATCTCTAGAGACCTAGGTTTATCCTCTGCTCCCATGTTTTTATTTCCTTTGAGTTCTTTGACCTCATGGAGGGTCATCTTAGTGTCTTAGAGGTGTGTTATACCTTGGAAGACCATTGTTTTGTTTTTTGCTTCCGCATCTGGATCCGTTATCGGGTCAATCTTTGATTCATCACTGTTGCTCCGGGTTGAATCAAAACCTGGGTCACGACATGTCCACAATCTTCCCACTTTTCAAGGTTGTCACTGTATTGACATGCTCTATTGTGTGACTTTCCGATGAGGAATGAGTCTCTACAACACATTGTTGCTTTTGTGGGGCATTCAAAGGCATTTTCCCTTTCTCTCTAGCATTTAAAGTACTAGCTATTTGCCTTACTTGGGTTTCTAGCTTAGCAATGGATTGAGAATGAGAATGAAGCAATTGAGTGTTCGCTTCTAGAGTGCCTAGAGCGGTCAAAACTTTCTCTTCAAAAGTGGGACTCCTGGCATTTCCTTGAGAATATGATGGTTGATTAGGAAAATGAGAATTAGAAAATTGATTTCCTTGTGATTGAAATGATGATTTAAAACCTTGGGAACCTAAACATACTTCCCTTGGAAACCACCTTGGGGAGGGTTTGAGCCTTCCCCTTGGTTTCTCCAAGAGAAGTTCGGGTGATTCCTCCAACTAGGATTATAATGATTGCCATAAGGATTGTTCCCTTGATTAACAAAAGCTGCATTGACTAGTTCATGATGCTCACTTTGCACACGTCCATGAGGACAATTGGAAGTATAATGTAAAACACTTGAACAAATCATACATGTCTCATTGGATGCATGATGGGAGTGGTTGGGGATGGAAGATACTTGATTTGCCGAGTTTTGGTTAATCAAGAATTCATCAAACCTTTGAGATAAGGATTTCATCTTGGTGGCTATTTCATTAGAATGGTCAACTTGATGTAAGCCAATACTCTTCCTTCCACTTAAATTCCTACCATTCTTAGAAGATAAAGTTCGATACAAATAATTTTCACTCATACTCTCATAAAGATGCCACACATCATCCTCATGCCTATCAATGTAAGTGCCACCCATGGAAGCATCAACCATGCCCTTGTAATTGTCCGATAAGCTCTCAAAGAAATATTAAACTAATTACCATTTGGGTATGTCATGATGTGGACACTTCCTAAGTAATTCATTGAATCTTTCCCATGCCTCATGGAACGTTTCCCCATCCCCGTGTGAAAACTCTCGAATTGAGGTTCTCATGGCATTGGTCTTAAAAACCGGATAGTACTTCTTCAAGAACTATTGTTGCATTTTTGCCCAAGAAGTTATTGAAAAAGGCCTAAGATTGTTAAACCAATATTTTGCCTTGTCTTTAAAGGTGAATGGAAAAAGTTTAAGCCTTAAGACCTCTTCCGGCATGTCCGTGTATCTCACGGTGCAACATACTCCAAGAAACTCATCCAAATGCTTGTAAGGTTATTCACTTGGAAGTCCATGATAGTTATGAAGCATTTGAATGGTTTGTAGTTTGATCTTATAGTGGTGTGCTCTAAATGGTGGCAATTGAATGCATGTGGGTGCATTGTATTCATTAGGCACATAGTGAACTCTTAAAGCAAGGGGAGGATTAGCAATTGGGGTTGCAATATGGGCACCTTGATTGCCTTGAATGATGGGAGGTTATGAAGCATAAATTGGAACTTGGCATTCCATTTCAAGTGCATAACAGGTTCATATGTAAATTTATTCCTAAATGGCTTCCACAAGGCATATAAGGAGTATTGGACTCTCAAGTCAAGCAATTTTTAAATTTTAAGCAATATAGTCCTCAAAAGATCAAAATCATAGCTAGGTATGGACCAATCATAGAAATATCCCTCAAATACACAAGTTATGCTCAAAATTTTAAATTTAAAACTAACACTGTAAAGCACCATTCCCCCCAAACTTAAATGGCACAGTGTCCTCAATGTGCAAAGAGAATAAAGGAAAGAGTATACCAGTGCAACTAAGCAAAAATGATCGGGACTGAAATAACTGAAGTGGGTGGCATGGCCCCCCTAAACTTGGGATGAACTGTGGTCCTAAAAATTGGCACTTGAATAAACTCATCAGATAACAAAATGGGATAATCAGTGCACAGTGGACATACAAGTGTAAATGGGATAAACAGATAAATAGATGAGAGAGGTATATGGGTGGTCCTGAAAATTGGATAGCACTCTCTCGCTGAAGTCACTGTGATGTACCTGATGGAGTTAAAAGGACAGATGTATCAATAAAAGCATGCAACATCCATCATAGATAAAAATAACCATAAAGTGCGATACATCCAGTGTCAAAGCCGACAGACCCGGCTGTAAAAATAATTATAGTGTCATAAATGTAACAGACACGCAACATAGATATATATATAAAAAGATAAAGAGATTGGGAGTCTCAAGCAGAGGGGACAGGACGAGTGGAGCGAACTCCGCGGATCTCCCTGGCTAAGTCATCAATGGCAGTCAAGATCTCCGTACGGAGGCGAGCAATGTCAGCTCTAATGGTAGCCACCATATTCAGACGGAGGGTAGCAAAATTAGCTCTCAGGGCAACCAGCATATCCTCTAAACTCTGAAGGTGCGCTTCGAAGCGAGATAGCTGATCATGAGCCTCAGGTGCGGCTGAAGCAGAAGAACTGTCATTTTTAGACATGGTCTGCAAAAAGGATGTCTTGCAATGGGAGCGAGTGTTGGAATAAATAATTGAAAGCACAATATAGAAACATGTATGTCAAGTAAGATAGATAAATCGGATATGACATGAATCTATGCAAGTGACAAGATATGAAACATGCTAAACAATGTAAGTATGAATTACATCCAATGTGGAATATCACAGGCATTGTGCATATATGAGATAGCATGAACATAATACATGATAAATGAAGTGTATATGTGAGATCTGTGAAGTTCGATTGATCATAAAAAGAAGTGAGATCGATCACAAAAGTTGAATCGATTAAAAATAAGTGAGATCGATCTCACAACTTCGATCGATCTGATATATGAGTTAGATTGATCTCTCAAGATCGATCTGAGATACAGGTTCGATCGATCGAACTGTGCGACGATGAAAACTCAAAGGTTACAGTTCTGTGACTATGGAAGCACGGGGACCACACGAACGTGTTCGTGGGCCCTACAACACATCAAATCAACAAAAATCATCACCCGAACAAGGCCCATACTCCCAAATCGAAACAAAAATCATATATATATATACAAATATATACATATATATATACAAATATATATACAAATGCTTCGAAGGCTCATCAATGGAGGTTCAATCATATATAAAGCATGAATCAAACATATAAATCATGTATGGACGAGATTGAAGCTTGAAATCAACTAGTGAGGTCTCAGATCTTACCCAAATCAAAGGGAGAGAAGTGGATGCGAAGAGGGGAGATGTGAGAACTTGAGATCCAGGAAGAAAGAGATGATTCACGCTTGGGATTCACCGGAGATCTCGCAGGAAAAGATGAAGATGATGAGGTTCACGGCGACGAGAGAGAAGGGTGTTAGGTTTTGGAGAGAGGGTTGAGATTGATCTATGAGATCGATCTTGAAAACCCTCGATTCTATTTTTTTAAAAACATTCCCCGATTAGTTCGATCGATTGAACTTCAACTGAGATCGATCGAACTTTGATGAACTCTCTTCAAAGTATTTTTGGAAATTTTGAAAAATTAAAAACTAAAATTAAAAATTGAAAAATAGAAAATATTTTTGGATTTTTGAAAAATAAAAATAAAAATAAAATAAAATAAAATCTTTTTGGTATTTTTGGAACATAAAATAAAATAAATAAATAAAAAATATTTTTGGATTTTGAAATTTGAAAAGTCAAAATAAAGTCAAAGAATGAAATAAAGAACTGAGATCGATCGGAACAAGAGTTCGATCGATCAGACAGAGAGCAAAAATATGCAGGTTTTTGGTTCAGAAAATTGGCTAAGTGTTGGAACTTGAAGATCGATCGAACATTAAAGTTAGATTGATCGAAGAAGTTCAGATCGATCTTGGAATGTTTCGATCGATGAGACAGAGAGGTGATTTGGATGCAGGTTTCTGCAGGTCGAAAATTTTTCTAAGTGTTGAATCATGAGATCGATCGAACTTGGAAGTTGGATCGATCGAAGATCTCTTGATCGATCTAAGAGTTAGTTCGAACGATGGGATAGAGAGGTGATTTGGATGCAGGTTTCTACAGGTCAAAAAATTTTCTAAGTGTTGAATGCATAATGGAGTTCGATCGATCGAACTCAGGTTTGAGATCGATCGAACTATGCAGAATGCTCGATAATGACATGAAAGCTCATACAATCCTCACCAAAGTTCCTTTCAATGCATATGAACCAAAAACAAGTATCTAGACTTTGCAAAAAATAAGATGAAAGATAGAAATGGGGGAGGAATAGGGTTTTGACACCCTACGAATGTCTTTGCTAGTCTTTAACGTCTCTAGCAAGACATTAGGGTCTTTTAGCCCGGATCAAAGATCTTGGTATGCATCCCCTCCTTATTGGGGTGATGAATGCTTTGAACTTTTCCAAACAAATGGTTCTTTGAAGAACTTGTTGGATTAAGCTCAAAAGGAGCTTTTGGTTCTTTGTCAATGCAATCTTCTATGTGATCATACACCGGATCAATTAAATGTGCAGCTGCTAAATGTTTTTGAAAGTCTTGACCCTCGATGTAAGGTTTCAACCTCTGTCTATTAACTTTGAAAATGTTCCCCTTCTTCAAGTTTTTTATTTCAACCGCCTCATGAGGTGCAACAGAGACAATTTCATAAGGACCCTCCCATTTGGTTCTCAATTTCCCAGGAAAGAGTTTCAGTTTAAAGTTGAAAAGCCAGGCTTTTTGACTGAGTTTCAAAGACTTTTTCACAATATGCTTATCATGAAAGGCTTTGGTTCGTTCTTTGTAGATTTTGGCATTATCATAAGCATTGTGTCTCAACTCTTCTAACTCACTCCATTGAAGTAGCCTATTTTCTCCGGCTTTATCAAGGTCAAATTTGAGTTTTTTAACCGCCCACAAGGCTTTATGTTCTAACTCAACCGGAAGATGGTAAGGCTTTCCATATACAAGCCTATAGGGAAACATGCCAATGGGAGTCTTATATGTCGTCCGGTAAGCCCACAAAGCATCATTTAGCTTCCTTGTCCAATCCTTCTGGGTGATGTTAACCGTTTTCTCAAGAATATGCTTAATTTCCCGATTAGACACTTCAACTTGCCCATTTGTTTGAGGATGGTAGGGAGTGGCTACCTTATAAGTGACGGAGTACTTAAGAAATAAGTGCCTCAAGAATTGATTGCAAAAATGCTTTCCTCCATCACTTATTATGGCCCTTAGCATACCAAAACGAGCAAAGATATTGGATTTAATGAATTGAATGACCACGGAGTGGTCATTTGTTTTGATAGTACATGCTTCCACCCACTTGGAAACATAATCAACGGCAAGAAGAATGTATTGAAAACCATAGGACATTAGGAACGGACCCATAAAATCAATGCCCCATATATCAAAGATCTCAACAACAAGTATATTGGTCAAGGGCAACATATCTCTTCTAGACATTGTCCCCATCTTTTGACATCTCTCACATGATTTGCAAAAATTGTAGGCATCTCTATGAATAATGGGCCAAAAGTGCCTACTTTGAAGAACCTTCAAGGCGGTCTTCTTTGCACTAAAATGCCCACCATATGCAAGAGTGTGACAAAACACAAGGTCGCTTGGAATTTCACTCTCTGGAATGCATCTCCTGACAATTTGATCTGGATAATATCGGTACAAGATAGGGTCTTCCCAATAGTAATTCCAGATGTTGGCAAAGAAATGATTCTTTTCGTTCTTTGACCAAGAAGTTGGTAGCTTGCCTACTGCCAAATAATTCACAATGTCGGCAAACCAAGGCATTTTTCCATTAGACATTTGAAAGAGTTGTTCAACCGGAAAAGAGTCACAGATTGGTAGGCTAGGGAAAGGCTCTATCGATAATCTCGAAAGATGATCGGTAACCACATTTTCGGTGCCTTTCTTGTCCTTGATTTCAAAATCGAATTCCTAAAGAAGAAAAATCCACCTAACTAACCTAGGTTTTGTTTCCCTTTTTGTCAATAGATGTCTCAAGGTAGCATGATTAGAATAAATAATAACCTTGGACCCTAAGAGGTAGGAACGAAATTTATCAAGAGCATACACTACGGCAAGTTATTCCTTCTCGGTAGTGGAGTAATTCAATTGAGCTCCCGAGAAAGTTTTACTTGCATAGTAGATGGCACATGGAAGCTTACCTACTCTTTGTCCCAAAACTGCTCCCATGGCATAATCTGAAGCATCGCACATAATTTCAAAAGGCAATGACCAATTGGGAGGTTGCATGTTAGGAACGGATGATAATAATTTACGCAATTTATGAAAAGTGTCTAGGCATGCTTGATTAAAGACAAAAGGAGTTTCCTTGGCAAGAAGGTTGCACAGGAGTCGAGCAATTTTGCTAAAGTCTTTGATAAAACGGCGGTAAAAGCCAGCATGACCTAGAAAGGAGCGAACCTCTCTCACCGTTGAAGGTGGAGACAATTCAGAAATAAGTTCTACCTTCGCTTTATCTACCTCTATTCCTCTCCTTGAGATAACGTGACCCAAAACAATACCCTCTTGAACCATGAAATGGGTCTTCTCCCAGCTAAGTACAAGGTTAGTTTCATGACATCTCTTAAGCACTAGATCTAAATTTTTGAGGCATGCATTAAATAAAGACCCAAAAATAGACAAATCATCCATGAAAACCTCTAGATACTCTTCCACCATATCCGAGAAAATTGATATCATATACCTTTGGAATGTGGCAGGTGCATTGCACAAACCAAAAGGCATCCGTCTATAAGCAAATGTACCGAATGGACATGTAAATGTGGTTTTCTCTTGGTCTAGTGGATCGAGGGCTACTTGATTGTACCCCGAATAGCCATCAAGGAAGCAATAATATTGTTGCCCGGCCAATCTCTCTAGAATTTGATCAATAAATGGCAAGGGAAAGTGATCCTTCCTAGTGGCGGCATTCAATTTATGGTAATCAATGCATGCACGCCATGAATTAGCGGTACGCTTAGAAATTTCCTCACCCTTTGCATTCTCAACGACGGTAATCCCCGATTTCTTGGGAACTACTTAGGTAGGACTCACCCATTTACTATCAGAGATTGGATAAATGATCCCGACATCTAAAAGCTTGACGACTTTTTTCTTAACTACCTCTTTCATGTTAGGGTTAAGTCTCATTTGGGCATCTCTAAAGGGTTTTGCATCCTCCTCCATAAGTATACAATGCATACAAATACAAGGATCAATTCCCTTAAGATCTACCACACTCCACCCTATGGCTTCCTTATTTTCTTTAAGCACACTTAAGAGAGCATCTTCTTGGTCTTTTTCAAGACTTGAAGAAATGATAACTGGAAGAGTCTTTTTTGGTCCTAGAAATGCATACTTGAGATTGGAAGGTAGAGTTTTAAGCTTAAGAGTTGGTGGAGAAATTAAAGATGAGACCGGTGGAGTGCTAGAGAGTGGAGGAAGAGGTTCTATTGGAGTTTTCCAAGATGACAAATCCAAGCTTGCAATAGATTCCATGAGATTGGTTACTTCATTCATTGAATTTTCATCATCAAATCCACAACTTCCATACATTTCAAGAAGGCAAAAGGCAAGAGGATTATTGGATAAAAGAGATGAAAGACTATCCTCAATTGGTTGTTTCATTACCATCGTTGGAATCGATTCCTCAACAACCTCATCTAACACATTAACAAGCCAACACTCATCTTCATCTATGGGATATCGACTTGCATGGAAAACATTGAGTTTAACCATCATATTGCCAAAAGAATGGTCCATAATCCCGGATCTACAATTAATTATTGCATTTGCTGTGGCAAGGAATGGTCTTCCCAAGATGATTGGGATGTGGGTGGAGGGATTAGCAACCGGTTCGGTATCAAGAACTACAAAATCAACCGGAAAGTAGAATTTATCCACTTTGACAAGGATGTCTTCAACCATGCCCCTAGGTGTTTTGACGGATCTATCGGCCATTTGAAGCACCACCAAAGTTGGCTTCAACTCATTCAACCCTAATTGGACATATACAGAGTAAGGAATCAAATTAACACTTGCACCTAAGTCAAGAAGAGCTCTACGAATTTCATAGGTTTTAATTACACAAGAAATAGTCGGAGCACCGGGATCTTTGAACTTAAGTGGAGTGTTTTATTGAAGAATAGAGCTCACTTGCTCCGTGAGAAACACTTTTTTAGGGCTTGGTCCCTTGCTCTTCCTCTTTTGTGTGCAAAGATCTTTCAAGAATTTTTTATAAGGTGGAATTTGCTTAATGGCATCCAAAAGAGGAAGATTGATGTTGACTTGTTTAAAAACTTCCATCATGTCATGTGTTTTCTCTTCTTGCCTCCCATAAGGCAAAATTTCTTTTAAAGCATAAGGGAATGGAGCTTTTGGCTCACAAGACTTTGCAATTTCAGAGGATGATGGAGAAGATTAAGAATTTCGGTTAGGAACATTTTCATTCAAGGAAGTAGGAGTGGAATTGGGAATTGGATGGGTGATAACTTTAGGTTGCACCGATTCGCTATCTTCCTTTGGTAGTTCTACCCTATTGTCAACTTGTTTACCACTTCTCAAGGTGGTGATGGCTTGCGCTTGAGCTTGGGAAGAATACCCCGATGTAGGCTTTGCTTCCACACAAAATTGGACTTTTGGGTACCTCTCGGGTTGACTAGGTAACTGACCAACTTCCCTTGCATTCAAGGCATTAGCTGTGGTCCCAATTTGGGATTCAAGCTTTGATATAGATTGAGCGTGGGAATGCAACAAGTTGGTATTCTTCTCTAAACTACCCAATGCCATTAAAACCTTATCTTCAAATGTAGAATTATTAGAAAATGCATAAGGATGATAAAAATCTACTTGAGAATCATATAATTGAGGATGTAAAAAATTATTCATACTTTGATGATGGGAGGAAGAAGAAGCAAATCCTTGAAAACCTCAATTTCTTTTATGAGGTGGAATGTATTTCCTTTGAAGATTTTTAGCTTGATAAGGGCTTAAGCTTTCATTCCACAATGGAACATATGCCTTTGAATAAGGGTGAGCAAATGTAGCATTAACTTGTTTAAAGTGTTCATTAACAACATGTCCATGGGGACAACTGAAAATAGTATGCAAAACACTTGAACATATCATGCAAGGCTCACAAAGATGAGTTGTATGATGAAAAGGAGATGCACTGATAGGCGGTTTTTTATTCAACAAGAATTTATCAAATTTTTGGGAAAGAGTTTTAATCTCGGCTACAATTTCTGATGGACTCGCTATTTGACACACTGTTTCACTTTTCTCCTTTTAGTAAAACCATGATCAAGCCGAGAAGTGTAATATTTGTGTAAAGAATTTTCACTCATTTTTTCAAAGAGGTGCCAAATGTCATCTTCATGTTTTCCAAAATATGAACATCCACATGAGGTATCAACCATGTCCTTTTGCATGTCGGATAGGCTTTCATAGAAGTATTGGATAACTTGCCATTTTGGAATACCATGATGTGGACACTTTCTTAGCAAGTCATTCAATCTCTCCCAAGCCTCATGCAACAACTCTTCTTCCCTTTGAGAAAATTCTCTAATTGACGCACACATTACATTGGTCAAACTTACGGGGTAAATTTTTTTAAAAAACTCATTTTGTAGTTGTGCCCAAGATGTTATTGAATTTACCCCTAAAGTATTGAACCAATGTTTTTCTTTATTTTTTAACGTGAAAGGGAAGAGGAGTAATTTAAGAAGTTCCTCCGGGACATCTATGTAACTCACGGTGGAATATAGTTCAAAAAATTCATTAAGATGCCTATATGGTTCCTCTTCATCTAAGCCATAAAAGAGTGGACACATTTGAATGGTCTCGGGCTTGATTTCATATTGACTAGCCTCAAAATTAGGCAACATAATGTAAGTAGGTGCATGGTATGCATGAAGATTATAATGATCACGAAGGACTATTGGAGGAATTGGAGCTTGAACTCCAGGGCCATGTTGATTAAGAGGTAGGTTTTGCATGAAATGTGCGCCTAAGTGGCAAAGATTACCCTCTAGATTTTCCATGTGAATGCCTAGAATGTATGATACAACAAGGTCTATACAAGGCTACAAATGACATACAAATCACCACAAAACAAGCAAGCACTCCTCCTTCGCAACAAATCAACAATCAACAAACTTCCTCCACATACAATGTTCTCATACTCCCATGCTTTGATAACAATGCAAAGAAAAGTAAATTGCCTCCACACGGGCTCACGATTTATCTAAGAAATTAAAAACTAGCCTCCACGTGGGCCGACAATTTGACTAAGGGATTGAGTAAGAAAGTTTCACAAAGGTCCTTTAGCACTTCAACTCCAAATTTATAGCTTAGCTTAGCAATTTTTTTTTTATTTTTAGCTTTTTTCCTTGCTTGCTTAACTCCTTTGCTTGGTGGCTCCTTTGCTTGCCTCCTAGCTCAATGCTCCTTGTCAAAGATGAAAAACACAATAAGTAGTCTAAAGAAAAATAAAAACAAAGTAAAGACACGATCAAAATAGTACTAATTCCTAATTGATTCCACAAATACGATGTTGCCTAATCAAATCAATCAATCCCTGGCAACGGTGCCAAAAACTATGGTCGTCACGCTACCATAAGCTTAAGAGAGTGTATTAAGGTGAGGGCCAAGAGTTTTACATTTATAAAAGCCACAACTACCTTTACTAAAAATATAGTTAGGGCGAGTAGGGATCGTCCCAATGGATTGGAGTCGTACTTGGTTGTGGAATCGCAATTAGGGTTAGTAGGTCGAGTGATCAAACAAATGGTTGGTTGGTTGATTAAACTAGAGAGCAACTAAATTAAACTAAATAATTGAATACAACAAAGAGTAAGTATGAGAGAGAGAAATCTTGGGGTTTAGAGGTCACCATCAAGCAATGTTTTTCTACACTTCTAATTAGTGACTAATGAGGGTAACGTGTGTTGCAATATTGGTGTGTGTGTGTGTGTTTGGTTGATTCAATTAGCAAGGGTGACCAATTAAGCATACATTGTCTAATCAACATGTGAAAAGCACAATATATCTAGCAATTAAGTATATATTGTCTAAATATCATGTGAAAAGCACAACATATCTAGCAAGTCATTAATCATTTCATTAAGCTCACAAGCCAAATACATCACAAGGTTAAAGACATATGCTACTTGCATTCAAAAGTATGGAACATCAAACAGCTAGCATAGATTGTCCTTCCATTTAACACTACACTATATCTACACTACTAGCATGAAAATAAATTAGGGGAGAGGCATAATCCATCAAGGAATAAGTATGAACCATCTAGAAAATCACAAGAGCATTTTTTTAAGCACAGTGTTTTGACAATCTCTAAATCTATAGCATTAATACACATAGACATGCATCAATAGCATAAGAAATAAAGGCAAAACACATGAACATCTACTCTAGCATACATAGACATATGAATAGAATGAAATGATCAATTGGAAGCATTAGACCACATAAATCATTGAATAAACAAGATCTATATATATCAAAGTGTCAAAACATTAATTACAACACTCATCCCTCAATAATACACAAGATTAAGATATAGAAAGCATGCTTGGGGCTAACTCTAGCCCCAAGAGGATGTCTAGCCACTCATGGTGATGTTGCTCCAACCCTCAAGGGCTAACTCCATGGAAGAGATTTGCTCCTTGATTGATGAAAAGTCTCCAATGGTGTCTCTAGCCTCCTCCTCCTCTAAACTTTCCTCTAAGGTTGTCTCTCTAATTCTCTAAGAAGCTCCTCAAAAAGTGCATCATATTCCTTTTATAGGTAGGTCAAATAATACACAAAATGAGCTGGGGTCGTGCACACAATATTCCCCAATGATTGGATAAAAGACAACTTTCAATGAGCTGGAATTTAAACTTTTCGCACTGAAGGAAGTTCGATCGATCGAACCTTGGACTTGGATCGATCGAACTGGCTGAGATCCATCGAACTTAGGCTGGATCGATCCAACTGGTTGAGCTTTTTGGGAAAAGACAAATTCAAGATATTTTGGGGGATATTTTTAGGAAAAGGACAAAAGTGGTTAGTAGGTGGTACAGCTGTGGATAGGATCAATCATTTGAATAAGGACAAAAGTGTTCGATCGATCGAAGGGTGGTGTTGGATCGATCGAACTTTGGACTTCCTTCTTTGGGTCAAGGTTTGGATCTATCTAGAAGTGCTGAGATCGATCAGTGTTCGATCAATCGAACCTTTAAGTTGGATCGATCGAACTTTGCTGCTTTCCACCTTTGGCTTCATTTGCTTCTTTTTTTCTCCACTTTGCTCCTTTCTTCGTTTAATCCCAGAATTGCTTCAATTAAGCTCTTATTTGGCTGAGTTAGCTTATTTTCGGGATAAGTGCCTGAAAATGAAAAAAATACGAAATCAATCTAAAATGGTAAAGTAAGATAGATAAAGGTACTAGAATGCCCAAGCTTAAGAGGTTTAAATACGCACTTTTCAGCGCTCATCACTAATCCCTGTTAGCTCGTATTCGAGCATCCTTCTTGCCGTGTTCCTTGGATTATCCCAATCTTGATTTGTTTCATACATGTATATGTATCATGATTCTTGTTATTAGTACTCTAGGGTAGCTTAGGATGCTCCCTGAGTCTTATTTTGACATAGACGTTAGATGGTATGACCATTTTGAACAGTTCCATGATAGTCTAAAAATCTTTAAAGAAATCGAGTCGATGCATGCTCATTCTCTACGAGTAAACTTGTTTACTCACCCCGAAGTTACTGGGGGATTTGTTCAGGTACGAAGACTTGGCTCGTGATGGTTGTCATTCATTGGGATGGCTTGTAGCTTTGAGTTTCCATTTCATGCAAGTGTTAGCATGAGATGTCATTTGGTAGCCTTAGGTATCAAACTAGTATTCTTTGATTCGATTTGTGTAATATGAATATAAGTACGCTCCTTTCATTGTATTCAACATGTATGACATGAGGCCAAGGGCCAAGCATGTTTATATTTGCACTTGTACTCATATGGCACCACCTTTAGTTTAAAAATGTAATTTTTCCTAACTTTGAGGTTTGGCCTGTCAAATCTTGTAAATGTGATGTAATGAGGCCATAAGCTATTGTAACATGTTTAAAATGCCATATTACACTTGCGTGTATGTTCACATCATCACACACTTGCATATATTTCAGTTTGATTATGCCATGGGGGTTTTAAAAAAGACTTAGAGTCTTTTCTCCATTTTAAGTGCATAACAGGTTCATATGTACATTTTTGACCTGTTTCGATCGACCGGTGGCTTGTTTCAATCGATCGAACCCCTTTGGATTTCAATGGTTCATCAAAAACTCCAACTCCAATAGCCATTTTTACCATCGAGGCTTATTTCGGTCGACCGGTTCTCTACATCGGTCGACTGAAACTCATTCTTTTATCTCGAGCCTCAAATCGGTCGATCGGTTTGTTACTTTGGTCGACCGAACTGGGAGCTCTTTCTTTTCTTTTTTCCTGGCTCATTTCGGTAGACCGATACTCCATTTTGGTCAGCCGAAATGGAGCTGCCTTGTGAGTGTGTTTGGTTTGTTGCCTAGATAGGTTAACCTTGTTTCATTCGCTCCCATTTGACCTTGTTCATCTTGTTTAAGCCATTTAATGGCGTACGTGATTTAGTTTCAACTAAATATTGTCCTCTTGGGTGTCATTAGTGCCATAAGGTATCATTTGACCTTCTCATCCTAGTCTCTGCTTCTGGTTATTTCCTTGAGTTCCGTGACTTCATGGAAAGTCACTTTGGTGTCCTAGGGATGGTTCGTATCTCTAGAGACCTAGGTTTATCCTCTGCTCCCACGTTTTTATTTCCTTTGAGTTCCTTAACCTCATGGAGGGTCATCTTAGTGTCTTAGAGGTGTGTTAAGCCTTGGAAGACCATTGTCTTGTTTTTTGCTTCCGCATCTGGATCCATTATCGGGTTAATCTTCGGTTCATCACTGTTGCTCCAGGTTGAATCAAAACCTGGGTCACGACATGTCCACAATCTTCCCACTTTTCAAGGTTGTCATCGCATTGACATGCTCTATTGTGTGACCTTCCGATGAGGAATGAGTCTCCACAACACATTGTTGCTTTTGTGGGGCATTCAAAGGCATTTTCCCTTTCTCTCTAGCATTTAAAGTACTAGCTATTTGCCCTACTTGGATTTCTAGCTTAGCAATGGATTGAGAATGAGAATGAAGCAATTGAGTGTTCGCCTCTAGAGTGCCTAGAGCGGTCAAAACTTTCTCTTCAAAAGTGGGACTCCTGGCATTTCCTTGAGAATATGATGGTTGATTAGGAAAATGAGAATTAGAAAATTGATTTCCTTGCGATTGAAATGATGATCTAAAACCTTGGGAACCTGAATATACTTCCCTTGGAAACCACCTTGGGGAGGGTTTGAGCCTTCCCCTTGGATTCTCCAAGAGAAGTTCGGGTGATTCCTCCAACTAGGATTATAATGATTGCCATAAGGATTGTTCCCTTGATTAACAAAAGCTGCATTGACTAGTTCATGATGCTCACTTTGCACATGTCCATGAGGACAATTGGAAGTAGAATGTAAAACACTTGAACAAGTCATACATGTCTCATTGGATACATGATGGGAGTGGTTGGGGATGGAAGATACTTGATTTGCCGAGTTTTGGTTGATCAAGAATTCATCAAACCTTTGAGATAAGGATTTCATCTCGGCGGCTATTTCATTAGAATGGTCAACTTGATGTAAGCCAATACTCTTCCTTCCACTTAAATTCCTACCATTCTTAGAAGATAAAGTTCGATACAAAGAATTTTCATGCATGCTCTCATAAAGATGCCACACGCCATCCTCATGCCTATCAATGTAAGAGCCACCCATGGAAGCATCAACCATGCCTTTGTAATTGTCCGATAAGCTCTCATTGAAATATTGAACTAATTGCCATTTGGGCATGTCATGATATGGACACTTCCTAAGCAATTCATTAAATCTTTCCCATGCCTCATGGAACGTTTCCCCATCCCCGTGTGAAAACTCTCGAATTGAGGTTCTTATGACATTGGTCTTAGAACCCGGATAGTACTTCTTCAAGAACTCTTGTTGCATTTATGCCCAAGAAGTTATTGAAAAAGGCCTAAGATTGTTAAACCAATATTTTGCCTTGTCTTTAACGGTGAATGGAAAATTTTTAAGCCTTAAGACCTCTTCCGGCATGTCCGTGTATCTCACGGTGGAACATACTTCAAGAAATTCATCCACATGCTTATAAGGTTCTTCACTTGGAAGTCCATGATAGTTAGGAAGCATTTGAATGGTTTGTGGTTTGATCTCATAGTGGTGTGCTCTAAATGGTGGCAATTGAATACATGTGGGTGCATTGTATTCATTAGTCACATAGTGATCTCTTAAAGTAAGGGGAGGATTAGCAATTGGGGGTGCAACATGGTCACCTTGATTGCCTTGAATGATGGGAGGTTATGAAGCATAGATTGGCCTTGGCATTCCTAATGGAACTTGGCCTTTTTGTTGTGATGGGTGAATGAATGGCCTCGGCATGCCTAATGGTACTTGCATGTTATCATGATGCACATTGGGGTGGAGGATGCCTTGTTGGTCTATGTGACTAAGGTCCTCCACATGGTCCTCATTATGTCCTTCCATTGATGAAATGAATTGACTAGAATTCCTCTTCCCCTAGGGTTTCGAACAACGGATTCAAGATGAAAATTAAGAGGGACAATAATAGGTTTCAATGATCTACAACCATGCATGTACAACAAAACACAACAAGCAACAAGTAATGAACAATCACTTCACCTTCGCAACAAATCAACAATCAACAAACTTCCTCCACATACAATGATCCCATACTCCCATGCTATCAACAATATGCAAAGAATAATAAAATTGCCTCCACGTGGGCTCACGATTCATCTAAGAATTAAACTGCAAGCCTCCACGCGGGCCAACGATTTAACTAGAGATTAAGTTAAGAAAGAGCTCACAAAGCACTACAAGAAATCCTGATACTTGGGACGGATTATTTGGGACGGATTAAATTCCATCCCAAAAAGGGAGGGTTTTTGGGATGGATTAAATTCCATCCCAAAAAGGTATGGTTTTTGGGACAAAAGAGAATTACTGTCCCAAATCACCCAAAAACAGGAGATGGCACTATTTTAAGTAAACCGAAAAAAAAAGGCGCTAAACAGATTGGAGGGAAATAAATTTGGTGGAATTAGATTTTGGGACAGATAATATATGTTTAGGGACAAAGGGTTTTTTTTTTAGCCTAATCATCATTTACACGTGTCAGTGATACAAGTCTCTATTCCTTTCTAAATATAAAAAAAAAAAATAACAATTAAAAAAAAAAAAACTACGTCGTTTGGATTTTTTTACAAAACCCACCCTCTTTAACTCTTCAGTACTCTCTTCAACTCCTCAACGCGAATAACTCTTTCTCTAACCCCATGGCCAGATCACCTTTTTCTCTCTGTAATTCATAGGCGCCGACTCTCTCAGCAACCCTTCTCTCGGCAACCATACCAATTTTCTTCTATTCTTCGATCTCTTCTTTGATTATTCCCAATTTCTCTCTCAATTAATTTGTGCCCTAATTTGTGAAGAGCAGCAAAAGCCTATCGATCTATCACACGTTCCTGAATATTGACAACATATTTCGATTTGTCTTTGCAGGTAAGAGATTCTGAATTCTGTATAACTTGTTCCTTACTATATTTGTTTTCTAACTTAACATGTTCACACAAATCTGTGTTGGTTGTGAACTGAACCAGAAGGTGGGCTCTACTCGTGTCCTACTATCTTTTCCTCAACTACATTTAATCCCATCCTTCCTTCCTACAGTAGTATCCGGCCGTTTCTCGCCGCCGTTGACCTCTCTGTGGGTGTAGTGTTTCTGAACTTTTGGGGGCGAACCGAGCTGAATTTTTTTTTTTTTTTTTTACTCTAGGCTCTTTCACTAAATTAATTTTTTATTTATTTTTTCTTTTTTGTATTCTATAGATCGACACTCAAATTACGGAGAAAAGCTTCATTTAGAGAGAGTGCAAAACACCTCAGTTTCTTTCCTTAATGCCAGCGTTTAAATTGAAGGTAATCCGCTTGTTCTTTGAAGGTAATTTTTCCAATCAATTGAAGGATTTGTGGGATGTATTTTTATTTGTATGCCTCTGTGTTTTTTTCTTGTATTTTTTGTGTAAAACCTTTGAAGGATTTGTGTGTGTTTTATATTTGTATGACTCTGTTTGTGGTTTTTTCTTCTTCTATTTTGTGCGTGTAAGAATTAAATATATAACCACAAGAAGAAAAAAAAAAAAAAAAAAAAAAAAAAAAAAAAAAATTGTGTTCTGATACTGAGTTGGAGGGGTCTGAATTCTGATTATTTTCATTGAGTGAATGATCTCGTGTTCATTCTAGTTTGAGATCCATTCTAGTTAATCATGATTGCATAAAATCTATATGTAATAATAGTACTTCTATATGTTTAATTTTTTTTTTTTTTTTTTTTTTTTTTGTTCTTCCCAAGTAATTCTATATTAACTATTAATTTTGGATTCTGAATTGTTTGAAATGTATTGATTGATTGTGTGTTTTATTTTTGGAGTCCTTAGAAGTTATTTGTGTTAGAACACAAGATTATGGGATCAGGGATGGGATTTTATTTTTTATTTTTTATTTATTTATTTTTATTTTTTATTTTTTTATGTTGGGTTAGAATTAGCTGATCTATTACTATAATTTTGTTATTCACTACAAGAAAATGTAAAAATAATGACAAAAGTTTACTTTTTAAAAATGATTAATAATTCTAAAATTTGCAAGTGATAGTGGTGTTTTGAAAATGAGTAAAAGATTATTTGTCTTTTATCTTTTTAAGTGATAAAAATGCTAGCCACCTTATTTCTTCTCCTTAATACAAAATGCAACCATGCCTGATTTCTAGTTAAGAGTGCACCAATGTGTCATTCTTTATTACTTGATGGAGTAGTTTTCATTTAATAATTTTGTTTTAACTTGTTCATAACTTAAAAAATATCATGTTGCCGACTTTTAAATAACACACACAAAAGGAACAAAAAAAGAACCTTAATGGGATAGGACCATGGATGAGGAAATTAAAATTGTTCTAGATACATATATATATTTAACATGCATCAATCTAGTGTATCCATAATTGATTTTGTTTTTGCTGAACCAATTACATGGATAAGTTTTGGATTCATCGTCATGCTAGGGGTAGTGAGGAGTATAACAAAGGCATAGGAAACTTTATAAAGTTGGCTAAAAGACATAAAGAAGGGCAGACACGCAAAAGAATTTCCTAGATGGTGGGAAACACTGGTAAGTCTATAATGTACTTGACATACCTACCATTTCTTTTAAATGTTGTGTCCTTGTGCATTAGTTTAACACTCTACAAATTTTTCATAGATAAAGGAAGAACATTATCATAACAAGTCAACAATTAATGATGACCTTTATTCATTAGCATGTGGACCTGAATCTCGGATACATCGATATTCTGGTTGCATTGTAAACGGGATTAGGTTCCATATAAAGGAAAGGGAGAGAAATCGAAGAACACAAAATAATGGTGTGTTAGACAAAACAGAGGGCCTTGATTACTATAGCGTCTTGAGTCCTAATAGAGCATAACATGTGCACTACTGTTGTTTACTGATATGTAGATCTTTAATGTTGTACAGAAGATAGGTAGTGTAGCTATAGGTCTTACCTTATACAAACAACCACGCTAATGTAATTCTAGACTTCTAGTTATATATAATTTCAAAAAATATGAATTTCCTTTTTCAAGAAATTATTACCTTAAATGCATTTTTAACAACATTATGGGGTTTTGATGAGCACTGAAAAGTGCGCATTTAAACCCGTTAAGCTTAAGCATTCTAGTACCTTTATCTATCTTACTTTGCCGTTTTAGACTTATTACGTGTTATTTATATTTTCAGGCACTAATCCCAAAATTGAGCTAACTCAGCCAAATAAGAGCTTAATTAAAGCAATCCTGAGATAAACCAAAGGAGGGAGCAAAGTGGAGAAAGAAAGGAGCAAAAAGGAATTAAGTTGTGCAGCTGAAAAGTTTGATCGATCCAACTTAGAGTTCGATCGATCGAACATCTATGATCGATCACAGTACTTCTCGATAGATCCAACCTTGGCCTTTGCTAAAATTCCAAGTTCGATCGATCCAACATCACCTTCGATCGATCGAACCCTATTTTGTCCTATTCAAATGATTGATCTTATCCACAGCTGTACGCCTACCAACCACTTTTGTCCTTTTCCCCATAAATATCTTTGAAATATCTCAGCCTTGTCCTTATCCGGAGGAGTCAGACCACTTCGATCGATCCAAGATGCAGTTCGATCGATCGAACCCATCTTCGATCGATCTAAGTTAAGGTTCGATCGATCGAACTTCCTCCAGCGAGAAAAAGTTAAAGTCCAGCTCATTTATTCCGTCCTTCACCCAATCATTGGAGAATATCCCTTGCACGACCACAGCTCATCATAGGGTGTATTTGACCTACCTATATAAGGAATATGATACACTTTTTGGAGGGGAGTCTAGAGTCTCTTGACACACATTGAAAATCATCTTGGAGGCTCTTCTTGGAGAGGAGGAAGGAGGGAAGTTAGAGCACCATTGGAGGAGATCTTCACCAACAAGGAGCAGCCATGGAGTTAGCCCTTGAGGGTTGGATCATCACTACCATGAGTGTCTAGACATCCTCTTGGGGCTAGAGTTAGCCCCAAGCATACTTTCTATACTCTAATCTTGTGTATTATTGAGGGATTAGTGTTGTATGATACATCTTGATATTCATGTATATATAAATCTTGATTATTTCATGGTTTGTATGGTTTAATGCTTCTAATTGACTATTCTATTCTACCCATATGTATATGCTAGAGTAGGATATTCATGTGCTTATCTCTAGATTTAGTGTTTTTGATGCATGTCTATGTGTATTGATGCTATAGATCTAGAGATTATCAAGATGATATGCTTAATGAATGCTATTTTGGTTCATTTGATGGTTTATGCCTATTCTTAATGGTTTGTGCCTCTCCCCTAGTCTAGATAGCTTTATTTTCATGCTAGTAGTGTAGATTTAGTGTAGTGGTAGTGTAATGTTAGATGGGAGGACAATCTACTCTTGATGTTTGATGTTCCATGCTTGTGAGTCCAAATGTCATATTCCTCTAATATTGTGTTGTATGTGGATTGTGAGCTTAATGAAGGATTAATGACTAGTTATGATATGTTGTATCTTTCACATGTGTTTAGACAATTTATTCCTCTCCCAATAGATATTTTGTACCTCTCACATGATGTTTAGATAATGCATGTTTAACTAAGTCATCCTTATGGATTGCTTGGACTATGAGCTTAATGAAAGATTTAATGACTTGATTTGATATTTTATTCTCTTCACATGATGTCTAGACAATATATTCCTCTACCAATAGATGTATTGTGGCCTCACACATGTTGATTGAGACAATTTGCACTTGTTAAGTCACCCTTACCAATTGAATGTCTTTTACACACACAACATTGTTGCAACACATTCATTTCCCTCATTAGTCACTTGATTATGGTTTGGAATAGTATTGTTTGGTGGTGATCTCTACACCCCAAGACCTTTCCTTCTTACTTACTCTTTATCTTATTGCATTTTAATTAATTCTTTTCTAGAAGTAATCAACCAACCTAATTCTCTTTTGCAATCATTTGATACGCTAGAGTCGAAGTTGAAATTCCAACACGTATAATCCCTTGGGACGATCCCTACTCACTCTTGCTACGTTAGTAGTAGTGTTGGTAGTGGTTTTTATAAATTTAAATTTGACATAAAAGGCTTTTCTTGAACCACACATTCACTACATTCAGTTTGGCGTATTGGAACGGCCGTCGTCAGGTTTCCTTCACGTCTTCAATGCTGTCTTTAAATTCACAATTATACAAAAATAGACTATCACCATATTTTTTGGTAATTGTTTTTAAGGGGCAGAAGGTTTCTGTCAAAGTCAGACTGCCAAACCTCCAACTCCTTGGCCATATTTAGGATCAAAGTGTTAAATGTTGTGGAAAGTAATAAACATCAATATGGGTTTATGCAACTGCCAGAACTTGGACTCACAAATTATACTGATTGATTGTGTAAGGTCTACAATTTCAATTAATGAATAAGATTGCTAGTACCAGATACCCATAATACAAAAAATTCATATTATGCCCTACTCAATCATATTATAGTGTTCAATAGTCGGTGGATTATCATGATCATAACTTATAATTAACCTATTAATTAATCAACTATGCATCCTCATCAATGTAGGTAGTTCGAATTCATAAATACAAAATATAACAATTTAGGCATGCTTATATGTGTAGTGAAATTGTTGTTACATTTTTAGGCACATTCATATATTTACGAACACCAATATCCAATTCAATTTTGCCATTTAAATGCCAATTGGTTTAGGACCAAATTATGCTATTCTTCCAACTCTTTTGATGCCAATTGATGACAGGGTTCTCTGTCTTGGCTACGTCCATTAAAGTAGAAAACTACATATCAAATGTAGAAGCTATGAAGGCAAACTACATTGTTTCTCTGTTTTAGAAAATGTATATCAATTTATGGCATTTTCCTGGTCAGTTTTAAAACATACTTCTGTGCTTTGGGCCTCTAGGAGTTGCACCAAAATTGGCCAACATTTTGGTGCCTTACCTAGCTGTTTCTTTTAGTTGTTTTGTTGCTTTGTTTCTCTGTTTTAGACAATCTCTATAATTGTTTTTTTTTTTTTTTTTTTTTTTTTTTTTTTTTTTTTTTTTTTGGAGTACTGGTTTTCAATTACACTCTTGAACTAGCACACAATATGGAGTGGATGTGAAGTGGAGCAGTGTAAATTATAGTTATGATCCTATGTTAATGTCATGGTTTGTTCTTGAATCTCATGTTCGTTTTCAAATTTTATGAATAGAGTTCATACCATAACCATGAAAATAGTATATATCTTTTCATCTTTCTTTTGTTTGAGCAATTTACAGAGTTCTTCTTGCTATATATTATGTAGAGTCCTTGTGATTACTATTGTGCTCATTCAAGTTGTATATGCAATTATTTAAAATAATGAATACTATGTAAAAAATAAGGAATCTATTAAATTACTTCATTAACATTTCAAAATGCAGGATAATATGGTGGCCTAATCAAAGGAATCTATTAATATGGATGCTAGTAGTTCAATTCCAGTGGATGAACAGATACTAGAGAATTGTCTTGGAAAAGGAAAGGGCACTTATTTTCGCGGGTTTGGTCATGGAAAGAAGGCTCCTCCACGAGGACGCAAGAGGGATGCCAATATTACAGAATTGGTGGCAGAATTAAAAGCTGAGAGAAGGAGGGCTAATAGAGCTGAAGAAAAATGTGATGGAATGATGGAGTCCATAAATGATTTGAAGGCAACTATGGCTAGTCTTGCGGAGAATCAAAACAGAATGTCTTCTCAACTTATGTTCACATAATTTGGCGCGCATCGACCTCCGTTTGGTAGCCCACAACAGCAGCAACAACCGTCAACTTATGGACCATTTGGCTGTCTATTAAATAGTCCTTAGCCACCTATGTTTGGAGCATTTGGTTATCCGTACCAACCATTTCAATCTGAGCCTGATGATCAATGATTACTGATTTCAAACATTAATGCTTAGAAACTAAGTTTTTGGTAGCATTTCCTAATAGCTTGGCACACAAATAGGTGGCAGCTGCTGCACCTCTCTGCCATGTTTCTAAACAAAAACTTTCAAGGCCAAGAAAGTTTTTGATTAGAAACTAAGTTTTTGATGATTATATATGATAATTTTTGGTACTGTTTTCAAAAATGCTAGAAGTGTGATTTGAACTACCTATATTTATTTTAATTAATGGTTATTATTAGTGTTGACATTAAATTTAGTTTGTGTAGAAGTAGATTATGAATGGATATATATAACAGGTAGATTATGAATGGATATATATAATAAATGGATGTCCATAAATGATGTACGAAGCAGGTTATATATGAATCGCATATGCAAATAATATTACTAAAAAAAAAAAATTGCCTGTCCATCCCTAATAAGTATCTGGGACAGAATAAATCTCCATCCCAAATACTCAATTGGGACGGAATAAAACTCCATCCCAATTGAGTATTCTGGACATAATTTCATTCAGTCCTAAATACTCATTTGGGACGGAATAAAAATCCGTCCCAATTGAGTATTCGGGACAGAGTTTCATTCCGTCTTAAATGCTTAATTGGGACGGAATAAAAGTCCGTCTCAATTGAGTATTTGGGACGAAAGACAATTATTCCGTCCCAGTTGAGTATTTGGGACGGAGTTTTATTCCGTCTCAATTAGTCCGTCCCTATAGACCTTTTAGGATGCTACATATAGGGACGCTTGCATCAACCATCCCAAAAAGACATTAAGGACAGTTTGAGCACCTATAGGGACAAATTTTTTTGTCCCTATTGCCCTCAATTCTTGTAGTGAAGGGTCCTTAAGAACTTCAATTCAATTTTTAATTTTTAGCCTTGCAAATTTTTAGATTTTTGCTTCTTCCTTGCTTTTGCTTAGCTCTTTGTTTGGAATGCTCCTTTACTCACCTTCTAGCTCAATGCACCTAGTTAAACAAGAACCAACACAATAAGTAACCAAAATGAAAATGAAAACAAAGTAAAGACGCGATCAAAAGAGTACTAATTCATAATTGATTCCACAATTATGACGTTGCCTTCAATCAATCCCCGGCAACGGCGCCAAAAACTTGGTATGTCTGTCGCGGCCTACTAAAGCTTGAACCAAAAGATAGTGGTGTTGAGCTATGGTCAAGTTTTACATCTATAAGTTGCCACTACTAAGCCATTAATCCTTTCTTTAAGTTCACAATCCAAGCACATCACAAGGTTAGAGATATATGCTACTTGCTTTCATAAGTATGGAATATCAAACAACAAGCATGGATTGTCCTGCCATTTAACACCTAAACTACAACTACACTACAATTAAGCTAATGATATGAAATTAAACTAATTAAACTAAGGGAGAGGCACAATCCATCAAGAAATGAATATGAACCATCAAAAAAACCACAAGAGCATTCTATTAAGCATTATGTCTTGACAATCTCTAGATCTATAGTATTAATACACATAGACATGTATCAATAACACAATAAATAGAGACAAACACATAAATATCTATTCTAGCATACATAGACATATGGATAGAATGAAATGATCAATTGGAAGCATTAAACCACACAAATCATTGAATAAACAAGATCTATATATATAAAAGTGTCAAAACATGTATCACAATACAAATCCCCTCAAAAATACATAAATCAAGATATAGAAAGTATGCTTAGGGCTAACTCTAGCCCCAAGAGTATGTCTAGCCACTTATGGATGGTGTCCTCCAAGCCTCAAGGGATAACTCCATGGTAGAGATTGCTCCTCTTCTTGGTTGATGGAAGAACTCCAAGCTTGTGTTTCTAGCCTCCTCCTTTCTTTTCTTCCTCACTAAGAATATGAAAATTGTGTCTCTAGTGTATGTATCTAGTATATGTCAAGAATGGCTCATATTCCTTATATAGGTAGGTTAAATATCAACCCCAATGAGCTAGGCTTGTACACCAATATTTCTTCCAATGATTGGATATGAGACAACTTTTAATGAGCTGGAAATTGGATTTTCTTGCACTTTAGGAAGTTCGATCGATCGAACTTGTAGTGAGATCGATCGAACATGGTTGAGATCTATCGAACTTAAGCTGGATCAATCCTCTATGGCGGCGCCTTTTTAGATAAAGACAAATCTGAGATATTTTGAAGACATTTTTGGGAAAGAGACAAATGTGGTAAGTAGGGTGCTACAACTGGATAAGATGGAATATTTTCGATCGATCGAAAGAAAGTTGGATCGATCGAACTTTGTGAGATCTTTAGATAAGGACAAAAGAGCTTGGATCCATCTTGAAATGCTGAGATCGATAAACTTTCGATCGATCGAACATTTTCTGAGATCGATTGAACTTGCTGAATTTCCACCACTTGCTTCCTTTTGCTCCTACTTTGCTCCTTTCTTTGATTCATCTCAAGATTGCTTCAATTATGCTCTTATTTAGCTGAGTTAGCTTATTTTGGGGATAAGTACCTGAAAATAAAAATAATACAAAATCAATCTAAAGCGGGAAAATAAGATAGATAAAGGTTCTAGAATACCTAAGCTTAAGGGGTTTAAATACGCATTTTTCAGCACTTATCAATTGACTTTATGATTTTCCGTGCTTCATTGAGGTCATCCTTTGAATATGAATAATCTATATAACACTCAATGTAAACATTAGTCCTTAAACACCATTAATGGTTTATTATCATCAAACCCTCTAGATTGTCCTTGGATGAAATCATTAAGGTGAACAATCTTCCCTTTTTTGATGATGACAAAACATTGATGTGTTCATATGCATATGGAGTAGCATTTGAAAAATGCTCCCCCTATCAAAGTACATTTAATGAACATAATATTATAAAATAGCATGCTTGTACATTCTTTATGAATTTTAGATATTTATATGCATACAAAATCATTTTAAGCTCTAAGAGATTTCTATAAATCTCCCTCTGTCAACATGCTTCCATTAAAAGATATATATCATTCATTTGACATGTAAGCACAATGAGATAATGATATATATATAATATCAAGCATTTGAATCATATCACACATATTTCTCCCCCTTTGTCATCTCAAAAATGTGGGAGGCCTAGACAACTTCATTTAACATTTATCATTAAGTATAGTGAAGTGATGGTATCAAGAATTGGCAATATAGTGGTAATGACTATAATATGCTTTGGAGTGCAACATATAAACAATTATATCATAAGATACCAATTTCCTTGATAGCATGAGTTCAATAGATCATAAAGGTTCATGGTATATACAAAAGTATACATAAAGCATAAACCAAAGATGAAACATAAACTCAAATAAGCAAAAGTATACAAAAGCATACATAGTAAAGTATAACAAAAATAAAAATGAAGTATGGACTAGAATAAACCAAAACGCAAAAATCTTGTAAGGCAAATTTAGGAATTTAAGTGTGCTTCAATCCTAATATATTTTTCCCATTTGATATTTTCAAGGATGAGGGAAAATTAATTAAAATCATGAAAACTCATGAGTGTGAATATAATGACCAACAAGTCATTTCGTAGCATGCTTTCCAAAATAAGTCAATTAAGCATAACAAGTTATGCAATAAACATTCATAAGAGATTATAAATAATCTCCCCTTATGAGTGTGCTTTTATTTGCATCATATATCATTTAATAGATACACCTCATTAAGAGCAATGATATATAAATTAAGTCTTTTATACCAAAAGATCCTATTTTACAAGCATATGGTTGAATGATAAAAATCACATGTGGCATGTAAAACATAAGGCATATGCAAGTAGTGTCATTGCTCAAGTTATGTGCAATAAATTTCTAATTATGCAAAAGCATCTTTTCTTTGACATATATGATTAGAAATAATTGACTACATGATTATACATGAAGATGAGCTCAATATTTCTCTTGTTCATATTTCTCAAGATGTGATGTCAAGGTATCTCATGAAATTCTAGATTGCAAAAAGCAATAATGTAAAGATTAAGGTCTTGATACCAAAATGTATTCTTTAAGAGATGTGGTGAGAGATTTGCTACATAACTCTTTATGTGGATGAACTCAATATCTCTTTTAGACACATTATTTAAAAAGTGATTGTAAGAATATCACATGAATTTCTATAGTGCCCAAGATGGATACATTAAATAACTTAGCACTTGTGATGTCACATAAGTCATTTAAGTTAGAACAAAATGTTCTTTGACTATTACAATCCCAAGACTAAAGTATTAAATAGATATATGAAATTTAATTTTCATGACACTTATGGAGTTTTAAACCTTTAAAAGAATACAAGTTTACGCATCATGCTAATTTCAATTCATTTTGCATGCAAGTGGTAAACTTCTTTGCACAAATAATAAACATTGATTCAAAAATAGTATACAAGTGCAATCAACATATTTTTATTAATGATTTTGAAAACACATATATATCAACAATGTCAAAAACCTTCAATCTTGAGAAAATCACTAAGCCTTTTAAAATGAGCTTTACGAGCTTGTTTATAAGTGCATAAGGCAATTTATAATTTTAAACGTCTAGTTCAAAATTTATGCATTTCAAGTCCGGGTGGTTTTTCCTCAATAGACTTTTTAGATATGAAGTCAATAAGTCATGCATTTGATAAAAATCATTTCATGCAAAAACATGTAGTATTCTTATTACTTTAATTCAAAGTCATATGTGCACAAGGACATATATACAAGGCATTTTATTGGTTGAACTCTTGAGAACATATCCTAGCTTAATTACCAACAATGACCCACAATGCATAGTATGATGTAGATTATAAAGCCCTTCAAGTACTGGTGTTACACACACATCGGTCAACAGAAATGACTCTATCGGTCGGCCGGTTTACATCCTAGAAGCAATTTTGATTTGCTTATTTCGGTCAGCCGGGTTGGAGTTTTGGTCTGCCGAAATAGCTATTTCAGTTTTAGCTTCGGTTGATCGGTTTGTACAGGAATGTAAAACCAGTTAATATCCTCATTGAAATAGAACTTGACTTTCCTGATTTGATTCAATTATTTTCTAGTTCAAATAATTTCATATTAAGTGCTAGTGATGCCAAGAGAATGTAAATGAAGTATTGAAAATCACAAAAGCACATGAATGACTTTCTAGATATAGCTACTTTAAAAAAAATTCAAATTAAGTAGCTTTTATCCTCTTTGGGTGACTTTATTTAATGGCATGCAATTCCAAGTATCTTTCACAATTTTAGTCTTGATTAACAATAGATGCATGCTAGCATGTTTAAGTCACATAATCCAAGACAAGCTACCATAGGATAGACATTGTTAACAATAAGTAGCATTCGTGTCAACATCACTAACCATATTAATTATGTCATGACTAGATATAAAAATACTATAGTCTTTATCACATAACACAATTAAGTCACATTTTAGCCCATCAAATAAAAGCACATTTGTGATGAGGAAGGGGATATTTACCAAAGTAATTAATTGCATTAGCTTTGGCATGGTTTCTCAATATAGTGCACCTTTCATCATTTTGATGTTGAGAGGAATTCGTAACTTGATTTCTTTTCAAGTGTTTTTGCCATCCATATTTGTGTATCCACTTGTTCTTGAGTGAAATGGATTTTGAATCTACAAAACATACTCAAGTGACAATCTTTGGTACCTCATTATTTTAGGGTCTTTGTGAATTAGTACACATAGTTAAGGTTCCTCTTGGGAGCATAATTTAATAAGGCACAAATGTGGTACTCTATTTTATTAACATGCTTCAAACAAGATTAAATTTTAAATGTGTCTAGCATGCTAGTGCATTTGTCATTTCAATAAATATATATGCTTATGACTACATACAACCCAATGAACCAATATAAAATGACTGATAATTGAGTGGAAGTCATAATCTCATATATGGATCACAATGTAATTCCATGTGCATTATATGATCAAATTCAAAAGATAACAATGAGATTCTTTCTAAATTGGCAAAGTCAAGTAAAGTGCCCAAATTTGAAATCCTTAAGAGATTCAACAATTATAAGGAAGATACATTTTTTTCCCTAATCAAATTTACATTTTAAAAAAAAATGATAACTTATTGGAAAGTAATGCTTCATGAGACTTACACTTTCAAAGCAATTTTATCAAATTCTAAGTGTAGCAATTCAAATGCAATTTCAATCATGTAATGCATGAATAAAATTATTTTTAATCAATAAACTATGCATTAAAAACAGTTTGCATGAACAATGATTACTTGGAGGATGAAGATAAGAATTCCATAATAAATAACATATTAATATAGTCTTCATTTCTAGCATAATTCATTCAAGAACTCCTCATATATGATGACCAAAAACTTAATGATTTATTTTCATTTAGCAACAACTTACTAATCATAGATGATTATAACATGCCAAAAGAGTCAAGCAATAAAGATTTTTTATGAAGTATACCAATGACCATGCTTTTGTAGTTGTTCCGATTGTAATGCTCCTTTGCTTTGAGAGTGAATAGTTTGGAACATTTCTTACATCCCATATTGAACAACCATTATCAAGAAGCCATTTCTCCTTGGATGGTGAAGATTCATTCAAGCAACCCTACAAGGTAAACTTAGGAAATCTTCGTTTGGTACCCAAATTTTCTTGGTTCCATATGTTTTAGGCAATGGCACAAAAGTTCCTTTTGGAACCCAAATCTTCTTGATTCTTTTCTTCTTTCTAAATGGACAATGGTAAATTTTGTATCCTAACTTTCTATAATAATTGCATTTAGAATAATGAAAATAAATTTTGATAAAGGAATCATTTGAGTACTTTCTCTTTTTCATTAACTAAGCATCTTTGATATTAGGTTCATATCCTATCTCATTTTTGAAAGAGATAACTTTTTGCTCACTAAGCATAGTACCTAGGTTTTCCTTTCCTTTTGTGAATTTAGCTAAAGTGTCATTTTGATCATCAATGATTTTATTTAAAGAATCATTTTTAGGGACAATATCAATTGATGGTGACTCTTTAGATAATACACACTACTCTTCCTTTTTGAAAGATTCATTTCCATTTTTGACTCTTGAGGGCTCAATTGAGAGATAAATGTTTTCTTTCTTAAGAATGGCATTCTTAGAAATTTTTTTCTCTAGCATCTTATATAGATCTTTAAAAGCATCATGTAATTCATTATGTGTATCAACTAATTCATCATATGAAATATCTAAATCAAATGCATGATGGTTAGAGTTTACCTTATCTTTGTCAGCTATGAGACAAAGAGCAATATCTTCATAATGATCAACCATATATTTGATGTCATTTGCTTCTTTGCTAGAAACTTGGAGAGTTTCACTATTCATTTGAATTGCTTTATTTTCTTCACTATAAGAAGATGAGTAAGTTCTAGCAAGATCATTCACATGATTAATAATGTTAGTATAGCTAAAATTCATCTCATTATTTGAACCATTGTCATTTATGCTACAAGATTCATTTTCATTGATAAGCATGCATAAATTTGATTCCTCAACATTACAAGTACTACCATAGAATATCTCAAGTGAGTCCCAAATTTCTTTTGCCGTTTTACAATTTGCAATTCTATTGAACTCATTTTTGTTCAATGCACAATAAAGATTATTTATGCATTTAGCATTGCATTGAATTAATCTATGGTCATTTGCATCCCATTCTTTCTCTTCCTTAGGAACCACTGTCTTTTCTATTTTTTCATGGGAATGAATGGTCCATTAACTATGGCAAGCCAAATTCTATAGTCTATGGATTGAAGAAAGTCTATCATTATACTTTTCCAATAGCTATAGTTGGTTCCATAAAAAATTGGAGGTCTATCAATACATTGTACTTCTAGGTGTGTGAATATGCCATTGTTGGCCATGATCGTACTCTAAGACGGTTAAGTCTTTTTAATTAGAGTTAGGCTCTAATACCAATTGTTACCCAAGTATTGACTCTAGAGGGGGGGTGAATAGAGTCTATGGCAAACAATGGCCAATTTTTCGATTTTGATTGTTTTACAAATTCTAACACACACTTTATAATATTTATGCAATAATCAATATATAGGCATAAGCAAATAATAGCATAAATGTAAAGGAGATAAGGGAAGAGAGATTTGCAAACATTCACACAGCGATTTTAGCGAGGTTCAGAAACTCCTACTCCTCGGCTTAAGATCCCTCTTGAGACTTCCCAATCACTATGGCACCTCCTTACGGGTGGAGAGCAAACCTTGATTAGAAGAAACTCCTTATTTTTCCTTGCTAAGAGATAACCTATCTTAGTCTTCTTTCGGCTTACACCAACCCTTACTCACAACTTTCAGCTCACTCTAGAGTATATATATGAATAGATTGAAGCTCAATACTCTATAAATGATATGGGATGAGAGAGTATGATATGAATGAAGAACAAAATCTCTTTGGATGCTATATAATGTTTCTCAATGGTAGCAACATTAAATCTTGAAGTCCCCAGCTCTATTTATAAAGATTTGATGCAGCTAATTCAAAAATATAGTTGTTGTGCACACTGCCCGAGAGGAAATAGCCGTTCAAATTCGAATCTGGGTAGGTTCGGTCGACCGAGCTGAAACACCATTGTGTTTCAGTTGTCCAAAATGGTTTAAGGTTGGCTTTCATACTTGTTTTGGTAGACCAAAGAATTCTTTCTTCAGTTTCGGTCGACCGAAAGTCCTTCCTCCTTTGTGCCAAAATGTTCTGTGAGAATGGGATGAGTCGATTCATTTGGTCCTTTATTTCGGTCGACCGAAATAACTTGCCTATGCATTTCGGTTTGCTGAAATGAAACTGCAGCTCCAAGAAATTTGTTCTAAGTTAACAAATGAAACAGTCTGTGCACAAGACATCTGCACATACCTTATTTTCATTGAAAACATTTAAATAAATGTCTTTACAATATTTATATGTTCATTTACTTTAAGTTTACAATGTAAATAAGGAAGTACCCCCCATTTGGATTCAATAAAAAATACTAAAAATTCAAAATCCAACTAAATCAAAATGTAGAAATTCAGTTTTAGTACAAATTTGGATTTCCGACAGTTTTAGTAAAAATGAATCCTTATGTAGACCAATGTAGACTTGGTCAAAAATTCTGATAAAATCAGTTTAGGCTAGTTGAAGTATAAAAAGTTATTGCCGAGAAAAATTATTTTGAAATAATCATTATTTCAAAACTCCATTTTTCACACTTAGTCAAAAACACAATTTTTCATGACGCACATTCTGGGGTCCTAGTATCCGTTACCAACTCATGGTAATGAAGGCTTCTTATGCCTTAATTGTTAACTAATATGAATTATATGATTGATGAACATGGTCTTAGCATTTCTAGCACAAATGATGAGTTCTTTTAAAACTGATGCAAGCTTGAACTAACTCATTCTTTAACAATGACTTCATGTGCAATTATATATGAATGAAGTGCATAGTGTATTGCTAATGGATATAGGAGCATATGATGATATGATATGCATGGTCCTATAGAGATGAGCTTCAAATGGATTTATAAATACTTTGACATTAAATCCTAAACACTCACCATCCTATCTATCCCTTTCTTCACCCTTTGTCCATGATCATGTAGGCTTTTAGGTAGACTTGCTTTCTTCCTTTCTTTGAGTTGTTTTCTTGCTCGTTGTAGTCCATGCTATCTTTGGATGGACTTTGCATTTGTTTCTTTGCAACTTCTTGTCTTCTTTGTATCCATTGCTTTCCTTGATGTGATCTTGAATAATAGAATACTTGGAATTGACTTTATGATCTTCCGTGTTTCATTGAGGTCATCCTTTGAATATGAATAATCTATATAACACTCAATATAAACATTAGTCCTTAAACACCATTAATGGTTTGTTATCATCAAAACCTTGAGATTATCCTTGGATGAAATCATTAAGGTCAACATACCCCTATCACTCACTAAACCAAAACCACAACCACCAACTACTATCTAAACATTAGCAAGTCAATACCATTTAAAGGCATATTTCTTTTTAGGCCACCGAAATATTCTACCACAAGTACCTTTAATCAGCTCCTAATCCCAACCCTAGAAAAGATCATCAAGAACAGAAATCAGAGCCCGGGACGTCCTCCACAACGACGGTGCCACTTAATTCTCCTTTGCCGACTTCGAGCTCATTCTCAGTCCCATCATTAACGCATGTGGTTCCAGAAATCTCAAGATCGCTGAAGCTGGTCTTGATTGTGTTTAGAAATTGATCGTTCACGGCCTCATCCACGGCGAATCGGACCCCACCGGTGGCCCCGGAGTGAAATTACTGGCAAAACTGATCGAATAGGTGTGTAAGTGTAAAGATTTGGGTGACGATTTTCACCCTCGCCACCTGAATTGCCGTTGAGGCACCATCGGAGTTGCAGTGACGGACGTTACGATGGAGGTTTGAACTGCAGCCACGGAATGAATAGGTAAGGGGGCTGAATGGACAAGACACATAACTTACCGGCAAGCGCACGAATTGAATCGGTGATGAGAAACAGATCGGTAGCAACGGAGTGTGAGCACAAACTATGACGATGAGGCCGTGGCAATGTCACGATTCTAGTGGAGAGGTTGTTGGTTTAGTTCTGTAGATAGGTTATGTTTGGGTGCGATTGGTGCATGGGTTTTGTAATTGGGAATCGTGACCTTGCTGCTTCATCTTCCACCTCTCAGCTTGGTGCTTCGTCTCTTTAACTCCCTCAGCCGGAGACTTAGAAACAATGGAAGCATGAAAGGAGGGAAGGCGTCGCTTATGTTCCCAAACTCTCACCTCATCATAATCTCCATCTTCAAGTTCAATTCAGGTGTTGTGGTTACCTGGAGCCTCTTCCTTGTTTTTGAATTTTGCTTAATTCATTGTTCAAAGGTGAGGCCGTTGTGAAATTTCATAAATTGTATCTTTTATTTTTCATATATCATTCGAATATGTACAGAGTATATATAGAGAGCTTCTAGACATAATTCCCTAGAATCAAGCTATATCCCTGAATTACAGCCTTATAATCTTCTATAGTCAAATATAATCTCCTACAATAGGAAAGAAGGAAAACTCAATTTGTACAGCTAATGACAACCTAATTCAACACTCCCCCTCAAGTTGGTGCATAGATATCCCATATGCTCAACTTGTCTAAAAACTTTAAAAACACTCGATTTGAGACTGCTTTGGTGAGGATGTCAGCCAACTGATCCTCTGATCGAATCTTAGGTAATTCCACAAGCTTTCCATCTAACTTTTCCTTAATGAAAAATCTGTCTACCTCAACGTGCTTTGTACGGTCATGTTGAACTGGACTATGCGCGATGTCACATGCTGCTTTATTATCACAAAATAGTCGGATAGGTTGTTCAAATAAATAACCCAAATCCTGCAAGAGGATTCTTAGCCATAAAACCTCACAAAGTGTATTTGCCAAACCTCTTAATTCAGCTTTTGCACTTGAGCGAGCTATAACATCATGTTTCTTGCTTCTCCATGTCAAAAGATTACCTGCTACGAAAGTAAAGTAACCAAAGGTAGATCGCTATCATCTATAGATCCAGCCCAGTCAGCATCAGTATATGCATCTATGCTTTGATAATCAGCAATTTTAGTAAACAAAATTCCTTTTCCAGGAGCAGATTTTAGATACCTCAAAATACGCAAAACTGCATTCATATGTTGCTCTCCAGGATTATGCATAAATTGGCTAACAATACTCAATGCATACGCCAGATCAGGTCTCGTGTGTGTTAAGTACATCAATCTCCCTATAAGTCTTTGGTATCTTCCTTTATTAACAGGTACTTGGTTGGGCTCAACACATAACTTCAGTCCTTCTTCCACCGGTGTATCAGCTGGTTGCCATGCTGTCATACCAATCTCTTGTAATAAATCTAAAGCATATTTTCTTTGAGGTAGAAAGATTCCTTTGTTAGATCGAGATATTTCTATCCCAAGAAAATATTTCAAAGGACCTAGATCTTTCATTTCAAATTCTCTGGACAAGTAATTCTTGAGAGCCTTCATTTCTTTAGGATCATTCCCTGTAACCACCATGTCATCCACATATACAATGAGTGTAGTGATCTTACCTTATTATTTCTTCAGGAATAAAGTGTGGTCTGAATTGCTCTGATGGTAGCCAGAGGTTATCATAGACTTTATGAACCTTCCAAACTATGCTCTCGGAGATTGTTTTAACCCATATAACGAACCTGCACACCTTCCGACTATGCTGTTCGAGTATCATGCATCCTGGTGGGAGATCCATGTAGACTTCTTCGGATAATTCACTATGTAGAAAAGCATTTTTCATATCGAATTATTATAATGGCCAACCCAAGTTTGCAGCTAAAGACAGCAGGACATGAACTGTGTTGATTTTGGCTACAGGTGCAAATGTTTCTGTGTATTCAATCCCATAGGTTTGAGTGTATCCCTTTGCTACCAGTCGTGCCTTAAAGCGTTCTATTTTGCCGTCAGCCTTGTACTTCACAGTGTAAATCCACCGATATCCAACTGGTTTCTTCCCTAGTGGAGGATCAACTAGTTCCCATGTTTTATTTTGTTTCAGAGATTTCAACTCCTCGTTCATAGCTGCTTTCCACCTGAGATCATCTAAGGCTTCCTGCACACTGTTAGGAATAGATACAGCAGATAATTGATTCACAAATGACATGTTTGATTCTGACAAACAATGGTTGGACACATAATGGCACATGGTGTATTTTACTTTACTAGAAAGTTCAGGTTCATATGTAGGTTTAGGAATACCTCTGGTGTGATGCTGTGACAACTGTTTTCTATGTGGCTCAGGAACATCTTCAGTAAGCGATTGATGTGATATATCGACGGGAGATAGAGCCATATTTTCCAGAAACTCGGTTTCAGGCTGAGTTGGAGACAGATCCACTTCTTCGGTTATTGGGTGTTTATTACCACTTTAATCCAATGTCATACCACTTATATCCAATTCACCTATTTTCTGATTGTTTTCAATATGTGAGTCATCACCACTAGAATCCAATGTTATACCACTTGTATCCAAGTTGCCCACATCTTCATGATAACTTTTATCATAATTTAGAGTTTGAATTAGTACTCCCCCTGAAATTCAGGCTTGGAGAAGTACATTGTATCTTCATGGAAAACAGTATCCATCGTGACAAATAATCGACGTGTTGGAGGATGGTAACACCGATATCCTTTTTGATGAGTGTCATATCCAACAAAGACACATCGCAATGCTTGAGGAGTTAACTTGGTGCGTTGATGCTTGTGTAGATGAACAAACACCACACAGCCAAAGACATGAGGAGTTAAATTTGAGACAACTGGGGCAACAATTGTGCCACTAAGGGTTTGGAATGGTGTTTTGAAATTGATGGTGCTAGAGGGTACCCGGTGGATTAAATAAGCTGCAGAAGTGAGTGCTTCTCCCCAATAAGATAATGGCATATGGGCTTCGATTAACAGAGCTCTGACAACTGCCAACAAGTGTCGATTTCGCTCAGCCACCCCGTTCTGTTGGTGTGTGTTAGTGCAAGTTATGTGATGAATCATTCCGTGTGCTTCCAAATAGCGTTGAAATTCAGTACTCTGATATTCTCCACCATTGTCACTACGAAGAACTTGAATCTTTCTGTTGTACTGAGTTTCAATCTTTTTATGAAACTGTTGGAATATTGAGTTCACTTCACTTTTGGATTTCATCAAGCAAAGCCATGTCATCTTGGTACAATCATCAATGAACGTTACAAACCAACGTTACCCACCCAAAGTAGTGACTTTAGCTGGACCCCAGACATCAGAATGAATAATCATAAAAGGAAGTGGACTTTTATTCAATTGTAATGGAAATAAAATATGATGGCTTTTCGCAAGTTCACAAACATCACACTGAAAACTAGAAACATCAACTTTATAAATAAACTGGGAAATTATTTTTTGAGATATCCAATCGTCTTCCTGGTTTTGATGTCCTTAAACACACAAAAATTAGGCCAAAAAATTACAACACAAGATAAGGTAGTGGTTATTTGAGAAACTGATAAAAGATTATAATCTAAAGATGGAACAACCAAAACAGAATCTAAATTGAATGTATTGTTTAGAGTCAAAGATCCTTCCCCAATAACTGGGGTCGAAGTTCCATTTGCAGTAGAGACAAATTTTGGGTGGAGTGATTGAGTGGTGAGACCTGTCTAGAATCATATGTCATGTGATCTGTTGCACCAGAATCAATTATCCATACATTATTCAAAACAGGTGTAGAGATATTTAAAACCTTACCATTGTCTGCAGCTATTACCAATGCCGAGGCTTTGCTAACACCTTCATCTTCCATCTTTGTTTGGACAACTATTGCAGTGGAAGGCTTTTGTTGATTTTTCTTTGCACGACTAGGATCCCACCATTCTGGATACCCTACCAACTCAAAACAATGACTTTTAGTATAACCAGTCTTATTGCAATAAGTGCATCTGTAGGAAGACTTGTCAATACCATTGGTTGGTCTACCAATATGGGGTCATCCTCAATCTTGGTGACCCTGATTAGATCGGTTCTGAGCCACCATGGCACTGGAGTCAGATGCTCCGGAATTACCTTTCAGGGTGGTACTACGTATAGCCTCCCGTCGAACCAAAGAGTAACACTCATCCAGATTCGGCACTAGATCTCTACGTAAGATCTCGCGTCGGATTAAATCAAACTCCTTATCCAATCTAGCAAGAAGTATGTGAACTCTTAATCGTTCAATAGATTTGCGATGGGCTTTGACATCGTCTGGATCTTTCATAACCACCGTATCACGATGGTCCAACTCTTGAAAAATTTCAGTCAGTTCTCCATAATATACAGAGAGGATTCTTCCATTTTATCTGGCAGACGAGTCCTTCTGATTCAGAGAAAAAACTTGCAATTCATCACTTCCATCGTAAAATGCTTTTGACAAGGCATTCCAAATATCGTAGGCAATGGGTAAGGGTAAACAACGCCTTATAATTTCTGGAGACATAGACATTAATATCCATTGTTTGACCTTTTGATTTTCAGCATACCATTTTTCATAGCCTTCATCAGATTCTGCAAGTGGCTTAGTCTTACCACGAATGTATGAGATTCTATCCCTTTCAGCAATTTGCATTTCCATCAGCTGAGACCATATGTCGTAATTTGATTCGGTAAGGGTAATTCCTGCATTAAAAACTCTTTCGGACTGAACTACAACTGGGATGGATTTAATCCCAGATGACTCGAAAAAAATTTCACTCATTATTCTCCCTTTTTATTCCTTTTTTTTCTTTTCTTTTTTTTTTCCTTTCCCTTTTTTTTCCTTTTTTTTTTTCACTCAAGCAGAATATAGAAAGAAAGAAATATATATATATATATATATATATATATATATATGTATATATGTATATATATATTTATATTACAATATAGAAAGATATATTGGCGGTAGAGAGGCGGCAGAGAGACGTCGACCAGAGAGGCGGCAAAGGACCACGGTGAGATCCAAGAACCCGGCTGATGGAGCAGCGCGCAGGTGATGCAATCCGCTCGGCGACGATTGAAGAGTCCGGCAGAGATCGGCGATGGAGACGGCGACGATTGAGGACTGAAGAGTCTTTTGAAAGATATGAGTTTTGACGATTTGGATCTAAGTTTTGATATGGGTTTTGATTTTTGATTTTTGGGTTTTGAAATATATGGGTTTTGATTTTGATTTTTTTTTTTTATTTTGATTTTATTTTTTGTGAACAATCTGAACAATCTGGGTTTTGATAGGTTTTGAACTTCTGATGCCGATATGGATTTTGATACAGGGAATGATATGCCGATATGGGCAGGTATGAGTTTTTGGGTTTTTGAGGAAAAGATTTGAAACGAATAAATCAAATAGGTTTTGAACCTTGCTCTAATACCATCATGAATTGTATCTCTTATTTTTCATATATCATTCGAATATGTACATAGTATATATAGGGAGCTTCTAGACATAATTCCCTAGAATCAAGCTATATCCCTGAATTACAACCTTACAATCTTCTATAGTCAAATATAATCTCTTACAATAAGAAAGAAAGAAAACTCAATCTGTACAGCTAATGACAACCTAATTCAATAAAATTGCCCTTGTGTTGGCTCTAATCATGTAGAAGATGAGCCGTAGGAGTGGCTAAAGGGGAGGAAGAAGACAAGGGTATCTTTGTAATTTCACAAATTATTATATTTTTTAATTTATTATTAAATAGTAAAAGGTCAAATTTGACATTTTACAATCCGAGTCCGATTAACGGGTATTAGGACAATACGATCAGTTTTTAAAATGTAGAGATTCTCTGAAATAGATTGGTAATTTATAATATAAAAATTGAAAGTAACAAGTTTTTTATTTTATTTTTTTATTTTATCAAATTAGCCCTTAATTTAACGCCGATGATTCCCACTGACCGAGTCATTCAAATAAAAGGGTGGCTCGTTTTGTAAATTGATATTGTTTTCTGTCTGATTTCAAGTCATCACGGCGTCAATGCACTAACAAGTAATTTAACAAGTCAAGTCACCACGCGTTAATCCAGGTTGACTACATGTATTTATTCAAGTCTAAATGTTATACAACCCACCGAACCTGCTTCGTATATTCTAAGCATTTTACTCTTTTTATTACGAATTGGAAAATGATTCTCCTGCCCAACTCCGAGAACGAACCATTTGCATCTGTTAGATTCAAGTGCATTTGGCAAAGACTTCGGTTGAAGTACTCGGCTTATGTCCTGAATTTAATGCACCATGAATCCGCCGTGAATGTTAATGCCGATCGATGTTCGAGAACCAGAGTTGCAGACTATTTATAATGCAGATATATTTTTCTTCGTATTCTATGTCAGTCTTTCATTAGCCAAACAGAGGAAATATTCTACCATCTGTTTGGTTGTAAATCGGAGCTAAGAAGGACAACTGCAATGGAGGAGTATTTCACATGTGTGTCAATATCAGGTTAGTTTCTTACTTTTAACGTCTACTTTGTTCAATTATCTAAAAATAGTTTTATATTGTCTAAAACTTTTAAAAAGCACAAAAGAAAATATATATATATATAGTTTTTAAAAAATGCTTTTTATAATTTTCTAAAATCAGTTTTTTATTTTTAAAATTTTTGAAAATTGTCTTTTTTGAACTGAGCGCATCATAATTTTTTTTTTTTTTTTCTTTCTTTCTCTCTTTTACTTGATTTCATTAACTTAATCAGCCTTTTATATCGGTTGTAGTTGATGTTATTTTGAATAATTATGTTTATACTATATATTATTGCTTGTAAGTTATATATACGAAGAAATAGGATTGTATAATAAGGTACCATGGTGTTGGCATGATGCATGGCTGGCTGGGAAATGGAGACTAATACTTGATCAGTAAACCATTAACTTAATCGAGCACTTTGATTAGGTTCACTCTAGGCAGAAGTTTTCGTGGGTTAGTGTGTCTAGTGAATTAACTTTCAATCTTTCTTACCTTGTAAAAAATAAAAAATAAAATAAAAAAATCCTTTAGTAATGTACTCATGGTTATGTGATCGGACTTGTTTGTTTGTTTTTTTTCTTTTCTTTTTTTTAAAAAAAAGGATGCGATTTGGGTTTACTAAACACAACTCGAGTGTAGTTCGATTTGTTACAAGTTTGGACAATCCAATTTAAAATTAGGATTGGGTCTAAGTTGAAAAATGCAACCCAAATTTAATTAGACTTACAGGTGCCAATAACCCGTATCCAATCCGAACCCGAACCCGAACCCGAATTATAATTTTATTTTTCATTTTAAATGTACTATACATAATTACATACTATAATTATTTTATTATGAAATAGTTAAAGTTGTTTATTTTTTGTCTTTAAATAAATTTCTATTATTGGTAAATGATGTATGTACATTCCAAGGACATAAAAAATTTGAGAAAAATAATTTACGAGTTATATATGTACCTCCTCAGTTCGAGTTGCAGCCCAAATATTCAAATGGACTTCTTTCTAGTACAAAAGCTTCGCACACTGGCAGGTTTCTAATAAATTTATAGACACACTTTTCAGCTAATACTGAGTTCGAGTTAGGCTGTCCATAATGTGGCCCAACGAGGCCCAATGACTGGGCCTGAGCGAGAAATATGAAAGATGGGTTAAAAAATTTCCACTCGAAATTTAATTAGGTTTAGGCTTCATTTTAAGTTGTCAGCAACCCAATCCCCCACTCAAATCTAAATTCTATTTTTAAATATACATTTAAAATTACGATTACACTTTTCTTTTAAATTTTTTTTTTTTTTATATTTAAATTTTTAATTTATTGTATATTAGTTCCCTTATAATTGGTTTGCAAGTGTTTAGATTCCTTATACGACCAACTTAATTGTAAATTAATTGGAGTTCAACTTGATTTTTAGTTTGATTTGTCTGACCTAACTTAATCATAAAATTAAAATTTCAATTTTTATTTTTCAATAATAGTGTAAGGTTCTTTATATGGAATAACTGAATTGTTAAAAATGGACCCAAGCGAACCCTAGTATTATAAGGCCCAAGCTAGCTATTCATAGAGAAAGAATAATCAATCACGTGGGTTGTGCTATGCGTGAAAGTTTGATGTAAAAGGATGAAGGTTTTTATTTGTTCCTTTATCCGATTTTTATATTATTTTAATTTTAGTGAAATAAAATTAAAATCAAACTGACAAAACAATAATAAAGTGTTAGTAAAGTAAATAAAGTTTGAAAGATGACATATGTTTTTGTACATGGAAACCCTTGTTGCGAAACATTCCACTTTCGAAAAAAAATACAATAAACTTTAACTTAGGTTCACACCCACTCTACTTTAGAGATACCAATTCTTGTTTGTAGGTCGTGTTCGTATCGTCTCGATATAAAAGTATTATACTAAATAGGTAAATCCCAACTCAACCCATTTAATGATCGTGTTAAGAATCTTCAATACTAACACAACCCGTTTATTAAAAAGTAAACGTGTTAACTCGTTTAATGACCTGTTTATCAAAACGACATATTTAATATGTAATCAAATGCTAAAGAATAGAAGAAAAAAAAAATTGTCATAATTAACCCAAATATTCAAAATAAAAAGAAAAATCGTAAGGTATAGACAAGGTTTATATTAAAATGACTTAACTATGCATATTAATTGGGTTTAAACAAGTAACATATTATATAAGTCATATTCATGATTATAACATGTGAAGTTAAATGGGTCATAAACAGGTTACATGGGTTGAACCCCTCAACCCTAACCCAACACGGTTAAGTAAACGGGTTAATCGTGTTAACCTTTTTTTATGACCCAAACCCATTTATACCAAGCTCAAACTCTTTTAACTCGTGTCATGTCGTAATTTGCTACCCGCACTCTACTCTACCAAGAACCAATTGTTGCGACTCTCTCGTACGCTCTACACTTCAGACTTACTCCCTTTATCCTTGTAAAATGGTTGCTGGTAGATAACGAATAATCCACGAATGCTCTGCCTCTTCATAGTGTGATTAGTTCATTCTTCCTTCAAATTCTGAATTAGTGAAGGAAAAATAAAAACCCTAATTTTGCTAAACAGAATCAACTAGATTTTCAATAAGCTTGAACTCCGATTAAATCGAGAACATCTATTTGGCTCTAATTTTTTCAGCAGCATGCCAGATTATTTCGACCAAATTTGGGATATCCAAACTATCCTTGATTGTGGCCAAATGAAAAAATCAGTCTTCTAATTGGATCAGGCGATCGTAAGAAAGCAAAGATTACCCCTTTGCCTTAGGTTCTTCAATGTCTTAACAAAGAACTTTCAACAACAAAAGAGGAATGGATTAAGGGAGCTAAACGTACTACACAAGCTTTCATCAATTCCAGAATAACTTATAAAATAAATGTTGGAGGAGACACTGAGGTTCTGGCGTCCAAATTTATTTTATAAATAAGAATTCTTATAAAAGAGAACAAGTACAAGAATAGGAATTTTATTCTAACACTAAACTAATCCTATGAAAAGTACCTATAAAAGACTACATTGTAATAAAAAGTAATGCAAATTTGTGTTGGTCGGGACCTTTTGCACAACCTTCTCCTTTAATATTTATACTTGCTTTGGATCAGTTGGCAATGATTCATTTGGCATTGAAACTTCTGTTTCAAATTCAAACTCATTGTTTGAATTCAAACATTACTTCTCGTTTCTGAACTTATCATAAGACATGTGCTCCTTGTGCTCATTGTCAATATGAATTAATATTCTTAATGGCGTGGCACCATCATTCCTTACACTTATGTGAAAAATAGAAAATCTTGTATGGTGCAAACAGACTCATGTGATAATTAGAATTTACCCTTGAGTGAGAGTCTTAGGAAAAAAAATCTTCAATTATCACCATCAAAGTAACATCTAATTCTCCAATCAACTAATGCCTTAAAAATGAGAGTGGATCAAAATTTTGAAAAGCTAAAACTAATGGATCATAATTGAAATCGGTCACTGTGATCAATTGTTCCTTATTCGGCCCTTCGCAATGTTAATCAGCCTTTAACACTCTAACATTATTTAATCCGTTTTTGCTATCAACACCTTATTACTGTCAGCCTGTCTATTTTCTGACAATCCTTCGATTGCTTTCCCGATCAACACATTATTGCCATCAACATTTGTCAGCATTCTTTCAGTCACTTTTTGGCTATAGAATTTTCGTCATGCAATCGTTTTAAGCACGTAGTTGATTGAAAAACTGATTAAGCCTCACCACCAAAGCAACAAATAAGTGGTTTAGGTCCAGGATTGAATTATGTAAAGGCTGATTGTGTTAAGCCCCTGGGTAATTTCCAATCTTAGCATCAAATTGTTAACACTTACAACTAAAACGTGTATGTTTGGTTGTTAATCAACAACTCATTATTTAAATCAGTCATAATAACAGATTCTTCTTTGGTTCCCCAAGTGGTTGAACAACCTAATGCATCCTCCCAGGTCAAACGAAAATTCCCTTGGCCTTTTGGGACGATTCTTTTTGCCCCCTTAACCAAATGATGTTATCTGCCACAAGGTGTGGATTCTTACATTTGGTTCTTGATAGAAGTATGAATCCGATCACACACACTTTCTTCAGCCTAGGGGTTGATTCAGATTTGCCCTGTTAGCTGATTCTCTCATTTTCTTTTTCAATCGTTGTAAACTTCTAGTCTTTCGGGACAATGCTTTTACTGATCAAAATTATTGGTGCTACTTTTAATGGGTACGTTCTCCATTTTCTCATAACTCTTTTTTTGATCAACTTCTAAAATTGACTACTTTTCTTCTATATGTTCCTAGTTGACATCTGAAATTGACCCTTTTTTGTCTAATCGTTATTTTTATCAATCTCTGAAATCAACCCCTTTTTCTTTAACCACTCCTGATCAACCTTTGACATCAATGGCTTTAGATTGGGCTAAAATGTTGAAGTTTTAGGCCTCCAATATGCTCGTTGATTTCCTATACCAACCTGTTGTTGATTAGCTTGGTACTCCATTAGCTCTTGTAAAGGAACTTCTTGTTGTAGAATCGTTTGCATCTTCTGCGGTCGATATTTATAATACATTTGTTGTTGAAGTGGCTGATAACATTGCAGTTAATAGTGATGCAACTGATAGGAAAAAGTAGTGCGGCGGAATAGGCGTCGCAACTTATGGTATTACCTTACATAAGAGTGCACACGGTTTGATTTGGACCGGTTTTAAGAGTTTCTTTGAACCAAACCGATCATAACGGTTCTAAAAAATCTAAAACTAAACCAAACCATTTGACCAAATGAACCAAACAAAACCAAACATAGAAAAACCTTGTTTGGTTTGGTTCGGTTCCACAATTCTTTTTTTTTTTTTTTATAGTTTTTTTTTTCCCCTACCAGAGAAGTATTCATATTTCAAAATTCAAATGTATAACAATAAACCAAGTTAACCAACACATTCAGAACTACTAATATATTCAAAAAAATTTAATTCATTATTCTCTGTCACTTCTACAACTGAAGTGAATACATTCAAAATTGCTAATAACTTAATACATTCAGAATTATTAATTCAGCCACAATTTAGAAAATCAACAAAATTAAGAGTGAACTGTAGGATTAATAGTTGCTACAAACTTCTAAGTGATTTGGATTGCAAGATTATATTATATTATATATATAATTTAACATATATATAAATATATCTATATCTATATATATATATATATATATATATATATATATATATATATAACTAAACGGTTCGGTTCGGTCCAGTTCGGTTCTAAAGGACCACAAACTAAGACCAAATCATATCTTTAAAGTTTTATAAATTTGGAACCGTGACGGAACCAAACCGTTAGCAAACCGAACCAAACTGTCCGGTCCGGTCTGGTTCGGTTTGACTGAATTTTTGTGCACCCCTACCTTACACTGTGCTTGAGCTATAAGTTGCTAATATGATTTTACCGCTAAAGCAACAAGTGAATCACAAACGTTTAATTATGACCTAATTGTGAAAACGGTTAATTGCTATATGAACTTCGATCATGAAAATCACGTGAAATCGCCAAAAATGTAAATTTAGAAATTTTAGCCCTTTGTAATTTTTAACACTTCAACACTTTAGATTTTCAGTTCCTCTGATTTTCGGCACTTTCGGGAATGTCCCACCGGGCATGCCAATTGTTTGGCTATAAATATTTAGGCCTACCAGAACCCTTTTTACTTAAGTTGAAAGTAACCAAATTTATTCCTACGATCGAAAAAATAAATCGGTCATTATAGAAATTCAGGCGATTGTTTGGAAAGTAAGGATTACCTCTTTCCCTTAGGTTCTTCAATGCCTCAACAAAGAGAACTTTCAACAACAAAAGAGGAATGAGTAAAGGGAGCAGAACATACTACGTAAGCGTTTATATGTATACTCCGACACAGACGTCCTGTCATCTAGATTTATTTTATAAATAATAATTGTTGTACAAGAGAGCAAGTATAAGAATATGAATTTTATTCTAAGGCTAACACTAAACTACTCTTATAAAAAGAACTACAGATAAAATACTACATTGTAATGAAAATAATGCAGATTTGTATTGGCCGGGGACCTTTTCCAAAACCTTCTCCTTTAATATTTATACTTGCTTTGGATCAGTTGGCAGCAATTCATTTGGCATTGCAACTTCCATTTCAAATTCAAACCCATTGTTTGAATTCAAACATTACTTCTCGTTTCTAAACTTTTCATAAGACACGTGCTCTTGTGCTCATTGTCAAATATGAATTAATATCCTTGATGATGTGGCACCATCATTCCTTACACCCCAAATTAGAAAATCCCGTAGGGTGCAAATAGACTTATCTGATAATTAGACATTACGAGAATGTCTTGGAAAACATCTTCAATTATTACCATCAAAGAAACATCAAATTCTCCAATCAAATAATGTACGTGACCAAATATAAATTAGTTTTAGGGTGCAAACAACATCACCCTAATTCACTATTGCCTATAAGTGTGTGTTTTCAAGGGTATAAAAATACAGAAAATCAAGGATGATTTTCTATCAAAAATACTTTCAAAAAAGCTCCCAATAACAAAAATAATTTTCTCTTTAAAACCCTAATTAATCAAGAGAGAAATATGTTTATATAGACTGAGAGAGTCCTCACAATAGTTAGAAATAAATTTTAAAATCGTGCAAGAAACCCTAGGAGTTCGGGTAAAAATAGAAAACAAAAAAAGTTACCAAAATATGATTTTTCTCGCATTTAGGAAAATGAGACCGGTTGAATTTTTACTGAATCATGTTTTCTATCAATAAATTTGACCGGTTCCACTTTCAAGCTCAACCGGTTGGACTTTTCCTGGGAGCAGTTTTTATGCAGGAAGTTCATACAACCAATTTATTAAGAAAGTGTAATTAGTTGGACTTTGTTGAATACTATTTTCAACCTCTACTCTCATACCCAACTTTAAACATACTCACAAGTAATCCTTACTCAAACACATGTTCTAAATAATATTCTCATCAAATTGAAGTATGTGTGCACTTATTGTTCCGCTTCCTACATCGAACATCGAGATTGAAAGTAAATAAAAAATTACAACTTAATTAGATATGTTTTAACACCAAAATTTACCAATTACAAAATTTATATCTCACAAATCACTCTCTTAAATCTGTCACACTTACAGAACATTCTTGCAGTATAAGTCATTAAGTCTAAAAGAACATTCTGAAAGACCATTTCAACTTGTTTAAAAGTTGTGCTTGAACAAGAACTTTTCTAGATACTTTGAAAATTTTCACTTGCTACCATACAAATTATCAATGAGAAAAATGTTCATAAGTCGCCTTTTCATGGTCATCACCAATTGGAATATGCCTTAAAATTATCTAAAATATTATATAACAGTTAAGTGGTGCTGACTGTACCAAACTTGGGGACGAAGAAAGAAGAATTACACATGTTATTATATAACAAGGTGGGATGAAGTCGTGTGTGGGCCTGTTTGAACAAGTCTCGTTGAATGACTGAATGAAAATTTTTGTTGGTATTCTCAAGGAGGAAAAAATAATTAAGAAAAAAGAGTTCTTATTACCTCCTTACATTAGAATATTAAAAACATATTGAGTGATTTGTGGTATTCAAAATACATTTTCATAAATATGTTTCTTTCATATTATACACACTTTTTCTTTCTTTTTAATTTTTCCTAAATTTTACCCTCCCTTGATTCAGAAATTATCAAATTTGAGGTTTGATTAAGAGCCCTTTTTGAAGCTAAAAATTCAACTATCAAAATGTTTAATTTGTCGCCCCAAACACAATTAGTAGTAGTTCTTCAAATTGAAAGTGATTCAACAAGGCTTAAGGAGTTGTCCCAGACCATGTTTTTAATTTGTTAGTCCACTAATTTAGGTTTAGTTTACCCACATGAATTAATCAATCATTATTTTCTTTGATCCCTTTAATTTTTGGTTTTATTTAAAAAATAAAAATAAAAATTGGAAGAGACGGGGGCAATTTATTCTAGTATATCATTACCATGTATTAAATTTTAATATATCATTACCCTATATCAAATTTTAAGAAGCTACATTTTACCATTTCTAGAAAGTACTGAAAAAAATTTGTAGTAGTTGAGTCAAACTTTTGTTTGACAAAGATGAGTGTTAATAGCTAGACCTGGCTCTTATTAAATATACACACAAATTAGCTTCCCATCTACCTGGGTTTAATTTGCTCATCACATTCTCATCTTTCATGGTATTATGGCCGGTAACTGGTACAGATCATCACCTGTTTTTATTTCAATCATATCTGTGTTCCAATCCTTCTTTTCCAAACCAGAAACACAACAATTATCAGATATTCAAGATCAAAAAGTACTGGATCTTGGCGAAGTCCCTGATTCAAGTCCAGGATTCCCACCACCACCACCACCACCACCACCACCACCGTGTCAGCCACCAACACCATACATTTCTGACTCCTCAGGTGATCTTTCCCCAACCCCCTCATCTGCATCACCCTTAAGTTCCTACCATACTTTCTTCATGGACACCAAGCACCCAAGCCTAACCAAATTTGCACAGAAACAACATTCCCATCACCAAGAAGCATCATCAGTGACCGTGACTAGCTTGTGCACTGTGGGCCATGGAAGATCAGCATCTTCACCAGCAGCACAACTCTCTGCTCAATCAAACAAGTCCGAGAAAATGAATCCCATTGTCAAACTTTACCGAGATCAAGAACTCGGGAAAACCCTACTTACTTATGTAATACCAATATTCACTGCAATTTTGACAGTGGACTATGCCAAACACGCCTCTCTTCCATCACCCTCCATCGTAGTGTCACTTTGTATCGGACTCCCAGCTGTGTGGATTGGAATCCTGTTTCGTGCCATCATACCTGACACCATTTCAAACGCCATAGAACAGTTTGGAGCCTGTTTGATATTTTTCGCCTTCTTTTCTGTGGTTAGCTCACTGCTTCAACCAGACCTTGTTTGGGTGCCCTGGACTTGCTTCGTTGCCACTCTGGTTCCTTCTATACTGAGCTGTCTTCCCGGACATTGGATTCAGCTCGTTGAGAAGCCTGATGCTACTTGATTTCGGTTGCTTTGATCTTGGCATGGTGTCTGAAATTGCACCTTTTTTTGTTTTTTATTTTTTTTGTGTATTTTATATTGAAGAGCATTGATATGAAACTTTATATGTATTCTTGATTATGTATGCTTTATTAATTAGTTAGTTTTTTTTTTTTTTTTTTAAGTTTACAAGCATATATGTATACATCATGATTGTATGTATCTATGAATTGTTTGTTGTTCCAATTTACCAAAAAGAAACACATGGAATTCTATCCAAACGGATAGACGATCAAGCCGCTTAATAACTAATTCACGTCATTAAAATTCTTAGATCAGGTCCAATGGACTCAAATCTGGAGATTTTGGGCCTTTTTGGCAACTGATGATCATTATATGAATCGTTAAAAATGGACCAGTATTTTTTGATAAAGGAATGATAGCCAAAAACAGCGAATCATAATGGTGATCGCGGGCCTACCATTGCGAGCCCGCTTTTCTTTTTTTATTTTTAAATTCTGTGGCCCAATCTAATGTAATCCAGATTTACTGTAGCCCAATAATCCATTTAAGGACGTATTTGGCTGGAAATAAATTCCAGAAATCAGTTTTTATTGCTTTTTTTGGCCTTTTTTTTTTCTTTATTTTTTTTCCTCAACATAATTTTGAACCAAAGAGCCATTAAGACACTGTTTGGCTGTGTCTTAAAGGCTTTTTTGGGCAAAAAAAAAAAAAAAAATGGAGAATAGTGAATTTTTTTTTTTCATTTTTAAAATTTTTCAATATTTCTACAGACATTATAGCCATTTTAGACACTATTTGGTCGACCCAAACAGTGCTTTAACGGCTATATTGGTATAAAATCATATTTTTTGATTTTTTTAAATAATTTTTTTTATAGATATATATATATATTGAAAAAAACTTTAAAAAAACTTGAAAAAAACTTTAACGGCTATACATATATTGAAAAAAACTTTTTATTTTTCCTTTATAAATACATCAACCTTTCATTTTTTGTATGATATAGCCGTTACAAATATAGTGGTTAGGAAAAAGTTAAATAAAATTTATTAAAAATTTTTAAAATATTAAAATTTTTGGAGAGTCAAAATGTATCATTGGAGTACATACGATAACTAAAATTTAGAGACTCTAAAACACTGTCGCAGTTCTTAGAAATGCTGACACAACGCTTGAAAAATGTTGACATGTCAAATTTAAAGACTTCATTAGAGATGCTCTTAATCTTAACTAGTGTAAGTTGGAGATTTTTTTTTCTTTCATTAAATTTATTCATTTGTTATTTTTTATTTTTTTATTTTTTTATTTTTCTTAATTGGTGGTTCATTTTGATAGAACCGAGGAATGAGACACATTTTTACTTTGAAATAGCTCAAGCCATAGACATCAATCTCTATCTTTTAATAAAATTTAGCAATTTGTTTTTTATTTTTCTAACAATTAATGTTCATTTCTGTTTTCCCAGCCCCTTATTGTATGGACTTTTCTAAAATATAATTTTTTTTTCTTACATAAATTAAAATATATTATTTAATGTATGATCATTGGTAAATTGTGAATCATGAACCCTTTTTATTTAATATATATATATATATATATATATATATATATATATATATATATATATATAATACTAGCAACAAGGTTTTAGAGCCATTCTAAGTTTTGAAATTCGTTATTTTTTTTCACTCACAAGGAACTCCTACAATATTTATAATACTTGCAACATATGTTAAAAGTAAAGGAATATCACTATATCACAAGCCTTAAAGCATCTCCAATGTCTTCTCAAATAACCTCTCAAACTCAAAATATAGCAAGTGTATGAAAATAAGACACTCCACTGGCCTCTCAAAAGACCTCTCATATTTTAAGATTGTCAAAAGTATTACCAAATATAGCAGTTGAGAGCATCTCCAATGCAAAATACTATATTTTCGTGCCAAATCTATATTTTGAGAGGAGTTATAGTGTCAAAATGCCATATTTTTACAATTATGCTCCAATGGTGCATTTTATACAAAATACTATTTTTTGACATAACAATCATTCCATATTTTGAGTGCCCATTAGAGTGCCTTATTTTCATTTTAGTAACTTTTGACAATTTCAAAATTTGAGAGGTCTTGTGAGAGAGCCCATTGGAATGCCTGTTTTCATTCACTTGCTATATATTAAGTTTGAGAGGTCATTTAAGAGCTGCTATATTTGAAAATCTCAAAATATGAGAGGTTTTTTGAGAGGGCATTGGAGTGCCTTATTTTCATCCACCTGCTATATTTTGAGTCTGAGAGCCCATTTGAAAGGTCATTGGAGATGCTCTGCCTCTCAAACTCAAAATATAACAAGTAGATGAAAATAAAACATTCTAATGGTTTCTCAAAAGACCTCTCATATCTTGAGATTGTCAAAAGTTGCTAAAATGAAAATAAGACACTCCAATGGGCTCTCAAAACATAGAATGGTTGTTGTGTCAAAAAAATAGTATTTTGAATGAAATGCACCAATGAAGCGGAGTTACAAAAATATAGCATTTTGACACTGTAGCTGATCTCAAAATATAAATTTGGCATAGAAATATAGCATTTTGCATTAGAGATGCATTAGAGATGCTCTTTGACGATATTACATATACTGCCCTATACGTGATCACCAAATATATATATATATATATATAATTTATAACTATATATATATATATTTAATCCCCTAACATAATATTACTATTATTAACATTAAAATAATTAATTAATAATAATAATAATCTATCCTCTGAAACGTATGTATCAAATATATATATACCCAACCATGTATGGGTAATTATCTGCACCCATAAGCAACCCCCATTCAAGTAGTCCATGAGACCTACTGTTGGTCCATTACTACTATCCAAATCCATCTGTTTAAACTAAAAATAAAATAAAAATACACATCAAAGTCAAAAATGGCAACAAATCTATCGTCGAAGCTCAATCTAGCATGGAAAGCACGAAAAACACAAGATTGAAGCTCGAAATCAAAAATAAAACTCAAAACTTACCTAATCCGAGAAGAGAAGGGAAGACGAGGGAGAGATGATGAGATTTGAAGTGAAGAAGAGAGATTCGAAGCTCTGGAAGCTCGCCGGAGGTTGGGAAGAAGGTGGGCAGCGGCGAAAGGGAGATAGGGTTTGAGATCGATGTGTAAATCGATCAAAATGACCCTTGACTTCTATTTTTAAAAACTATTTCCAACATATTCGATCGATCTGGAAAAATCTCAGATCGATCAAACATAGATCGATCTTGAATGAACATAGATCGATCTAAGCTTCAAAACGACACAGTATTTTTGAAAATTTTTAAATTTTTGAATTTTTTTTAAAAATATTTTAATTTTTTTTTAGAAAAATAAAATAAAATAAAAATAAAAATGAAAATCAAATAAAAATCTTTTTGGAGTTTTTGAAAATATTTTTAAAATACAATAAAAATAAAGGAAAAATATTTTTGTATTTTTGAAAAATTCCTTAAAACTATACATTTTTTTAAAAAAAATTTTTGAGAATAAAATAAAATAAAAATTGAAAATATTTTTGTTTTTTTTGTTTTTAAATAAATTCAAAATTCAAAGAAGGTAGTCAAAGTAAAAGTCAACAAAGGAATATAGATCGATCTGGAAGAGACTTTGATCGATCAACAGGTGAAAACTTGTAGACAAGTTCGATCGATATACAGAGAGGCCTTTGTCATGGATTTCAGAAAATTTTCTAAGTATAGAATGAAGATCGATCTGAGGAAAAGCTCGATCGATCTTGGAGCACTTAGATCGATTTGAACTGAAGTTCGCTCGATACACAAAGAGCTGAAATATACAGAGAATTCTCGATCGATGGGACTGAAAGATGATTGGATGCAGAGATGGATGTTCGATTCGATCGAACCTCTTTCGAAATTGATCGAACAGGCACAAAATGCTTGATTTGAACATAACAGGGCATACATTCTCAATCACAGTTCCTAACAATGTGTATGAACCTAGAATATATCTAGACGATGCAAAAAATGAAGGTAAAATAGAAATAAGGGAGGACTAGGGTTGTAAACCCTACGAAACGCACTAGTCTTTAACGTCTTTAGCAAGACGTTGGGCTCTTTTAGCCCAGATCAAATATCTTGTTATGCATCCCTTCTTTGACGGGGTGAATAGATTTTTGAATCCCACCTAACAAATGGTTCTCTAGAGAACCTGTTGGATTTGATTCAAAAGGAATTGATGGGTCCTTTATCAATGTAATCCTTGGGCTTCCATGCCCTTTCAAACTTTGCTTTTGAAACAACATTCTTTGCTTTCAAGTTTAAAGATTGATCTTTTGAAGTTTTATGTTTAAGCAAAGACTCAACTTTATCAAATTCATTGTCTAAACACTCTTCTACAACACACACTTCTTCATGTTTGTTCATTCAATTTGGGGTTGGATTAAAGATGTTCAACTTTACCTTCATGTGGCCAAATGAGATTTTTATTATCCCCGTCCTACAATTAATGTTGGCATTTGCAGTTGCCAAGAAGGGATGACCAAGGATAACTGGAATTTGGCTCTTGGGATTCGGAACCAGTTCCGTGTCTATCACAATGAAATCAACGGGGAAGAAGAACTTATCAATCTTAATCAAAACATCCTCAATGACACCCCGGGGATTTTTGATGGATCGGTCGGGAAGTTGTAAAACCACCGACGTCGGTTTCAAGTCTCCTAAGCCCAATTTAGCATATACTGAATATAGAAGAAGGTTAACACTTGCTCATAAATCTAAGAAAGCCAGATTAATGACATGGTCACTGATGATGCAAGAAGTAGTAAGTGAACCGAGGTCCTTAAACTTTGGGAGAGTGTTGTGTTGCAAAATAGAGCTCACTTGCTTGGTCAAGACCATTTTTCTTGGTGCTTGGCTCTTGGTCTTCCTCTTTTAGGGGAAAAGATCTTTAAAAAATTTGGCATAAGCCGGAATTTGTTTGATTGCATCCAAAAGTGGAAGATTAATCTTCACTTACCTAAACATATCAATAATTTCATTGGTCTTTGTCTTTTCCTTTTCAAGCGATATGGATCCTTTCAAGGCATCCGGAAATGGAGCTCTTGACTAAAAATCTTTTTCAAAATCTTTCTTTGAAGAATCTTCAACACAAGAATTCTTAGAATCATTTTTCAAATCATGCTTCAAATCATCTTTCAAATCATTTTTCACAACTTTCTCAATAAGATGATTATGCACATGCAATGAAGGAGAAATAAAATGTGAAACGGGATGGGTGTCAACTTTGGGTTGCACCGGTTTACTCTTTTCATTGGGAATAATTACTTGGTTATCAAAAATTCTCCCACTTCTTAAGGTTGTCATCACATTGACATGCGTAATTGTGTGATCTTCCGATGAGGAATGAGTCTCCACAACACATTATTGCTTTGGTGGGGCATTTAAAGTCATCTTCCATTTCTCTCTAGCATTCAAAGTACTAACTATTTGCCCGACTTGGGTTTCTAGCTTAGCAATGGATTGGGAATGAGAATGAAACAATTGAGTGTTCGCCTCTAGAGTGCCTAGAGCGGTAAACACTTTCTCCTCAAAAGCGGGACTCCTAGAGTTTCCTTGAAAATATGATGATTGGTTAGGAAAATGAGAATTAGAGAATTGATTTCCATGTGATGATTGAAAAGAATATCTATAACCTTGGGAACCTTAGCTTTGCATTGGAGGTGGAACATACTTGTTTTGAAAACCACCTTAGGGAGGGTTTGAGCCTTCCTCTTGGCTTTTCTAAGAGAAGTTTGGATGGTTCCTCTATCCTAGATTATAGTGTGAGCCATAGGGATTATTCCCTTGGTTAGCAAAGATAGCATTTGCTTGTTCATGGTTCTCGCTTTGCACATGTCCATAGGGACAATTGGAAGTAGAATGCAAAACACTTGAACAAGTCATGCAAGATTCATTAGATGTATTATGATGATCATGATTAAGGGAGGAAGATACTTGATTCGCCAAATTTTGGTTGATCAAGAATTGATCAAACCTTTGAGATAAGGATTTCATATCGGCGGCTATGTCATTGGAATTGTCAACTTAATATAAGCCAACATTCTTCCTTCCACCTAGATTTTTACCATTTTTAGAGGACACCTTTCCCATGGCTCATGAAACATTTCCCCATCCCCTTGAGAAAATTCATGAATGGAAGTTCTCATAGCATTGGTCTTTGATACCGGGTAGTACTTTTTCAAGAACTCTTGTTGCATTTTTGCCCAAGAAGTTATCAAAAAAGGCCTAAGATTGTTGAACCAATATTTTGCCTTGTCCTTAAGGGTAAAAGGAAAAAGTTTGAGTCTTAAAACTTCTTCTGGCATGTCCGTGTATTTCATAGTGGAACACACTTCAAGAAACTCATCTAAATGCTTGTAAAGTTCTTCACTTGGAAATCCATGATAGTTGGGCAGCATTTGAATGGTTTGCGGCTCAATCTCATAGTGATGAGCTCTAAATAGGGGCAATTGAATGCATGTAGGTGCATTGTATTCATTAGGCACATAATGGTCTCTTAAAGTAATGGGAGGATTCACAACCGGTGGTGCTACTCGAACACCTTGATTGCCTTGCATAATGGGAGGTTGTGGAGCAAAAATTGGCCGAGGCATTCCCAATGGAATTTGGCCTTGTTGTTGTGGTGGGATGAATAGTCTTGGCATGCCTAATGGTACTTAAATATTTTCATGATGGACATAAGGGTGGGGGATGCCTTGTTGGTCTATGTGACCAAGGTCCTCCACATGGTCGTCATTCAATTCCTCCATTGGTGAAATTGAGTGATGCGAACTACCTCTTCCCCTAGGATTACGAACAACCGATTCAAGATGAAAATCAAGAGGGACAAGAGTAGGATTTAATGACCTACAACCATGCATGCACTAGCAAAACAAGTAATAAGCAATTAATCAAATAACAATCACTTTGCCCCGACAACAAATCAATCAGCAAATCTTCACATACAATGATTTCATACTCCCATGCTTAAACAATATGCAAAGAAAAAGTAAATTGCCTTCACAAGGGCTCACGATTTATCTAAGAATTGAAAAACTTGCCACTACGCAGGCCGACAATTTAACTAGAGATTGAGTTAGAAAGATCTCACAAAGGGTCCATAAGCAACTTTAATTCATTTTCAATTTTCAAGCCTTGCTATGCTTTGTAAATTTTAGATTTTAGCCCTTTATGCTTTTGCTTAGCTTCACTTAGCTTCCTTGCTTTCTTTGCTCTTTAATTCCCTTTGCTTGACTCTCTTAGCTCAATGCACCTAGCCAATAAAAAACAAACACAATAAGTATCTAAAAAGAAAATAAAGTAAAGACACGATTAAAAGAGTACTAATTCTTATTTGTTTCCAAAACACGGCGTTACCAATTCAATCCCCGGCAACGGTGCCAAAAACTTGGTGTTGTCATGGCGCCAAAATCTAAAAATGTGCTAAAATGTGAGTGTGCAATATGGCCAAGTTTTAAATTTATAAAAGCCACTACTACCTCTAACTAAAAATATAGCTAGGGTGAGTAGGGATCTTCCCAAGGGAGTGTGGGCGTGTTTGTAATGGGAACAAAATATAGGTAGTAGGTCAAGTGATCAAAAAATGATTTGTTTGGTTGATTAAACTACAATGCAATTGAAATTAAAGCAAGTAAAAGGTAACAATTTAGAAAGCGGGGAAAAAGATATAGAGGAGAGGACTTGAGGTACTAAATCTCACCACTAAGCTTGAATTCACTAGACACTAGCAATTGTATATCAGTGGGGAAATTGAATTGTAACTTGTGTGTGTGTGTGTGACATTAATTGAAACTAGGAATGGATGGTAAATAAGTATAGATTGTCTAGCCAATCAAATGGAAAGCACAACCTATCAAATGAGACCAAAATTCATTCAATGAAACCACAATTTATGCACACACAACTATCTAGAAACATACACCCTTTGCATTCATAAGTATGGAACACCAAGGAATAAGAATAGATTGTCCACCTATCTATGAATCTAAAGCAACTATATTATATCTACACTAAAGACATGGAAATTAAACTAAGTAAGTTAAAGATGTGGCAAAATCCATCAAGAAACAAGTGTGAACCATCAAATAAATTACAAGAGTGTTCAATTAAGCACTATGTTTTGATCATCATTAGATTAGCTTCATCCATACACATAGACATGCATAAATTCCATTTAATCTCAAGAAAAGCACATGAATCATCCATTCTAGCATACATAGACATATGATTAGAAATAGACAATCAATTGAAAGCATTAATCCATACACATCAAGTAGAAACCCCAAGATATATATATAAATCAAAGATCAAAACATTTGTTACAAGTAAATCCCCAAAAATATACAAAACACTAGGTCTAGGAAGCAAACTTAGGGGCTACTCTAGCCTCGAGTAGATGTCTAGCCACTCATTGAAGTAGTCATCCAACCCTCAAGGGCTATCTCCATGGTAGGAATGACCTCCTTCTTAATAGAAACCCTAGAAGAATGGAAAAACTCCCAAAGATGTGTAAAAGCTCTCTAGTCTTTAGCCTTCTCTCCAAGATATGAGATATATAAGTTATGTTGAGATGAATGTTCAAGATATGTGTAAAAATGGCTCAAAATCCTTATATAGGAGGCTCAAGTGTCACACCCAATGGTCTGGACTCGTGCACTAGGGCCCTTGCAGAGATTGCACCACGAGCCATCTTTTAATGAGCTGGACTTTGTTTTATTTCGGACTTGAGGAGGTTCGATTGATCGAATTGTGTTGAGATCGATCGAACATTGGTGAGATCCATCAATTGCTGCAGAAATCAATCATCCTTGGTGGCGCCTTTTTGAATAAAGACAAATCTCTGAGATATTTTGGAATATTTTGGGAAAGAGACAAAAGTGGTAGGTGAGGTGGTTGGTATGGATAAGATCGAATAATTTCGATCGATCTGAGGAAGGTTGGATAGATAAAAAATGGTGAGTTCTTTTTGGAAAAAAGGACAATTGCTTGGATCCATCTTGTACCCCAACTCTCGCGGATGCCTGGTTCCCGTAGTGCTTTTGGTAATGATCATTTTCGACATTGATGTCAATTGTATCGAAAAGTTTCTTTCTGAGTTGATCTGTTGAAGGCATGTTATGAACTAGTGCCTTATACTATCATGCTACCTTATTGACGAGTAAGTGTGGGCAGGTTCTGGTCATTGTTCGTACCGCCATATCATTCTTAGCCATCTGTCATGATTTGACTTGTCATTGTCTTGGGGATTCTCTCGATGATTGACTTTGCATTGATATGCCGATTCGTTTAGGAAGTGTCACTCAATTCTTGATTTTTGTGTCCCTTTAGATAACCTTCAGGCTTTTGGAGTTGTCCTTTAGCACCTTATGGTTTGTCTTTTGGTTTGATCTTGCTTTGATCTTATTCGGTTCTCTTTTGTCTATGTAACGACCCAAATCCTCATAGATCCGGATCATTAAACGGGTCCTTACCCGACCCAAAATCATCCGAGGGTAAAACGGTCTTTTCACATTAAATTTAAATATCAAGCCCGAAAAGGGCAAAATGGAAATTTATCACAATTCAATAAATTGAGACTCAAGGGTACAATGGTCATTAACTTATATTACATAGTAAATAAAATAAGGTTCGGGGCAATATAGTCCTTTCGGGGGTTAAAATATAATTATGGCATTTTAGTGGGTCATAAAATAATTATTTACAACTTTAAGTGGGTGCCAAAGTGTAATTTGGGAAATTAAATACATACTACTTGAGTGGCATAAATCGGTCGACGTCTCCACACCATACGTCGACTGGTTTGGGTATGAACAGTGGGAAAACCCACTGCCAAGATACCGGTCGATGTATGGGGAGCCATTCGTCGACTGTTTGGAACGTGATACCGGTCGATGTATGGGAAGCCATACGTCGACTGGTTTGGAACGTGTACATACGTCGACTGGTTTGGGTTATTCACGTTCAAAATGCTTACTGTTAGGATACCGGTCGACGTATAGGATGCCACACGTCGACTGGTTTGGGTTATCCAGACTCGGTCGACACTGTGCAAAGAAAAACCAAACACTTGATGCTCAACCACCCATGCTATTACACTTACGTACATAAATTAAAATATACTTCAACATCAAATTGTAATAACAACCACCATGTTGACAACGTAATTTACAACACGTTACTTAAAATACACAAAACTAATTTTGAGTGAGTAATACTTAATTACATTTTCCAATGGCCATAATTGCAAACTTATTTACATTCTCCAAAAACTATGATTATACATGTAATGGCCAAATACAAAATAGCAAAAAATCATCTTCTAACAATTTTAAAGCTTTCGGAGGATTCTCATTCGCCATTTTCTTGCCATGACCTAAAAAATATAATAATATAGTGAGGTGAGCAATTTGCTTAGTAGGTGGCGCCTAAGACGCACCTCATGAGACCCCGTGAATCCAAAACAAAGAATAAGCCAATAGGAGTTGGGGTCATTCAACATAGGAAAAATACAACATGGTTATCATCCTCAATTCAACATAGGAAAAATACAACATGGTTATCATTCTCAACACAAATAATAAGATGCAATGGAAATGCAATGCATGCCAATGTCGCTCCCCATTTTCACAATTAGAATCATCACTTTCAAACTGTTAATGTAACCCCCTTTGGTGACTCCGCAGCGCCGAGAAAAGGATTGGCTACTGTCCTTGACCTTTGGTGACTCTGCAGCATCATTATGGGGCCCAGATAGCTCAACCACGCTAGGGCAATCTCCCTAGTTCCCTCTAGGTTACATTAACCTACCGGCCTGTTGGTGACTCCGCAGCGACCGGGTTTTCCAAAACACTTTCATCAAAATATTCTTTCCCAAAACTCCCCATTTTCATTTCAAAAACAATTTCTTCCCTTCATGCAACCCAATGGTGTACATGCATGTCTCATGATCACAATACTATGAAAATGAGGAATTTGACACAACACAAGTAAGCATGTTCTCATACTTTTAATATTTAAACAATAATGGATTATCACAAAATACAATAGGGCATGCTTTCATACACCATTTATAGCATGCGAACAATACAATAAGCATAAAACTCATTATATAAGCATGCTTCTCATATAGCACAATCAAGACAAGTCTTCATATATTCACATATATACAATCAAGACATTTTAGGCTTCAATTAATACCAATAAGCATTTTATAACACAATTCAAGTAGAATAACTCACAAAGGTGTATGAATAATGTGAATTAGGAAGCCCCTACCTCAAAATGAGCAAAACCCTAGAAATGGGTCAAGAATTTCGAAATCCCTAGGAGGCACCAAATCTGAATTTGCTAGTACTCAAGCGTAGAGCTCGTTGTGCTCTCCAATTTGCCTCAAACGGTATCCAAAATCTCTAAGTAATGAGAGAGGAATCCAAACTCAAAGTTTGGTAACAAAATGGAAAAGAAAAAAGAATGAAGAAGAGAAGAGAGAAAGGGAGGGTTATGGGAGAAAGAAAATAAGGAAGCCAAAATGGTTTCTAGACCACTTATGTGCTTAATGGTGGGTCCCACCAATTTTATTTTCTTTTCCCTTTTTTCTTTTACTTTCATTATCCACCTCACCCACATTTAATTACATGCACCACCAAGTAAACACCACATAATCATAGAAATTCAATTACACACAATGCAAATGGACCCAACTAAAAATCTCGTACGCAAAAATGTGAAAGGACAAAAATACCCTTGCGGCGACTAAATTCTAGAAAAATGAAAATTGCCGAAAATCGGAAACGTCACAATCTACCCTCTTTAAAGAGATTTCATCTTCGAAATCTACCCTCCTTAAAGAGAAGAGGGAACAAACACATACCTTCCCTAGAAACACTTCACAAAACCCTAAGACAAGGGACTAGATATCCTTATTACTTTTGACACCAGTGTCAACAGGCAATCACACCCTGCCGTCAAAAAACCCGGTGATCACCACCCTATGAGGATACCCCTCACTCACAACATTTCTCACCAAACTTGCTGAATTCTATACTCGACTTAGAATCACACTGGTCCTCTCTAAACTGCTATACAAGGCTCGAAAGAAGAATGGTCGTAAGACCCACAAACATATCAACGTCCTATCTCAAGTCGCCCCTTTAAAGGATAACCCAAACCCCAACAAGGATCAGACTCAAACTCAAATCAATACATCTCTGTCTAACCAATACTCGTCCTCTAACATACGGCTATACAATTACATGATCATACGATGACTACCAATCACACCAACCGGTAATTATCATACGGATCAACCTTAAGATAAGTAAATGATGAATCTCCCAATAACCACACAATCATGAGTTACCAAAATAATAAAATGTACTACCCTGTATTCTGAACACAAATCCTCAAAATGAGATTCTCAAAAATCAATGATTGTACCACTAACCTGTTATCAAACACCCAATACCATCAAACACCTTTTGTCACTCAAAATAAATCATGTAAGTCCATATTGTCAAACCAACACAGCGTATAGTACCATACTTTCACTATCACCAACAAGTCAGAACGATCATTGAACTTTGACCTGACATCGTGTCAAAGAAGGATTGATTCAGGAGAAATGGTTGGCCAGGCCATTCTCATCCTTAATCCGATCTCGACACAAACATCATTTCTGTCCTCAGGTCTAAACCTTGAACACAATCCTACACAATCCACAAAACCACTACAAGATCCATTCCCTAATCGATCCATCACTCTACATATCCTCAATAATCACGTAGTCACAAAACAATATGCGAAAAAACAATACGATAATCATTCCTCGATCACACAACCATAACAAGTTAAAAGTAACACAACACCAAACGTCACAATCATCGATCAGCACTAAAAAAAATCTCTAATTTCCTCATAACACCAATATCAAGTAAACGACTTATCATTACTCGATTCAAGTCTTACTTCGTTAAAATGCACCCTATAACCGTCTCATGCCTAAAACTTCAAAACCAAAGTTAATCATCTCATTATTCTTCAATGGAATCCCATATTCACTTCCTTAATCACATAATTCTAAGGTAACATCGACACTTATCCTCGAAGTACTGCTCAAATCAAACACCTATCACCTCATCCGAGTATATAACGCACATCAGATCACCCAATCATCCTCAATCTATCGTTCACGACAAAATCCCTAGCCATCACCACTAGAATAAGACACCGAAACAAAATCCCTATTCGGTCACCTATGCCTCACGTTCCACCAACCAAAACCACACTCAGAACGAGCACTACATAAACCAGAGACTTCACCTCCCTTCATGGGAGTGAGTCAACCTCTTCAATCAAAGTTCCTACCGTTGAACCCAAACAACATAATAAACCACACACAGGTCCGTCCACCCACGGACGCGCACAACTCCTAATTGGAGAACAAGACTCACCACAACTAATGTCCTTGTTAGGACCAAAACAAACAAAAAGGGTAACAAGCCCGCTCTCACAAGAGACTGACGACTCACACCTGAATGCACCCGACAATCTGTCACACACTACTCATCAATCGTCCAACCATGGACACCCAATACCATGTGAGATGAAGTAAACTCCTTATACACAAGGAGAAGGACCAACTAGGAAGCACATACGGAACCACGAACACCAATCTAAGCGACCTCTCCCATTACCGGACCGTCCTGCACATTCAACACAAAAACTTCGCACATACTTCACCGCAACACTATGCTAACCAAATCAAATCAGATGAAAACACCAACGCCCTTCACATACTAACACTAGGAACCATCACTACAACGATAATCTCCCAATGAAAAACTCTATGAAAAACAACGACACTTTATCACGTGTTCCACCTCAGTCTTTATAGTTGCCCTGACTGCATAAGGAAAGTACTCCTCATCAAAACGTGCTCTGAACTGATCATAAGTCAATGACATTCTCTCATCTGCAGTGGTAATTGACTCCCACTATTGTAGCGCATCCCCAACTAGCTTAAAAGTAGCAAGCATCTGCTTCTGAACCTATATGCAATGAACCAATCGAAGATGTCGCTCGATGTCTTGTTTTTACTGGTGAGCTGCTTTCGCATCGGTGGAGCCTGAGAACTCACGTGGGCTCCCCTTTGTGAAAGAACTTCTAGCCTTTTCCCAAGTATCAACCTGAACAACCGGTGCTGGTATCGGTGTCCACTGAACCTGTAGCTGATTCCGAAGTGCAGCTGTTACCCCTGCTTCTATAGCCTGAGCAATGAGGTTGTTGATATGAGGAGGATACTCTGGATGTCCTCTCTGATCCCGAGTCTACTGAACTTCCTCCTGCTCTTTCTAAAACTGGCCATCATCATCCTGAAACCCAGGCATTTGCTGCTCTTCCTCCATTTGCTGACGCCGCAGACGTTCTTGCTGCCTACATGTCATTCTCCTCTATCGACTGTTCATGTTCTGTCATCTCCTAGCGTTAACCATGCTATTAACATAGAAAGACAGACATCAGTACAATTTAAACGGACCGTATAGGAATACAATGAATCCTAAACTTAAGCTCTAATCAAGAGAAAACGCTATGCGGAAGTCTTAATACGAAACATCCTAAAGACACTTGAACCTAGAGTGCTCTGATACCAACTGTGATACCCATCGAATCCGAGACTTGGGTTGATCAGGCCCAAGCCCAAACCAGAGGGAATATCAGACAATTAATATATAAATGAACACAGAAAATAAAAAGATTTAGGAATTAAATAATGAAGCTGAAAAGAATTATTAAATACAAAATCCTCAAAACGATAATGAATGATAATAATCCAATTCTCCAAAACCTCCAAGAGTACAACTCGGGAATCCATCTAGTGGACCCCTAAATAAAATCCGAACTGAATTGAATAACTGAAAATAAAATCCCAAACTAAAACATAGAGAGAAGTCCTACGTAAATAGATGAATGAGTGACCTAACCGACAACCACGATCAAGCTCTAAGGCTGGAATCGTCCCGTACCTGAAAAGAATATAAGAGTGGGTCAGGCCCACGAACAAGTTCTAATCTAACTGCAATCCATATAGTGACCCGAAACGTAGATACATCCTAGATATCTCACAATATCTATCTAGTCCATAAATATATATATATATGTCCACACTAAGGGACATTCACTGGACTACAAAGGGGGCCTCAACCTGAATAGAAAGCAACATGCAAAAACGCACCCAAAGGTGGGCATGAATACCTAGACTTAATATGGTACACCTCAACCTATCATAGCCAGCTACGCATCCACTGCATATACGCACCCTAACCAAAGAGCCTGAGACTCAAGCTCATCTCGTGGTACCATAACCATATATCTAAAGTTCGTCCACAATCAGAGTATATCATTCAATTATATATTGATCTGACATACGATTTATAATCCAGTTAGTCACTCAACTTATTCAGTTGATATGACTTAACTACAACAATAGTTAATCCATGTAGTCACTCAACTTACTCAATTGATCTGACCTAAATATAAGTAGGATTCAATGTTTACAATCCATTCCCTTGTTCCAATAGGGTAGGTCTTAGCGTTCTAAGTTAAACCATCCCTAATATGCCACCATCCTATACCGGTGCATACCATCCACCACATCCATGTAAATTACAGAACCTAAATAATAGTTCAGCAATTAAAGTCTAAAACCATAATCCAGTTCAAAACCATAATCTAGGTAATTGCAGAATTGTATGTAGTATTTCAGCAATTAAAATTCGAAACCATAATTCAGTTAATTGCAGAATAGTGTATAATATTTCAACAATTAAAATCCAAAACCATAATCCAGTTAATTGCAAAATAGTATATAATATCCTAGTAATTAATTCCAATTCTCAACTCATGTAATTGCAGAAAACTAATATTTCAGCAATTTAAAATCTAGAGCATGCATAGGTTAAATCTGATAATTAAATGACCCAACTGTGCATTTAAAACAAGATTTAAACTCATGCTGTAATAAGTTACATCGCCGAATTAAACTAAGCGATTAATTTCCCTCCAACTGTTAATCAACATGCAAAGTGGTTTTATTTTATACTGTTCATTCAATTAATTTAACGGATAACTTTTGTAATTAGAGGACTTAATAACATCCAAAGTTAAATATTTAAAACCTTTGTGAAGTCCTAAAACCAATCGAAAAAATCCAATTCGCTTAAACAGTACTGAAAAAATAATTCCAGAACGCGCAACAAGAGAAAGCCTGATCTCTGGACTTGGGAGCAGGCTCCCTAAAGCATGGAACCAGCTCCATGCCTCTTGGAGCCAGCTCTGAAGGGGTGGGAGCTGGCTCCCACTTCCATGGAGCCGGCTCTCTCCCTCTCTAAGAGCCTCCGGTCCAATTCTGCTCCATTTCTGACCATTTGCTTCGTCTCTGGCCATTCCAACTCTTCTGTTTCTCTTTAATACTGAACCCAAGAGTCTTGTTTATACCCGTAGCATCCCAATGATTTGTTTACAACAGTTGGAATTAATTATAGTGATTAGAACCGCTACCAATTTAACATACTTAAAGACCAAACTGAGACGCAGACTTGCAAGAACCATATCAAATTAAATTCAACACATACAGACAAGTAATTTAACACATACTAAGCATGCAAGATTAAATTAATGTCCAATTAAACTCCTAGAGATTATCTAGGTATGCACAGAACACAGGCCAAGGGAGAGAGAAAGATTAGAACTTGCTTGTGATTTCAGTTATGAAATCATGGCGTCGTCTCTAAGTTTCTGACAATTACTGAATACCGTCAAGCCTCCTACTGCTCCGGCTCTAATCCACAATCAGCCTCCTTGGCCCTCTCTATTTTCCTCTCAAGCCTCTCTCTATTTCTCTCTGCCTCCAGTACGTAAATAGGGTTTTTAAAACCCTTGGCAGACTTAAACAGTATACTTATAGGCACGAATAAAACCTAAGTCCAATTACTAATCTAAGACCAAAAACTAATTAAACCCTAGTCGGCCATAAAATAAAACCTAATTTATAATCTATGCCGGCTACCAATACGTGACTTCTAAAAGACAAAACCTAATGTGAAACATTATAACATAAACCCTAATTTAACCCAAGTAAAACAAGTAATTTCCAACAAAAATACAATTAGTCAATTAAAGAAAATAGAAAATACCATTAATTCCATTAAACAACACATGTAATGAAATGCACAATTAAACACTTAAATAAAAATATGTAACTAAAACAATTAACAATTTAGCACATAATCAAATAATTACACAAAAATGCAATAAAATCATAATTAAAATGCCGAGATTATCCTTTGAAAATTAGGGGTATTACACTAGATTCTCAATTTAATTACACATAGACATGCAATTAACATAGAAAAACTAGTGTAGAGATGAAATCGTCAACTAACTACACATAGACATGTAACTAATCTAGAGAATTATAAGAAAGCATTCAACCATAGATAAAATCATGGAAAACCCAAGATTCATATATTTACAAGGCTATACATTCATTACAATAATAGATTCCCCAAAAAGACAAAGGGCTAGGATTTATAGAGTAAGCCTAGGGTTCATCCAAACCCTAAGATGATGTTTAACCACTCATGGAGGAGGTGGATGTGGTAATGGAACCCTCAAGGGCAATCCCCAAACATGGTTCCATCTTCTTCTTCTCATTCTTCTTACTTGAAACCCTAGAGAGAGAGAGAGTATGAACTAGAGAGAGAATGTCCCCAAAATGTATCTAATCCTCCCTAATTTCTTGCCAAATTCTCCAACTAACCAACCTCTTCTTGCCAAAAATGGTTAATTCCCTTATATAGGTAGCTCAAATGACACCCAAAATGGTCAGACCTTGTACACTAGGACCTCTAAAATGATTGCACCATGAGCACACCTTCAATCGGGTTTAAATTTTGTTCTACACAGTTTTCGAGGTAGTTCAATCGATCATACTATTGCTTCGATAGATCGAAGCATGGCGGCGCAATAATTTGGATAAGGACAAAGGCTTATATCTTTATGAAGATAAGGACAAAAGTATTTATGAGGATAAGATCAAAAGGTTCGATCGATCGAAGAGAGGTAAGATCGATCAAAGTAATGAAATTTCTGAGGGTAAGGACAAGGTTTCGATCCATCATGGCAGGTTTGAAATGATCAAAGTATGATCGATCACAACAAGGTTCGATCGATCGAAGATGGGATTTTTCATCTTTTTGCTTCCTCTTTGTTTGATCTCTCCACTACACTTTGGATTGTCTTCCCAATGCTTTAATTCAGCTGATTTAGCTCATTCCAACCTTAAACACCTGAAAAAGGGAAAAACATAAAATAAGACTAAAACGGAAAAATAAGATAGAATAAGGTCCTAATATACTCAAGATCAATGGTTCAAATGCGCACTTTTCAGTGCTTATCAATGTAGAATATTTTTAATCCACTTGCTTCCATACTTAAAGATAACAAATTAACCTAGCCGAACTATGTTAACTAGAAGAGAAATCTTTAATCCGTGCTCACTCAAGAGTGCCCTCCTGCACTTAGCCCTAATGATATTCAGGAGCACAAAGAAATTGATTCTAGTGCTGTGGTTGTCAAGGTTGAGGGTAAGAGGCAAAATAATTCCAAAGGAAATTGTTTCCATTGTGGCAAAGAAGGATACAAGAAAATGAATTGTTTCCACTCGTTGCTGAGACATGTTATATGGCAGGATCTACAGATACCTGGTGTGTAGATTCTAGAGCCATTAACCATGTTTGCAATTCATTGTAAGGGTTTCAGGAAACCATAAAACTGAGTAATGGGGAGATTTATCTTCAACTTGTTTCACAAGTAAGGGTAGCAGCAATATCAGTAAGAGTGGTTATTTTAAAATTAAATGGTAGGAGTTTATTATTGAAAGATTGCCTTTATGTACCAGAAAGCTGAAGAAATTTGATTTCTATTTCGGCTCTTTCAAAATCTGGTTTTTCAGTACTTTTTGATTCAAAAGTTTTGATAAAGAAAAATGAAAAGTTTATCTGCTCTGATAAATTGGTTAATGGTTTATATCTAATTACTCATACACCTCACTCCTTGTATAATACTGAAATGATTGATTCATCGAGTGTTTTACCACAAAAAATGAAAATTTCTTCAAATAATTCTACATATCTTTGGCATTTGCAATTAGGTCGTATTAATCTAAATAAGATCCAAAGACAGGTTAAGGATGGGCCTTTGAACTTTTTGGTGGTTGAATCATTTCCAATTTGTGAATCCTGCTTAGAGGGTAAAATGACCAAAAGGCCATTTACGACCAAGCGGCATAGAGCTAAAGAGATACTAGAGTTGGTGCATACAGGTGTATGTGGTCCTATGAATATCAGGGCTAAAGGAGAATATGAGTATTTCATCATTTTCACAGATGACTACTCTAGGTATGGCTATGTTTACCTTATGCATCACAAGTCTGAGGCTTTTGATAAATTCAAAGAGTTTCAGGCATAAAGTGAAAGGCAGACGAATAAAATCCTAAAATCTCTTCGATCAGATCGATGAGGGGAATACCTCTCTAGTGAATTTGAGGATCATTTATGAGAAAATGGGATTATATCCCAAACATCTGCACCAGGCACACCACAACAAAATGGTGTCGCTGAAAGAAAGAATAAAACCTTACTTGACATGGTAAGATCGATGATCAGTTATTCAAGTCTACCAGTATTCTTTTGGGGACACGCTCTAGAAACGACGATTTATATTCTGAACTCAACTTCATCTAAAGTAGTTCCTATCACTCCTAAGGAATTATGGACTGGGTGTAAGCCTAGTTTATAACATTTACATATATGAGGGTGTACTATACATGTACGGAAAGGAAAGCTTGAGAAGATGGGAACAAGATCAGATGTTTGTCTTTTTATGGGCTACCCAAAGGGTATATTGTAATGACCTGGATTTTCACGGATATTTTTTTTCTATTGTCTTTCCTTTCTGAGTTTAGTTCCTCTTCACTTAGTGTCGTCTCGAGTGCTCTGGAGTGATTTCTGAGACTCTTTTCTGTGGATTGACAACTTCCTTTGAGGACTGAGTCGTTTCCACATTTTTCGTTTTTTCGACACTATTCACTTTTCGTCCTTTTCCCTATTTCGTCATTTTCCCTATTTTGTCTTTTCCCCGTTTGACACTTTGTTGGCATAACCACACTTCTTGTGTTCGAAGTTGGTTTTTGACTTCATGTATCTCCATCTTAAGTGGTTTCCACGAAATACGTATCTTTACTTTTGCAAGAAAGTACTCCGATTGCTCCTAGTGTCCATAAGGGCATGGATGCAAAGTTCTTTAAAATTATTTTCTTTTCTTAGGGTGTTTTTCGTAAATATCTTTTGAAGATATTTTATTTCAGGGGTTTTTAAGAAAATATTTTTGGAAGATATTTTCATTCTGGGTCATTAGTGCAGTTTTCACTTTTTGGATGGGCCATTGTGCAATTAATGAAAGTTATTGCTAAATGCCTTGTTTTGAGCCTGGATCCTTGTACGAGATTCATTTTCACTTTTCGTCGAGTCGTGTACTCTTAGAAATTCCTTCTGGTCATTGTTTTCCAGTTTCAGGGTTTTTGGCCCTAGTTAGCGCCAAACTTGTTTGGGGCATAACTTTCTGCTCGAGACTCGATTTTTGACGCCGTTTCTTTTATTATTCATATTTTCTCATTTTGAATCTTTTTTGTTCACAGAGTTTTGTCATTTGAGCGCATCTGCTAAAATTTCACTTTTTCGGACCCGACGGGGCCCGTTCGTGGCACTTTTTGAGATTTCTATAAAAGGGGGGTGAGATATTTTATTTTTTCATCTTCCCCACTCTCTTGCATGACCTAAAGCTTCCATGGCAGCCCAAGGGAGGCTTCCACCTTCTCTCTTCTCTTTTGAGCTTCATTCCTTCGTCAGAACACAGAAGGGCCTTTGCGTTTAGTGTTCGTGTTGACTACGCGCTTCTTTCACCCTTATTAGAACCCATTTCTGACCATTCTTTGAGTTTGGGTTTGAAGTCAAGTTGTGATTTTGATGGGGCTTCCTTGGGGGTTATGTGCACAGTGTAATCCCCAACAAAACCTAGAAGTTTCGTCGGATTCGGAGCGGTTTCCATTTGGTGGCTTTTGAGATTTTCATCTCAAATTAAGGTAAGGGATGTTCTAGGCTTTTGTGTGTGTTGTATTGAGTGTTTAGCATAATTATATAGCTTAATTGCATGCCTTGTATCAATTCTAGAAAATTAGTATAAATTATTTCTTTATATGAAATTTAATTCACAAGGATGTGTATAACTTAGAATGGAATTGTGGCATGCTAGAAAATCATGTTTTAATATGTTTGTTAACATATATTAAATTGGGATTAATTGAATAAGAATTGCACTTTTTATTTAATATTTATCTTTGGTGAAAGATTAAATCCCATGGCCATACTTTTCATGAAATGAACTTATAGTATACTTTTAAATTAAGTCTTAGCATGTTTGTTAACATACTTTAATTTGAGAGTATTTGGACAAGTATGAAAATCTAGAGATTTTAAATTAAATGATTAATTAAAATCTATTTAATGGTTCCCTTGGCCTAATTAAGTTTTTTTACTTGATAATCATGATGACTAGGACTTGTGTACTAGTATATATTAAATTGGGACTATTTGAAGTTGCTTTGAAATTTAGAAGTTTAATTATCATGATATAATTAAATTCTACCTTGTTGTGCCATTTGCCTAATTGAGATTTTAGTGAATGTATGTATATACTATGCTATATTGTATAATATGCATTGATTAGGGGCCATCTGATTGAGATTTGAAAGCTAGGGAATTTAATTAGTTTATTTTATTAAATTCCGTTTCTATTGCTTTAATGATTAAATCCTGAAATTGGCATTGATAGTATGTTTGAAGCATGATTTTAGACTTGTAATAGATTTATAAATTATGTTTTCAATATTGGATTATATTGTTATAGCGTGTAGCGAATCGCACACTGAAGATTTGACATGTGATGTTATTATAGCGCGTAACGAATCGCACTCTGAAGATTCGACATTGTCATCCTATAGCTGTTGTGGATTTAGAGCATGTGTTGTGTGGTTACAACCTACTTGTGCATGAAGGTAGTTTCATGTACTGTTTAATACGTATATAAGTTGTTAACTTATTTATTTTGGAGTTTCTTGGGACATTGTTAAGCTGTGATGGCTAGGGTTTGGCTTTAGTACGGGGACAAGAGTCCTCTAAGTCAAAAGTTCGCGCGTTGGGTAGGCTGCCTGGGGGTTAGTAGATCCAAATTAGCCCTATAAAGTTCGCACATAGGGTAGGCTGCCTGGGGTTAGTAGCTCCAAATTTGCCTTGTCTCGGCGGAAATCCGAGCTGTGATGTCCAAGTCTTCCAGTATTTGATTTCGCATTCAATTCCAAGTTGACAACCAATGTTTAATTGTGACTTGTGGTTTTGGTAATTGGCGATTTGATGTTGTTAAGTACATCCATACTAAATTGATATATTTAGTTGATTTCACACTTTTAGATTGCTAGTTGATAACCTAGAGAATCTATGTCTTGATGTGTGGTATCAGATATTCTAATTATGCTAAATTGTTATATTTAGTTGATGTTGCATTTTAGACTTCAAGTTGATAACCTTGAGAACCACTATGTTGTTGCTTTGTGTAAGCATGCTCCTATGTTGTTGCTTTGTGTAAGCATAACCCTATGTTGTTAAAATTACATGAATGAGGTGATTGATGTTAGAAATGATCTTAGGTAGCTAGGATGCTCCCTGAGTCTCACCTTAACATAGATGTTAGGTGGAATGAACCACAATAATTAAATCATGCAACTTGTAAAACTTTAGGTCGATGCATGCTCATTTCCTGCGAGTAGCTTTATGTTACTCACCCCTACGATACTGGGGCATATTTTAGGTACATGATACAAGATTGGAGATTGCAATTGGTTGGGTGATTTGCTGAGTTGAGCCTCTTTAGAAGCATTCTTGTTCACATGCAAGTGTTAGCATGTTCATGATTTGTCTATGAAATGTAATTTTTCTAACTTGGAGGTTTGACATGTCAAATGTTGTAAATGTATTGTAATGAGGCCATAGGCCATTGTATCACATCTATTTTATCATATTACATACACTTGCATGCTCACTTTGGCAAACAATACCTTCCTTGATGAAACAAAAACCTAAAGTTGCATATTTTTTAGTTTGACCCTATTCTGTTACAGGGGCATTTCGGATATTTCACAATGAGTTTTTTTCATTTTTCTTACAAGTCACATAGAAAACTTGATTTTGAGGGGGGTTTCTTTTTTTTTGTGTTTTTCCAGAAAACATCATCTTGGCCCTCAAAAATCCATATTTTTCCAGAAAATCCTTGCTGCCAGGTTTTGCAAATTTTTAGTACAAATGTAGTTAGTACTATTCATCGACTTTTTTTTTAAAATTGTCAAGACTGATCCAAAACTTCCGGAGGTCTTGTGGGTGCAATTTAAGATTGCATTTTCAATTTAGGCAATTTAAAAACCTCCCAAAACCCTATTTCCAAAACTTGGGCAGTAGCTCGGAATTGTTTTTTTCCTCTTGACCTAATTTTCTTGGGGGCATTCTAGGCTTTTTACAATGCATTTTTTTTGTTTTAGTTCATGTTTGGGGTAGGAAACTTGATTTTAGGGAGGGTTTCTTCTTTGAGTTTTTCCAAAAAAGTCCGTTTAGATGCCCGTTTTTACTCTCAGTTGCAACAGTGGTGGGTTGTCCTCGTCAGGCCGCCACGACATCATTTTTGTTTTTAATCTTTCTCCTTCGTCCGGACTCTGAATAATGAAATTCTTGAGTCCATTATGATTAATTTTTTATTGTCTTCCCAGCGGTGTGCTCGATATCACTTGAATCCACTTTTTGCAAAATAACCATTTTGCCCCTAGGTTCTTTTTGTCCATTTTTTAAACGACACTTCTGCATTTATTTCCTTTGGGTTCTGTGACCTCATTGAGGGTCACATTGGTGTCTTAGAGACGCATTGTATCTCTAGAGACCGTTGTTTCACCTTTCGCTTTCGCATTTCGGATCCATTATCGGGTCATCTTTTGGTCATCACTAACGCAGCGGGTTTACAGAACTTGGGCCGTCACATATATAAAGGGTTATTCATTTTATGATCCTAAGGAGCAAAAAATGTTTGTTAGCACAAATGCTATTTTTCTCGAGGAGGATTATATAATGAATCACCATCCTTGAAGCAGAGTTGTTTTAGAGGAGTTGATAGATACACTAATCAATCTAGGAATGGACATAACAGTTGTGTCTAATGAGATATCGGATACCACAGATTCATAACCTCTTACTATACCAGAACCTCGACGTAGTGGGAGGGTTATTAGGCCACCTGATAAGTTAACACTGTTGGGAGAGCCTTACGAGATGATCCCAGAAGAACAAGATCCTTATAGCTATGAAGAGGCTATGCATGATTATCACTCGAGACTTTAGCTAGATGTTATTAAGGTTGGGATGGAGTCTATATACTCTAATCAGGTTTGGGAGTTGGTAGAACCACCTATAAACATTAAATCCATACAGTGCAAGTGGGTCTATAAGTGAAAAAGATGATAAGATGGGAAAATTAAAACCTTCAAAGCATTACTCAAAAAGAAGGTATTGATTATGAAGAGACTTTTTCGCTAGTAGTCATGCTTAAGTCTATTCGTATTCTCTTATTCATTGTAACTCATCTCAATTACAAGATTTGGCAAATGGATGTCAAGATGACCTTTTTACATGGCCATCTTGAGGAAGACATCTATATGATGCAACCAGATGGGTTCATAGCAAAGGGCCAAGAGCATATGGTATGTAAGTTATATAGGTCTATTTATGAACTTAAGCAAGCTTCTCGTATGTGGAACATTTGGTTTGATCTAGTAGTCAAATCTTTTGGATTTGATCAAAATCCAAAAGAATCTTGTGTATATAAGAAGAGTGAAGGAAACGTGGTGGTGTTTCTATTTTTATATGTTGATGACATACTACTAATTGGTAATGATGCAGGAATGTTACCAACTGTAAAAATTTGGTTATTCAATCAATTTGATATGAAGGGCTTAGGGGAAGCCAGTTACATTATAGGGACTAAGCTTTTGCGATATCATAAAAATAGAATGTTGGGTTTATCTCAGACTACTTATATTGATAAGATACTGCTCAAGTTTGGTATGTATAATTCTAAGATGGGTTTATTACCTTTTAGGCATGGAATTGTTCTTTCTAAACAATAGTGTCCTAATACACCAGAGGAGGAAGAGCGCATAAAAAAATGCTTCAGTAGTAGGAAGCCTCGTGTATGCTACACTTTATACAAGACCAGATATCTGTTTTGCAGTCAGCATGTTCAGTAGATGTTAGTCCAATCCTAGACAAGAATATTGGATAGCGGTGAAGTACATCCTTAAATATTTGAGGAAGACCAAAGATTACATATTGATCTATGGGGTTGATGATTTACTTCTAGTGGGTTACACAGTTTTTGACTTCCAGTCAGATAGGGATAATAGAAAATCTACCTCAGGATATATGTTTACCATTGGTGGAGGAACCATTAGTTGGAAGAGCGTGAAACAATCTTGCATTGTAGACTCCACCATGGAGGCCGAGTACGTAGCAGCTTCAAAGGCAACTAAACAAGTTGTATGGCTCAAGAATTTCCTCTTAGAGCTTAGAGTCGTACCACCGGCACGATGTCCTAGTATCTTATATTGTGATAATAGTAGGGCAATTGCTCAGTCTAAGGAATCGAGGAACCACAAGAAGGGAATGCACATTGAGCATAAATATCGTCTCATTAAATATATAGTTTAACATGGGGACATTGTTGTCACTAAGATTGCATCTGCAAAGAACCTTGCAGATCCTTTCACTAAGACTCTATCTACTAGGGTTTTTGAGTCTCATGTTGAAGGGATGGGAGTTAGATGTAATGGTAATTGGCTTTGAGTGTAAGTGAGAAATTGTTGGGATCATATGCCCAACAAACCAATTATTTATTATTTATTCAATATTTTATTAATTATGAGTTGTACGCAGCGAAATGATTCTGGAATATAATATGGATAATTAACCTAGAAGGATGGTGAATAGATTTAACTTATTTCTTTATCCAACTGTTTTGGCTTCCTATTTTGCATAGACTTTTACCATAATGGTTATACATGAAATTGACTTGTTTTTCAAGTACAATTACGTTTTCAAAAGTCTATAAAATCGTGTTTTTTCATTTAGGATTTCACGACTTTTTGCATACAAAATTCAGATCTAATTGAGAGCCATCTTTGAGAGATATTTTTTTTATTTAGAAAGTCAATCTGATTTTTCTGATTTTATTTTTGAGAGCACACACATAAACACAAGAGTGATTTAGGAGTGTTATTCTTTATCTCATCGGAATTAAAGCATAATTGAAGATTCAGAAATTCCGAAAAACATAATTCATTCATTCTTTATCAAATTTAGATCTTGAAGAAAAGGGGTGAAGTGATCACACTTTGAAGGGGTCAAAGCATTTGTGGAGTGTTATTTGATCTACTTGTAATTCTTCTACAGAGATCAAGAGTAAGCTTGAGGTCAATAGTTGTTCGACGGGGAAGTCACAAACCAGGGATTGTCAGCGATTGGTTTTTGGTAGAACGATAGGGTGTGAGCCTGAGTCAAAGTTTAGTGTACTTTTCTTCAAACATAGTGGATCGTTTTGCTCTGGACTGCACAGTCCACGAGATTTTTCCCACAACAATTGGTCTTTATTTTTGTTTTGTGGATTTGATTTTAGTTTTATTTTGGTAAAATTAAAATACGTAAAAATTAGATAAAGGAGCAAGTAAAACCTATTCACCATCCTTCTAGGTTATTTATCCATATTATATTCCACAACCATTCCGTTGCATACTGATAAGCGATGAATGTTGTATATTTAAGCCTCTAAACATGCGTATGTTAACACCTTAGTGATACTTTTATCCAGGTTTTATACTTATTTTATAATATTTTCCTTTTGTAGGTTATTTCCCGAAGAATATGACAAAACCATGATTTTATAGCTTGAAGAGATGTTTCCGGGGTTGCTAGAGATTTACTGGACCTTCCGAGCTTATTTTGGAGCCATTCTAGAGTACTTGAAGAGATGCAAGCCAAAAAGCTCGAACATTTTCCAAAATACTCGAGCACAAACACCCCTGGGAAGATAAAAAGACGCTTTGGAAATTCCTAGTCCTAGAGCTTGATCATTTTCCAAAATTTTGGACATGCTTCAGTATTTTAGGCTTAACGTCTCACTCGAAACTCCAAATTGGGTAAACTCAGCGGCTATGAAAAGAAGACTTAAAGCCCAATGTTTTTGTCTCTAATAGAAATTTCGATATTTGTACTCTAATTATGTCAAAATAGCATTACAACTTCAGAACAATTTGCTGAAAGAAAAATGCTCGAGCACAAAGTTTTGATTTGTGCTCGAGCACAAATCTCTTGGAAGTTAAAAAAACAAATGTTTCCAAAAGATGTAAAAGAAGTTGTAAGAGAGGTAGGCCCCTCTGTGTTTCCTTATGGGCCTAATTGTTCCCAAAAGCTGTAAAACTCATCCAAAGGGGATTATGACTTATTCTCCACTATAAAAGAAGATGAGAAGACATATTAAGATCCCCCCCTGGCCTCTCTTATAACTTTTTAGATCTAGTAGCGACTTTTAGGGTTTTTTGGAGTTTCCTCTGAAGAATTGAAGAAGAAGATTGATAAGCGCTGAAAATTGCATATTCAAGCACCCTTAAGTGTATATTTTAGTCTATTTAGTGTGTTAATAAAGTATATTTTACAGGCTTTATTATGTATTGTCTATTTTTAGGGCTTGTCTCTAAAATAGCATAAAATTGGATTTTTATGGGGTTTCAATTAATAAGGTGCATGGCGAGCAATGGAAATGGGCAAAGTGGACCTAAGTCCAAGAGTATTCTCAGCCTAAGAAGGAAGTCAGACCAGGGAAGTTAAGCAAGAAAGAAGAAGTTCGACCTTCAAAAGCAAGGTTGGCGTCTAGACACAACCTCCAAGACCATTCTTGGCGTCTGGACGCCCATTATAAATCGGGGCTAACAATTGTAATTGCAAATTGAAATGAATTCCAGTAGCCAAGCAAATTGGCGCCCGGACACCCAGTTCTGTGTCCAGACGCCAAGTTCCAGAGGCCATGCACACCAGCAACCAGCGCACGCCTTGACAGCCAGCTTGACACTCAGCGTCTGGACGCCAACCTACGATTTAATGTTTTATTTTGAATTTTCAGTTATTTTTCTCTTTCTTCTCCAACTTGACTGCACGAGTTTTAGGGGTATTTTAATTAATTCTGGCCAAAAAAGGTTATATACAACTCTCTATGTCATAATACAGATCATATATCATTTTATATTCAAAATTAGGTATATTTCTAGAGAGAGAAAGTGAGGAAAAGCTAGGGTTCTTGAGTGTTCTTTGGAGTGGCTGCTATGGAGCTGAAAATAGAGGCTTCCTCTTCAACCATTGGAGCTTCAATCACCACCAGGATGAGCTAAATCCCCTCCTAGGGGATTGAGGTAGCCTTGATCCAATTAATCATGTAATTCTTGTAGTTAAATTTGGGGAAATAGTATTGTATGTAATAGATTTCATGAATAAGATGAGGATTTATGTTGCAATTTGTGTTTTTACATTAAATTGATGTATGATCTATACTGAATTCATATATATAAGTATGTTTACTATTTAATTCTTGTCTTAGAACTATGTTTACATACTTGTACTCTTGATATATTTATAGTGACAATAAAGATTGATTTTAAGAAATGGGATTATAGGTATGTCATGTATGACTTTAGATAAATTATGCCAAGAGAAGATGGACCATGCTACAGCCCTAGATTAATGTAGTTAGGTAAATGGTCCATGCAAACCAAAGATAGTTTATGCTAGATGATTGACTTTCATACACTAAACTTGTAAATTCAAGACCTTGACAGGCCATGCCTAGGGAAGATGGCTTATACCACATCCTAGTTTAGGTGGATGAGCCATGTCAATCACAAATGGGTTATGCTTAGTCTTGAGTTGCATGATTTTTTGAAAAATTGTTTTAGTTGTTGATGCTTCTACACATTATCATTACATGTAATTGTTTTCCCCAAGTTAATTACACTAAAGTATGATTATGAGGTCTCGGTGAACTCAATTCCTTAGTCTCCTTTACTTGATAATTTAATAGTTGAATTTGATTTAATCCTGTTTTAATTTTATGCTTAGTGACAAACAAACAAACCAATCTTCAAACCATCTCATGACATTTACAAGCTCGAAATTAGTATTTGAAATCTGATTGCCATAAGCTTCGCAATGTTCGTGGATCGATACTTCTACTTAGCCACTTTTTACATGAATTTGTGCTATAGCTAGTGTGGTTTATAGTTGAAGCGTCGAACGCGCGACCAAAGATCAATAGAAGAGAAGTACGGTCCATGATGATAAGTTCTACACCAACCAAGATGATATCTTCCATCCTCATGGTAGCTAAATCCCTTCTTAGGGCATTGATGTAACCCGAATCCGATTACTATAGTTTGATTGTTCTAAACTTTGGGATTTTCATTATTAATGTATAATTGATTGCATGATTATTGGGCAATTGAATTAGATTTTCTAAGCAATTGGGATTTTAATTGAATAAAATTGATTTTTTTATAAATTAATCTCTTGTCTTATAATTAATTATTCTTTACATAAAAATTAACCTATTCTTATTGTTTGAGAATGGCGGCTAAGGGCTTCTCATGACAATAAGAATAGAGATCATACAATGGTGCGTAAACCGTTTGAATGAATGTTTTCATAATCTATGCTTAGGTGTGATACCCCTCAATTCTAGAGCCACGGGTTATCAAGTTCTAGCACAAATCCGAGGGATACCAGACAATTAATATGTAAACAAGCAGATTACAAAAGAATTAAAAGAGAACAAAATAATAAGCTGAAAGGAATTCTAAATGTAAAAATCCTCCAAATAAAAGTTTGGTAAAATTTAAACCTTCAAATCCGTACAACTCAAAAATCTATCTAGTGGACCCTTAATAATCCTAAACGATAAATAAATTTACAGAATCAAAATCCAAAACTAAAATAAGAAAGAAAATCCTATTTAGTTGGAAGAGTGAGTGTCTGTATCTGCATCATCACGATCAAGCTCTAAACCTGGTACTGACGAACACCTGGAAAATAAGAGTGGGTCAGGCCTACATGCAAGTTCCATCCTATTACAATCCATACATAAACCCGATACGCAAATACATCCCAGATAGCTCGGCAATATTTAAAATAGTCCATATATATATAGATACACACTATAGGACGCTCACTAACCTATAGTCATCACACCTGAGTAGAAGGTAATACGTAAAACGCACGTAGCATAGTCATGCACACCTAGACCTACCAGGGAACGTCATTAGGTCCAATTATCCATCCAAGGCAATATATGCACCCTAACTATGATCAGGAGACTCAAGTTCATATCACGGTAACATAAATATATATATAAATCCTTCTCTAGTACAGAAAAATAAAACAAACATCCGTTATGTCGTTCAACTATTTTAGTTGACAGAATATGCATCCATATAGGATTTAACTGTTTTAGTTAATCTACTCCGTATGTATGAAGAGGTAGGACTTAACTTTTTGATCTAATCCATCTCCGATATGCCACCGTCCCATACCGATGCATATAATGCATATGATCAATAAATGATGCACACTCAAATGAACATCAAGTATATCTAGAAACCAACATAATAAAAGTCAGATATAGAAAAGTTCCTATCATGCATCCAATATATGATTATAATCATAGAACTTCCGTTTAAATTGCTAAGTAATAATAAACAATTCAAACTATCCATATCCGCATAATTGACCGAACAGAAACTAAAACAATTCATCAATTAACATCCATAGCATGGTATAATGATTTTCAGAATTATAACTGAGCGCATTATACTATAATTACAAATATACTTTCATACTAATCCATTTAATTTTCCAAATTAAAACCCCAACGGTATTTTGTACTAATCCATTTAAACTAGTTAACACAAAATCAGCAAGTAAAATCTCATCAACTCCTGACATCATGTAAATAAACACCTAAAGGTCATGATGTCTATAACCACATCCTAAACCAACCTTTCCGGCCTTTATTATATTATATATATCATATATATAACATCCTAAAAATAATTTAATACTAGTCCGTTTAAGTTGCTAAAATAACCTAGCAATTTAAACATTCCTCCTTCCTTGACAGCATGCCAATTATATGTATACATTTCGTGATGCCCCTTAGGATTAGCAACCTAGCATAAACCAACTATTTAAAGGTTTTAATAAGTTAATTTTTAAACATTTAAAACCCCCTTTACTTTCCAGTATTCACACTTAAGCCCCTGTAATAAATAAAAAAATGTCGCAAAACACCCCGTAGGGGTTCTTTTCAAGAGAGCAGGCTCCCACATCATGGGAGCCAGCTCTAAGACTTCCAGATCCGGCTCTCCCTCATGGAGAGTTGGCTTTCTCTTCATGGGAGCCGGCTCCCTCCATTAGGGAGCTGACTCTCTCCCTGAGAGTGTAATACCCCTAGATTTAAAAGGATATTCTTAGTATTTAATGTATTGTTTAAATAGTATTTTAATTTAATTAATTGTTTAAATTGTGTTTTTATTTGATTAATTGATTGATTGCTGCTAATTTAAATTATTTGTGTGCATTTTTATTAAATTAATTGTTTAATTGCTTATTTTGTTTGATTTATTTGACCTAATTGGATTTTGTTATTTTAGTTGATTTATTTGGTAAATTATTTTTTTTATGATATGTATTTTCTGTCTTTAATTATTTAGTTGTATTTTTATTTGGCTTTTATTTATTTAAGGAAGTTAAGTTAAAGATTTTAGTTATTAAATTAGGGTATAGTTTTAATTGTATAATGGAATTCACGTATGTAGCCGACACTGTTTTAAAACGTGGGTGTTGTTATGGGCTGACTACATTAGGGCTCTGTCTATAATTATACACGAATTAGGGTTTTAATGGTAAGCGTATAAATACTCTGTTGTGTCTTAGCCTAGGGGTTTTAAAATTTACCAAAAGCTCTGTCACGTCTCAAAGTTACAGAGTGAAAACAGAGAGGGATTTTGTAAGGACAGAGCATTGTAAGGTTTGTCAAGGGAAGAATAGGGAGGACCAAGGAGGTGTAGTGGTGGTGGACTACCTAGAACTAGAAGAAGGTTGGATAGAGGGTTGTGTTGCCGGAACAAGTAAGGGCTAAACAGGCAAGTTCTTCTCTTTCTCCTTCCCTTTGGCTTGTGTTCTGTGCACCTAGATATACTCTAGGGTTTTAATGGAATAATAATTGAATCAAGCATGTTTAATATGTCAAATTAACCTAATCTTTGCCGTGAATTAATTCGATGATGGGTTTCTGAAAGTTCATTACAGTACTTGTGTTATAAGTATGCGTGGTCTGTGGAACTTGTTGATTAGTAATTTGTTTGTAACTTCTATAAACACATCTTGGGACTATACTGGAATGAGTTTTACATGTATCTTAAATGCTATGTTGATAACCTAGATGTGTTGGAAATCTGTTATTGATGGTTCGTCCATATTTGTTTTAGTTATGTTCTTAAAGCATTGGGAATCTGTATAACTTGTAGACTCTGTATTTGTTTTTAACTTCTATAAGTACATCTTCGGGATTATACTGGACATAGTTAAAACCATTAGGAACTGTATCAGAGAGGGACAAAATCAATGGGATTCACCGGAGACGAAGCAGGTGCTGAAGCGAGGCTGAACGGTAGAGAGCAGGCTCTCTTAATGAGAGACGCGGCTCCATTTGAGGATGGAGCTGGCTCTATAGGACATGGAGGCGGCTCCATGTGGATGGAGCCGGCTCCATCTCCTTTTGGAGGCGGCTCCAAGTGGGGAAGGAGCCTGCTCCTTTATTTTTTTGAGTAGGCTCCATTCTTTTGTGCGTACTGTAATGATTTAAGGTACTGTTTGGGCACTTGGGGTTATATAACAGTTTTGAAACTTTAATAGGGTTTTAAATAAATACTTTAACATGTAATCAAGGTCTTAGATTACATAAAATACCCTCTTTGTATTAATGGAATTAACAGTGCACTAATTAACAACCTTACGTGCAGTTAATGGCTGGAAGATAATAAATTGTCTAGTTTTAATTTGACAGTTTAGGATGCTAAAACCGGATTCTAAATTAAGTTTTAGGTTCATGAAGAAGTATTTTAGTTAATAAATTAGACTATGGATTAGTAGATGGCCCTGTGTTGAAAGGAATAAAACAGAGTACAAGTATACAACTTAGTTCGCTATTACCGGATGGAAGGAACTAAATTGCTTAAAATAATTTTAACAATTTATTAGACCATAATATGATTATAGAATGGATTTTAAATGCACGATAGAGTCAATGATATACTAGATTTGATTTATGCATGTCTGGATGTTAGTTATTGAATTATGAAATCATTCCCTACAACTATATGGTTTAATGCTTGGATTTAATTGCTGAAACTTTTAATGTTTTTCTGCAATTACTTGGATGTTGGTTTTGTATTATAAATCGCTAAATGATTATATATGTGTGAAATTTTAATTGCTGAATTAATATATTATGTTAATTACATGGTTATGGAGGATTGTATGAACCGGTATGGGACGGTGTCATACTAGGGATGGTTTAGCTCAAAACGTATAAACCTAACCTATTGGATTTAAGGGATGGATTGTAAAATATTGAATCCTAAACCTTGTTTAGTCAGATCGACTGATTAAGTTGAAAGACTATCTGGTTAATTGTGTTTGTGTGTAGTCGGATCGACTGATTAAGTTGAATGATTACCTGGATTAAATGTTGGTTGTGTTTAGGTCAGATCGACTGATTAAGTTGAATGACTAAATTGGATTAAAATTCTTATGTCAATTCAATAAACAATAAAATGGCATACCTTGGGTTAGACGGACTTTATATATATGTTATGGCACCACGATATGGGCATAAGTCTCAGAGTCGTTGGTTAGGGAGCGTATATGCATTGGGATGCATAGCTGGATATGATGGTTGAGGTGTACCCTGTTAGGTTTAGGTATTCATGCCCACCTTTGGGTGCGTTTTTGCATGTTACCTTCTACTCAGGTTGAGACCCCATTATAGTCCAGTGAAGGTCCTTTAGTGTGGATATATATATGTATGGACTAGATAGATATTGTGAGGTATTTAGGTGTATCTGCGTATCGGGTCACTGTATGGATTGCAGTTAGATTAGAACTTGTTCGTGGGCCTAACCCACTCTTATTTTTTCAGGTATCGGACAGTTCCAGTCTTAGGCTTGATCGTGCTGTGCAGGGATTATCATTCATTCCACCGACGACATATGATGTCCTTCCATATTTTAGTATTTGGTTTTATGTCAGTTGTTTACATTTCAGTTGAGATTTTTATTTAGGGGTCCACTAGATGGATTCCCGAGTTGTAATTCATGGAAGTTTTGGGAGTTGGATTTTATTAAGTTTTATCAGGCTATTGAGGATTTTATATTAGTATTCTGTTCAGCTTTTAATAGTTATTCTTATTTCATTTTTTTCATCTGTGTTCGTTTTAAAATACTTTAATTGTTTGATTTCCCTCGGGTTTGGGTATAAGCCTGATCAACCCATGTCTCGGATCCGAGGGGTATCACAGAGAGCCCCTCTGTTTCATCTCTGTTTCGTCCGGTTGTTTTCTGCGCTTCCGGTGAAGTTCAACGTCCCTGTCCCAAATCTTTTTAACATTCCTAGGGTTTAATTTAAGTTCTTATAGTCGTAGAAACTCTTCACATTCCACTATAAATTAATTTAACAAAAGTTTAAAATCATAATCAACACAGTTTATACAAGAAACCGATTTCAGTTATTTAAACATAAAACAAATTACAGTCCGCTATAACATGCATCAACCATCAGTTTTAAAAGTTGAATTAATCCCTGGAGACTATAAAGAATGCACAGAACACAAGTTTACTGGAAGGAGATAGAATGAAATTTGCCTTTAGGTTTTGGTTTGAAACCTTTCAACGTCGTCTCTAAATTCTCCGACGAACTGATGACTACCGGCAACCCTCCTACTGCTCTAGTTCTATCTCATAATCAACCTCTTCCTTCCTCCGTGGTACACCTTCAGTCCATAGCTGAAAGCCTAATTGGTTCTCCCAATTTCCCTCTATGTTTTCCCTTCAAACCCTCTCTGTTTTCTCTTTACTTCCAGTTACGGGAAAAAGGGTTCTAAAACCCTTATAGACATATAGCTTATATATATAAATAAGCTCTTGTAAAACCCTAATCCTAATTCCAGACTAATTATAAGTCGGCTAACCTCATTACATAAAACAAAACCCTAAACTTAGTTATAACGCAAACACTGTATTAAACAAATGACCAAACAGTTATGTCCACCATAAATATAGTTGTAAGTAAAATTAAATAAATAATTAAATAACTACACTTAAAACAAATAAACAAAAGAAAACAAATAAATAATTATAATTAAATAAATCATTCAAAACACATAAACAATTACAATTAAATAAATAATTAAATAAATACACAATTAGATAATTACGCAAATAAACACATAAGTCAACTAACCAAATAAAAATGCATCAGAAATCAAATTTAAATTCCTATTTTATCCCTTTTGAAAACTAGGGGTATTACATTAAGGAAGACGGATTAATCTATAAAATTAGTTAGAAGTAGGTAGGTAAATAATTCGTGCCAACCGAAGATACATTATTATTAACAAACATTTATGATTTATCTTTCTTTAAATTGAATTAAATGAATGTTAATGATTTTAACTCCAAGTTATACATAACCATTGAAATTCCAAGGTTGAGACAATTGATCATAGTATGAGGTTTGTAGTGAAGTCAATCCTTAAGATATTTTCTCTCTAATCTCAGTCTTTATTTTTATTTTGTTTTCTGTTCATGCTAGTGAATTACAACCAATCAAACAAACTTTCCTTCTAAATTAAAATAGAAATTAATTTTAGACTTGATAAAACCACCATAGTCCCTTAGGTTCGACAGCCTCTAAGTAGCCCTATCCTGTAAAAGATTCATACTATTGCGAGTGGTAAAATAAAACACACATCAATTTTTGGCACAGCGTGACAGGCTGGAATACTTACCACTGTACTACAATAACTTATTGTCCGAGAACGTTTACACACCATTGCATAATCTCTATTCTTATTGTCCGAGAAGCCCTTAGCTGCCAATCTCACACAATAAGAATAGGTTGAATTTGGTTTTAGAAAAATCAAATCTAAGATAAGGTATTAATTTATTAAAAACCAATTTATTTAATTAAAATCCCTATTAATCTAAGTCAATTGCTCAAAATCATGCAATCAATTATACATTAACAATTAAAATCCCAAAGTATAGAACAAGCAAACCATAGTAATCGGATTCAGGTTACATCAATACCCTAAGAGAAGAATTAACTACTCGTGACAATGGAAGATATCATCTGTGTTGTTATAGACTTCATCATCATAGACTACACTTCTTTTTTAAGGATCTTCACCTTCAATGCTTTAGAGAAATTTTTGAAACCCTTAAAGCCACCACTAAATCTAAGGGAAAAGAAAACTAAAACTAAAGAGAACGAGAGAGCTTTTTTGTGACCTATGCATCCTTTTATAGATGTTACTGACTTCTATCAATGATTGGATGGACTTTAGGTCTTCTGGGGTTATCTAGGCCTGTCTGGGACTGATTGGGACTTAATTAGAGTTATTCCCGCGATTAAAAAGTTTGACTGAAAAGGAAAGGCTTAAGCAGAGAATCTTTTTCTTAAGCTTTTTTCGCTGGTGCTCGAGCTTTTTGGGAAAGGCTCGAGTAGGAATTCTATACTTAGCCAAATTTCTTCACTTTATTTCCGAAGTGTCTTTTTCATGAACACTTAAAATATTTTTGGACTTCTTCTTCAGGGTGCTCAATCACCTTGGCTGGAGTGCTCAAGCATTTTGCATTATACTCGAGCTTTTTAAATAGTGCTCGAGTCTTTTGCATTCTGTTCGAGCTTTGGCACTTGAAATTTCTAAAGCGTCTTTTCATTTTTCGAGGGATTTTATGCTCAAATCCTTTGGCAAAGGCTCGAGCACCTCGGACTTCTGCTTGAGCAGGAAAATCTCTGCTCGAACATTTTTGCCTTAGTGTCTTTTCTTGCTTCAGTGAACTTTATGCCCGAGCTAGGAACCTTGTGCTCTAGCTTTTGCACTTGAACTTCTCCAGAATCACCTCTTTGACTCCAAGCTTGCTTTAGATGATCGAGGGCAACTCCGTAAGCCTCAATATCAATCTTTAAGTCTTTAGAATCCTAATTTTATCATTTTCTTTGGGAAAGTACCTGTAAAAGCAAATAAACTAAAATCAATCTAAAACTAGATAGAAGTATTACTTAGGGCCTTAACATACGTATGTTTAGGGGTTCTAATATACAATATTCAACGCTTATCAATCGGGTCTCTGTGTGGGATGTGGTAGAGTAGAACTTATTCGTGGGCCTGACCCACTATTATTTTTCAGGTGTTCGTCAAGTGTAAAGATTGTTTGTGCAAAGTAGAGACCAGTCTTCATTACTCTTCTACGTAGGATTCTTCTTTATGCTTTCAGACTTTGTGATTTAGTTTTATTTCAGTTATAGTTATTGTTAGAATTTTTATTAGGGGTTCATATGGTGGATTCCCGAGTTGTAATCTTGAGGGTTACTGGTATCAGAGTATTTGGATTTAATTGAGAATTATTATTGGGATTTTATTATTGAAGGATTTATTTAATTATTCTTTTAGTTTTCTTTTCAGCTTTATTATTTATCCTTATTATTTTTTGTATCCTGTGTTTGTTTATTACCTTAATTGTTTGATATTCCCTCGGTGTCGTGCGCAGACTCGATCGACCCGTGTTCCGGAATCAAGGGGTATCACAAGGTGACTTAAGTGTGTAAATTAGATTTACACATAGGAGATTTAGGCTCATTGGTTTCTCGCACTTTGGCATTATTCGCAGTCAGTGATAAAAGTTGGGCACTTTTATCTGTAAGATTGTAACACATTTCGACCTATATAAGATAGGATGGTTTGTCTTAACCATTGGGGTAGTTGACTCTAAAGTAGTGTGTTAGTGTGCTTAGAATACACTGAACTGGATCATCATAAGGTCACACTATACAATGTACCACCATTATTTTGGTAGCTAATGTTGGAGTTATGGGAACACAAATGCTCAACATGGAATCCACACTCTTTATAAGAGTTAGAATATCCCCTTGATGCAATTTAATAAGTTTGATCACTAGATACTGACCAGGGCATTTTAGTAAAATGTTTACTAAATTATTTTTTTACTATTTATTTAGAAAAATATTTATTTTGTAAAATTCTTTTATAAAAGAATTTAATTTAGTGATCTTAAGGATTAAGTTGGTTACTCAAGGAATATAAAATATAAGTAAGCCTTAGGTGGGACGGTATATACTTTTCTGGGGCTACTTATGGATATTCGGTAGTGGAGGGGCTTATATGTAATTATTTAGTAAACAAGGCCTTGTTGTAATTTCTAAATCCTAGAGTGTAATTACAATACTATAGTGGTGCTTATCTCTATCCAATTGGAGCTAGGATAAGGAAGCCCTCTTGGATCCTCATCTTTAGTCCCAGGCATTTTTAATCAACTCTCAGGTCATATATTCTGTGACATAGCCATAAAAAATATACTTTGTACATAATCCAGAATACAGAAAGTGATAGAGGTGAAGAGTTATTGGTATTCAAGACCAAAGAAGAAAGTGTTCACCGGAATTCAAAGCTAAAGAAGAGTATTTTTATATTTGATGATTATTCAATTGTGCAAAAGTATGAAATTCTTTTATGAGATTCTTTTGTAGTAGTTGGTTTGACGAAAAATGACGTGGCTAAAATTTTGAAATATTTATTAAATCGCTTCCGTTTTTCATTCATTAGGACCATCTTCTTCCAAGGTCAAGATTGTCGTTGAAGCTTTGGTTTTCTTCTTCATGCGATCGTCGAATAAGTGGGGAGGAGGCCACCATTTATCTGCCGCTTACCCCACTCCCCAATCGTCACACCTCTCAACCTCCTACCACCACCATTAACAATAACTTGGTAAAATCAATTATTGATATCGTGATTTAAAGAAATTAACTCCTTTCCAAGTATTACAATGGTGGTGGTGACGAGATCTCCAGATTGTCTTCTCCTCCAACATGCTCGTCGACAGCTTCAAACCATCAACGGATCTGGTTTCAGCCTTTTAGGATGTAGATGAAAATTAGAAATTTTTTTTTTTTTTTTTCAATTAGGGTTTTTGTAAAACCCTATCGTGAAATATTAAAATGCCCTTTTGAATTGGGGTTGAAAGTTGAAACTATTTTCAATGTCTTTCTTAATTTGTGTTTTGAGATTGGTTGTCTTACAGATTGGGGTCTGTTGCCTTACAGTTGCTTGCTTGTTCATTAATTGCTTTTTAATATATGCAATTTATTTATTTTTAACTTGCTATTGGTGGTGTTGGTTTCATATATCTCTCTATATATAAATACAGTGTATACTAGTTTGGGAAATGAGATGAATTAGAAAAAATAGATGGTTTTTATCAATTTATTATTAATTTGTTTCAACTTTCAACCAAATTTTCTGACAAAAAGTACCATTTTTTTGTACAGGTCTTTGCAAAATGGGGCATAGTAATTCATTTGCAATTAGGTCAAACCTCATAGAAGGTCATTGTAGTTCACCCGCAAAAAAATTATATTATACGGAGTATATAATGGCCCCAAGTAAATGAGGTTTTTAATCACAGCTACCCCCGAGTACCCGGTAACTTCTCGTTGTTGAAGAGGGGCCTTTTTTTTTTTGTCCTGGCAAACAAAGAGCCAACCGGCCAAAGCAAGAACAATAGAAAGTAACCAGGAATCAAACAACAACAAACAAGAACCACAAAACAGCAAGAACAACCACTCCAAAGAAACTAAACATAAAGCTATGACATGACCACTGCCATGAGAACCTTAGCTTAAACAGTTTCAGAAGGAGTAGAGGCCCCTGCACCAACCAACATAGCAATTTTTGTGGCAAATGACTGGGAGGAATTAGAGGTAATAGATTCATTCATGTGGATGCCCAGCCCTCCAAATTAAATAGAATGAACACCAGCCAGACTACTAGACAGGTTCAAAGAAGCCATCTGACTCACCCCACCACCTGAACCACCCTTGAACCGCTTATCCCCTTGAATCTGAGTCTCAACCAAGCCACCCTAGACTGCATTCCGCCGTTTACGGCCTCGCCTAACCATAGGAGAACACTGACTATTAAAGGTAGCGGATAAATCAAATTGAGTCCCAATTCCCCGGACTAACTTCGTTTTCCCTTTCTTTCCTCGTTTTGCCATTTAAGGTAAAATTTGACCCTTAATGGGGGAAGTAATAGGATCAGAATTGACTTTATTATCTACCTGCATGGATGCAATATGGCTTTAAGAAGAAGAACCCCTTCCAGACCCGCTTCAGGAGCAGAAAGTTGATCCCCACCAGGAGTAAAATCCACCACCGTACCTTCCCCTTAGCTATCCATAGGTGGCAAAATAGGAAGATCAAAAACCCCTGTAGAACCCTCTCCATGACCATCGCCACCTACAAACCTATTTGGATCTCCCACACTAGATAAGGCAACCATTGCATGTTGCAAATTATGTGACGGATTAAAGGATGGACGACCCAAAGGTCTCCCATAAATCCCATGAGAATCACTAGGCCAGTCCGGAAAATGACGAGCCAGAGAAAAAGAAGGGGGTTGAACCAAATCCTCCACGCCATTAGATTCATTGTCATCCACATAAAGCCATTTTTTTAGTGAGATTATCTTCTCTTCCCTCACCCACTTCTTTCTTCAGTTTCCAGAGATCACGACTAATGAACCCCTCAACCCCCAACTAACCACCATACTCCTTAAAATCCAACCCTGAGGAGCTCCTCTCCATCGTGCAAACTTTCCAATTGTGGCCAATAATTCCACACAGAAAACAGAAGGAGAGAAGTTTTTCATACCTAACTTGAGCAAGGGATTGCATACCAGTCAGACTAGTGAGAACAACATGGCAACGAAGGGGCTGTCAAACATCTAACTCCACTTTAATACGCAAAACCCGAGTGTCCACAAGTACTTTATCCATACCAACAATATTGCTTTTATCGCGTAACTCAACTTTTAAGCATTAACCAAACGAATTCGCAATCTGCTGGCCTACCTTTTCAGATAACAAATTTGCCTTGACATCAGAAACCTGAATCCAGAAAGGGGGCACCTGGAAGGAAAGGTCAGAGGTCAAGAGGCCCTCCTCCCACGCTTTGAGAACCACAAGGTGACCACTAAAGAGCCAAGGACAGCCTTGAATAACATTCTGGTGAACACCAGCATCAAGAATGATTAATTGAAATAAATTTTTCGCCACCTTAAACACTTGAAGCCACTGGGATATGCTAGAGTAAGCTTTATCCTTTGGCCAAAGCTTAGAGAATAGTTTGCCAAACGTGAACTTTGCCCATGCAAGAGTAATAGATTTAGAAGTCCAAACCTTAGCAAAAAAGACTATCATTACAAACCTGAACACCCTGAGTAGTATCCTCTTCCAAAAGTTGAATTGGCTCTTTCTCAGCAGGCATTAGGGTCAAGCCACCAAACTGATCTTGCACACCTTGGTCCATCGTTCCCTCAAACAGTTACACTCCACCAAAAGCACACTATAAAAGTGACATTAACTAAAGAGGAGAATCTGTGAAAACACTCTGTAAGCCCCAAATATATAACCCATAAATGGAAATAAAGCCAGAGTTCATCATTATAATGAGATAAGCACCGCCATGGCAGTACCACTAATATAATTTGAAAAGGCATTCGTGCACAGGTCGAGAAGAGATACAGCAGCAGAAAAAATAAATTCAGAAGTGTAGCAGTCATGGTAATACACCCCATCTACAAACCAACACAACACGTGGCAGAAATAAGAAAAGAAAAACGAACCCATTAAGATCAGTATAGGAAGAGGCAGCCGGAAGAGTAAGTAAGTCACGTGGTCTGGTCCCACCACAACTGCCAAATCTAGAAGTCTCCATGATGTCACTGATGACCTCATGTCGCATAGAGACGACTTCTACACCCCCAAATTGATAGACCGACCAAGAAGAAAACCCCCTTCTCCGGCACAATGAACACCATTCAACTCTAGCCACTCAAGATCCCACCGGGAAATGAACGACCAACAAACCAAGAGAACCCACCACCCCCAGGAACATTGCCCTCCACCCAACCATCCTTCTGTCAAAACATACCAAGCCACCAACCGCCAAAAAGAGAACAAGTCAGCCCCCCTAAGCGCTGACGACAAAAAGGGGCAAGGACCAATACACCACCAAACAACTCAATTAGAAAACAATCTGACAAAAAAGAAGGCGGGATCGAGAAAACTTACGAAACGAAGCCATGACAAAACCCTAAAAGACGCACAACACCCAGGCGCACAACACTGCCCGATTCGAATCACCAAAGAGCACCAACAAGGCATCCACCTACTCATGCCTCACCACACCCACCATAAGATCGAAAAGAAAACCAACCACCAATCTCGCCCAAACAAACAATCAGCAGACACAACATACACCGGATTGGGCACAAAAGAGCAGAAAGAGACTTGGGAGGACAAGAAAACCCAAAGAAGCCCCACCAAACAGCAGCCAACACCCCAACCAACACCCAAAAATCAGCAAACACAACCGGAACCAACGCCCCAGATCATCAAAGCAGCATACACACTCACAAAGGAGTGAAATCAAAACAAGCAAAACCCTCAAAATCTTGATGAAACAAGAGCACTCTAACGACAGAGATCCTTGACGGCGCAAGGTTTAGATTACTATGAGGGGCACTTAAAATTGGTCAAATATAGTGAAAATCTTGATCATGTTGCCCCGGTAGCAAATTTTTTTCCTTAATGGTTGGCCTATTAACTTATGATGGCCCAAATGGTAAATCTAGTATCCAATTTCATCATCTACAGATTATCTCTTTTAAAAGGCTCATAAACTAACCTCAAACGAAGTCCTCCACACAAGGCAAGACCCAACCCAACATGTGCGCAAGCAATAAAACGACGACGTTGAGACCATAACGATGAATGTCCTCAACTATCGTTTCATTCGCAGCCGGTCTCAGCTTTACAAAACCTCGCTCCATCTCTTCTCACCACCACCACCACCACCGCTATCGCCACCGCCGTTAGCGATGGGTAAGAAAACCAATGCTCAGCCCAAGTCCAATCCAGACCACCCCAAAGACGAAGCCTATCTCCAGTCCGTCATCCCCAAGTGCATATCACTCTTCGAATCCATCCAGTCCCAACCCCTCTCCCATCGTCAATCCGTCTCTGGCGATCTCATCAAGTACTCTCTCTCTTACCCTATCTTCTATATACATATATTGCATATACGTATATATGAGTGTGTGTTGATTTTCAATTTCTTAATTTTGGTAGGATAACTTTGCCGGATGGGACGGTCAAAGAGTTTGGCTGCAAATGCTCTAATTTCTCAAGTGAATGGAGTTCTTTGGGACATGTCGAGGCCTCTAGAAAATGACTGAGCTCAAATTATTACATTCGACCGTGACCTTCGTTGACACCTTTTGGCACTCTAGTGCTCACATTTTAGGGCAGGTACAAGCTTTGTCATTCTGTTAATGCATTCAATGTGGTTTCATGAAAAAGTATATCTTTGGTTTGATTGGTTTTGGATTATCTTGTATTTTGTGTAGTCTCTTGAAATTGAGTTTGGTGCAATTGTGCATTGGACCGTGTACTACAAGAGGGGAGGTACTTTATATACTGAGATTATTGGAATTTTTAATTTTTTGTATTTATAGAGAGTTTAATGTGATTTCTTCTTGGTCGCATCACTCTTTAGTATAAGATAAATTGTATAATAAATTAGTTTATCAAATTATTAATAATTACTATATACTAAATCACTAATTAAGTTCAGGCAAAAAAAAAAAAAAGAAAAAAAAAGAAAAAAAAGAAAAGAAAAGTTACAATATATTTAAAGGTATTTACTAACACATAAGCCCATATTAATTTTTATTTTATTTTATTTTCTGACAAATTTATTAGAAATCATTAGAAAACCAATTTTTTGGGGTTCTGGAATTAAAACACATGTATCAGTATGTTTAAGTGAAATTGTGCGAGGTTGAAAAAAGTTTATGAGCATCCTTTAACATTATGAAACTTCTCTGTTGCATCACAACCTTTTTCTGTTATGACGGCTATTTATGTTACTAAGAATCTTTGTTAACACAAAAAGTACTAAATTAACATCATACTAACATGAAATGAACTTAGAATATAACTAAAATTTCATTTCGGTAGACCGAAATGTATAGGCAAATCATTCCGGACAACCAGTTTGGGCAATAGCCATGCTAAGATTGAGGTCACAACCAGACGACCGAAATGAAGTAGTCAAACATACGTCAGGTTATTTCGGACAACCGAAATAGGGACCTCGGTCATTTCGGTTGACCGATGTAAGTCCAGATCTGATCCAAACGGCTATTTTGCCTTGAACTCCGTGCACAACAGCTATATTTTTTAATAACTCCATCAAAACTCTATAAATAGAGTTGGAGACTTTGGGATTTTAATGTTGCTACCATAGAGAAACATCATATAGCATCCAAAGAGCTTTTGTTCTTATTTTTATACATCCTATATCATTAGAAGAGTATTGAGCTTCAATCTATTCATATATATACTCTAGAGTGAGCTAAAAGTTGTACATCAAATGTGTGAGAGATGTCTTTGTACTGAAATTCTGATACTCAAATCTATTGTAAAGCCTAAGAGAAGGTGTTCTCTTAGCAAAGGAAGAAGAAGCAAGTTAGCTTCAATTTGTAAGGGTTGGTGTGACCCAAACGAAGACTAAGAAAGGTTATCTCTTAGCAAGGTGAAGAAATGAGTTACTTCATACAAAGGTTTGCTCTTCACCCGTAAGGAGGTGTCATAGTAGATTAGGAAATCTTAAGATGGGTCTTGAGCTGAGGAGTAGGAGTTTTCGAACCTCGCTAAAATCGCCATGTGAATGTTTGCAAATCTCTCTTCCCTTATCTCCTTTACATTTATGTTATTAATTATTTATGCCTATATATTGATTATTGCATAATTGTTAGAAGGTTTTAGTAAAATTTACAAAACTGAAAATTGGCCATTGTTTGCCATAGACTCTATTCACCTCCCTCTAGAGTCAATACTTGGGCAATAATGTCTATTCATTATTGGACACAACCATTTATATGTGTTTCTTCATCACTGGACATAACCATTTATATGTGTCTATTCATCACCAGACACACCCATTGTAATAGGTTGCAATGGTTCACATTGAATAAGTTATGTTTGTTGGTTTTGAGTTGCATCTTTTCATCCCACAACCAATTAGTGATCACACCTGTTCAGTCAAAGGCATCTATTGATTACTGATTAAATAATTTTCATTCAAAAATTCTAACAAAATTAAAGATAAGGCTGGTACGAACTTGTCTCTCTTTGGACGTGCTTGGAAAAGACCACCAGTGGATATGGATTGTATCTTGGAGCCGTATTGGATTGCTATCACTCCACGTAGGGAGGCCACACGAATTTAGGTCAGTGCTCATATGCCTCTCATTATCCAGGCCAGTTCTTTCTAACTTATTTTATTATTCTCATTTTCCTTATATTATTCTATCAAATAATTTCTTATTGTTGTTGTGATAATAATATTAATTTATTCCATTATTCTTTTACTGCATGATATTTCTTTAAATTGTTATATTCATGCTATTCAAAGATGTATTATTCAGTTTAATTAAAATATTGCCATCTCATATTGTTATCTTATTCATTGATGTATTGTTCATATTGTTGATTCATGTCGTATGTGTTATAATTTACTTGCAAATTCTCTAACAATCTAAAGTCGCATGAATTTTCTGTCTTTTTGGGCATCACTTTAGATGGCATACTTTTACATTAAGAAAAAAATAATAATAATAATAATAATAATGAAAAAGGGGGAAGAATCTCAGAAATGAATTTCTTTATATATCACTGGTAGTATATTTTAACATATATTGCAATTTGTAATTTCTATTCTATTGGAAAAAAGAGACGAACAGGTTTTATAAATAAATAGATACATAATGGTGTCTTTTAGTAGCTGGTAGTCATTTTAGTGTTATCATACAAAAGTTACTTATTTGTTGCACAAGTTAATTAGAAAAGTTTAGGTCAATAGGAGTGTTATACTTTAACTCTGTAATACTTTCAATTTACTATTTTAATTTACATCTATTACAATGATCGAGTAGGTTGTTACACTGGTAAATAACCTGTTTATGATGTTTCGTGCCTGGATTTTATGAAGTTGTATACCGTGCGGTTTTGTATTTGTGAATGCAATTAAATGGAAAAGGATCCATTTCCAATTTTGAATGTCTTCATATTAATGTATAAAGGAAAATGATATAATTGATCAACTTAATAATTTGACTAAAAATTGACTTAGATACAAATATGATGTGGTTATTCTAAAGAGTCCTGCTATTTACCAACATTGGAACTAACATGATGGAAAAGTAATTGTATCCAGAAACAATAAATAGCTAACAATCTATCTCCAAAATTTTCCAATGACATATTATTCGGTGATAAATTATTTTGTGAACAATAAAATAAAATAAAATGAAGGAGATAGAAAAAAGAAATGAGAGAGAAAAGAAGGAAGTGGGGAGGGTGAATAAAAAGAAAAAAGAAAGAAAACAAAATGTGGGAAAAAAAAAATTGTGTACTGAGAATGAAAGAGAAAAAGAAAGAATGAAAAACCCAAGCGTTGGGTTATAAAAGAAAAAAAAGACCAAAAGTCTTTAATTCTAGAAGCTGAGTCCTTGAAATTAATGTTGAGGGGATGGGCTAAGCCTATAAGGGAGTTACTTATGGAAGTAACTTGTCCTTTGTGCTTGGCGATCCCATGAGAAGGTTTTTTTTTTTTTTTTTTTTTTTTTTTTCTAGTTGGTAAACACACACACTTGTCTCTTCTGAGACTTGAACCCCTGACCTCCCTTTGGAAATTAAGAGGCTGATACCACTAGGCCACTGGTCCATTGGTTCCCATGAAGAAGGTTCAATGGGTAGAAACAATCCCCACTGCGTGAACTCATATACAACACTCTATTTTGGAGGTTTCTCATTAAGATTCACTCTGTGATGACCATGTGATCTTTTCTGTGACGACCCTGGATTTTTCAACCCAGTGTATTCTATGATGACCCAAAACGAATACAAGATGCGGAATCAAAACATGAACAAGTTTACAGAGATGTACATCATCCCTAAGACACAAGAATGGCCTTCCGATGAGTCCCGTGACTCAACGGAAGCAAAACTGGAGCTAAGGCTTCAAAACCCTTTAAGGAATGAACCAAGGGTAAAATGGTCATTCCAAACTAAAATGGGAGCCACCGTACACACCATTGGAAATACAATGAAAAATCAACAAATTTAGACTCAAGAATCACTTGATTCGGAGTCCGGATGACAAAGATATGAAAATAGAACAAAACAGCGTTCTCCGATTAAAAGATACCACAACCCTATCTCACTAAAACCATCATAACTCTCCCTATGGTTGGATTTTTAGGGTGTGGTTGGTACCATTGGAAATCTGACTTCAAGCTCTTAAATTTAAGCTCAAGAATGACCTAATTTGGATCTAAAATGAGCAAGTTATGACCATTTGAAAACAGGTCATCGCTGCAACCAAACTTAGTCGGCTCAGTTGGCAACTGAGTCGGCTCTTTTAGGCCGAGAGCAACCGAGTTGGCTCTTTTGAGAATTGAGTCAGCTGGGTTGGGCCGAGAGCACCAAAAATGAATGAAATGAGGTGTGAATGAACCCAGTCGACTCTTTTAAGAACTGAGTCGGCTGAGTTGGACTGAGAGCATGCAAAATGAGAAAAAAGATGCCCAGGTGAACCCAGTCGGCTCCTTTGTGAACTGAGTCGGTTGAGTTGAAGAAAGAGTCGGCTCCCTTAGGAACCGAGTCGGTTCTTTTGGACTGAGGGCATGCTGCAACCTGCTACCTTGGAAAAAAAAAATGCAGAAAACTGAAAATGGAATGGATTTGGGATTTTTGAGGCCAAGACAACATTGTTTGGAAAAATGCAGTGAAGAAACTACCCCCAAAATCACATTTTCTATGTGACGGAGTTAAGAACAAAATTTATTTCCTGAAAGAAAATCCCAAATTGCCCTTAAACTAGATAATGCGAGAAAAATGATTCCATAGAAGGCTCATTTCACCAAGGAGAGGGTTTTTCCTAGAAACGATCATGCACGCAGACGTAACTTACCTATTAGGACGCGCTACAATGATCTATAACTTAAAAATATCACCGATGCAAAATTCGACCCCCCGATGGCCAAAAAGGCGAAAATGAACAAGAAATGGGAAATTTGAAAACTAAAATTAACAAATGACTTCAAATTACCATTTGGCCCTTAGCCACACTTCATGCATAACCATAGAGACCATATGAAAGAAAAAAAATGGAAATCCCACACCCGATGCAAACATAGTGAAGCAATGACTTGGCATTTCTCAATATTTTCATAATATTCCATGGAGTTAAAAGTTACATAGGATATAAATTAATTGTCATTGGCATCCAGCCTCATCTCATACATGTCAAATACATTACAATAGGTGTACTTATGTACACATTACATATATGGAATCAAATATACACATTTTGACAAATAAGGCTACAAGTGACATTTCAGGCCAACATTTACAAGAATTAAAACCTTTAAGTCTACAATCATCGAAGCATTGATGAATATTGCAAACCAAGTCTTCGTACCTGAACAAAACCCCCAGTAACTTCGGGGTGAGTAAACAAGTTTACTCATAGAGAATGAACATGCATAGACTCGATTTATTTAGAGATTTTTACATTAAGTTGAAACAATTCAAAAGGGACATGCCACCTAACGTCTATGTCAAAGTGAGACTTAGGGATCATCTTAAGCTACTCATGCAATTGAAATGGGACACACGACATGCAAGCATATCGGTTACAAGTGTACTAAACGAAGATGAAAACATGCGAGATAAGCATACAAAACACAGGTATACTAACGAGATTAGAAACACACAAAGCAAGTATGCAAGACACGAGTATACTAAATGGAATCTAGATACAAGAAGCAAGTGCACAGTTTCAAGTGTGCTGAATGAGGTCTAAATACTCAAAGTAAGCATAATGTCCATACAATTAAACAAGGTAGGAAATACTCCATATAACACGACAAGGTTCCTAGATCTTCAAGAGATAACACCTGAAATCTAAGGGTTCAGAGATTTTGCATGTTGATATAAATCATTACATGTGGTCCATGCCACTTAGAATCTAAGTCAAGTTACATGGATAGGATCATTCCTAAGTCACAATAGCATAAAGTAACATGAAATGAGATGACTAAGAAAATTAACAAGATTGAAACAATTCAATTAACATGACAAGGACAAGGCGTGAAGTCAATGATAATGCATAATATCTATGCAATTAAACAAGAATAGAACATTCCACACAACACAACAAGTTTAACACATGAAATCAAGAATAAGGCATAATGTCTATGCAAGTAAACAAAATTGGAACATTCCAATTAACACGAAAAAGTCTTAAATCTTCAAGGAATACAAAACTTGAAATTTAAGGAGTGAAATCACGGATGAAGCATAAAATCTATGCAATTGAAACAAGATTGGTGCATTTAATATAACATGAAAAGTTTTAAATCTTCAAAGAATAGCAACTTGAAATTTAAAGAGTGAAATCAACTAATGTGGATACTCGGATATCGCCCAGATTAAAACCGTACTCTTGGGATCACTTTAGGGCTATTAACCCATGGGTACCTTCCCCTAGTGCGCACTATAGTATAGGGAGTTCTCTATCTCCCATACTAAAACCAAGTCCTAGCCATGTCAATTCTTGATTGATATCCCAAGTTCCAAAGTCAATAAGTTGTGCAACCAAAAGCGTATCAATATACAAGAAATGCATTAACCACATTTCATGCACAACCAAGATTTTGGAAACACACAAGTCATACCCTAAGTTTTTAACTATAATGGCATGTAAAATGTCAAGAAATCATAGTGTGCATCTATATAGACTACAATCAAGATATATATAGCACATGGAATCCATTAATGTAAATATACCACAAGTATAAAATTAATGATTTAATTATTTGTTTAACAACACTTGAACAATTAAATCATTGCAATGTAAGGGTGCAAGTTCATTAACTACATTAATGAAGCCAAGTTGCAACAAGTCATGATATATGATAAAAAGACAAAAGCCCCATGAAATACAAGTGTAATTCATTAGAACACTAAGTAGAAATTAATTAACCTAATTAATTAATTTCTCTAGAAATCAAAGTTTTCAAAAAATTCTCAAGATAACATATGTGAATGTCCATTCTATGGTGATTGCAAATATCACATCACTTTCATAAAGTAAGCAAGATATCATCATGTGAAATTTAAGTAATTTAAATTAATTAAATCTCTAGATTTCAAAAGTTGTTCAAATGACTCCAAATAAATGTATAATAAGGATTAAGTCATGACCATGTCATATATCAAGTCTAAAATAGAATACAAGTAAAGTATAATTAAGTAGAATTTAAATCAAATTAAATTCATTAAATTTCTAGATTTGAAAACTCATTCAAATGGCTCCAAATAATTATATAACAAAGATCAAGTCAAAGCCAAGCCATATATCAAGTCAAAAATGAGTTATATGTAAGTTATGATACATTATTAATTTCTCAAATTAACAAGAGGCATGCATACAACTTGTGTTTCATACAAAAGTAAGTAAAATCACTTGAAAAATAAATTATAACACCCCCTACCTCACAAGAAGATTGTTCCTCTTAAATCCAAGGTAATCAAGTTCAAAATGGTAAACCCTTCTAGGGTTATGAAGAGGAGGATGAGGGGAACAAAAAGTATTCCAAACTTTATGATCTAAGGTGAGTGGAAGGGCCTCAAAAATCAAAGTCAAGGCCTAAGCATCAAGCTTCTCTAATGATAGCTAGGGTTTTCTTTACAAGAGAGGGAGATGATGAAATCAAGTGTGATAGAATGTGAGTGGAGGGAATAGAAATCCTCCACTCACTATGTGGTCTTACACCATGGTCAACACACACAAGTTTGGTCAATTGCACAAAAACCGTTCTTTAACAACATAATCCCAAAGTGGCCCAAAAATAATTGTAAGACTAAATTGTGAGCCTACACTTGTCACAAATCCATGGCTCTTTCTTAGGCTTAATCTTAAGCCTACACTTGTCAACCATCCAAGCCAACAAGTGTACTAATCCTAAGCCAACAAGTGGGTGAATCTCCACCCTCCATATGTCATCATCCAAGGCATCAAAGTGTTTCTACACAAATGTCAACAAGTGGACCAATGAAAGTGTGACACTTGTCACACTTTTCAAAAATTGTAAAAAGGTCCTTTTTGAAAATATCTTCCAAATTAAATTGCAAAATGGACACTAAGATGAAAAATAATTACTTTAAGTAATTACACAAGTAACCTCAAAAATAAGAAAGTTTCCAAAGAAAGTGTGCATCTACACCCCTAAGGAAGAAAGTGTGCAAATGGCATGCATTTCTAGGAAAATAAAAATACACGTTTCTAAGAAATCATATATCATGAGTGCATGCAAAACTGGAAGCAAAACCGAACACGAAAAGTGAGGTTGTGCCAACAAAGTGACAAACGGGAAAAAGACAAAAGGTGAATAGTGTCCAAAAAGTGAAAATGTGGAAATGACTTGATCCTTAAAGGAAGTTGTCAATTCAAATAAAAAAGTCTCGAAAACCATTTCCAAGCACTCGAGATGACACCAAGTGATGAAAAACAGAACTTGGAAAAGAAAATTAAATGGAAAAAATTTATCCGTAAAATTTGAGGAAAAGGAAAGGAAGGAAAATGACCGAGTCATTACATTTTCTTTTTTCGGGATATTTTTTTATTATTATTTATTATTTATTGTTATTTATTTAATTAATTATTTACTTGTTAATCTTTTTTCTTGTGGCCTAAGGGTTTTGTTTGCCTCGAAGTAGGTCTCTGTGTTTGGAACCGATTTCCGGCACCGTGTACATTACGTTATTTAATCTTTTACTGACCGCATAGTCTTAATTTTATTGAAAAGCATGCTCATTTAAACTAAAATAAGGATTTTGAGGGTGCTGAACCCTTTACAAACACTGTTTCTACAATTATTTATAGAAACTAACGAGTCCTAAAATAAAATACTACCTAAATTTAAAATATTGGATTACATTTAAATCACCAAAGTTACTCCAACTCATAATCGTGCTAACCCATAAATCACATGTATTCTGCCTCTTTTGTTGAAGAATTTGATGATAATATAGCCCTTACTATTATATATAAATCCAATAATTCAAATAAAACCTTATCACATAGATAAGAATTTTATCTCTTCAACAATATCTTCCACCAATATTATTTTATGCATCAATCCTCACCAAATCAAAACTTTAATCTTGACCCAAAAGGTGTCTGCACATCATCAACAAAATAGTCGCTACGAAATTTGCAAAAATAGGTATAACCACTTTCACTTCACTTTCTTTCAGTTTCATTTTTCATCATAATTTTTTGTTTAACCAAACAAACCCTAGAAGATCATGAATTTGTTTTATATACTCCTGAATTTTTGTTTAAAATAACAAAAATACGATAGAATACGAGCATTGTGATATATACAGTCAAATAATAATAATGACGTGTCCGTGTTCGACACCATGTTAGACACCGACACTCCAAGAACTCTCCTGGACACGTGTTCGACATTTCTTGAACGTGTCCATTATTTAAAATAAATTTTAGAGTAAAATACAGCCACACCCCCAGAGGTTTAGCAAAAGGATACTCAGAGAAAATTTATCTATTTTTTGGACAAAGATACCCCCTAAAGGTTCAAAAATGGACAAAGACACCCATTTACATGAAAAATTGACCAAATTACCCTTTGACAATTTAAGAGACTTTTTAACTTTACAATTTAATAAATTGGACCAATCTACCCTCATGAATAATTTATGCATAAAAAATAAATAAATAAATAAAAACTTATATTGTTCACTTTTTTATTATTATTTACTTTATAAATGTCCCAACTTCTTAAAAATATAGACATCTAAACTGATTTTTTGATTAAATACATATATTTCAAATAAATTATATTTTTTTATTACTTCTTTTCTTTTTCTTTTTTATTTTTAAATTAAGATACTTAATTCTTTCATCTAAAAAAGTTAAACCAATCTCCTTTCCTTAAAAATAAAAAATATGGTACCAGTATAACTTTATGCATCTTAAATTATATATCAAATATTATACATTTCCTAATATAAAATAAAATAGGTACCAGTATAACTTTATGCATGACTTCTTTTTTTTCTTTTTTTTTTTCCTTTTGTTTTATTATATTTTTTTTCTCCTTTTATGTTGAGAAATGCATAATATTTGATATATAATTTAAGATGAATAAAGTTATACTGATACCATATTTTTTATTTTTAAGGAAAAGAGATTGGTTTAATTTTCTTAGATGAAGGAATTAAGCATCTTAATTTAAAAATAAAAAAATAAAAAGAAAAGAAGTAATAACAAAATATAATTTATTTGAAATATATGTATTGGATCAAAAAATTATTTTAGACGTCTACATTTTTAAGTAGTTGGGACATTTATAAAGTAAATAACAAAATAAAAAATAAAAAAGTGAACAATATAAAGTTTTTTTTTTTTTTTTTTTTTTTGGTTACTTTTTTTTATGCATAAATTGTTCATAAGGGTAGATTGGTCCAATTTATTAAATTGTAAAGTTAAAAAAGTCTCCTAAATGGTCAAAAGGTAAATTGGTCAATTTCTCATGTAAAGGGTGTCTTTGTCTATTTTTGAGCCGTCAGGGGGTGTCTTTGTCCAAATAACAGATAAGTTTCATCTGAGTGTCCTTTTGTTAAACCTCAGAGAGTGTGACTACACTTTATCCTAAATTTTAATTATTTCGGATACTTCACAATAAGAATAAGGGATAATATTGTTATGAGAAAAATAATTAAAAAAATTAAAGTATATTTAATAGAATTTGTACTTTAAAGTATATTTAAAGTACATTTAACAAATCTACTCGCCAGACGTCTTTTCTCATGCATTCCTTCCAACATAATTTGTTTTAGGAAAGGTTTATCAATGAGAGTCTTTAGATATTAGGAAGCTCCCTCAAACGAATCCGAAATAATTTAGGGCTTTTAGGGGAGCCACACTTCCAGGTGCGCCACTTTGGAAAATTGGCCAACTTAAATATCAACAAAATTGAGTTTAAGATTGGAAATTTTGGCTAAAAAGGGGGAGGAAAATCAATAATGATTAGAGTAACAATTAGGAATTGATATGGGCACAAAACCTTAATTGACAAAAATAATTTTTTATTAATTTTTTTAAAAGAAACTCACACATTTACTTTGCCGAAACTTGAACACTCGTCCTTTCACTTTGAAAGAGGAGAAAATATCACTAAGTTACAACCCTAGATGGCAACTTATAAATTGGTTGAAATTAGTTTGAACTTGTGGCTCCATTTATGATGAAGTGCTGCAGTTTGAGGAGTTCTTACATATAAAGCTATTTTGAACCATTAGATGAAGTTCAATGTTCAATTTCTCAATTTTTTGTTAATTGAATCGGGATTTTATTTAAGATCAAACTAGCAATTTGACAGTGTTTATGATTTAATTAAACTAATGAATGATGATTTAAGTTCGGACAAGGATTCTTTCCAGCGCAGTAGAGATCCAGCACATAATTCAATGATTTTGATTGAATTAATAAATGGGATCCATTAGTGATGATTCAATCTTAACTACTGAATTCTGTACTGGACCTCTCCGGTGCTGGAGAGAATCCTTGTCCTATAATTTCACCTTTAGGGTGGACTCACCCTTCGGTACTTTTGTATTGCATTGACAAAAATATCACTCCCCCTCTATGTCAGGAATAAATATTGTTTGCTCCGGTTGCATAGTGTATTATACGAATGGTCCCAATGCTCGCAGGTGCAACGGAAGCAGACAAGTTTTTGTTGTATATCATACTCGGTAGCAAGGATCATGGAGAGTTCAAATTCAAAAGGACAACACGTGTTACCCAAAGAATCTCTTCAGATCGCAACCACTCTTATAAGAGCAAGCAGCTCTAAGCCAATCGTGCAGATATGACAAAAAAACGGACCACCGTAATATCTACTCAATTTCCTTTACAATTCCCTTTGCAATTCTAATTGGCTAACTTCTGCTTTACAATTCCCTTTGCAATTCTAATTTGCTAACTTGATTGGTGAAGGGTTTTTTGACATGCAGGTGCCAAACCAGTGTTGGCTGACGATTTATCTTCCCTCAAGCAGGAAACAGAGTCATTCCATATCGTTACAGAACCATTCCACAACAAATATAATGATGATGCAGGAATATCATGCCAATATGATATATTGGAAATCTTATCTATAAGTTGACTCAGCGATTATGGCAGATTTATTGGGTCTTCAATATAGGCTAATTATTAGGGATTTTATTTTTATTCTGATTTGATTTTATTTTATTTTATTCTCTTTATTTTGATTTGATTTTATTCTCTTTTCTATATTTGTAATTTTCCTCTTGTATATAATGATAGTCAGGCTCTCAAATTGAGTACGCCAATTTTACCAAGTTACTTTTTGGTATCAGAGCCTCAAACCTACGCCTCCCCCATCTCTCTCTCTTTCACCGCCTCTTTTAATATCTCTCTCTATCTCGTTACAGCCCCTTCCCTATTTTTTTTTTCACAGACCTTCTCTCTTTTTCAGGTCGCTGTTGCGACAGTCCTAGGGGGAGTCAATCTCCTCTAGGTTCGATCCCTGTAGGGGTATTCCCTTAGTCTTTTTCATGCACTAAGGGTCAGAAGACGTGTTTGTAATTTTTTGGGGCTGCCGGGATATTCGGCACCATTTTCGGATCAGACCGCCGTGTCTCCGACTTCTTGGTTTGATCACAATCAGGTCTATTCCTCCTTTATTTGAAATTATTGGTAATCTGTTGAATTGATCTATTTAATATTATGGCTGAATCAAGTAATAATAAAGAAACTCTCTTTTCGGCGCAACACACACCGGCTCAACGAGTTACTAGTGTGCTGTTGAATGGCCGTAATTTTGCATCCTGGGCTCGTTCCCTCCACCTCTATGTTGGTGGAAAAGGCAAATCAGGGTGGATTTTGGGTACTGAAAATAGGCCAGATATTAAAGATCCTAAATATGCTCAGTGGGATATGGACAATTGCACCATTTTAGGATGGATGTTTAATTCTATGGAGGAACACATTTATAATATATTCATGTTTTATGACTCTGTTAATGACTTGTGGACTGCTTTGAATCAAATGTATGCTCATTCTAGGAATAATGCTCGTATTTTTGAATTATATCAAGATATTACTAAGGCCTCGCAGGAAGGCCTGAATTTGTCTGTAACTGATTATTTTGGGTATTTGAGATCTCGTTGGGAGGAACTAGCTCAATATGAGCCTCTCAGTGAATTTCCTTCTAAGGCAGCCTCTCTTCTTGTCAAACGTCTTGATCGTCAGCATACCTATCAGTTTTTGATGGGATTACGCCCAGAATTTGAACCACTAAAGTCTCAGATCTTGAATGCATCACCAATGCCATTCCTGTTGGAAGCCTTTGCTACTGTTGATGGTGAAGCACGCAGGCACCTTTTAATTCAGCCCTCAATTGTAAAGTTACTTGAAAATATTCTTTTGGCAAAGTATATATAATCATGCCACATAAGAGCTATGTTTCAGATAATTTTATAAACATGTTATTATTTTCAATCTTTACTATTAAATTTTGTATAGCAATCCTCAACCCAATTAATAAGAAACAAGCACCACCTTTATTTTTTATTTTTAATATTATTATTGTTAACCGGACAAAACCAATCAATTAACCAGTCTCACACAGGGCAGTGGGTATTCAATTGACAATGAAACTTTTCAATTGCCTTCAATTGGGATATATACAAATTCATCTATACATATATTAAAATTTAATTAAAAAATTTTAATTATCCAACAATCATCCAATATATGTTCTCATACCAAATGAATATGTATACCCAAAATAATAAAATAATAATCTATGAAGAGCCACCTCAAATATCATGGGATGTACCATCATATGTATGCAACAGTAACTTTACAATGCTTATTTAATTACATGCTCCAGCAGTGAGCATCAAAATAAAGGCACATTCCACGAAAAGAAGAATACTTATGCATTATGCATGAATATTCGTACAAACAAGCAATAGGCAACATGGGCCCCTTAGTATTCAAATTCTATGTAATTCATGGCATATGACTTTAAACCCAAGCGAATAAAGGAAACGGAAATAGTGAACATGGCGGCAAGACCTGATTATGGTACGACTATTATGGTACAACTAAATCTTAAATTCTTTCTCCTCTTGATTTCTTTAATTAAAATTTTAAACCCTAACGTTGCTTTGATACCAATTGTTGAGTTTTAAATAAATAATCCACAGGTAGAAATCAAGAATATTACAATTAATTAAATAGAGAATTTCTCTATTAGTTCCTGTAAAACATTAGAGCGCTTTACCCCCTTCTGAGAGTTGTCGATACAATAGGACTGAATAAGGGTTTTAAAACCCTTATATATAACAACAACAGGGGAGACGGCTTCTCTACAAACAAGCATATCTAAGTCTCCCTTCCTATCATGGAAACTTAAATATCAATGTTAGAATTAAATCACACCAAATAAATTGGAAAACCACAATCCAACGGTATAAAACCATACTCCCAATTATACCACCAAATTGGAAAGTACAACCCAATCCATCAAGTATCAATAATCACATTGCAATCCTATTTTAGAAAACGTAGTACATAGGACCATAAAATAATTTTTATTATTTAAATATATATATAAAAATTCCAACAATCCTATGCACAAAATTTACCTTATTTTCAGAGGGATTAGGTCATTCTATAATCTATATAAACCATGTCATATACATTGGTTTATTCACGGCTGTTACATTATAATTCAGATATTATTCAAAGCCTTAGGAAGTTTATTTCTCTCAGAAAATCAAAATTGATTTTTCTGTTGTCTTCCTAGAACCCACATATATTCACCTAGTGAGTCTAGAGTTGTGGTGTTTGAATCCTGATCGTGATCATAAAGTTGTATTAACATCGATCAGACAAAGCAGATCTTCTTCTACATCATTCAGACAATTGAAGAACAGAAGTAAACGCAGTCACACTTTGGAAAAGTTGGAGCATTCGCGGAGTGCTGTTTGATCTACCTGCTACTCTTCTACAAATATCAAATGTGAGCCTGAGATCAAGTTGCTGTTGGACGGGGAGTCGCAAAGCCAGATGATCGTCAATGGTTGGTGTGGTGTAGAACGATAGGGTGTGAGCCAAAGTCAAAGTTCAGTATACTTTGTTCCAAGCATAGTGGATTGGTTTACTTTGGACTGCACAAGTCCACAAGGTTTTTCCCATAACAATTGACGTATTTTATCAACTAGGGTTTCCTCGCTAAAATCCTGGTATCATCTCTAACTTTATACTTTGCTTTATTTTATCTGCATGTGATTAACTATTTAATTGCTAAAATATAAAATAAGTAAAATAGTTAAGGACATATCTGTTTTACAAAATATAAAACTTTCCAATTTACATTCCGCTGCGTACGACTCACATTTACTTATGCCAAGATTTCATGTATTTTGTTTTGTTATTTTGAAGGGTTCTGATTCTTTAAATGCTCCTCCTAGACCTCTAAATTCATTTCTAGTCGTGATGCCAATTTAGTTAAGGTTATGAACTTTTTTAATTTCTCTTATATGTTAAGTTTCCATTTATTATAATGTGCGCTTAATGAATTTATAAAAAATGTAGGGTAATTCAAATCAAATGGGCAAGAAGACTTGTTGAAGTTGAAGTTGAAATTGAAGCTGAAGATGGGGGAGTGGATGTGCTTTCTAAATTTCTTTCGCTGTAGATGGATTCTTTTTAAAAAACTTGTACTACATTTGTCAAAAATTCTTAATTCTTTTTGTGTGACATTTAGTAGCTTTATCTAGACAATTTGGATTGTATCTTCATATTGGCAGGTTAACTTGTGGTTGTATAACATTTTCGCTTTTTGGTTGACATTTACTAGCCAATTTCGATAGTATTTTTCATATTGGCAGCAGGTTTAACTTGTGGTTGTACTGTGTAAAAACAATTTGGGTGGTTTTTTTATAGACTTGTGTTATATTGGGATGACATTAGTAGCCGTAAAGATTTTTTTTTCCAAAAACAATAAGGGGAAAAAAAAAAATTAAATAACCCTATACCAGCGCTCTTTTAAGAAGCGCTGGTATAAGGGGAAAAAAATAATAAAATGGCCCTTTACCAGCGCTTTTTGAAAAAACACTAGCAAATATAGAAGCGCTGGTAAATGGCTTTTACCAGCGCTTCTCCAAAAGCGCTGGTAAATACACTTTACCAGCGCTTTTGAAAAAGCGCTGGTAAAAGCCACTTACCAGCGCTTCTCCAAAAGTGCTAGTAAAGCCTTACCGATGCTGGATTTACCAGCGCTTTTAAAGAAGCACTGGTAATTGAATTACCAGCGCTTTTTAAGGCTTTTACCAGCGTTTTTGAGCGCTGGTAAAAGCCAAAACTGTTGTAGTGTGCTCAGCAGGCCTAGCTTGGAATGGGAGTGTCTATTGGGGTAAGGTAAGGGAAGTGGCCGCCAAAGAGGAAGCCAAACCGGCCTATTAAGCACAGCTAAGCTAATATGTGCCATAGGTAAGCTCTATTCAGCCCAGAGCATTAATTCCCCATAACGAATAGGCTAGCTCTATCTCTTAATTACCTATCCTATGATCGAGAAGGTCCCTTAGTTTCTCGGTCGCGAGATTGAGTTATCTTACATGAGACTCGGGATATTCCTCACTCTATGGCATGGCACCTTTAGTTCATCCATTATGCCCACCCCGTCTAGACTAGGCGCCTTTTTCTCATTATCATCTATCGCCCTATCTTTCCTCCCGACTATTCACGCATGAAGATTGTCATATGTATGCTCGACTTCGATTGTCGGTGCTATGGGTAGGAATTATGGCAGGATCAGTCACCCAGGAAAACCAATCCTCCTCCAAGAAGAATTAGGTTATGCCCCCCTTCCGATCCCTATAGAACGAAAGAGCTGCCTAGTGATCCCTAGGTTGCAGCACACCCGGTCGTTAACTCCTCGCGCTGCTGCCACCATTTCTAGGACCGACCAACGCCTCACCTGCACAGGTACTATAAACACTAAAATTTTAGTGGGCTTTGGTTTTGACAAATGGACCCATTAAATATAGGCCTAATGTTTAATTAAGTTATTTAATTGGCCCAAGCTTGGTCCACTTAAATTATTTAATTAGCCCAGCCCAGATGATTAAATGGAAAGATAATTATTCCTAATAAAATATATTTAGAATAATTATTTTTAAGGATAATTATCATACTATAACCGGCCCGACCCAGTTATGATTTTTCCTTATCAGGAGAGGACATGTGTCATCATCCTATTAATCTAAGAAGCCTACAAATAGAGGCCTGGAGAAAGGAGGAAGAAGGAAGAAGGGACAGAAATTCAGAGTCCAGAAATCCAGAGACTCAGAAATCCAAAAGGTCCAGAAATTGAGAGAATCAGAAATCTAGAGGGCCAGAAATCCAGAAGGCAAACCTAAAGGCAAAGAACACCAAGCACATCCAAAGTCGTGCCGTTCTTCACCAAATTCAACAAATCCTCTTTGAAGGCGAATAACAATAAGCACATCAAATCGTGTCATTTTTCATCCAAATTCCATGGTGATCAACAACAAGCACATCAAATCGTGCCGTTCTTCATCCAAATTCCACGGTGATCAACAATAAGCACATCAAATCGTGCCGTTTTCATCCAAATTCCACGGTGATTCATGATCAAGCTTGTGCAGCCCTTGAATCTAACCAACAACCAAAAAGGAGATCGAATCAGAGAACCTTATTCTTTATAAAGAATATTACAGAGGATTATACTCAAATTTTCCTAAATTAATAAAATATTATATTTTCTCCCAATTTTGTTCTTATTTGTAGACTATAAAATTTGTGTGTAAAGGTACCTACGTAATGTAGTGTCGATCACACATTCAACATAGCGTTTGGACTCATGCGCCTTCCAGAACCAGGGGTCTTCAAGCCTGCTGCGTACGATTAGCCAGCCTTGCAGCGGCAAAATGATTAGGCGTCCCCTCATGCTAAGGTTCCCTGCGGTCCGAACCCGGTGCCGCATTAGGTTAGGGAGCTGGGCGATAATAGCTCATCCGCATCCCAAAGCGAGCTGCCCTCCTAGGGGCGCAATACTAAGTAATCCAAGCCAACCCACATTACTGAATAATGGTGGATAATCATTCTTCTTAGAGGTACTAAATACAACTCCATGAATGTGCAAAATAGAGGTTGCATTAATGGGAAAGATTTCTGGGGAAACCGCTAAAAAAAGATTGAACATGTGGGAAAGGATACGAACGAATTCTGCTTTCATTTCCCCCATATGGAGCACTGAGTTACTTATGTGATGGTCTTCGGCAGGCAGGCTTCTAGGCGGCTAAGATAGTCAGGCTCGCTAGACCAGCAGCCAGACCAACAATGAAAGTATGGTGATTCCACACCAGGTTCCATAAAATAATGGAAAGTAGAAGGGGGATGCTAAACAAAAAAGAAGTCCATGAATCAAAAATAGAAAAAATTCCAAACCCTTTCTTCTCCTATAGAAGAGAATTCCATGAAAGATGGATTTAATAAAGTCAAGGGAGAAGTAAACGGTGGCTGAGAAATAGGAAGATAAGAACTACAGAACAAAGGTGAGTCTTATGGGTTGATCGACCGTCGAAATTCCTCGTTAGTGAAGTACGAATAGAATTCTTTGTAAATGGAGGCGGTAACCCCCCTTTGTTCAATATCTCGAATCACGTGGTTTAGGCTACCTCTAGATATATTTCGTTCAAAACTTTCTGGGATTGAGCTTACGAGTTGAATCTTTGCTTCGAGAAATTCGAAGGCTTCTTGTCGAATATCACCATAAAGCGCAACATTCGGAATTTCCCCGATTTGGGGTTCCAGCATTAGCATTAAGAATCAAAGATCTTGTAAAGATCGTTCTAGTTCCATCATATGGACTTGGAATATCTCGTTTTGGAGAGTGCGGAGTAGTGGTTCACATTCACAACAGTCCCCAAAGTTTCGCATACCAGTCATATTCACCTGGGTTGAGCTATGGTGGTAGCCCAGGGGCGAGTTGGGCTTCCAGAGCCCATATATCAGAAAAGAATTTTTTTTGTCTGCGCTTTGTGCGCGAATGTTTAATAAGGCGGCTTACACCTGAGATAAAGGTTCCAGCTCGATAAGCATGTTAATGCCAAATGAGTCCTCGGTCTAGCTTGAGCTTGATTCTAAGGACTCCACAAAAAAAATGAAACCAGAATCAAAGGTCTGGAAATAACAGCAGCCCATGAACCATTATAGTACATAATAATTTAAGATGGATATTATCCATCTTACGAAGGGTCTTACCAATAAAGTCATAATATTCAGAAGATTGGCTTTCTTCATGAGACTTTTTCATTTCCAGTATCTATAAATGAGAGCACTGTGAGCTATATCCGTTTCAACAAAGATAGTAGTCAGAATGAAAAGGTTATCTTCTTCCTTCGATCAGAATACGAATGAGATCAAAAAGGCCATTATTGGGCAAACATAATCATAGGGAAGTTGTTTCATTCAACGTCTATGCGAAGCCCTTGATGGCAACCTGAATACATGTTTTTTCCACTATAATATCACCAAAGAGGACGACATCCGCCGTGTAGTTGACTTCGCAGTTGACAAATTTGGGCCCAACCTTTAATGTTGAGGGGTAATTTGGTCCAAAAATTTTCCTCAAAAAATCATTACATAGTGTTAAGTTAAAAAAACAATACTTAGGTCCTCACTAGTGAAGATCTACACTAGGAGTGCACATGCTCCGGTTTGGATAGGATTGGGAGTTTTTTTTGGACCAAACCATTTATAACGATTCTACTATTTTTGAAATCAGACCGAACCATAATGCCCATGGAACCAAACCAAACCAAACCGCGAAAAACCGGTTTGGTTCGGTTTGGTTTGTTAATTTAAGTTGATTTCCTTTATATTTTAAATAAAAAAGAAAAAACAAAATCTCTTATTTTTCCATGTATTATATAATACATCAGGGAACTGATAGTGGCCAGATGATAATCACATATGCGTTGTCAATAATATCAGGCACCTGTGGAAGAAACAAACAGACAGTGACCAGATGACCACAAGAAAATATATATATATACAACATTCCTTGTTTACCATTTTCGAGGTATTGGGAAAAGAAAAAAAAAAAATAACTCAAAATTTTAAAAAAACAAGACAGATCAAGTACGGAATAACTAATGTTTGAAGTCCCCAGTTATCATAATTATTTCTTGCCATGGCTAAAAGTATATAGACTTAGTTCACTAATCATAATGAAGTTAAAAAGAATATTATATATATATATATATATATATATAAATTATATAACGGTTCGGTCTGGGCTGGGCTAGTCCAGCCGGAACTCAAACCAAGACCGAACCGAAAAATTACGGTTTTATAATTTTGGGTCCAGGACCGGACCAAACCATTATATAACTAGCCCAAACCACCTAGTTCAGTCCTGTCCGGTCCCGTTTTTCGATTTACCAAATTTTCTGAACACCTCTAATCTACACGAGATATGGACTAATAATAAATTGACACATTCTATTTTAATTATCAAACTATAAATGGTAATCAAATCACCATTTCTGATTTGGTAAGTGGATATATCTACCCACCATATGAAATTGATAATTAAAAATGATTTATTATTAGTCCACGTCAACAGTGAGTATGGTGTAGAGTGAGGATCTACGTATTGTTCAACTTAAAATACCCCCCTTAGTATAGTTGAGGAGGGTTTCTTGCTAAAATTATTCATTCATAAGGAGGGTTTTTTTACAAGTGAGTGATAGTCGAGAGGAGTTTTACAATTTGCCTTAAAATAAATTATCTAAAAAATAATTTAAGAAAATTATTATTTATTTGTTTTTATATATTTTAGTTAGTTGGCAAAGCTCACACACCGTCAAAGACATACCCACCGTCAAAGATATATGGTTATTCTCAAAGCAAAAACCTTTTTATTTATTATCATCATTATTGATTTATATTTTTTTTAAGGTTTCTGTAACAAGGGAAGCAACGTATCTCAAAAAAACCCTAGACCACCTATTATGCAAAATACAAGCAGCCTCGGGACAGAAACAGGACTTTACAAGCTTTACGAAAAAGGTGTAATCACAAGCTGGGAGTCAACCGTGATTGAGAAACAGTCTTTGTAGCAGTCAGCATACATCCTTTGATTCCTCTCTTTCCATAAAATAGCAATTTAACCAAATTCTCTAGGACCAATTTAGCACGTAGTATTCTGTTAGATTTTCCTCGAGGGCCATGCTCAAACAACGTTGAAAAAAGAGATGAGTACGACTCTCCACTCTCTCTCTAAAACAACACAACTAAGTATTAATCAAGCAGAGATGGTGGGATCTCTGTTGGTATTCCCTAGGACACCGTGTAAAGCGCAACTCCCCTACACAGGTCCATAAAACTGGCTTTTGCCGGCGGACATGGCTTTAAGGAATTGTTTACACCTTGATGCTTCACAAGGCACCAAGTCCAAGTGACTAACCACTTGAGGGTTGATGGTAGGATCTCTCTTCAACAAGCTCTTTGATCACCCTCAATCTTGCATTAGGCCAAAACCAGTTATAACCTTGAATTATTTCAACCACTAGCTAGCTGGATGACAGTTTCACCTTTGGCATCAGCTATAATACCAGAAGGGTGCCAAGAGTCAAACCACAAGGAAGTGTTATTGCCATCCCCAGTAAAATATCTGACATGAGGTATATGATTATGCCTCTCATCCTCAGGATCTTCTTGCAGCACCAAGACCAGTCCCCTCTAATTCTACAGCTCAAAACGCTATGGTGTTTCAGAATGTAAATCTTTGACCTACAGGGAATCTCTGCACTGATACTAGATTCATGTGATAGAATCTTTTATAACTACTAACACTCAATCATAAAGTGGAGATGGAAAGAAATCTACAAGAGTAAAAAGAAAACAAAGAATGATTATCATTTCATATACAGCTGCTACGCGCGCTCTTAACAATGCACAATCTGGACGAGGGATGATAATCAATTTTGCATCCTCAGTCCTTAATTAAAAGAAGAACTGGAAATTATTTAACAAAGACTAAAGTACATTGCTCTATTTCTCCAGCATGTGTACATGGATAGTAACTGCAATTTTTGGGTAAAAAGCACAAGAAGATGGTACAACCCAAGCAGAAAGCATTTAAGAACGGCTAAATTAGGGTACAAAAGGTCCTAAACCACAAAGGTCGAAAAGAACAAATAAATATAGAAGTACAAGTATCAGACTAACAGAGATTGAGCTAATATATATCCCCACATCTTGGGTATACGGATGACAATTAAAGGGTTAACAGTGTGAAGGAGTTCATCCACCTTGATATTATGCAACTTGGAATTCAAAGCTGAAAAGGCTAGTCCCTGCAAATGGAGGAGAAAATTTAGCCTTCAATAGTAATGACAGAACTTTACAAGCTATACATGCAAGCATGCACATGTGCACAAAATGGATGTGTGCACACATGCACAGGCATGAGTGTAAATACGCATGTGCACACACGAGCACACACACATATAAAGACACAGACCAATATATCTTCCATAAAAAAATTGGATAAGAATGAGATAAGCAAGCATGCATATTAGCTTGTTGAAAACAATTGAGAATTTAGAATATTTAATACTATATCTGTTCCTAATATCTGAAAATCCTATAGAGTCCATCTATCAGCTATGGCCTCCCTAAGAATTTCCAACGTCATTTAAGTTGTATGTGGCCAGTTATTTCCTGATTATTGCTTTACGTACCAATTTTATTTTTTCACCCAGACAATCCCACCCTCTGTACAAATATATAAAATGACAGGTAATATGATGAAACAAAAATACTAATCGGAAGAATTACACGTGAAAAGTGTAGCAAAAGCAAAAGCAAAATAAAAAGATTATTAAGGCATGCCCATGATAATTAAGAACAAAAAAAAAAAATTATTTGGAGAAAGGAAAACCATGTGAGTTGGTTGATCATATGAAATATATCGTTCCGAACATACACAAAAATTTAATAAGAAAAGCTCCAAAAGAATTGTAAAAAGATTATTACGAAATATAATGTTGAAACATACATGAAGATTTAATAAGAAAAGCTCTAAAAGGAGTCATAGAATGATAATTACCAAATAAGTACATTATGGGTATACGAGGAAATTTCTGCTCTATAAATGAAAAACAGTATGAGGTGGAAAATTTTGCAGATTTATTTTCAGGGAAGAATGTATTGCATGGCCAATGGAGTATGTTTTAGAATGCATTTACAGGTACCCTGTAATGCGTATATTCGGAAATCTCCATGAAGATACAGGTATTGAAAGTTGGAAAGAAGCACCAATGCATGATTTTAATTTCTACGGATACAAGAATAGAATCTTGATGTCCTTAACACAAAGGAGTTGGTTCTACCAGTTGATGGTGGGAAGAAACCAACACATATAAGGAAGCTGTATTGGGCATTTATCTGTCAGAAAAACACATTTGATTGTCAAGTTTCAATGGAGATGGTCAAGCAAATCCTGAATTCCTCAAGTCATGTTTTGTTGAGAGGTCTCTACCTTCAATTGGTAGAGTAGAACTGATTGTGTTAAAAATGGATAAAGAAAGCAGCTGTTATTTCGGGTAAAATGTGATGTATTAAAAATTGACTTATCCAAAAATCTAAACTGAAAGCCTTTGATGAAATCTTACTTATAAAAAAAAAAAAAAAAAACAAATATGAGTGATGATGAGCTTTTCCAAGATTTCATGTTGCTAGGTGTAGGGCTGGTTAGTAAGTTTGGATTTTGCAAGTGCATGCCTCCAATGTTGAAAGAGGAATATTTCATCCTTAGAAAAAGTGAAAAAAAAAAAAAAAAAAAAAAAAAAAAAACAAACAAACAAACAAACAATGTGCCTTGGTTGAAATTACAGAGGAAGATAATATTTCAAAAGGGATTGGTGAGTGCTTTGACTATTTTTTTTCATGAAGAGGTCAGGCAAGGATATTACAACACCATGCCAAAGCCATTCTACCACCGTGGAAAGACGCTAGCATGCAAGGACAAGGGGTTAGGGTATGATTCTACTGTTGATAACGAAAAAAATGATCATCAGAACGCATAGCAGCCACTACAATCCACTAAGTTGTGAATCTCGTAGATATTTTGTATAACCTTCAGTACGTTATTTTTCTCAATTTTTCTGTTCTTTCCTGTTTTTTTTTTTTTTTTTTTTTTTGTAACTACCACTCTACACTAATGCCTTATCTAGTATAAAGGAAGAACACTTGAAAGCAAGGTAGGAAAGGTAAAAGTAATGAAAAAAGGTACGTAAATGGAAAGAGTTCCCTTTCCCTTATTTTGTTTTGTTGAGCAGGACATATAGAGAACAAATAAAGGTTTTGTTTTTATCATTATATCCTTACATATGAACAATTGTGTTATTTCAAGGGGAAAAAGTAAAATAAGAATTTTCTAATGTAATTATTAGCCCATCCACTTATATCACAATGCACCAGTTAATAAAATTAAGGGACTCTCCAAAGTAATCTAGTGATAAGCAAATATAAGAACTACTTATGGAGTATTGATGATTGATTTCTTACCAGTACTTGATCAATCCATCCCAGCCACACGTCGCTACTTTACTTTGTTCCAATGGATGCCACTCACAACCAATGCATACTCCCTCATGACACTTGAGAGTTCTAAAAACTTTGCAACTCTTCCAATCCCAAAACCAGCATTTACCCTCACCATCTCCTGACATGACAAACCGACCATCCGGTGAAAAGTTGACTTGGCATGCATATCCAGCCGCTATGTGCCCAGCGAACCTCTTCTTCTTATTGAGCTGAAATCTTTCCCTAGTGCTGTATATAAGAATCTGATTGTCCAAACTCTGTGCTGCTAGCCAATTTGTATTCGGATGAAGAGATATGGATGGCATTGAGTGCATGTGGGGTTCACTTATATACTTTATAACCACCGGAATCCCAAATTCCCAAACTCGAAGAGATTTGTCATCACTAGAAGTAACAAATCTTCTGTTATTGTCTACAAATGTGATCGTATTAACCGCTCCCAAATGCTGATCATACTCTTGGGTAATTTGCCCACTATTCATGTCCCACTGAACAATCTTCTTATCACTCATTCCTGCTAGAAGAATGTTCTGCTTATCTTCGTCCGGGTTGAGCTTAACCACATAAGGTATCTTCCCAGTCGAGAATGTCGATATCACCTGCCCTGTTTCTGTGTCCCAGTACTTGATATTCTTATCATACCCAGCACTCAAAAACTTACTCCCATCCTTACAAAATGAAATATCTCGAACAGCCTTTCCATGCCCCATGTAAGTCCTCATACACTTGCCTGAATTACAAACATCCCAAATTTTCACCTTACTGTCCATCCCTGCAGAGAGAATCAAATGCCCATGCTTGGGGAAGAACCTGATTGCAGAAACACCCTTTGTGTGCCCACTCCACGTATGCACCAAACGCTTCGGTATATAACAATGATCGTTCGTAGCCTTGGCATCCTTAGGATGTGCAATCCACGACCTGCCCTGAAAATCCTTCTCCTCCTTCCCGTGAAAGGTAGTCTTATCTGCAACAACCTCACCCTTTTCGCCATTCTTCTGCTCACCCTTCTTCTTGGCATACTCCTCCGCATACTTCTTCTGCTCCTCCGTCAACTCTGCTTGCAAACCCTCCTTCTTCCCAGCCCAAGGACTCTTTCGATTCCTCAACAGCCACACCTCCGACGCAGGATTCTCAACCTCCTCCGAATCCACACCATCACCACCGACCGCATTCTCATCACCCTCAGTTGCCTCCTTCTTCTTCTCAAGCTTCCTCTTTTTCTGCTCGTGTTGGGGAATATTGTACACCGATATAGCGTCGTTTTGCTTCAACGCATCCAAATCGCCGACGTAATTGTTCCCCGCGGAGGCGGAGGGGTCGGCGGCGTAGCCGTATTTGTGAAAGGTATTGTACTGTTCGTCGAAGATGAAGGGTTCGATGGCGGCGTTTTCGACAAACCCTAATTTGTGGTTGCGCATGCCTTGGGCGATGCCGTCCTTAGCGTAGGGGTGGGCGGGACCGTAGATGGGAGCCCAGAGCTGGTCGTAGGTGGGGTTGAAGGCTACGACGTGGTGGGAGGGGTCGAGGGGTTTGGTTAGGGCTCGGTTGGAATTGGCGACGGTGAGGGCGAGCATGGTGTCGTCGACTTTGGGGGCGGAGGATTTGGAGGGGAGAGAGATTCGGGGAGGGGACGAGTCTGGGGATGGTGGTGATGAGTGATCGGAGGTTGTGAAATTAGGGTTACGATCGAACTCGTCGTCGGCGTCGCCTTTGTAGAATTGCTTTAGCAAATCCATGGGAGATTTCAGAGAGAGAGAGTGAGAGAGATTGGGTGTGTTCTCACGGTGTGTTTGGCATCCAGGATTTGACTTGTCTTGTTTGGAACAGTGTGATGTAACACATACGGAGTATATATTTTACAAATTCTAATTTTTTTCCAAACTGCAAATAAATCCTATTTTAACAATTCCTTTTCCAATTCTATTTTCAAATTCTAAAAAGTTTTGGTTACAAACAAAGCAGCTTACTTCAAACATGTAAGCTCCATTTGTAAACACCAGAAAATAAAAAAAAAAATTAAAAATATTGTACATCTAAATAAACATAGATATATGTTGTTCACCTGAATTCCTCTTGGCCATTTTATATTTTCTAAACAAACCTAATATATATTGTTCACCTTAATTCCTCTTGGCCCTCTTTATTATTCATATGTTATCACATAAAACTGCAATTAGAAAATTTGTATCAAGAATGATGTGATATATATATATATATATATATATATATTATGTGAAATATTTGATTCATATTAACTTTTCCAAAGTTTTGGCCCAATGGGTAATGCTACACACTTCAATGCCAAAGAAAATTACTCTATGGGCTACCATCCATTCTTCAATGGGCTTTGTTACAATTCTACTGATTTCAACAAAGGCCCATAACATGCTACTTTTAGTGTGCTAAGAGTATTTCCAACCCACCTCTTATTTGGGCTGTTAATTCAAAATATGATAGGTGGGCTTAAAACTGGGCTCTCCAATGCAATGCTATTTAGACTACTATTTTTAAACTTTGCTATTTTTTATGCCAATTGTTGCAAAACAAATAGCAATTGCTATACGTGGACTGGGGCTACAGAAAAGAAGGGACGGCTCCAATTTCGCTTGTATTTGTCTAGGGCAACAAAGAGAGAGAGAGGAGAACGGTGGCCGTCAATCCATTTCTCTTTCAGATTTCATTGTCTAAGTTTGTTGCTAAAAACCGATTTGATTTGGTTTTTCATTGCATCTTTGTGGGAGTTAAGCCAGATACGGTAAGGTTCCTAGTGTTTTTGTATTCTTTATCTCAAATTTCCTGTGTAATTCATTGTTATCGAATCTGCGAATTTTGTTGCATTGACTGGTGTTTGGATTCAGTGAGTTTAGATTTCATTTGGGTTTCAATCTTTTGGCCATATCTATGAGTTTGGATTTCATTTGGGTTTCAATCTTGTGGTCATGGACAGTAGAACAGGGTGTTGCATAAAGATGTGTTTGATTTGTTTGATGAATCTAATAATTAATTTTCTTTTATGCAACCCTTTGTAGCTTCTGTGATTGTCCACCATCATTTTTACAACTTGCAAAAGTTTTTATTTTTCAGTTTCTGAATTTATACATTTTTAATTGGTAAACCTGAGTAAAAATTGTGCATAAAAATGAACAAGAATGGATGGATTGTACAATACAAAAACCAAAATAACTTGCTCGATTATGGTAGACAGCTACCAAAAAAGAGGAAGAGTGATGTTTTCCTCAGTTTCCACGTTGGATGTTGCCAGGGCAAGAGGAACACTAAGCTGTCTAATGAGGTGATAAGGAAAAGAATGGTAATTTATTGTTTCTACAGAAGTTTTTGCGTTGGATAGTTTGATGCCTAACCATCTGTTTTGAAGTCATTGAATATTGAATTTAGAATCGTAGCCTTATTGCTTGCTTTGAAAGATTGAGATTGCTTTCTTTCTCTCCTTACGCCTCTCTCTTTATACTTCCTCTTATTCGTCTTGTTATCTTTCTTCTCTACCACTTCTACTATAACACAACTTGCTGTCTTTTTACTTTTTCCTTGGACCAAACTTGAACCATCTAAAACAATCTATAAACTCTGATTCTCTTTGCAAAGCTTTCACACATTTTATTAGTTTGATGTTGGAACTGAAGGATCCTATTTTACTCACATTAGCTATTTGATACAAATTGTTAAATAGACACTAGTAAGAAACAGCATGTTGAAAATGTGTGTCACTGAAGTGAGGATATTGATACGGATGAGTGGCATTACAAGAAAAGGAGATCTAAACAAAAAGTTGAAGGTGTCAGGAAGAGAAGAGTTCGAAAAGGACGTGATTTAAGGCCGTGATAAAGGGTATAATTGCCTTGAATTTAACAAAGCCAACTTAGGTGATGGATCCATGTACATGCCCCCAATTAATAACACTAGTTTCATGAATAGATTGATCAAGACTAAAAATCAAGAGAAGAAAATATTGAAAATAAATCCATTTGTGTTGTGTTGTATATGGAACATTTTTTTATTTTATTACAGTGGGCACAAAACCTGACGACCTGAGGTGAGCAGAAGCTTATTATGTTTAGTTTTGTACAGACATGGAAGGCTGATGATATTAAACCAAAACTTGAATGCTGATTGAAGTTTTCATAAATTGGTGCATTTTCAGGTTGACAGTTTATTGATCCTCCCCGTTCTGCTGTAGTAGGAAGAGGGTTGCTGGTAGCATTATATAACTCTACATAATACGACACATTGCAACTGGACCTGCACTATAGAAATGTGCCCTTGGTGTGTCTGCAAGGTTTCATCAATGTCTAATGGATCAGTGAAGTATTAAGATACAAGGTGTTGTGATTTACTCTACTTTATACTGTGAGAGACATCATTCCCTGAAAGGAATGTGTGTAAAAATAAGCACTATTTAAGACATAATAATTAATATAATAAAGCATGTATTAGTTCTAATTACCTTGGTGATTATTGTTTTTTATAACTACTGCTAAAAATGAATCATTCCTTGTTTACCTTGGTTTATGTATACCTGAGAAAGTAAAGGGTGAATGCTCTTGGAAATGATTAGAATTGATAGTTTACTCTCATAATTTTCTGCATAAATATTGAGTATTTTAAGATGGTTAAGGAAGTTCAAGCCGATTGACTTTGAGAATTTGTTGTTGGTTACAAATGTTGCTTATAAATCAGGTTTATTGACCTAGATTCACTTGAAATTAAGCTCGTTTCATCACCCGGCATGACCTATCTATTAATTTTGGGAATGGTAGTTGAAAAAGAATGGTGGTTGTGTCAAAAAATAGCATTTTACATTAAATACACCATTGGAGCAGAATTGCTAAAATGTAGCATTTTGACACTGTAGCGCTGTCAAAATATGGATTTGGCATCCGAATTTAGCATTTTAGCATTGGAGATGCTCTAAGTAGTGAAGTAAAATAGCTAGCAAAGAGCAAGCCCATAGTATCATACGTGCACAAGAATGTAAATGAATAGTTGATTAATACGTTCGTATGTGTATTACATGGACGGTCCTGATATGCCCAATACACGGTGAACGGGGTGCAACTAATTTTTTCTCTCATCGTACTAGTACTTCTCAAATATTTCTATGCTAGAAGCTTAAGATATGTACATGACATCAAATAGTGCATTTGGTTATGCTTAATTAGATTTTATACATTTATGCACGTTTCTTCATTTTTCTAATTTTTTTTTTTATGAAAATTAAAACGAATTTATATATATATATCAAGAAAAAGTTTCATGCACATATATATATACTTTTAATGCTTTCTATTAAATTGTTTGATTTAGATGCTAAGGCTCATGGTAGGCTTGTGTGTGTATTTTATTATTATTATTTTTTGGCTTCTTTTAGTTTCAATACTAGAGTTCTCTATCTAATTTAGGGGTAGTAAATGGGCGGGTTGGGTCGGGGTTGGATTGGGTTGAAAATGGGCAAGTTAACATGAGTCAAAACTCATATTCAACCCGTTCAGAATGGGTTGAAAATGAACGAGTTGAAAATAGGCAGGGTCAACCCGTTATGACCCGTAAACCCATTAATTATTATTTTTAATTATTTTTTAAATTTTTTATTTTAAATTTTTTTTATTAAATTTTAACATGATTTAACATATATTACATGTTTGATTATTCATTATGTGAGTCTTAAGAAAACGCAACTAAGTGGTTAAAATTTTATTTATTATTTTTTTTTAAATTAAAGAGAGAGAGAGAGAGAGAGGGAGAGGGAGAGAAGGGAGAGATTAATCTGGCGAGAAAGAGAAAGAGGAAGAGAGTGGCCTTTCTTGTGATCACCATCTCCGTCACATCTGGTAACAACATCAATTCCCCAGAAAATTTCATTTCACAACCTATTATATTCTAGCATTTTCTATTTTCTTCTCAAATTTCACCAGAAATTAAATAATAAAAAATATATATTATCATTGGTGTCTCAACCAGATTTTCTTTTTCTTTTTCTTTTTTCAGCTTTCTCATTAATCGGTGGCCCTTCATGTCTACTGGAGAAAAAGGTAATCCATTTCCTTTTTTTTTATTCCCTTTTCATTTGTTGATTTATTCTTAAATTCAGATTTTTCGATTAGAACATAACTATATATATATAGATATTGATAAAATAAATAAATAAAAAGGTAAAATTTTATTGATTTTATAAAATAGAGTATTTATTTTTAAAAAAAATTTTATTTATTTTTTATTTTTTTAATTATTTATCTTTTTTAGAAGAAGTTTATAGAGAGAAAAACTTAGAGAAAGGGGATTGATAAGAGACAAATTTAGAGAGAGAGGATTGTGAGAGAGAGAATTTTAAAGAGAGAAATGAGTTGAGTGCAATATAGAATAGATGTGTGTTGTGTGTTTATTATGTGATGGGTGAAATTTGGGTTGAATATGGTTAACCATATTCAACCTATCTTGACCCTCAAATTAAATGTAGTTCACCCATAACCATTAAAAGACGGGTGGATATGGGCGAATTAATGGTTCCTGACCTATTTTGTCACCCCTAATCAAATTGCATGATGTAGATGCAAAGGCTCACAATAAATTCAATATTAGTTCCATTAATTGAAAGTGTAATAAAAGGTATTTGATCACGACATTAAAATGTCACAAGAAGAAAATATATATATATATTAAACAAAAATAATTTTAAATTGTATTAACTTTTTCAATGTATTTATTATATGGACTCACATTAAAAAAAAAAAAAAAAAAAAAAAGGGGGATCAAATTTATTAAATACTCCATATCATATATTGGGAAGTGGGGCGAAGAGGCAGCATGGTATGTCACTAGACTCACTACGGTTATGTTTGTGATAATAAAAAGGGTTAAGTGCTTAAAACCCCCCCTAAATTATACTCTCTCCTCTCTCCCCCCCCCCATCATATTTTCTCCCCCCCCCCCCCCAATATCATATTTTTATAATTAACTCTCTGAACTATCTAAAATTTTGCAAAAATCACCCATCGATGAAATTTCAATTGATTTTTGCGGTTAAACAGGCGCGTGGTATCACATGTCAGGTCTTTAAATTTATAATAATGAAGCTACCCTTGTCAGAAAAATAAACCTAACCTACCTTCATCTAACGATAGAGGCAACTAAGTGTTGATCAGATGCCAAATCTTTTCTATTTTCGAAAGATAATATTTCGTTATTAAGGATAACGATTTCCATTGGATAAATTCCATGGGATAATGACAAATCTTATCAAGGATAAAATTTTCATAGGATAAGGATTATGATATTCCCTTATCAAGAATAAGGGAAGTGACTATAAATAGGAAGACGACTCGGGAATAAGGTACGACGAAAAAACTATTATTAAATCCTACCTTTCTTTTTAGACCTCCGATGACTAACTTGATCGTCGGAGAGCTCTTGGCAGGCACCATACCGGCGCTGTCAAGGTTCATCGATCTTCTCCTCTCTTCCTTCCAGAAAAACGGTATCGTATCGGATCGTGTGAATTTCACCCTCAACAGTTGGCGCCGTTTATGGGAACGACGATTCCCTTGAATGAATTAATTACTCAATTGGGTATATACATTTGCGGTTCGGTATGGTTACCGAAGGAACACCGTCGCAGGGATCTGGTCAAAGGGTAGAGTCGGGTGAAAACCTAAACGTCCCAAACGACCAGACACAGCTTGCAGCGTTGGAAATGTAGGTCCAAACCTGAGTCAGGGTATGGACCAGTTGATCCAGCAAAATACAACACTCCTACAATATCTTGTTCCACCGGTTTAACAAAACTTGCCACGACAAGATCTCTCAAATCCAAACTGAGGTAATGGGAATCTTGAAGAGCAGGATAATCATCCTCCCCAAAATGAGACCGAAGTGGAACAAAGCCAGGTGGGAAACCGACATAAAGAGGTGGTCCACCCATCTCTCCCACGGAGTTTCCGACCTTATGAATGCATAGCTTTCTGTCTTAAGGAAAAGACAAAGAAAGTTACCTATTTCGACCTGCAGATCGAGGATCTCAAGGGGAAAATGGAAGATGTAATGCAGGCTATGAAAGGGAAAGGTCCTGCCACCATAGATGACATGGTACAAAGGACCAACTTGCCGTTCAGCCCCGCCATTATGAAATGTCCATTGCCTAGCAAGTTCAGGATGCCTTGGTTCAAAAGCTTCGATGGGACCAAAGATCCCCTCGATCACCTGGAAACCTTTCAAGCTCTTATGCATTTGCACATCGTGCCAGATGCAATCATGTGCCGAGCTTTTCCCACTACACTTAAGGGATCGGTAAGGGTTGGTTCAACAAGTTAAAGCCAGGAACCATCAACACCTTCGAAGAACTAAGCAAGCAATTTGTGAGCCACTTCATCGCAGGTCAGAGGCATAAGAGGCCGGCCACCTATTTGCTTACCATGAAGCAACAGAAGGGTGAGTCGATCCGGGAATACATCACCCAATTCAACACAGAGATGTTGCTGGCAAAAGAGGTAGATGACAAGGTGGCTTTGACCATTTTCGTAGGAGGACTCTAAACCTCCAGATTCTTGTTCGCCTTATCCAAAGAACCTCTCACCAGCATGGCAGAGTTGTTGATCAGAGCGTAAAAACACATGAACGCTAAAGACGCCATGAATGCACGGAAGTGAAAGGAAGGAGAGGACAAGAAAAGGTTAGCCCCTCTCACCAAGGATGAAAATGATACCAGTTATAAGAGATCATTGTTCAACCAAAGCGATAGGACATATAGTGAGGAGGACTCAGATAAGTATACCGACTAACAGTTGTCTCATAGCTGGAATTAACGTTATCAAGTCATTCAAAATAAAGACTGGGGGTATGGGTGCAATTTTTCACACCCAAACACCTAAAGAGATCAATTATGGAAAGCACATAGAAAAAATCAAGAAATGAACGAGCAAATCTTTGAGATAGTAGTAATATTCAGAGTTCGATGATCTTCACCTTTGTTCAGGCTCTATTTATAAGTATTTTTTTTTAGGAATTTACATGGAGCCGTTTCTTGACTTTTATTCCCAAACGTAGGTAATTATGCCTACAGATCGTGCATTCAACATTATTGCGGGCGTTATGGAGTTTAGGCCTTGTCACTATTGGTCCTGTTCATTCTGCCTTTGTGTTAAGTAGGCCTTCCTTTGTTGGGCTTATGTTTGATTATAGGCTTCTAGCTTTTTTTCTCGGTTATGGGCTGCCTTTTGCCGCCACGTGGTGTTTTGCAATTGGTGTGATTTTTTCCCTCCACACTTTGCCCCTGATTCCTTTTTATGAATTTGATTCATATAAGGAATTGTAACCATTTTTGGGAAGTGGAGAAGTTTTCGCGGCTGTTACTGTTGATTATTACCGTTCGTGCTGTCGATTCTGGGACTTCGTGTTTGCCCTTCCGTTATCTGCCCCTTTCAGCTTATATACTGCGTTTTCGTGATTTGGGCATCTGTATCTGTGATTTTGTTCCTGAGTTTTGGCGAGAATCCGATTGCTAACTGCTTCAACATCTCATTCCATCCATCAAGGTTAGTCTTCTTCTCGTTCCATCTTTCTTACATTATGAGTCAAGAAAGTAGTGAATGAACTCATAGCGTTCACATGTCTGATTCTGAGTCGGGAACTGTGGTGGCGAGTTTAAGCGATTATGCCGAGGTCCCATTGTCCTCCCTCCAGATGTTGTAGAAAGGAAGTCCTTTTCGATTTCTCAGTTGAGAAAGAAGAATCATGTTCTTTCTGACGTTACCCTTGAGGAGTACGACCATGATTTGAACTTTAGTATAGGTGAGGGTTTGGAGGAGGGCGAAACGCTCTTCTCAGCTTTGCATTTTCCCGCCTTTCGATTCCCCTTAAATCCTTTTTACCTTCGGGTTTTGTCGGTGTTGAATTTGGCTCCTCTTTAGGTTAACCCTAATTTCTTCCGTATTCTCTCATGTCTTCTTGTTCTGAACATAGTTCGAGGTTTAACCTTGAATCTTGCTGATCTTCTGTTCTGCTACTCACTTGATAGATTGAAAGGAGGAAAGGGTAGGTTCCACCTTCATTCTAGACCGGGTAGAACTCTTTTCTCTCATCTTAATACCTCCGACAAAGAGTGGAAATACAAAATTGTTAAGGTCGGAGGGGCGTGGCGGTCTTCGTCCGTTCGGGATTTATTCGTCCGATCGAGCTTTCATACCCCATTTGTTCCCGCATTTGATGATTCGGGCGAGTCTTCTTGCTTTGTTTGTGTCGTAAAGCATTTTTGTTGTATATATGACTTCCTAGGTCACAAAACTGATTTTTTCTCTTCGAAATTTGCAAATAGTCGTCTTGCCCTATTTACAGGAAATAGTTTGGACCGACGTTCCTTCTGCCAAGATCCTTCTCTCCTCTTCTCTTCTTGAGGTGATCTCGAGAGATCCTCCAGTAATTGCTTTAAATCCTGAGGAGCCCATTGATCTTGACGCCTCCGACTCTGAGGCTATCTTATCGCCTGCCCCTCTTACCCTCTCTCAATCTGTGATAGAACTTCCTCCTCTAAAACCCCATACAACAAAGAAGGAAAGGGAGGCAGCCGCTAAGTTGTTGCAAGAAAGGAAGAACCTTCTTGTCGAGGCGAGCAGGCTTTCTCCCTCTCAAAAGCAAAAAGGGGCCCAGTCAAGGACTAAGCGTCCATCAGCGAAGGATGATTCTTCTTCGAAGCGTCCCAAGTTAATGGCTGGGGCCTTCGGAGGAAAAAAGTGCTTTGATTCCTGGCACTGCTGATGTCGCTGGGGGTGATTTCGCGAGGTCTACCGAGAAGTGGTTCCCTGAAATGATAAAGTCTGATGGGTCCCCTATCACAATTGGTGACACTGGAGCCAAAGACCCGGAGACGTTGATGGGTTTGGCTAGAGGGATGTGGCCTCCCAAAGATGAAATTTTACAACAACATATGAGTGTTGATGATCTATTGTCCCTTGCTCCCAAATCCATAATAGAGGTAACCCTTTCTTATCTCCCTGTTCTTTTTCTTTTCTTTTCTTTTCTTTTTTAATAATTCCATGTTGTCTTTACGCAGAGCTCTTTCTTGATGTTTGCTCTTATGAAGAAGCTCTCAGCTGACTCCCTTCATGCGAACCAGTCTGCTATCCTTTAGAAGAGGGTAAATGATTTTGAGGCTTCTCTCGCCGAGAAGAAGAGGGAAAAAGCTCAGCAGCTTAAGTCAATTGAGTATTTTGGCAAAGCTAGGGAGCTTGAGGACAAAGCAGCTGAGCTTGACCTACAGCTTGGGAAGGCAAACTCTGTTATTCAAACCTGTAAGGATGGGGTTTGGAGATGTTTAATTGTTTTTCCCAGATTGCGAATCTTCGCTATGCTAAAGGCTTCAGGCTTGGCTTTGCTCAGGGGCAGCTTCCTTCTGAGGAGAGAGATTATGGTGATGCTGATGAGCATGATGCTGAACAGGGGCTCTTGGTTGCGGACGAGTATGCTGAGCCTTCGGCTGGCCCTAAAGAGACAGAATTTGCTGCTCTACTGAAAGGTGAGGTGTCTGGTAAGGTTCCGCCTCTTCACCATTATCCTTCAGCTTCTCAGGGACTACCTGCCTTGTCGCTTGATACTCCTTCCTCTGTTCCAGCCAGAGTAGAGTTGGTTGATGTGTTTACCCAAAGGTTCAATGCGGAGGGTGGAGCTATACCTGATAATGATCCTACGTAGCTTCCCCCATTCTTTTTTTTTTTTTTTGAAGGTGTTGGGTATGCCCTGCCTCTTTTGTAAGAACATGGAGGTTTTCTTTTGACAATCTTTGGGATTGCTTTTGCTTACATTATTGCTTGTGATTCGATGTATTTGTCTATTTTGCAATTAACGTTCGGGCATTAGGCATTTGGGGCTTTCGCCTGTTTTACGATTGGCTCTTCGCTTATTTTGCGATTGGCTCTTCGCCTATTTCGCGATTGGCTTTTTGGGATTTAAGCGATTTATCCGGTCAAGCCCGTTCGGGGGTTAGGCTCTTGGGGCCTTCGCCTATTTTGCGATCGGCTCTTGGGGCTGTTCGGCTTTTTTGGTCTTGAGCGGTTTATCTGGACAAGCCCATTTGGGCGTTAGGCTCTTGGGGCCTTCGCCTATTTTGCAATCGGCTCTTGGGACCGTTTGGCTTTTTTGGACTTGAGCGGTTTATCCAGTCAAGCCCGTTCGGGCGTCAGGCTCTTGGGGCCTTCGCCTATTTTACGATCGGCTCTTACGGCCATTCGGCTTTTTTGGTCTTGAGCGATTTATTCGGTCAAGACCATTCGGGCGTTAGGTTGTTGCGGCCTTCTTCACGATCAACTCTTAGGGCCGTACGGCTTTTTTGGACTTGAGCGGTTTATCCGGTCAAGCCCGTTCGGGCGTTAAGCTCTTGGGGCCTTCGCCTATTTTGCGATCGGCTCTTGGGGCTGTTCAGCATTTTTGGTCTTGAGCGATTTATCCGGTCAAGCCCGTTCGAGTGTTAGGCTCTTGGGGCCTTCGTCTATTTTGCGATCGGCTTTTGGGGCCGTTCAGCTTTTTTGGACTTGAGCGGTTTTATCCGGTCAAGCCAGTTTGGGCGTTAAGCTCTTAGGGCCTTCGCCTATTTTGCGATCGACTCTTGGGGCCGTTCGTCTTTTTTGGTTTTGAGCGGTTTATCCGATCAAGCCCGTTCGGGCGTTTGGCTCTTGGGGCCTTCGCCTATTTTGCAATCGGCTCTTGGGACCATTCGGCTTTTTTGGACTTGAGCGGTTTTATCCGATCAAGCCCGTTCGGGCGTTAGGCTCTTAGGGCCTTCGCCTATTTGTAAGTCCGTCTTGAGTGTGTCATCGCGAGTTGACCCCTTTTTATTGGGCCTCCTTTTTTCTTTTTCTTTTTTTCTTTTTTTTTTGGTCAAAATGGGTGTCAGACCTTCTTTGTATGGGTGTTCCCTTGCTGACGTTTAGAATTTAAACGATTCTGTCTTATAGAAAACCGATTTTCTGTTTAAAGTGAGATAAAGATTTGAAAAGAAGTGACCTATCCCAAAAGAAAGCGGGGAAGACCCTAAATTACGGACCCCCTCTGATAATGAGCTGAGACTATCCATGGGCCTCGTAATTTAGGGCCCTCACCCGCTGATTGTATACTCGGCAGGTCATATTATAATAATAAGGGATTCTTTTCATTTTTTATCGATGTGGGACCGTACTTTCTAAAAAAGGGGAAAATATGTGGGGAGTGTATGGAAACCTCTGACAATGGGGTACTTTAGTGTCGTAAGTAGGGTCCCATTGTCAATGGGTCCCACACACTGATAGGAGGTAAGTGTGGATCCTTATAAGAAAAGGGTTAGATTCCACTTTTTGAACGATATGGGACATCGTTTCTCGTAGGTGATAAGACCTTATTTGTGGTAAGATAAAAGATAAAAAGTGTGAAGTGGAGACCCCTGATGGTGGGTCCCATTATAGGTCGCCTACTATCAGGGGGTCCACTCCACTGTTTAGATCTCGTGTTATTCCACTTTAAATAATAGTCAGAAGTTTTGTTTTTATTCGATGTGGGATATTTGAAAAAGGCTGTCAGCAGCTTTATTTATTCAAAAAGTAGAGTACTGGAAAACACTGTATGATTTACTTTATTGAAAGTACCTTTTCAGGTTCATTGCATTCTTCGGCTTGGTTATTTCGGTGCCATCCAGGTGTTGAAGTCTATAAGCTCCTTTTCCAATCACATCTGATATTCAGTATGGCCCTTCCCAGTTAGGTTCCAATTTGCTAACATACTTTTCTGATTTCAAGAACACCAGATCTCCCGGATTGAAGCTTCTCCTTCTGACCTTTTTGTTATAACTATTTGCTATCTTCTGCTGGTAGGCTGCTAGCCAGATGCCTGCGGCTTCCCTTTTTTCTTCCAATAGATCCAGACTGTATTCCAAAAGCTGATTATTTGACTCTTGGTTCCAAGCTAAGATTCGGATGGTGGGTGCTACCACTTCAGTCGGGATTACGGCCTCAGTGCCATAAGCTAGAGAGAAAGGGGTTTCACCAGTGGGACGTCTCGGGGTGGTTCTATATGCCCATAGGACATTTGGCAATTCTTCTAACCACTTCCCTTTTTTATCTTCAAGCTTCTTTTTGATGTAGGCAAAGATTATCCTGTTGGTTATCTCTGCTTGCCTATTGCCTTGGGGGTGGTATGCAGCTGATACTTTCTAGTTGATACCGTATTTGTCGAAGAAACGTTGAGTGTATTGATTATCTAGATTTGGCCCATTGTCCATGATGATGGACTTTGGGATTCCAAATCTGCATATCAGGTTGTTCCAAATGAATTTTTTCACTTGGACATTAGTCATACTTGCGTATGCCTCTGCTTCTACCCATTTAGTGAAATAATCAGTGGCTAACAAGGCGTACCTTTTCTATGATGCCGCCAATGGTAGGGGTCCTACCACGTCCATTCCCCATTGTGCGAAAAGCCATGGGCTGCTCATGGTGTGTATTTCTTCCGAGGGTAGATGGACGAGGGAGGAATACCTTTGACATTTGTCACATCTGCGAGAGTATTCTTCCGCTTCCCTTGTCATGTAAGGCCAGAAATAACCTTGAGTGAGAGCTTTATGAGCCAATGACCTGCCTCCAGAATGATTCCCGCACTCCCCTTCGTGTATCTGTTTTAGAACTTCTCGGGACTCCGTTGGGGTCAAACACTTGAGGTAGGGCCCGGAATGCGATCGCCTGAAGAGTTGTCCTCCTACCACAAAATATTTGGTAGCTTTCATCCTTAGCTGTCGGGCTGCTTCCTTAGAATTAGGGAGTTCTACTCTCTCAAGGTAAGCCAATATTGGATCTATCCAACTTAGTTCCCATGGGATGACCAGCACCTGCATTCCCCTTGTAATGCTTGGTGTATCTAGGACTTCAACGGGGACGACCCTGGTGAGTGACTCGTCCGCTATGGATACTGCATTCGCCAAACGATCAGCTATCGGGTTTTTTTCCCTAGGGATCTGCTAAAATTTGATTGTATCAAAGTACTTTGTCATTTTTTCAAACTCTTCTCAGTATGCATTCATTCTGCCCTCTCTGGTGGTGTATTCTCCCGTCACCTACCTTGTAATGAGTTGCGAATCGCTGTAGGCTTTGAGGTGCTTTACTTGGAGTTCCTTGGCCAATCTGAGCCCTGTTAACAGTGCCTCATATTCAGCTTCATTATTTGTGACTGGGAACTCTAGTTGGACTGATTGTTGGATTATGGTCCCCTCGGGGGTTCTCATCTCTATTCCTATTCCAGCTCCTTTTTAACTCGAGGAACCATCGACGTATAATTCCCAGCAAAGGCTGTTCCGTGGTTTGCTGTTCTTCCCTTGGGTCAATGTCCAAGAGAAAATCTGCAACCACTTGCCCCTTTTTTGCGGTGCGCGATTCGTACCGGATGTCAAAGGAGCTTAATTTAATTACCTATTTGTTGATCCGACCTGAGATGTCTGGTTTACTGAGAATTGCTTTGATAGGATGTATCGTGGGAACTACCATCCGATGAGCCTCAAAATAGTGTTGGAGTTTCCTTTTGGCCTGAATTAGAGCAAGGATGGATTTTTTTTCTACCATTGAGTACTGGCTTTCTGCATCGGTCATGGCCTTGCTGGAGTAAAAGACCGGGTGTTGCTTTTTTCCCACTTCTCTTACTAAGGCTGAGCTGGTTGCTGACTGAGATACTGCTAGGTAGAGGTACAATGGCTCTTCGGATTCTGAAACAAATAGAATTGGGGGACTTGTCATGTATTCCTTGAGTTTCACGAGAGCTTCTCTCTGCTCTGCCCCCCAAATATCTCCTTTTCTAGCTCTGATTGTGTCAAAAAATGGTTTGCACTTGTCTGATAGTCTGGATATAAAACAGCTAAGAGTCGCTACTCTCTCAATGAGGATTTGGACTTCCCTCATGGTTCGGGGCTCTCGACTCTGTAGCAATTTTGTCAACTGAGTAGGACTTGCCTCTATTCCCCTTTTGCTCACCAGGTGACCGAGGAACTGTCCCGAGGACACTCCGAACGAACATTTTGCTGGGTTCAACATCATTCTATGTTTCTTGAGAGTTGTAAAAACATCCTGCAGGTGTTGCCAATGATCTTTCTTAACTTTGTTTTTCACAACCATATCATCTATGTAAGCTCCGACCGTTCGGCCGATCTGTTCTTCGAACATTTTGTTAATCAGCCTCTGATAAGTTGCTCCTTCATTTTTTAACCCGAAGAACAGTAGGTCCCCCATTCGGTGATGAAATAAATCTTTTCTTCGTCCGAAGCGTTCATCGAGATTTGGTTGTAACCCGAGTAAGCATCAAAGAAAGTCGGTTTTTCATATCCAGTCGTAGTGTCTACCATCTGATCGATCTTGGGGAGTGGGAAGCTATCTTTTGGGCCCGCTTTGTTCAGGTTGGTAAAGTCAATGCATACTCGACATTTACCATTCTTTTTCTGGACAACCACCACGTTTGACAACCATTGAGGATACTGGACTTCTCTGACGAACCCTGTTTCTAAAAGTCGATTGACTTCTTCGGCAATGATTCCTTTCGAGGGCAAACCTTCTTTACTTTTGTTTCACCAGATGGTGGCTGGGGTCCATGTTCAGGCTGTGACAGGCCGTCCGTGGGTCAATTCCCGGCATGTCCCAGTGATTCCAAGCGAAAATGTCAGCGTTCTTCCTTAGGATTTCTACCAGCTCCTCCTTCTCCTGAACTGACTGGAGAGTCCCTATGTAGGTCGGCTTGCGTTCGTCCCCTGCGACTATCTACATGGCTTAAAAAGGTTCTACAGTAATATGTTCTTCTTCCGGTTCCTCCGTCTCTTTTGGAAGGGAAGAGCTCGGTAATTGCTATTTCAACAATTTTTTGCCCTTATCGGAAGGATAAACCGTAGTGTGGTAGCACTCCTTTGCTGTTACATGGTCCCCCCAGATTTCGATGACCTCTTGACCATTTAGGCTTATGCATCTCATGACTTGGTGCAGGGTTGATGGGACTCCTTCCATGCGGTGGATCTATCCTCGACCCATTACAAATTGTAGGTCGGGTGAATATCCACAATCACGAAGTTCTCTTTCAGAGATCTTTTAGTAGTAGTGACTGATAGCGTGATCACACCTGTGGGCTCCACTCTTCTTCCATCAAATCCTACCAAAGGGTTTTTAATTGGACGAATCTGGTCTACGACCAATTTTAACTAATCGAACGTCCACTTTGTCACGATATTAGCGCTACTGCCGAGGTCAATCAGTACTCGTCTGACCAGACAATTAGCCACTAGTAGACTAACTACTAATTTGTCTTCATGCGGGTGTTGCACCCTTCTAAGATCCCCTTTATGAAAAAAAACTTGTGCTGGATTTGGTTTGCAGTCGACGGTATTGATTTCCCCAATCCTCCACAGCTCATGGGCTTATTTGAGCTAGATCTTATAGGAATTTCCCGATTGCTCGTCTTCTTTCGGATGGCCATGAATTGTATTAATTACCCGGACAGGATGGCTCTCTACCGCAACTTTCAGAATTGCCCTGGCTCGATCTTGCTGCCTTTGTTGCCCCGAGGTAATCAAGTATTCAATTAACTCGCCCTTGGCTATTAACGCTTCCACCTGTCTTCTCAAGCTCCTGCAATCATTGGTCAGGTGACCAAAATCACTATGGAATGCACAGTGTTTATTCTGGTCTCTTTGCTCCATTGGCTGTCTGATTGGTGGTGGGATCTGGAAGATGTTTCTTGCCTTGGTCTCTTGTTACAGTCTGGCCAGTGTTACTTTGAGCGGCGTGACTCTTTCGGTTGTTCGAGATTTCTTTTCAAGGGCTTGTCCCTCAATAGGCTGGGGTTCCCGATGAGCCCTCGAGGTGCTCGATCGCTCCTTCAGCCGATTCTCTACTGTGACCAGTGTCGCTCTCTGCTGTCTAGTTACTTCATTTTCTTCAAGTCTGATGTAGTTTTGTGCCCGCGAATTCAGCTCCGACATGTTAGTTGGGGTCTTCTTCACCAGAGAAGAATAGAAACATGAGCCTTGCACCATGGCTATCTTGAACGCTTCTATGACTGTATCTTAATTGCAATCTGGTATGCCCGAAGACTCTATATTGAATCAGGTGAGGAAGGTTTGCAGGCCTTCTCCCTTCATCTGCCGAATCGTAAAAAGACTGGCAATGGTTTTCTTCTGTTTTTTATTTCCACAATACTGGGCAAGAACGTGACGCATAGTGACTCGAAGTTTAGGATCGACTTATACGAGCGATTCTTGAACCACTCTAGGGCAACCCCCGTCAGGCTGGATGGAAATATTTTGCACATGAATAGATTATTGTGAGCCTTTAGTGTCATTTCCTGAGTATAGTGGTTGAGGTGCTGGAGGGGATCTCCAGTCCTATTGAATTTGATAAACTTGGGCATTGTGAATTTCTTGGGTCTTGTGACCCGTTCTTTCTCATCTGTGAAAGGGGTTTTCACTATTGATGCAGTGAATTCTCTGGCCATTTCTTCAGGCGTTTGGGCCTTCAGCCCTTTGATTCGTTCGTCCATTTCTTTTAGGAGCCTGGTGATAAAGTCATTCCCCGAAGACGGCTGATCAGCTGCTGGGGTCCACACTTCTTTTCTACCTGAATCCGCGTCATCTGATGGATGGGCTTTAGTGACTCGAGGCCCCCCAATATCGGAGTTCCCCAAGGTGCGAGACTGACTTGCAGCATCGTAGATGTCCTCCAGCGTTCCATTGAGCTGTTGGCGTGGAGCCTTCTGTTGGTGAGGTGGATTATCATTGCCTGGCTCCATGGGGGGATCTTCGTTCTGACATTTGGGCCGAGGGGTTCAACTGTTCATTCCGCCGAGCGTTGCTACGGAGTCTTTCGTTTTCTCTGCGCATAGTGCTAATTTGTGCCATGCTGGTTTCTTGAGCCTGCATTAGCATATTGATTTGCTCAGCTCTAGCTTCATTTGCTTGTCACAGGAGGTCCAGTTGCGCTTGCATTTCTTCGCGTATCTTCTGCATGGTCTCCTGTTGCTACAGTTAAACAGTGTCTGACTCTGTTACCATTCTGAAGTGATGTTGTATGCAAGGGATAGGGAACAGACTTTTTGTATCGAGCTTTCCACAGACAGCGCCAAAGTGTGGGTGGAATTTTTCACACCCAAACACCTAAAGAGATCAATTATGGAGAGCACAGAGAAAAAATCAAGAAGGGAACAAGCGAATCTTTGAGATAGTAGTAATATTCAGAGTTCGATGATCTTCACCTTTGTTCAGGCTCTATTTATAAGTATTTTTGCTTAAGAATTTACATGGAGCCGTTTCTTGGCTTTTATTCCCAAACGTGGGTAATTATGCCTACAGATCGTACATTCGACATTATTGCGGGCGTTATAGAGTTTGGGCCTTGTCAAGATTGGGCCTGTTCATTTTGCCTTTGTGTTAAGTAGGCTTTCCTTCGCTAGGCTTATGTTTGATTATGGGCTTCTAGCTTTTTTTACTTGGTTGTGGACTGCCTTTTGCCGCCACGTGGTGTTTTGCGATTGGTGTGATTTTTTCCCTCCACAGCATCTCAGTTCATCATTTCACATGTTATTTCATTTTTTAATAAAGTTACCATCACCAGTGAGATGGATGACCCTTAATTTCTACGCAATAAAATATTATGTTTTCAGTTACTTACCTATGTGGTAATATCAAGCTCAAAATAATCTATTTATCTCCTTAAAGGGACCAAGGGCTAACAATACATTCTTCCCTTATTAAAGGGACAAGAAGCCGACTACTTCTTCTACACAGAAGGGTGAGATAATTAAAGCTTCCTTCATTTACTAAAAAAACGAGACGGCTACCTCCTGTATTACAAGGGATAATAGTGAGAGTCCTATATTAAAAGGACCCGAGCTTAATGAATCCCGTAATTAATATTCCCGTACTATAAGGGATAATAAATGAGTGTCCTGTGTTATAAGGACCCGGGCTGAATGAATCCCGTAATCCATATCCCCGTACTATAGGAATAGTGAATGAGTGTCTTGTATTATAAGGACCCGGGCTGAGTGAATCCCGTAATCAATATCCCCGTACTATAAGGGTCTTGTATTATAAGGATCCAGGCTGAATGATCCCCGTAATCACTATCCCCTTACTATAAGGGGTAGTAAATAAAAATCCCTTACTAAAGGGACGAGCTGAGTAAAGCTCGTAAAATTTAATTCCCTTATTAAAGGAGTGGCGACCTGAGTGAAAATCGTACAATTTATTCCCTTACCAAGGGAAGATTACCCAAGGGTACCAAAAATAGTACCCAAGGGAAGAGTATCCAAGAGTAATAAAAATAGTACCCAAGGGAAGAGTACCCAATGATACTAAAAATAGTACCCAAGGGAAGACTACCTGAGGGAAGATTACCCAAGGGAAGAGTGCTCAAGGGAACATTACCCAAGGAAAAATTACCCAAGGGTAAGGGAAAAAAAAAAAAAAAAAAAAAAAAAAAAAGGAAGAAGAAGATTACTGTTCATGTGAACAATACCGCGGGAATCGTACCTGCGGGTACTGTTCCCAAGGCAAGGAAGAAAAAAAAAGTGTAGTTACTGTTCATGTGAACAATATTCGCGGGAATTGTACCTACGGGTACTGTTCCCAGGGCAAGAGGAAAAAAAAAAAATATATATATATATATATATATATATAGTAGTTACTGTTCAATGAACAGTACCCGCACGGGAATAGTGCCGGGGGCAAAAAAAAAAAAAAATATTACATTCCCAAAGCTAGACGAGCAAGCTTGGGAATGGGAGGCAACTGATAGGGAAAAATAAACCTAACCTACCTTGACCTAACGATAGAGGCAACTAAGTGTTGATCAGATGCCAAATCTCTTCTACTTTCGAAAGATAATATTTCGTTATTAAGGATAACGATTTCCATTGGATAAATTCCATGGGATAATAACAAATCTTATCAAGGATAAGATTTTTATGGGATAACTTCCATAGGATAAGGATTATGATATTCCCTTATCAAGAATAAGGGAAATGACGATAAATAGGAAGACGACTTAGGAATAAGGTACGACGAAAAAACTATTATTAAATCCCTGCCATCTTTTTAGACTTCGAGTGACTAACTTGATCGTCGGAGAGCTCTTGGCAGGCACCACACCGGTGCTGTCAAGGTTCATCAATCTTCTCTTTTTTTCCTTACAGGAAAACGATATCGTATCGGATCGCGTAAATTTCACCCTCAACAATTACCATTATAAGCTATTAAATGTATAAAATCAAAATTCCCAAATTAATACAATTCCAGGGAAAAAAAAAAAATCAAATCAAATTGAAACCACCACCAAATTCAACCCCAAATCGTGTCTGTTGGAACCCAATATTCATTCTCTACCAAATCACCATCTCTTTTATGTATCTTCACCATTTGATTCTCTGCAAGCCACTCAACAATCACAAACCAAACCCTAAGTTTCATTCACAAACCCTAATTTTTGTTCTATAGCTCAAATTTCTTCAATTTATGGCGAGAAATGAAAGTTTTGTTGAACACTGGTTGTCAGAGGAAGTTGGGTTTCTGCAAATCGAGAAGCCAATAGGATTTCGACAGTTTGATGTGAGAGACAAAACAACCTGATAGCATCAACACGGAAGTAGGCCGAGACGTTGAACAATGAGACGAATATAAGATGAATTGGGGTATAATGCGGTAAGGGATAGTGTTGAGTAGGAGGTGGTCGTTGTTCTCATTGCCGTTGATCCTCTGTGACTGTTACCGGAGGAACGCATTGAGGTACTAATTGGTCATCTCCTCCTCCTCCTGTACTGTATTTCTTCTCACATAAACACAATCACTGCTCATTGCCGTGTTTACTTGGCATCAATGGCGGAGTAATCGACGAACAAACCAATTAATGGCTTCACTCGCACGGCACTGCCGCACTAGTCGCGTTTGGTAAATGAGATGGGGAGAGGTGTTGCGTGGTAGAATTAGGTTTTGTTGTTCTTTTTTTTTTTTTTTTTTTTTTTAGAAGGTGAGAAATTAGAATTAGGTTCAGTTGGTGATAAGGTGATGTGTTGTCCAATCCTTATTGGCCTTTAAGTTTTTTTTTTTTTACACCTCAACAACAGAAATTAATAAAGAATCCAAACAGGCCCTTCAACTAAAGGGTAAATTAGTAACTTTCTTTTTCCGGTGCCAGAGACCTAACTGTTGTACTTAAATGCAACTTTATCATAGTTCAGGGGGACATTTGTTAATTCAGGGGTGTTTTGTGCAATTGGCTGAAAGCTCGGGGGGGTTTATGCACTTTACCCTAATAAAAATAACATAACTATACATATTAGAATCAAGGGTAAAGGGCAATTAACCCCCTGAACTTTCAACAAAAAACAGAAAATCCCCCTAAACTAAGTAATGCCCCCTAAACTATTTAAAAAGTGAATTTTAAGGACAAAAGCAAAAGTTATTATCACCGGAGCTAACTGGAGATACAAAATTAATAACCGTATCCTTTCGTAGAATGACAACATTTTATTGCTTTTCTAACTGGTGTTGATGATTTGTCAAATACACTTTCAAAACCTAATAGCAGTGTGACACATCGTCCTCTTATCACAATCACCTTTTACCCAGTACTTCCTATTTTAGCGCCTAACACTCCTTTATGTACAGAACGCTCTCCCTCTCTCTACGCTCTCTTTCAGTATCCTTTCCTTGGCAGCCGATCGCAACGACTTGGCCGACCAGCTCACGACCTCACCGTTGGCCGACTCCTTATATTATGACTAGGACCTGATTTGGCTGATCAACCAAATTAATCATGAAATCAACCTCAATTAAATCATTGATAGACTGAAGCTCTAGATATTATTGTTGTTGTTACTACTTGTCCTCTCTCGGCAGCCATGGCTATTGTTTCTATATGAGTAATCCGCGCCGCCATGATTAAGCTTTCCAGATTTGGGGTTTATTTTCTTTGTATGTGGTTGATGGGTTTGCAGATTTGTTGGTTAGCCTTGACAGTTTGATTGTTTACATTGATTTGAGGATAATTTTCATGTTATGGTTCTTTTGGTGTTCTATTTTATGTTACTAATTTATTTATTTATTTATTTTTATTATTATTATTTTTTTTTTTCCTTCAGTGACTAATGATTCCGCCATTCTCATCTTCTGAAAAATTGAGCCAAAAGAATGATTGAAAGACTTAAGATATCCATTCAGATTATGTGTGTATTTATCAATTGTAAGATTTGAGGGTTTGTAACTTTATGCCCAATATAACATATACGTATTACATATAATATATATATATATATATATATATATAAATATACATGGCGATGACGATCAACAATTTGGGGTTTTCAAATTGGACCTTGTTCAATGGCTCTTATCCTTACTGCCAGGAATACTCCTCTGTAATGATTGTGCTTTATATATATATATATATATATATATATATATATATATAATGTATTGAAAATATATCTCAGGTCACGTGATAGTGAGAGGGCAGAACAGTGTCGCCTGGTCCTTTTTGGCCAAAAAATGGATATTTCATGGGGTTTAACTTAAAAATAAAAGTTCGCCCGCCGGCCGGGGGGAGGGGGGTTTGTTGGGAGAGAGAGTAAAGTTCAGGGGGTTTTGTTGCACTTAATCCTAGAATCAATCTAAATCAGGTCATTATTTATATGATTCAACATTTCAATTATTAAACAACTTATTAGAAATGCAAGACAGTCAATCAGAAATATCAAAATATAACCTCACTCTTTCCGATGCCCTCAATGTCGAGAAATATGTATTAAGATGTATGTGCAACTCGTTCCAGGGACAGGCCAGAGAAGTATGAGTAGGGAAGACTTTTAACAAAAAGAATGTTGTGGGGATAATAGTAAAATTTTTCTATAATTTCGGAAGAAGGGGACAAAATTTAAATTTTAAAGTTTATAAATAAATAAAAAAAAACAAAATCTGGTGTAAAATATAAAATGAAAAAATGTTTAATAGGAGCAATGACGCCCACTGGGCCTTCATTGAGTCCATGCCGTGATGATGAATAGAATGGACCGGATAAACTCCATTCTTTATCAAAAAATAAAAAATAAAAAAAAATTTCATATCCCACTATTGTTTATGAAATTTACAATTTTTCCGGGATCTTATCAAGTATTTTATTGAGGAAGAAATAGAATTAATAATAAAATAGATGAAATAGTGGGTTTTATTCTTTTTCATAGTAAGTGCGTAAAAGACCAACCATATATATGTGGATTAACGAGACAAGAAACCTTGTTTTATAATGCAGCAGGTGACATGCACATGCTTTCTTTTCTTTTTCTTTTTTTGTATATATTCTTTTATATACACACGCATACTTGATGCATGTACGTATTGACTATAGACTATAGTGTTTGTTTTGCTTGAAAAACCATGCTTTAGGCATGCATGAACAACATAATTTGTACCATTGTGTATTTATGGATTTCTCAATTTATTTTTTCACAGTAGCATGGGGACCAATTTTTTTTGTATGAAAAATAACATAGCTATATATATATATATATATATATATATATATATATATATTATATTTTGTTTCATCATAGACCAAAAAAAAAAAAACTAAAGAACATATTTGAAAAACTAAAAGTAAATGATTTTATATGTATAATTGAAAATTTAGAAATTCCTTACCAAAATTTATTAGGAAGAATAAACAAATAATTTGAAAGCATTATATAAAATATGAAATTCTATATGTATAGTATTCATATAATTTCAGACCTAAAGAAATAAATATTTATATTTAATATAACTAAAAGCAAAATGTATAGCATTCATATAATCTGTGACCTACAAAAATAAATATTTGCATTTAATATGTTTCATACTAACACCAAAACTGTATAATCTTTGAACTAAAGAAATAAATATTTGCATTTAATATGATTCATACTAAAAGTAAAACAAAAATAGACAAAGTAAAAGAAAACATGTAACACCCCCAACATTTTTCACGCATAAGTTGATCAGGCTTATACATGAAAAACGAGGGATATCAAAAACAATTGGCAATATACAAGCATGGAATACAAAATGATGATAATAAAAGAATTTAGACAGGAAAGGAACACTAAATAATACAACATCCATCCATCCTTTATTTAATACAGTACTCCATTACAACTTGGAAATCCTATGTCAAGGATCCCTAAATATAACCCTGAGAGTTCAACTTCAAAAGTAAATAAAAACTGAAACTGAAGTAATACATAAAACTTCTACCCTGAATTGGATCGTAAGAGTAGATGAGTTCGGATGGTGGTCCCACACTGCTAGCCTCAACCTTGGAACGGGTACTGACCGTATCCTGAAATAACAACAATGGTGGGTCAACCCCACGAGCAAGTCCTCTCTACTATGACCCAAATCAGAGAATCAAATAAATTAATCATTTATATCCGGATGAGTACTATATCTGTATACATCCTAAGGGAACCATCCAATGTATAACATGACCTCAACCAGAATAGACGGTGATCACTTAGACTCACACTAGGTGGTTAAGTGTCGCCTTTCCCTACCCGGGAAATCAGCTATTATACATGGTGCACGATACTGACAACACAGACTATAACGAACTACATAGTGATAACACCTCTCAAAGTACTGATGAATATACTGAGCATACAAATTAAGCAACACATGCCAATAATATTACTAAATATACTGAGCATGTCCATTAGGCAACACATGCCAATAATATTAAACCAGATACCCTGACAGCCACACATCTGTCTATAGCAACGAATGCATAAGGTATAAATGAGTCTAAACTTATTAGTCAGCTCACATGGTTCTATATGGCAACACATCCATATAATATAAATGCGACATAATAAACAGTCCATTTATTCCCTGAAATGCACACAGCATAATAATCATGGTTGATATATGATTAACAGTATAAATATCTCATAATATAATGAATAATTTATATGACGATAACCGTGACATTATTATATTTGAACAGTAATAATGAATACCATTTAATAACATAATAATACCATCTATAGTAATGTGGTCAAATGAGTCACATTCATATACGTACGGTAAACGGGCCAATTAAGGTTTAAATATATTAATCGGCCATAATAATACTTAACGGGTATTAAAATAATAATTTCGTGGCCCGTTAAACCCGTAAATACCAACGCAGTACCTAAAAATCCAAGTTTAAGGTTCTGGAATTTACAAAACAGGCCCTAGGGGTATTCTGGTAATTTCTAGCAGCTGACAGGGCCTCTCACGCGCCCTCACGCGCCTCCCAGAGCTTCCCACACGCGCCGCCACTTTTCTCACACGCGCACGCGCTTACACGCGCCTTCACGCGCATCTAGAACCTCCCACGCGCGCGCACGCGCTGCCACGCGCGCACTAATGCATCCTGATGACGCGGCACTTGCTGATTCGTTGGTTGCATGGTCTTGCTATGGGCGCGCTACACTGGATGAATTTACCTAATCCAAAGGTTCTTGATCCGGGTGTACTGCAGTAACATGGACTGCGATGCACCGGATCAATCAGACTCTACCAATGGCCAGGATGCACGCGCGCACTAACCTACCATGCGCCGCATCACACCGGATCACTCCGGTCATCTTCTTCACTGCCGGTGGCCGGAAACCTCGCCGGAGGCTCGCCGGAAATTGCAGAAAAGCCCCGGAAAAATCTAGAAAATTCTAGAAAAATCCCTAAAGCCTTATTTAATTATTTTCAGCTATATTTTAATTACATAGGCTAATAAATAAATAACTAACCTCTTTAATAATTAAAACACATTATTTTAATAAACTAAAAATAATTTATTGAAACTCTTAGCATGGTTTCTAGTCTCTAAAAAACCCGAAATAAATTAAATGAATAATTTATGGATTCAAAGGGGAAAAGTAGATAATAACTTACCTTTTTGGATTTAAAATAAATCCGCCGGTTGCGCGTAGTCGGGTAAATTTTTCCTACACCGGTCCAAGCTCCTTTCTTTCTTTCTCTTCCTTTCCACACTTTTACAATGGCTCACTAGAACTTATAATTTGTTTCTAACTCCCTTTCTTTCCTTCTAAGGTAGGCTAGCTAATTTATATACAAATTATATAATATAAATATTACAAATATCTATTTTTGTATTGAATTAACCACATTCCCAACCATATGGCTTTAAGTCTACCCTTACACATTAATGAAATCCTATCCTAATATCTAATTTCATCATGACATTGTGATTTAATACTATTATTATTATTATAACTATTATTATTATTATTACCAATATTATTATTAATAAACTTTTATAATAATAATAATTATTATTATTATATTATTATTATTATTATTATTATTATTAAACTATTATAATTATTATTATTATTATTACATAATAATACATTATATCATCATAATACTTTATAACACAAATAGAATACTTTAATTAACTAATATTGCTTAATTAATTATAATAATACATGCACAATTAAATGAATAAATTTACTATTTTAACATACACAATTAATTTACATGCACCATTAAATGAACTTAATATAACAATGTAGCATGCACAATAATAGGTAAAGGAATCCACACATAATTGAATTTAAATAAACTAAATTCTTTAATAAAATACGGGGTATTACAGAACATATTCTTTGATCTTGGTGATATGAGAAAAGAGTAAATTAGAATTTTTAAATTTACTTTACGTCAATTTTGACCAAATTTGAACCTTTTTTTAAATAAAAAAAATTATGCATTGAAATACACATTTTTCAAAAAGGAATGAAAAATTTATGTATTGAAATACACATTTTTCAAAAAGGAATGATGTATTGTACACATAACCTATATTACAGAGGTTTTCTGCACTTAACCCTAATATATATATCAATACATGCACACACAAAAATGCTAATTAATTTTAATGAACAATGAACAATTAAAAAATAAATCAAGTGCACAAAACATCTCTAAAATATGTTTACAGTGCATATCACACCCCTCACATGAAAAAAATATTTCTAAAGTTTTAATTTGGTGTAAATAAGTCTCTTTGACAAATTTATACACTAAGTTAACTAAATTACCATTACTAAACAGTTTTATAAAATATATAAAAATAAATAAATTTGTAAAATGACCGAAAAAAACACTATTGGAGGATGTCTATGTCGTGCAAAAAAAAAAAAATCATAAAGTTTCAATCTGGTGCAAATAGGGCCCTCTTACAAATTTAAACCCTAAGTTGACTAAATTACCCTTACTTAACCATTTTATAAAATATATAAAATAAATAATTTTATAAAATAACAAAAAATGACACTATTGGAGGACGCTGGCAATGGACAAATAAAGATAAAAATATTAAAGAAAAGTAAATATAAAAATATAAAATAATAAACAAAAATAAAGTGCAAAGAAAACAAATTTTTTCCAAACTCCGAAAATCAGTGCACATATTGGGATTTTTTTTTTTGGTTTAAAATTGTTGGTACAAAAAAGAAAAAAATAAATATAGTAAAAAAGAGTAAACTGGAATCTCAAAAAATTCAAATCCTTGTTCTACAAATTCTTAAAGTTAAAAAAAAGAAAAAAAATGTTTAGAGATATATATATATATATAGAAAAAAGTTTCAATATATATATATATATATAAGATAATGTGCACATAACACCCATATCTATGAGATTAATAGCATATATACCCCTTGGATATTTTTGAAAGAGTAAAAGGACAAAATGAGTATTACAACATTAATTTATGTCCGGATGAGTATTTTTACACAATGTAAAAAGATTAACGGTGTTTTTTGCACACTTTTTTATATATGAAGTAAAAGTGTTATTTGGAGTATATTTTAGGAGTATTTTCTGCACCATGCACATGCAAAAATGCTAATTAATTTAATGAACAATTAAGAGCCATTCCAGAGGAAGCTAGGTGTGCCTTCCCTAGTTAGCATTGATATTATGAAAATTGATTCTTAAAACCAAACAAAAACAGTCCAAATGAGACAACTTCTCACGATTTTTGTGCGATCTATGTACACTGGCTCTACAATAATGTATCAAATAATTAAAAAATAATTTATCTTGTTTGCTCTAGAATGGCTCCACTTCAGCTGAAAATTAATTTAATTACAATAGCAAATAATTTAATTAAAAAACAATTTATCAAATAATTTAAATTAAAAATAATTTATTAAATGACGTGAGACCCATGGTTGATATTGAGTCTTCTATCGTGTTTGCGTGGCTTCGTCAACTCGAAAAACATGTTTCTTTGGAGAAACATAGTCATCATTAATTATAATATTATTTTTTATTTTTTTATTATTATTTTTTTAAATCCGAATGAAGTCGGCTATGTCTATATTCTTTTTCTATCGAAAGTCATTTATCATACCCAGATTAAGTACAATCGTATAAGAACAACATAAAAAAGGCCATGAAATTGTGTAAAGTACTTGTAGGAGATATTCAAGATTTGCCCATACTTGTTTGATGTTGTCAACTCTACTTCTTGTTTCTTACTATTGTACAATGTAATGACGCCCATGCTTACCAATTATTATTACAATTTGCAAAAGTCATTGGAATAATAATAATAATAATAATAATAACAATAACAATAACACCACCAACATATAATAATTGTATAAAAACTAAGGGTTAATTACAATGACACTCCCTAAAGTTTGCTATAATGACAGCTATATACGAGTTAGACCAATTTTGAATGATGACACTCCTTTAAGTTTGATAAAGTTAATAAAGACACCCCTTGTTAGAATTTTTGATTCAGACAGACCCTTAAAAGATGAGAAAAGACTAGATTGCCCTTCAATAAAATATTAATTTTTGATTTAAAATATCCAAATCTTCCAAATGACAGAATTACCCGTATTAATTCTAATTTTATCTCTCTATCCTCTCTCACTGAAAATCCAGAAATTTTGCCCCAAAAACCACCACCACTTCCACCTTCACCAAAAAAATGAAACAGAGAAATTGCAAATGGGTTTAGTGAGAATTATTGCATATTATTAATTTTTTTTTTTATAAGTAATAATCAATGTTTTCTCTGTGCCTATCCAATGTGTTTCTTTAATTTTGTGGGCAAAAAAATATATATATATTTCTTGAAAGAATGAACAGGGGCGATAGTGGTAGAGAGAGTGGAGGCAGTGCTGGCCCTTCGTCAAAGCATCCACTGGCCGTGGAGACTCGGCGGCGAGCTTGCGAGCAAGATGGAGAGCTCGGTTGTGGATGAACTGCGGCAAAGCGGTGACAGACTAGTTGTGACGGCTTGATGGAGCCGATAGAAACGAGCTGGTTAACTGCGGCGGTGAGCGATGAGGGACTCTCGGCTTTGATGATGTCCACCGGCGGGCAAGGAGAACTCAATTGTGGATATCTGCGACCGGCGATGAGAGCGACGGCGAGCTCGGCCAATGGCTGTGGATCGGTGAGACAGATCCGGATGTCCACTGGCAGGGACTCTCGGCTTTGTTGATGTCCACCGGCGGGCAAGGAGAACTCGACTATGATCTGCGACTGGCGATGAGAACGACGGCAAGCTCGGTTGGTGGCTGTGGACCGGTAAGACAGATCCGGCGAGGGAGGTGGAGCTCGGCTGTGGTTGGCGACGGTGCTGCGATGCTTTTTTGTTGGACTTGGATATATATATATGATGGTGTATATATATAAGGGCAAAAATAGCTTTTCATAAGTTATGATATTTTGCCACAAAAATGAATTAAACATTGAAGGGCAATTTCATCTTTTCCAACATTTTAAGGGCTTGTTTGGATCAAAATTCTCACAGGGGTGGTCATTATTCAAAAAACGGCTAAGTTATATATAACTATCAATATGTCAAACCTCAGGGGGTGTCGTTAGTAATTATTATCAGCAAAGTAAAACTCTGGTTTGGCAAAGTAACATCAATGAACGTTTAACTTTGAAGTTTGTATAAGTTTACCGTCATCGTAACTTTAAAACTCATAATATCATTGAATAGTATTGAACTTAACATATAACTTTTAATATCGTGTAATATGTAATAGCTCGTCCAACTCACATCACACCCACCTAAAGAGGTCGTGACAATTGAATTGATGTTTTGAATTTAAAATAAAATAAAATAAAAAAAAATTAATTCAAAGTTATAACTAAATTTCATTGGATTCTAAATTCAAACCACAATAGATTAAGTCCAAAACATATACTTCTTCTCTCTCAAAATTTTCCTTTACCCCTTTGGTCCCGACCAAAGTGACAAATTGCTCCCAAGTCCACCTAAAGAGTCTCACATGTCAAATAGTGCCGGCCACGTATGCTTTCTTGTTTTTCATGCATTTGCTCATAGGGTTAAAAAGGGGCTTTTATTTTTTTTTATTTTTTTTTTTTTGAATATGAATTTTTTAGTAAAGAAACATAACCCATTTATTATATATTGAACTTTATCTACTAATTTTATTTTTTATTTTTTAATTTGAAGAAACCAAAAAGTTATGTCCATGAATTTAATCTCAATATTATTTAATTTGGGCCCTCTTAGAGACTTGAAATTCCTAAGATGGCTAATTATTATAAAATGACATTAAGACAAGACAGAAATGTCCACCCACTCATTAACCAAAAAGTTACCACATGGTTTTTTGCTCCTACCCCCTACTAAACTTTACAGTTGTTAAAAAATATATATATATTTGTTAATTTACTAAAATTATGGTAACCCAAAAACTGAAATTTAAATAATAATAATAAAATAAGAAACAGTGGCCCAGTAACAGCTGGCTCATGGCCTATATTGCCCACACATTAATTAAAGCAGCACAAATTTGCTTGTCCTAGGACCACCTAATTGTTGTCCCATAGTCTTGTATACGTGGATACCTATTTGGTTTATGCCCAAAACCAAAAATATAAATAAAATAAATATTATATGGAGTACATTTCTCTAACCCTTGTATTGACACTATTCTCATTGTATTTTGCGACTTCAAAAAAATCCAATCAATATATATATATAGTGGGGGAGATGAACACTTCTCTTAAACTAACATAAGTTTTATTAGTATTTTTTTTAATTAGGTTTTTATTTATTTTTATTTTGTAATTATTAGAGAGATTTCAGTTTTAGGTAATTTATTTATATTTATATATATTTTTATTTGGTTTCTTTATATTATTAGTTTTCTTTGCAGTTTTAAATTTTTTTTTTTTTATTATAATAAATATGTATGTATTGCAAGAGCATAATTTTTTTTATAATTATTATAAATATGCATGTAATGCAAGAGGAGAATTTTTACGTAAGGCTCCGTTTGTTTGGACAAAATATATATATATTTTTTATTTTCTAGTATTTGGTTGTCGTTTGGTAGGATTCTAAAATGTGAGAAAATTAAATTCTTACACTTGACATTATTTTAACATCATATTTTTTATTCCTCAATGAGTATATTTTATACAAGTGCAAAATTTTAGTAACATTATAGATAATAGAGGTATTTCTAGGGTTTGAAATACCCTTTTGCTCAACAATTGATTAGGAGGAGCCAATAAATAAAAACATTCACTAAACTTGTGGACAAAACTATAACTAAATTTTGAACTAAAAAACGGTAGCTTTAACATATATGAACATAAATGCAATTTTAAAAGGTAACTTAATTGAGTTTTGATTTGGGGTCGAACCCATGGCTCAGTTGTCCCAAACCAACTCACAAATGGCCCTAGACTCAATCAGCAATGGTCCAAGTCATGTCATTCTCGAAGATCCAATGGCACACCTCAATCTTCCCCGGACCCGAACCCAATGCTGCGAAAGCTCCATGACCCGAGCTCCAATCCGTTGTATCCAAGTGACAAATAGAAACCCCACGATTGATCTTGGCCTTGGTTTTCGGATCCAATAGATCCGCTTCGTAGACCCGAACCTTGGGAACCGAGTGGCAATAATAGAGTAGGTAAGGGAATAGGCTCTGGTGACAAGACACCGATTTCGTGACTTTGCCGCCGTTAATTCCTTTGACGGATCCGATCATCACATTCCGAGTTGACCCATTAGTGTTTTGGGTGGTTCGAACCTCCACGTTCCGACCCAAAACCGAGGTGGCGAAATCAATCATGTCCTCGACAGACCCGACACACCGCTTGGTCTCACCCGGGCTTGGAGCCCTCTCGCACTCGCTCAACCCGTCCGCGAGTATACTCTCCATGCTCGAGTTATCACCGGCGTGAAAGATTTGCTTCAACTCAGTGAGCTTCGAAGTGGAAAAGGGCAATTTCGATGAAATGACCCGGGGCAAAAACGACCTCACAGGCATTTTATCGCGAATGTCAGGCATAGGCATCACAGTCCCACTCTTCAGCATTCTCTCCCGGAAAAATTTGCCCGGCTCCACCCATCTATTTACGGGTTTGCCATCGGTCGCCATTGAAGCCAACACTTCAGAGCTCTGATTAATGTATCTACCAAAAGTGACACCCTTTTTGGCGTAGTCTTTGAAGGTATTGTTGACTCCATAGATTTTGAACCCGACGGTCTGACCCTTAGCCCCATTTCCGTACCCAGTGAACTTGTCCGTACCTTCGTTGAAGGATTGACCGTAATTCAAGAAATTGACCTTCTCTGAGTTCGAATTCTTGGCATAAGATTGGAAAGAATCGTCCCCAGTATTGGACTGATCTCTGTAATTCTTGAATGTATCAATGGCGGCATTGCCACCATCACCGTAATTCTTGAAATTGTTTTGTGGGTTATTGCCCATAGACGCATAAGAGGTGAAGGTGTCACCCACGCTATTCCCAGTCTCGCCATAGCCAGTGAAGCTCGAACCCATGACATTCGAATTCTTTCCGTAGCCAGTGAACTCGTTGCCGGCGGCATTGCCGTTCTTGCCGTAGCTCGAGAACGACTCTGCGCCGGAATTGCTGTCTTCGGTGTAGCTGGTGAACGATTGTTTCCGGCCATTGCTGTCGTCGGAGTAGCTGGTGAACCGGAGGTTGGGGACGTTGACGAAGTGGTTGTAGTTCTTGAATTCGCCGGCGCCGCCGGTGGCGGCGGCACCGTACGTGTTGAAGCTCTGGTCGACGACGTTGCCATCAGGGGCATAATGGGAAAACTTGTCGCCGTGACCCACCGAGTCGCGGCTGTACCTCCTGAACGAGTCGACCGGGAGGTTGTCGTTGTCCGAGTAGTTCTTGAACGAGTCGAACCCGCCGGGTCGACTCGTTCCGTAATTGGTAAAGTTCTTGCTGTGGTACGAGGCGAAGTTGACGTTCTGGTCGTGCTTTTCGAGGCTCGCCAATAAATCGGGGAAGCAGAGCAGTTTCGCCGAGGAACAGAACGAGGACAGCTGCGCGGAGAGGCCGTTGTGATCGGCGAGTCTGGAAAAAGTCGCCAATTCCACGGCGCTCAATGGGGAGGCCTTGTTGAGAAGGAACTCAGATTTGGGCAAGTCGTTGGAGATTTGATTCTTCCAATAACGAATCAGAGACGCTCTTGGTGTGAATGGGTTCACTCCCGCCAATGGGTCGCCGGAATTATCTCCGGCTCCGGCCACACATACCTGCATTGCCAAAAAAAAAAAAAAAAAAAAAAACATAAATATTCACTTTGTATGTATCTATGTGTTTATAACATGGTAATAAAAAAGAAAGTAGATAGTGAGTATGTAGATATTTATAAAACACATAGAGATAGAGATTTATATGTGTGTGTGTGTATATATATATATATGTCAAATTTGTATAGAAACTTACATTGAATAGGCACAAGAAGAAGAAGAGATTCAAAAGAGAAGTCACATGCTTGAGATTGTGCATTTTTTTTTAAGTGATGAAGAGGCAGAGAAGAGTGAGAATGTTGGTGAGTTTGTTGAGGGGTTTGTGGCAGAAATTTATAGTAATAGTTTAGGGAGAGAGTGGTGGCAAATAGGGTTCGGTTTTTTATTTTTAGTAACTGTAATAAAATAAATATGTTGTTTTGGGAAAGCAAGTCACACACATGGGAAGTCTAAAGAGAGTGTGAGATGGAAATAGCAACAAGACAAAAAGAAAAACAAGTTTGGTTGAGAAGAAAAAAAAAATAAAAAAGGAAGCAAAAATTATTTTCAATTTTTTATATTTTTTTTATAATTTTCCTAAAAATATTTTATAGTAATCAAATACTCAATAGGAATTTTATTTTTGAGAACAGAGTAAGTTTCTTTTATTCATTTTCCTTTTTCTTTTCTTTTTTTGTAATCAAATACTCAATAGGAATTTTATTTTTGAGAGCAGGGTTCATCTTCGAAGTAAGTTTCTTTTATTACTTTCCCTTTTTTTCTATTTTCTTTTTCTTTCTTTTTTTTAATAGTATTAAATTCCATCTAACCAATGGAAGCAACCCAAGTTAATATAGAGTGAAATACTATAGCAATTGTTTTAGTTTTTATTTTTGTATATTAGTTATAAGAAAATATATGTGGTTACCAATTATGGTGCCAATTATGGTGCATTCTAGACCACATATATTTTAATATTGTATGCAATGCATGGGATTGCATTCTAGACTATGTTGTATGCAATTCATAGAATTACAACTAATTATTATGCATCCTATAACAGATGACCTCTTGGTGGAAGAAAAATATATATCTTTTCAAGTAAAATATTATTTTTTATTTTTTGTTTTTGACAAATGTTTAAATCAAGTCAAATCGAGAATAATGTGTAAAATATTTTGTCAAAAATTGTTGAATAAGTTATTTTTATTAAATTTTAATATTTTTATTCTTTATAAATATTTTACGACAATCAACCACCACAAAATACAAAAAATATTTTAAAAAACTTTAGTACAATGACCATTGGACATTATTATCATATATTTTTCCTAGTAATTATGATTTTTTAAAAAAATAAATAAATAAAAGATTTTAGGAAAAATAGTTTCTTGCACTTAATATTCCCTTATTTGTGATATCAATCAAATGTATCATGTCACATCAATAAAAGTGTGTAATTTTAGTGGGGTCGGTTAATATTTAACAAGTTTGTCATACCATATCATTATTAAGTTTTTCTCCTCAATGAGAGTAGGTGTTCGTGCATGCATCCATTGATAAGGTGGACGAACATAAAAGTAATACAATTATAACGAGAGCATCACAAGTACGAGTGACAAAAATAATTATAATTTTTTGTTAAAATTTTGTTTAAACTTTTATGCATTTGTTAGTAAGAGTTGAGATTGAAGTCCAGAATTGTGAGTAAGGTGGGCCCTAAAGTAAAAGACAGAGAGAGCACATGAACAAAAAGGCGGGGAGGCTTGGGGAGGCACTGAGTGACAAGTAGATCTCGCCCCAAAGCCGCGTAATGCATACGTGTCAGATAGTGATTGGGCATCCGTGGCTCTACAACTGGATTGGCTACGCGTTTAGCCGCTAATAATAGTAACGCGCATTTGGTTTTTTTTATGCTGCAAAGTTTTGCGAAGCTTTTTGTGAATTTTCTCACCCTCTTTCTTTCTTTCCAAACATTCCACAATTTGATTATTGTTGTGGAATCTCACTTACCAGAAAACATTGCAATATTGCGACAAGATCAACCTGTACCATCACCAACCGTGACAAAAGCTCGTGATCATGGCAAATTTATGAAATTTCCACAAGCCTGTGAGGGTATTTCTGGAATTATATGGTACATTATATATATACACACACATAGGGTCTTAAATTCACCAAAAGAATTAAAAACTTAGATTCGGCCTTGAAATGCAATCTGAATAAATAGATTTATGTGCTTCAACAATAATGGGTAGCTTTTACATTCATTGACATTATGTCTGAAATTTATACCACAAGATTTTATCAAATTTGAATTATTCAGTTATATACATATTATGGGTGGTGATTATGGCATTAAAAATGTTCTCAAAGCCGATTTTACATTGGTGCATTCAAATTCATTCAATACCACATAATTAATATTAACATCTCCGTTTGGGAGATTTAATAAGAATATTACAGGTAGTGACGAATTCAAAAGTTTGTTTCAGTGGAGCGTTTCTAAACAATAATGAGGGCATTAGTGAGAGGAAAAAAAAGAAGAAAAAATTAGGACAAAGGATAAAGTTATGGGGGTATTTATATAATTATGCAAGTTTTTTTTAAGATAAAAATAGAAAAATTTAAAATTTAAGTAGGGGTAGAGGGTAGAGTAATGGGGGCATTTATATAATTACCTAAGATTTTCTAAGTATAATGATCCGTCCCTTGCAGGGTGTTTGCAAATTTTTACTTTAGTACCATCCTATGATATAATTTTTTGCACAAAGTAAGATGGCTTTAAAATACATGTGTTATGTTTGGGTGTACGGAATTAACAATTTAAATTTAAAATTGAAAATTTTAATTCTAAATTCTAAAGTGAGGGTTTGAAGCTCCCAAACACGACAATAGACAATATATGTGGGGGTTAAACTCACGCAATTTTGGACTGCCTTGATTTGTGCCACGGAACGGTTGCAAGAAAAGGATGATTGCTCTCACACCATAAGTATGAAATGTTTCATATAACATTTTGTTTGGATATAAAATATTTTTTAAAAATATATATTTTATATTTATTTTTTAGTGTTTGGTTGTCTTAAAATATTTACAAAGAAAAATTACTTAAATTAATAAAAATAATTTACCCATTAATATACAACAAATTATTTTACATGCTTAGTTCGATAGACTCGACTTCGACACTTATATCTTTGCTAAACACCAAAAAATAAAAACTAAAAAGATACACCTTACATAAAAATATATATATTTTTTGAAGAAAATACTTTACGTGTAAATCTGGAACCTCTATGTTACCGGGAAAAAAAAGAAGAGAAACATTGTAACCTATCAAAATGTTATTACCTGACTGCTCCAAACTACGAAATTAATTATAAACTAAACTATGGGGTTTGAATTTGGGAAAAATACAAAAAGAAAAAAGGAAAAGAAAAAAGTATGCATTGAATATGTCAAAAGTTAGATCTATTCCTTCTTCACGTATTTAAGAACTTTTCACATCGGGGCAAGAACAATGAAATGAATGACTATTATTATTAATAAAGAATGGGTGATGTTATTGTTTCTTCCTATTAAATTATACTGTAGTTATGAATGATGAAAAGGATATGATGACTCATCATAAAAATGAGAGTGTGACACCATGAAACATGTGTTAAATTTTTATTTTTATTTTTATTTTGAATATATAGAATAGTGGAATCCGAATATCATTAATAAAAATTAATAAAATTCAACCCGATTTAACAGTTATAAGAATCAACCAAAATCAATTTAACTCAATTTAACTTAGGTTAAACATACCAATAAGCGAAGGAAAAAAAACTTAAAAAGATTTCTCTAGTAACGCCGACCGAATCGGGAAGGGCCCAACTTGAAAATTGGGCAGCTCCACCTCCCAGTCTCAAACCCTTCTGTCTGTGAACTGCTTAAGCTGCTCAAGTGGCTTGAACAGGTTGCCGCATGCTGACCGGGAGATGGACTAGAAACGACCCCTTCGGAACTATGTCTTGTGAACTATTTCATTTTACATGAATTCTCTCTCATCATTCACACATTAAAGTACCAACTAAATTCAATTCAACAAATCTTGTCAGCTATTTCGTTTCAGTTACATGAATTCGCTGTTGACAATCTAAGTTAATGAATTTTGGTCACTCTAGTTATCATGAAAAATTACCAATGTGTATACAAACAAAAATAAACTAATAGCCACGCGTTTTTGAACCAAACTTATGTGGAATTTGTGGACAGGTATAGTGGATAGGGATGACCAGAGAACATATGGGGATACACAAGATGACAATAATTGGAAGAAAAGGAATAAGACAGCTTTCTTTCTTATGAACAGTGAATATTCACAGGCTGATTTGTGCCCACTGATCTCTCTGTGCTTCCCCCACTTATTTTGGAGTCATCGACTGTTGAATACATCCAAGGTTTCGTTTCTCTGGTCACTTGGCCGGGTGCCTCGTAAAGTATCATGTTTAAAATTCGATTTCCTTCGAGAGTAAATAATTCTTTGAGATTACGCTCACAGTTTACTAACCCATGTGGATGGAAGGAACGCTTACATAGTGTCTCGTATGAACAAGAGATTTAAGGAGAGTACCAAAACGGCTTACTAGTTGAGCAAGTTGGTGGAGGCTTCATACATTTGTGTAAGAAACAACTCTCCAATTCTTTAATTAATTTTCCTTTTCCATTTTCCATGCTAAGATTGTTCAAGCGATTCCTTGGGATCACACTCCAAGTGAAAGCCCGAGTTTTACGAACCTGTGTAGAAGCAGAAAACACTTTACACATTGTCATGCATGGACCAGAGATTTAAGGAGAATACCAAGATTACTAGTTGAGCAAAGTGGTGGAGGCTTCATACATTTGTGTAAGAAAAAACTCCAATTCTTTTAATTAATTTTCCTTTTCCATTTTTCATGCTATGATTAATTGTTTAAATTTTTTTGAATTCATCATGTATTTGATTGTGGTCAAATAAATGCTTCTGACATCATCATCTATTCATGGACAATTTCAATAGAGTTGGTAAGACAAAATCTGAGCTTCCTACACACGGATCATTGAAATAATTGTCTGCTAGACTTAAATTTTAGAACCAGAACTACTTCATTAGTTTTTGTGCTTCTCTGAAAAATCCCTAAATGTTAGTAACAGAGCTGATAAGTTCATTAAATTTTCTGATTTATGGTGTTTTGCCAACCATACATTTTAGTTGGCTGTTCTTTTAAGAAGAGACATATAACGTACTTTATAGGAGGTATTGAATGAAGATACTCAAATATATGCTACATATAACTACTGTCGTTACTTCCACATTGTATAATAATGCTTTTTGGTAAAAAGACGTGCAATTTTTTATTACAAAATTAGCCGTTAACATTTTTCAGGACTTACGTTGTTGATTAGGATTTCAAAATTCAAAGATAAATTTGAAAAGTCTCAACTTTTTTGGATTGCGTTTTCAAATAAAACACCTACTTTTGAAACATTCTGAAAAGAAAATCACCATCATTTTAGGACGAAGATGATGATATTAGGTAATAACAATTTTTTTTAAAAGGCTTAGACAAATCATGCGTAGAGTTTAATATGTACCAAAAGTTAACCGTCTACTGGTTCCTTATCACATTTAATAATGGAAGGTGGATGGTTAAGATGGTTGTATGAATAAGTGAGGTGAACTTATAGTTTTCGAGAATAAATAAATAATGTACGATAATTTTCAAGGAGAACACTTATTTTTTAGACATTCTAAATAGAAAATCACGTTGTTTTAGCATGAATAGGGTACTGAGTTAAAATAAATAAATAAATAAATAAAACCTTAGACAAATCATGTGATGAGAGGGTCTAAGGTAGCGAAATTCTTTGCCGGGTAAGTTCCGACTTGTACAAAAAGCGTCTGGGCACTATCAAGGAGGAGGCTCAATGAAATAGACTCATCTTGGGATGAGCTTACTATTTAGATGTTTTTAGCAAGACATGATAAACAATCTTGGACCGAAGTCAAACAAGTTTCTTGCTCTATTATTATGTTAACAATTACTACTTAAATCTATTCAATCAGTAAAATTTAAATATTTTTGTATCAAAAATTATAGTTTAGTGATACTTTTTCAGGTTTTAAAATAAAAAAGTTTGATAATTAAGATTATTGTATGAACAAATGAGGTGAACGTGTAATTTTTGAAAATAAATAAATAAATAATCTACAAGAAGTGAAATGAATCGATCAACGACCACATTCAAGGTTTTAGTACCACACTGCATTTAACATTTAGGGCAATAGCGTTTCAGAAGACCATGCTCATTGATGTGGACCTAATCAGGACATAATATCTCATATTTGGTGTGTTGGTACTAATTGCCCTAACTTTCTCTTGCAGGTCCATCAATGCCCTTGACTTGTTTCATGCTACACGTGGAAGATGATCAATGGGCAGATGGGTCAATTACTGTGAGGGTCCAGAAACAAAAACAATGAGCATGGTGGTGCATCACAGGGTACATATTCACCAACTAGATTCAACATTGATGACATTTACACCATGTCCCCCTTTTTTTCTTACCCAAGCAGAAACCATATTTGTACCATCAATCTTCAATATATAGCTTGAATGATGGCTTTTCTGATCCACAGAGTCAGATTTTTGTTCAATTGCGTTGACCTAAATTATCTCAATTGTTCTCTCAAATATATATATATATAGACACACATACATTATGGGTAAATTTTTTTTAGAATATTTGCCTGTTATATAGGAACAAGAGCATAAATACATTCTAGAAATTCATCTGATAAAGAGGATTCTGAATAGATTTGGCTGAAAATAAGTAAAACGACAAAAACCCAAATTCAGAAAATATAAATAAATATTGGGGAGCATGTTTCTTTTGAATTGAACCTGCAGAGTTTCATGTCCGCAAACCATGCGTGCAAAAGATATGGAAAATCACTCTCTATCTCTACATATATATATATATATATATATATATATATATATATATATTGTGTGTGTATAAGAGTAATTTACTATACTTTATGGTAGTGGTTCATGGCTACACCATCCTCTAATTGTTAATTACAGTTCTTTACATGACAACAGTCAAGGGAGTAATGATATCAAATGATCCATATAGTACGTAGAAACTGATATATATATACCAATTTCTTTATGAGTCACATGGTATCGCTACACATCAATTTTGTTTGACCCCTTTTTCTCGAAGTTATCATCCCACACAAACATTTAACAGATCAGCTTCATGTTCACAATTATAATTAATGTAGAAAGATTTGTTTTATGACTTTTTATTATTTATTTATTTTTTAAAATTAATGAGAGAACTTTATTGTCTTAGTTTTTTTAAAAAAAATTCAGCCAAGTTTCAAACATCTCCACTGTCCATGGAACTTTTTTTCCTTCATCACGAGATCTCAAAACTTTTATTGATCCTGAACCACGTGAATCTCACATGTGAAGCCATTTTCTGTATATGCGACAAAATTATGATGTATAAATTGCATAATTTTGCATGATTCATATTATCGGTCATGACATCGATTGCAATTGTAGTGTAACGAATTTGAACAAAGTCAGTGTAAATTGAGTAATACGAGTCACGAAAACTCAAGGGGGAGGGGGGTTTGCAACATTTTCTTCTTTCAAGACTATGTAGCTTGTAAACTAAATTATCCATTTCACATTAAAAAAAATAAAATTACAGGATCAAAATCAGGATTTTGGCATCTCCCATTTACCAAAAAGATATCCACAGCTCTTAATAATAATAATATCTGCAAATATATTTATTCAAAGTATAGCCTCCTGCACTGCATATATAGTTTTAGTACATTTGATTAAGATTAAGGATTAAATTACTCAATCTAACAAATGTGTGCTTTAATTTGCACACAAAGTTTCCCTACACTTGATATAGTTTTACATTTTCTTCTTCTGCATGAGGATGGAATTTAATTAGAAGGTTCAACTCTCATTCAATTATTACTAGTATGATGATTTGCTGGTTTGAATTGTCATAACATCATAGAATTGGGACATACGAGCCCTAGAGATGACATTCTAGTCTAAAAGAAAGCATATGGGCCTAGCTAAGAATTAGAATAGGAGCCTAGGGAAGGCATACGAGTCAATTTAATTCCATGAACTTGTTTCCTAAGAAAGGCATAGGAGCCATTGGTATAGAGACGATGATATAACCTGGACGTAACAAATTTTAAACAAGTAAGCAACCTCTCTCCATGTAAAAGTAAAACTGTATGCATCTGATTCTCCATAAATTTTACAATGGAAGAAGTGCATGTCTGATTACACATAACATGTGAAAGAAAATCATATCTTGCATCATGTTTCGTTCAGTGTAGGATGTAAGGTTAGACTATTCGACTGTAGAGGATCCAAGTCCCATATCATATATCTATATCTAAATGCTAGATTGTCAGAAGTTAAGCCCGACAGAAACAAAACAATCTAACATTTTTGTAAGATGCATTTTATATTGGACGAAACGTGATGCACTGTTACACCAAAGAGAATTCAAGTCCTATATCCAAATGCCGAAATGTAGGGATCTAAGCATCACATAAAAAAAGAAAACAATATTTATGTGGGGGAATAATCTTCCAACTTACACCACTTCAACAACAAAGAATAGGCCCATGACTGTGACCAAAGACGATGTCTTGTTATTTCACATGACTGTCCACCTGTACTCAAATGTCTTAGCAAATAATTAATGTTTTCAGTATAAATAGGCAATAAAAATTTCTCATTTCTTGTGAGATTTTTTTTTTTTTTTTTTGCACCATTTCTTGTGATTGGTACTTCTCATTTATGTGATTCAATATTAGCACTGACCTTTGACAAGACACAACCAAACCAATCCTTCAAGTTTGGTCAGTGTTCGTCCGTGGACCTTTTCTCTGATCATTCAATTCATGACTATAAACCACAAACCTCAGTAATAAAAATGTTAAACTATCATGACAATAAATAATGATAATGAAATACTCCTACCTAACAAGTATGTATATATATATATATATATATATATATGCACGCGCGTCCGGTAGAGAGTATTTACATTGTTTATCATACATTTGGAAATTGTCTCAACAACACAATACATCAAAATTAAAGTTATATTTATTTTAAATTTAGGGTTTGAATTTGATATTTCTAAATGTTACATAAGATTCGAAAGAAATCCTCCATTTTTTTCGTAAGTTTTACCGAACTGAATTCCAAAAAATTGGTTTACATTCTAAAGACGACGTCTTGTTATTTCACAAGAGTGTCCACCTGTACTCCAATGACTTAGCAAATAATTCATGTTTTCAGTATAAATAGGCAATAAAAATTTCTCATTTCTTGTGATTGGTACTTCTCATTTATGTGATTCAATATTAGCACTGACCTTTGACAAGACACAGCCAAACCAATCCTTCAAGTTTGGTCAGTGTTGGTACGTGGACCTTTTCTCTGATCATACACAAAATTCATGACTATAAACCACAAACCTCAATAATATAAATGTTAAACTATCATGACAATAAATAATGATAATGAAATGAAATACTCCTAACTTACAAGTGTTTGTATATATATATATATATATGGAGAGTATTTACATTGTTTATCATACATTTAGAAATTGTCTCAACAACACAATACATCAAAATTAGAATTATATTTATTTGAAATTTAGGATGTGGATTCGATATTTCTAAATGTAACATAAAATTTCAATAAAATCCTTCATTTTTTTTTCCGTAATTTTAACCGAACTGAATTTCAAAAAAATTAGTTTACATCTGAAATTCGTGTACGAGTGTGAGTTGTGCAAGAGAATTATGTGAGGTATATTGATGATAGTCGCATGTAACATTAAATTCTTTTCAAATCACATATTCTTCTACCTTCAATCTTTTTCCATCATTTTGATGTTGTTTTGTTTTCATTGTCAACCCATCTAAAAGTGGTCCTTGGAACATGTGGAGCCACTGTCTCACATATCCTCCAAGAAAAATGGAGTCAGCAACGGCTTCCTCCTAATGTTTTTTATAGGGAAAATTTCAATTAAGTCGTAAATATTTTTAACTTGGAGCAAGAAGTCCTATTTTCAAATTTATTTTTAAATTGGTTCAAATATATATATATATTTCCAAAACTACCCTTTATTGTTACTGTTGAATCATCTTCTCTCTCAATCCTTTCAGCAACCATTCCTCTAGCACCCACCGCCGCCCAGCTCCACCCCACTTCTCAATCCTTTCAATCACCGATGCTTGCTGATTTCAATGGAAACATCTCTTCTGACCTCACCGGTCCGGAGTTGCAAGCAGCGTGAGTTCAACGTTGCCGGAGTTGCAAGCAACATGAGATTGCTAATTGTGGGTCTTGCAGCAACATCGTACTGAACTTGGTTGGCCGGAGTTTATGGATTCCGGTGACCATGGCATCCATTTACCACCGTAACCTCCACGAACACCTCAATTTCCATTCAATCTCATATCTCACAACCGTAACCTCCACGGCCACCGAGTTTCCACCTCATCTACGACCACCACGACCTCTATCTCTCAATTTCCATGGATGTAACAATATCTACAGAAAAAAGGAACATGTTAGCCTCTATATTTTCTCAACATCTTCTTCCACCAACATCATGCACCATTTTTGCCGGCTATTTCTTCCTACTCTGTTCTTTGAATTGCAAGTTAGCAACTAGAAGAAAAACAAAAAACAAAAAACAAAGAAAAAGAAACAAAAGAAAAGTTGAGTTAGATGTATATTGTTGTACAAATATAAATACATGAACAAAAGTAGTTTGGCTCAATTCCTTGAAGAACCAATGAATCCTGAACGTTGGAAAAGCTGCAGGCGCAAATTTCTTGAACGCCGGGATGGAGATGAGAGTTGTAGTGTGTATATATACACACACTAATATAACCCTTTGCATTTGTGTAGTACATAGGTTAAGAGAGGGAATCTGCAGTCCTAATAAGGGTAGTTTTGGAAATATATATGTTTGAACTAATTTGGAAACAAATTTGAAAACCGACTCCTTGGCCCAAGTTAAAAACATTTAGGACTTAATTGTCTTTAGGCTTCAAAAGTAAGGCTAAGGTGAAATTTTTCCTCTTTTATACCCCTTTTTTTGTCACTTCCTACATATATATTTTTTTACATCATAACATTGCATAACCTTACCAGTACTAGATAAAAGGTGAAAAAATTAATCTATTATTCAACATTTTGAATTTTTTTTTAAAAAAAAGTTTTATCCTGTTTTCTTCCAAAGGGTTATAGCAAAAACACGTATGACGGCAAAACTCTAGTTCTTCAAGTTTTATGTGGTTTAAAACTTGGTGTTGAAACTTGAATTATTATACATATGCTATATTCATCAAGATCATCATTAGAGCATGTTTACATTGAAAATTTAAAGCTATGGAATTCATCTCTGGGCTTGAGGGCACACGAATTTTTAATTTTATCCCTCAAACCCTAACTGCTATAAAATGAAGAACAGGTGCTGGTGTTGATACTTTAAGCTTGTTTCTTACTCAGATCTTGTATTATAGCTTGAGTATTATTGATTGTAACCTCTTTTATGTATTGTTTATGCGCTGAGAGTACTCATTTGGTCCAAGCAAGGATGCTGTAGACAGGAGGAATGCAGTGTGCACTTAGTGGTGCTAGTGTGTGTGTAAAGACTACAAAAACTAATCTTTCAACTTATACAAAAGTGTGCACAGAGTGTGACACAGCTAAATGTGTAACTATTTGTACACAACTAGTGATCAAAGGAAACTTTTCTTCAGAAGCTTTGCAGGGCTTTGCCTACTGTTGTGGTTTCCCAAGAAAGAGAGGAGAAAATTCAAATGTACTGTATCATGCTGTAGTGGTTTGCCAAGAAAAAGAAGAGAAAATTCAAATGTACTGTATCATGCTAATGACATTCATGTTGTTGAATGGTCCACCTACTTCTAGGTTGCTCATGCCCTACTTCTCTCAAATCTCAACCAGACAGACAATATCTTGTGCTAGATAAATAAATAAATTAGTAGTAAATAAAACAATGAAGCATTGTTTCAGTAGAGGCATTTACATGTATTTTACTCATCAAAAAAATATTTTATTACCAATGTGCTGTTAACATATGCATATATATACATGTATTTATTCATCAATAGAAATAATAATAATAATAATAAAGTCTAAAATCTTTCATGACATCCATAATAGGAAGGAATGAATGGAACAATGTTTCAATTCTTAGTGCTGTCAATAGAAACATCAACAGAAACATATATATAGGAGTTATATAATATTGAATTAATATTCCAGAGAATAAAGATGCTAATTCAAATAAAACATCATCGGTGCTTATCGAAGAGCTTTGATGCGTGTCCCTACGGTATGTTTAGTATAGTCTTTTTGGATGGTGAAAAGTAACAAAATAAATGGTCTTTGTGGTCTTTGTGTGTACAAATTTAATAAAACATGCTATCTAAGTAGGGGTAGAAGAGTCAATAGCAGAATCATCTTTTAAGTCCACAAGACTTATGAAGTACAAGATCCTAAGAACCAAAGAATCATAGTGTAAAATTCATCAAGCATGGTAAATTTCAAACACCCAATGAAAAATATATGAAAAGTAATGAATCTATCATAAGTATTGGTTAATATTAGTAAAAACCATATTTAAGGGTATAATCGAAGAACAAAAAACAAAATTTCATCATACTGATCATACATGGTCAAACAACATTTCTGTCCAGAAAAACAAAACTGAAGAACATTTGTGTCAGGAAAATAAGAAGTAAGCGAGCAAAAACAAAACGAGTTTTCAGTGCTAGTACTGCAATCACCATCTGATTGCTCAGGTCGTCCTCCACGTATTTTAGGGTTGTGGATGTAACACGGAAGAAAGAGTCAATTACCAAGTCACCCTTCAACGACATTCACAAGTTCGAACTCTATCAGGGAGAGATTGCTGTCTTCCTTGACAGAAAAATCAGCAGCCTCGGTGACTTCAACGCGGCCCCATCTGTCCACAGCAAGCCTCATCGACCCCTTGAACATGTCGATTTTTGCATTACGTAGGATTACAGTTGTACCCTCTTTCATCACGTCCACTAAACATGAAAAAAGTTGTAAGTAAAAACACTTCAAACTAAAGGGTATAAATTATTCGTGTTCAGACACAGCACCTGACTAATAACTGAGGATGGTCCATCACAATTTCAAAATCATATTTAAAAAAAAACAAAAAAAAACACAAATATTGCATGACATTAAAATACTAAAAGAGAGGCAACTTTCCCCGCTATCCCAAATATATTAGATTGAAAAAATGTCTTCCCATCCTAAAATTTTAAACTTATTCCATTTAAAACCACAAAATATTATTACAAATCCAATTACAATTCCAGAATATTAGCATTGAAACTATTTGAATAGTTAAAGCAGTAACATATAACAAAGTCAGCTAGGAATTCTGTGTTGCTGTGCAATTAAACATCCACTCCCAAATGCTTGATTTAGAGAGCTACAGAAATGTATAGAGCATAGAAGAATTTTGAGTCAGATTTTTAAATTCCTATCATTTAAGTAACACATGTTCTACGAGAACAAGCCGAATCAGGATAAGATAGACACGGGGTTAATCCATATTACCAGTTCAACACCTACACCAGCCTCCAAATCTTGAAATCTTGAGCTACTCTAAATATAAAAAGGAAACAAATTCAAACTATAGAACGTAATCTACAAAACCCTGCCCACAAAATTCCATAAGGCTACTGCGCCACATCAAATGAAACTCTAACTAGCCACCATATTCTCTTAAGAACAAGAACAAGTCAAAGAAAATAATAAGTAACTAATGATAACAATGGCTGCGGCCCCGCGGGGATACCTTATAGTGAGGTACGTTTATAGTGGTGGCCATCCCTCCACCAGAGTGATAAAGATCTAGAATGTTGGAAAAATGCTTAGATTGTATACTTCAATATATCAAATGGAGCTTATTCTTGGAACAACAAATATACTAATGAAATAAATCACATGAAAGCTTTGATCCATTTCTCATGCCAACAACTTTATAGAACTGTACAGGTAAAATAAATGGCAATTCTAAAATATATAACAGAGCATCTGCCCAATATACAACATCAAAAAATAGAAACTGTTGGACATTAAACATCCACATTCGACAGCAAGTAAAAAGCTTTGAAATAAAAAGAAAAGGAAGATTTATTAACATAACTAAGACGGGGAACCAACATGACTACTTTTAAGCAAATAAGTCTTAGAAATGAAAAGCTCACTTTCAATTTCTCTAACATATCTTAAAACCCGGGAATAGATTTGATTGTTACAAGATCAAGATGTACTAGGTGCCCGGATACTGGAAAGGATCCAAACTCAAACAATGCACTTTTTATGTGCCTTAAAGTAATTTAAGTTATCCGTTTTTTAGTATTGCCGGGTGCATATTGTCACGCCCCACTAGATTGAAGGAAGGTTGCTCAACGCTAGAGTCAAGGAGGATTCCACACGACTTAAGCTTAACATACGTGGATTGAGTTTTAGAATCTTCCAAATCTGTGTAGAGAACTGTCAAGTGTTGTGTAAAGATATGGACATTTTTATTACATTGAATAGTTTATAGAAATTGGTAAATTGAAGAATATTCTAAAAGAGTAAAGATTTTTATTGACTTTGTAAATATCTATGATAATTTGGGTGTTCTAGATCTTAGTCATTGATTGTAATCCATCCTAACCGTTCACGAGTGTCTATAATGCCTATATAAAGGGTAGGAGACTCATTTATAGTCATATAAGTCCTAAGAGGAAGTGTGTATAGCTTAGAAGTGGAAGTGTGGGTTGGGGAGTATAAACAAAAAAAACTCATGTAAGCTACCCTACCCTAACTCCTTCCACTAATATTTAAGACAATGAGTAGCGTCATACATTTTGAAGAGGGCAGCAATTATATTGTGCAAAGCAATCAATTTGTTTATATAGCAAACCAATTTAAACGGCTCTGATTTACTAATGTTTAGTAAATGATTTAAATTAAAAGAGGGATATGGCCGGGCGATTATGGTGGGATGAGTGGGCACGGAATGAATTTGTATGACATTTATGGTTAAATACGAAATAAAATTAATATAAATATATATAAATTACCAATAAATTAACAAGTATAAATAATACAAGTATTCCTAAAACAAAACAACATTCAAAGTATAAACATTAAGCCATTAAAAGTTAAACCTTGATCATTTCTTGCGGTGAAGATTATCATTCCTGTCTCATCGCCAACCAAACATTCAGCAAGTCGCATTTGGCGTCCCTGAGTTCCATCAGCACGACCCCTCTGCATTATCATCTTAGAAGAAACAACTTTTACTGTAAGGTTAATGCCATTTGCTCCAGGTCGCAGCTGGTCGACCTTGGTGAAAACTGGTTGCTTCTTTTGTTCAGCCATTTCCAACAAACCCTTTTGACATGCCAAATTAAGGAAATTAATCATTAAAACATAAGATCATAACATTGCAACAGCAGCAAAAGTAAAACAAAAGCAGAATATGTAAAGAGAAAGAAAAGAAAACGGTATTTTTTTTTTACTCTGTTTGGTAGATAAAAATGTGATTGAAAGCAACCTAATACAAAGTAGAGTAATTTATTTTATGTTACAAAAATACCCTTTTTCTCTCGTTCTAGGGCGACAAAACTTGCTAGGGTTTGTAGCCTGTAAGGGGAGTTCGCAGCATGGAGGAGGGTCAATCCTCCTCCCCAACACCTCCGGCAAGAGCTCCAAGCCGGAATCCTACCCCCAGTAAACCTACATATAGTAGTTTCTTTGATGAATCCCAATCTTCTTTCAAAAACTTGCAATATCATCACGAATGTCGTGGTGCAAAAGTTTCCATCACAAACGAAGATGTGGCTGAGGAAGTTGCATACTGGCGTTCATCTGTTATTGGATACGTAATGGGAAGGAAGCCATACTATCCATACTTCAAATCTTTTGTGCAGAAGTACTGGTCCAAAGACTTCACATTAGTTTACCTTAAGGATGGCTTTTTCATGGTCCGATTTAAGAACGATGCTGATGTCCAGAAAGTTTTGTCTAGGATCCATACTTTTGAAGGAAGGCCAATCATCTTGAAAAAGTGGTGCAAGAATGTCAATTTCCAAAAGGAAGTTCTTGAAACTGTACCGGTGTGGCTGCGTGTTTACAATCTGCCTGTTCACTGTCGTAATGAGATTTCTGTGTCTAAAGTTTGTTCATCCTTTGCAAGACCTATCTATATGGATGACCCCAACACTACAAGAGACAAAGGGCTGTTTGTCAGAGTTATGGTAGAGGTTGAAGTTAAGGAATCTTTACCCGAAGCAATGGTGGTTGACATACATGGCACTGATTGCGATTTATCTTTTGAATATGAATGGAAACTAGTGGTTTGCAAACTCTGTAGTAGAGTGGATCACACAGAAGACAAATGTCCAAAGAAAGTGTTACAGTCCAGACCAAGGAAAACTTTGGATAGGTGGGTGGTTAAACAAAAGAGAAAGACGGTCGAAGGTGAGATTGTGGACAAGATTAATGATAATATACCTGTGAGAGACCTGTAAACAAACAACACTATTATTACGAAGAACTCTTTTACCTTGCTAGAAGATAATGAAGATGTGGCCCAGGATTTGGAAAATGTTACTAGTCCTGTTATGGAGGAGGTTAATGTTATCCAGCAACAACAACTTGTTGAATCCAAAGTTGACTCTCCAAGTATCTCAAGTCAGGAAATTGAGAATATACTTGCGGTTGTCCTTCAACAACAGGTGGTGGATGGTGCTGATATGGAGAAGGAGGATTCTTCTATGGTGCCAAATAGTGTGTATGATGAAGATTTGCAGGAGGATGCAGATAGCAGAGATGTTGGTACTACTTATTTGGCTCCAGTTAAGGTTAAGGAAGAACACCAGTGTAAAACAACAGAAAAGGAATTGGAGAATGTTATCTTATCAGATGATGTAACTTTAGGAGGAGGAAAACAGTCAAAGAAGAGAAACAAACCTGCTATTCCCCCTTCAGATAGAGTGACCAGAGGAAAGAATGTAGGCAGTGGTTCACTGTCACAACCCTTTGAATGTTAGGGGTTTGGAATGTCCGAGGTCTTAATAGACCTCTAATGCAGAAGGAAGCTAAGCAATGGATTTCAGATCAAAAGTTTGCTTTAGCTGTCCTTGTGGAAACTAGGGTTAAGGAAGGTAAATCTCTTAGAATACAAATGAAAATTTGTCCTCATTGGACTTGGTTAGCTAATTACAGGTCTAATTATTTGGGAATGATTTGGGTTGGATGGAATGGATCCATTTTTGATGTTATTTTAGTGCATGAAGATGTACAATCCATGCTGTTACAGGTTAAGCATTTGCAATCTGGTTTAATTGTTTATGCTACTGCTGTGTATGCTGCTAATAGAGTTGGGGATAGAAGGGAGTTATGGAAGGATTTAAAGGAGCAAGCTACTATAATTGATGGTCCTTGGATAGCTCTGGGAGATTGGAGCATTGTTCAATTCAATTTTGAGAAGAAGGGAGGTTTGAGAATTCCTCAAAGCAGATTGGATGAGTTTAATAGTGTTATCTATGATTTAAAGATGGATGATATCCCTATTAATAATGGGGATTGGTCTTGGTGCAATAAACAAAATCTGAGTTCAAGAATCAATGCCAACCTTGACAGAGTTCTGACTAATGACTTGTGGCTGCAGCAGTTTCCTGATACAAAGGCTTACTTTACTCCTGCCTCATTATCTGATCACTATGGAATGAGCATTAATTGGCATTTCAACTGTTCAGAAGGGCCAAAACCTTTCAAGTTCTTGAAAATATGGTGCATGCAAGAAGAGATGAAAAACATTGTGGAAAAGGCTTGGGAATCCATAGGGGTAGGGGCAGGTAATCCTTTCCATGTCCTACAACAGAAACTCAGGGCTGTAAAGAATACAGTTAAAGAATGGAATAAGAATTTTGGAAGTGTTTCAGATCAAGTCAAAGGGGCAAGGGATAGCTTACACAAAATTCAGATGGAGATGCTTTTGCAACCTGCTAATCAAGATAGTATAAATATAGAAAGGGAAGCCTCTGGACGTCTGCAGCATGTTCTTGATCTTGAAGAGATTATATGGGCTCAGAAATCTAGAATTAAATGGATTAAGGAGGGGGACAGGTGTACAAGCTTTTTCCATAATATTGTTAAACAACGCAGAGGGAAAAATGCTATTACTCAGCTAGAGAATGTGAATAGGGATGTCTCCTCTGATCCTAATGTCATTAAAGAGTGGTTGATTCAGTTTTACACTGACCTTTACAAACACAGAGGGGGTATTTTACAAGATTCTACTCCAGCTAGGAAGAGCTTAAATCAAGAGGAATGTTGTATGCTGGATAGTGTTTTTTCTGTTGAGGAAATCAAGGGAGTGAAAATGGGATTCCATCCTGACAAAGCTCCAGGACCAGACGGCTTCCCAGCTAGATTTTTTCAGAAGTATTGGAGTGTGGTTGGGGCAGATGTAATTAAGGCTGTGTTGTTCTTTTTTAACACTAGTCATTTCCCTCAAGGTATCAATTCTACATTCCTTGCTTTAATCCCCAAACTGAATCATGCTGATAAAATCTCAAATTACAGACCTATTGCTTTATGCAATTTGGTCTACAAGGTCATTGCCAAGATTTTAGCCAACAGATTGAGTGTTGTTTTACCTAATTTGGTTGGTCTTGAGCAGGTTGCTTTCATTAAGAATAGGAGATTACATGATAATATTCTTTTGGTTTCAGACCTGGTAAAGGATTTTGGAAAGAAATTTGGTGATTCTAATATGACTTTAAAAGTTGATTTGAAGAAGGCTTATGACTCGGTTGATTGGAGTTTTATTTTAAGCAGGCTGAAGGCTCATAGGTTCAGTGATCAATGCATTACAGCTTGTATCTCTTCTTCAAATTTCTCTGTTTTGTGCAATGGTGTGCCTGCAGGTTATTTTTCAGCTTCTAGAGGGATTCGCCAAGGCTGCCCTTTATCTCCACTGTTATTTGCTTTAGTTACTGAATATTTCAGCACTTTAATGACTGAGTACATTGATAGTGGGAGGATTAAACTTTGCAAATCAGTGGTCAATACAGGTCTGAAGATTTCTCATGTATTTTATGCTGACGACCTTTTGTTGGTGGTTAAGGCTAATATCTCAACAATAAAAGCAATTGCAGAATTGTTCAGAAAATTCAAAGATGCATCTGGTTTACAGGTTAGTCAAGAGAAAAGCTCTGTCATTTTTTCAAAATCAGTTAGATGCAAGAAAAGACTGGCTGCTATTCTTCAATTTCAAACTGAAAATTTCCCTTTCAAATATCTTGGTTTACCTTTGTCTAATCACAAGTTAAGGGTAGGAGATTTTAGTAGCTTGTTGGACAAAGTTAATGCCAGATTAGCTCATTGGAACACTAGTAATTTGTCTTTGGCAGGTAGAGTGGAATTGATCAAATCAGTTCTGTATTCCTACTTGTATCACTGGTTGTTCAGCTGGAGAAGAAATTTAAGCACTTTCTTTGGAGTGGCAAGCAAGACTTGAAGAAAATTTCTCAAGTAAAATGGAGCTCTATTACTGTCCCTGTCGATGAAGGGGGGTTTAACATCAATAAAAATCAAAGACATCGATTTTGCTGCAAAAATCACTTTGTGTTGGGATTTTCTGCAGAAAAAGGACAAGCTTTGGATTCAATGGCTTTAAGCTATTTATTTAAAACGGTCCTCTTTTTGGAATGTGATTGCAGGGGTTGGTGATTCTCCAATTTGGAAGCAAATTCTTGAAGCTAGACAGATTTTATTGGATAATATTGACTTCAAGGTTGGGAATGGTTTGTCTTTCAAACTGTTAACTGATCCTTGGTGTGATAATCAAACTTTGATTCAGAGATTTGGTGCTACTGTGTTCAGGCAAATTAATAGAGCAGAGACAGTGGATGTCTTCATTGCATATGGAATTTGGTTTATACCTTTACATTATGCTGTTGAGGTTCGAACTGCTATTCACAGAATTGCTTTAAGGACTGGTACTGATACTATTTCTTGGAGGCATGGGGTTTTTTCATTAAAATCTGTATGAAATGTTTGTAGAGCTAAAAAACAGAAAGTTAATTGGAGCAAACTTTGTTGGAAAGGCTATAGACCAAGGGTTTCAGTGGGAGTCAGTATCATTTTGCATAACAAGAATTTATCTCTGGTTAACCTTAAATAGAGAGGATTTATCCTTACAGCTATTTGCCACAACTGCTTTGAGTATGAAGACACTAATGATCATCTTTTCTGTAATTGTGTGTAAGCCAAAGCTATTTGGAGTAAGCTATTCAGTTTGTTTAACCTGCAGTGGCCGAGGGTCAGCTCTCTTAGTGAGATTGTGGATTGGTTTGTGGTGCAAACTAGCATACATAATACTAAGTCCAAGATTTTGTGTGCTCTGTTCGCTGCTACTATATGGAAGATTTGGTTAATGAGAAACTCAAGCCTCCACAATGGTTGCAAACATGAGGCTGAGTATGTTGTTCAATCCATCATTTGGGATGTGCTTGCATATCTCAATTTTAGTTTACATGATTTGTTAACTGTTTTTACATTATAATGTTTTTGATGTTGATTGGTGACTACTGGAAATGGGCTTATTCTAGCTCATGTTTTGTAAAAGAAGGTATGCCTTCTTAAAATTATTGTAATGTACATTCTTATTTATAAAATCTCCACATTCAGGAAAAAAAAAAAAACAACCATTTGGCTCACAATAGTCGAATTAAAAATATAACATATGATTTAAAATTATTCCTTTCTTCTGTTTCCTCGGTCACCAAACATGATTTAGAAACTATATATAATATACACACATATTGAACGCATATGATTCAAAAAAAATTCTTTTTTCTTGTTTTCTCGGCAAGCAAACATGATTTAGAAACTATATATACACACAAACACATTGATTGAGGACTAAAACATAAAAATAAAAATTAAGCATAATTAATTTTTATAACGGATAAAGTAAATAAAATTCTCTACAGATCTATTAGTTTTAACACCAATCAAACATTATACAATCAGTAGTGCATATAATGAGAACATTCAACAAATCAAAAACCCCAATTCGATAAACTTTATTAAAATAAACAAATTAATTAAATGAGATGAATAGAAAAAGAACCTGATTTGCGGAGAAGAGAATCGGAGGACGGAAAAAGGAGCGTTTGTTTAAGGTTTCGGAAGAGAGTCGGAGATCTGTGTGTGTCCTTTGAAGATAGAATGAAAAGGCCGTCACTTTCTTGACAATAATACTTGTATATAACAAGGGATATATTTATGTTTGGCAAGGCGGATAAGGTTAATTGCTAAACAACTCCGTTATATTATTACTTATTATGCATAAACCTCTTTAAATTATTCTTTTGGCAAATAATCTCTTCATGACCAATATTTTTGTTATTATGATCATCATTATGGCCCTTTAAAATGATAAAATAGTCATTATGGCTCTTTTTGTTCATATCTTTGCTACTTTTTCATATATCGGAACATCTCCAATCTAATGGTATATGTGCTGCTAGGTCTAAAATATAAGTAGGAGATGATAAAAATAAGTTTTCCAATGTAATGTTATATGGCTGACAAATTTTCACTTTACCAAAATTTATGTCATGAAATAATTTATTTGCAATAATAATAAAAATAATAATAATTGCTGAACCAGTTGGTACGATTATCAATTAGTAATAATAATTGTTGCTGAACCAGTTGTTTGGGTAGCTTCAAATGAGTGGCCGGTTTAAATTCATTACCATTGATATTGGATCTTGTGTGGCTATGCACGTGACTTTTGCAATGGAATTATCAATAAGTACAATTTTAACTCTTTTTCTCTTTCTTTTTCTTTTTTTTTTTTTTTTTTTTCAAAATTCAGTCAGCTGTTTAATTTTCTTATCTATCACTTTGCTGTGATTGAACCACAATAGCAGTTAGCAACTCACTGGTGAGTAAGAAAGTCGTGTCCATTTTTTATTAAGGTATTTTTCATTCCATATCAGAGTCTTCCCTCCATTAATTTGTCTAACAAAAAATAATAATATTAATAATACCATGTAGAGGTGGTATTCGTTCTCTACTTTTCTTCGGTACTATTTTTTTGACATTTTTTTTATTACTATTTTTTTATAGTGAAAGTTAACTTTTTTTTATTTTCTCGAAAGAGGTAACTTTGTTTTTGGTAATTTTTTATTCTGTCAAAATAAATAACTTTTTTTTCTCTGTCAAAGTAAATAACTTATTGGATAAAAATAACCTTTATTTTTTTTGGTCCTATCAAAAAAAAAAAAAAAAGACCAAAAAATATTCAACATAATTTTTTTTTCCTTTAAAAAAAATATTCAAAATGTTTTTTTTTTGGTCTTGTCTTGTCAAAAATCAAAATAGACCTAAATATTAAAGATTAGAGAGAAATAGATAAAATCTGAATAGACATGGACATTTGTGTCTTTTAAAAAGTAATAATTATTTACTTATAAAATTATAATTAAAATTATCATTTTATTTAAGATTGTAATGCAAATATTAAAAAATTAAGTAAGCCCTATAAGTCCTACCATGTATCATAAAATCATAATATTAGTGGTTGGATAGTGCATCCAAATCTGGATTAGGGCCGCGCTGATGAGAAATTATTGTATGAACCAAGTCCACCAACTCATTTTGCTTAGTTGGTGGACCACACCAATCAATTGTAGACATATTTGATAAAATTATTTTTATATTCCACACCTAACATGTTTACACCCGCACCTAATCATCTCCCTCTCTCATCCCCCCTGCACTCTCTTTTCTCCCTCTCTCTAACGTCTCTCTATCTCACCCTCACCCTTTGCAAAACCCAGATCAAACAAACCCAATAAACTCGATCTCTTCATACCCAAATTCATCACCTCACCAATATCAACCTTCGCCGGAAAATCAAACCAAGAACCCATTTCGATTCTATTGAAATTGAACAAAACCCTAGTCTTGTTCATCAGATTCGACGACTGTAATAACAATTCTGTGGAACCCAACTCGACTACACCATTTGCAGAAGGTATACACACCATGGTCTGCAACCCAAACACCCGTTGGTCGCAGGGTGAGGAGGCGAATTGGTCGCCTCCGGCAACCCATATCGGAGCCGAATTGAAGAAAGCCTGACCCGGAAGAGCACTTAATTGGCCAACCTTGCCTACAATTTTTAGTCCACACATGTACTCTCCCACAAGGTGCCTCTTCTAATTGATGTTTTTTCTTTGTAGTTATTTTTTTATTTTTTTTTTGTATGATTGTACACATTGACGGATCCAGAAAATTTTGTGAAGGGGGCGGACTTTTAACTTGTGGGGGCAAACTTATATGGTGGATCCATTTTTATAATTTCAATGGAGTTCTTTTCATAAATTTTTAAAAATTTAAAGTATAAAATGCAAAAAAATAAAAAATAAAAAAATAGTGAGGGCATTTTCATAAATTCTTAAACATTTGAAATATAAAATATTAAAATGTAAAAAAAAAAAATAAAAAAAGAATTCAGTGGGGCGAATTGTAATTTTAGTGGGGGCATCTTCATAAATTCTTAAAAAATTAAGATATAAAATAAAAATATAAAAAATCTAGTGGGGGCCCCACTGATCAGTGAATTTGTACATCTAGGGCATGTTTGATATGCATTTTATTTTAATCCAATACAAAACTAAGTGTTTTGTCGTATGATGCTTTGAATAGTACTCGAAAGCATTTTTGGTAACATGGGATTAAATAGTAGTGCTGGTTCTAGAAGAGGCACTAACCATGTAGTTACCGCCTTCTCCAAGTTGAACTCAGATCTTTAATGGTATAAATTTGAAGTAATTGTTGCAAAAATTTTAGAAATAAAAACATGGGTTGGTAAAACAAGTTTAAAAAAATATATAATGACTAATTTTAAAAGTTCATTTCAAAGTTTAAAATTTTTTTTGGTACCGTTCATTGCTACTGTGTGAAAATATGTAAAAATACTAAATTGATATTTTGACTTTTGGCTGCTATTCAAGACCGTGTCGGCACTATACCAAATAAAATACGGAATATATATTTTTACCAAATGCATTTTTTCCTTGTTTATTTATTATTATTATTTTCATTGACAAGGAACTCACATACACCAATCACACACCCAATTTTTCTCATTTGGAGACTCAAACCTTCATCATTCATTTTGAAAGATAGCGAAGATATAAAAATAAAAACACCAAAAACTAATTGTATCAAACAACGCTCAGTCAAAATCGCATACTTGGGCTTAGCCTATTATTGGCAGGACGAAGCAGATACAAAGCCCACATTTTGGACCGTCTCATAAGTATTGATTGGGCTTGGGGCACAACTAAGTAGGCCCATATGATTCTGCACCCACCTGCAATCACTATTCGGGCCCAAACCACCTCTCCTATTTAGGGATGACAATTTGACCCGCTCCCGCGATTACCCTCCTCGCCCCTCTCCCTTTTTGACGGTTTTGGGGGACCGTTTAGCTTATTTGGGTGGGGATGGTTTTATGTAATAAAAACCCGTGCGGGTTTGGTTCGGGGGAGGTCGCCCCGCCCCATTTAGAAGCCCAAATTACTTAATTATCCTTATTTCATTACTATATATATTTCTCAGTATATATATTAAGTACCCTATATAACAATATTAAAGTAAAAAATGAATTTGATTAGGAAAAAAGTTGCAATGGTGAAAAACTAAAGATGAGGGAAAAAAAAAAAGTAAATCTATTTCAACAATAAATAAATTATGGTCTTAACCGAGGCGGGGCGGGTACTCGCAGGAATAAAAATGTTAAACGGTTATGGGGATAAGGTAAAAAGTCCTCCCGTTTTTGCGGTTTTGGGCGAGGACGGGGATAGAGTTTTTAAACAGTTGCAGGGCTGGGGAGAGTACACTCGCCCAAATCCGCCCCCGTTGCCATCCTCACTTCCATCTTGACCAACATGCAAATACAACCGCACAATCATGTTTCAAACAACAAGATAGACGTTTGACAATGCAACATCACAAGTCCAAGTCCACATTGATGATGGAACCCAAATTCCTGCGCACTCAACGGCGACGATGAAGAATTTTCAGGCAATCAATCCGGATTCCATGTCCACAAACCCAACTACGAACTTGAGAATTCATGACCAATTTACCTGAACCTTGAATTCTTTTCATACTGTTTTCTAGTATTTGGTCTCAGAGTTACGTAGTACTCACACATACATCTCACAAATTGTCCACTACACGGCTTGACTCCCTCATCTCCCATTCGAGACGGAAGAGGTTACACCATTGAGCTAATGGCTCGTTGTTAACAACCCTTACTTGTTACTATTCAACATAGTTCAATAACCCCTCAAAATTGGAATTCTTTAGATGGGACAAGCATAATATATATTTCATATGCCAGTTAGAAGCCAACCAGCTTTCTTAACAATAGGTTCAAGCACAAAATATATTTCATATGCCAGTTAGAGAAGCCAACCAGCATTATTTTTGTCTAACCTGTTTGTTCAAGGGAAGACATTTATACAGCATTAGCTGAAAGAAAGGAGTAAAAGAAAAACAAAAGAAGGTGCAGCAGCAAGTGAAATGGTGGATGCTCATACAGAGAGAGTGGTCGAAACGCCATAATCAAGATTCCAGAGCTCAAAACATCCCTTAACAAAATCATAGTGTGCTCCCTGCACCGATAGGGTTTTCTTCATGACGCCGTGTCTCACAAATGGATATGTTAATAGGTTTCCCAAGGACACATTCACAGCCTCCTGCATTCAACCCACAAAAAAAAAAGAAATAAGAAAAAAGAATGAGATGAACATAGAAGAAACTTTCGCGGATTTATCAAACATAATTTTAACATTGCTTCCTCTGAAATCATAATTTTAAGCTAATTGTTACAATTTGGAAGGGCTAGCAATCGAGTTCTTTCAGACAGATTTAGGGAAGGTAGCATACACCAAAATAATTAGTTTCGACCAAGATATCTGCTAAATTGAGTATGAATTCAAGGCATCTGAAACATTTTTCAGTGGATTTTAAGCAAACTGGTATTGCTTGATACAGGGTAGGCTTAACTGTCCAATGTTGAAACACATCCAAAATATGGGAAAAGTCCACTATTTATGAAATTGTTGTCACATTTTGGGCAGTCTGAATTTCAAGTTCAGACTTTAGTAACTTCCAAAACTTAAGGGGAACTGGCATAGAGATTGGAACTACGGTAGAAGAAAAGGGTTCTTTCGAACCTATCTTGCTCGATGTGAACACTGATTTTCAATTTATCCTTCGGTAATATTAATAATAATAAAAAATGGTGCAGTGGTAACTTACCTTCTCGCAGTTATGGCACTGTTCCGCGAAATCCAAACTGTCAAATTCAGCTTTCACCCTGGTCTTTGCAGGCAAGCAGATTTTAACCCAGTTTTCTATAAATTCACTGTAATTTAAAACAAACAAAACGAGGGACACAGTTAGTATTTTTTTATCACCATCCTTCTGGTTTTGACATACAGACACAACTAAACAAGGAATGGTTCTACACAGAAATATCTTTATCAATATTATGAGTGATATGCACAGCCTAGTATATAAATAAAAGTGGCCGACGAATTTACTTGGAAAGATTCAATCTAGCAGAGCAAGTGTGTGTGGCCGGAATGTATGTCTGGCTCACAGAGCAGAGCAATGCTAAAGAGCTACATTAATCAATTCTAATTCCTTACTTTTTTTCATCATGCCAAAATGACAAAGGACAATAAGGATTTGAACTCACAAGTACGTGAAGTCAACGGTCCATTGCTCATGCCCAACATATGAAGATCATTTTATTCCCAGAATTGATGAGGAAACAAGCAAGAAATGGGATTTATTTTATCTACATTTTATTTTCTACAAACACCCTCAAGAATTCTCCACCATCCAAACTGTCCGACAATATATAGGCATGAGTATTATTAAGATGAGGTTTCTGCATTGCTGTTCAAGTGGAGCCAAGAAAAAATACAGCAAATTTTAACAAAAAAAATTATGCCTTGGATGATGTTGCAGAGTTGACACATATCTTCGCTCCATATTGTAGAGTAGTTGAAGCTATCACTCTGAATCATTACTTGACATAACGAGTCTCAATTTGATCTTCTATCTTCTTCTTCTTTTTTTTCTTTTTTCCTAGGCTTCTATCTTTTCTTTTTCTTCTCTATTTTTCTTTCTTTTCTTATTTTTTATTTATTTATGGTAATAATAATAAAAATAAAAGTTGGAGAGAGAGAATTCATGCGACCGACACCATTCATATGGGATTAAGACAAAGATGATGATGATTTGGCCATGTGGTAAGCTATTTAATGTCGGCAGATGACAGATCCAACTCTTAAAGGATCAAACCCAAACCCAAACAAAGTACCTTCATGTGCTCTGAAACTAATTTAAGTTTTTAAAATTGCATATGCTATATTATTAAGAAAGAAAATCACATGCAAGGAGTAGCTTAATTTGGAAGTTCAGGGAACCGACACACACAAACACACACACATACACACAGAAAAGATAAAAGAAATGCTAATTGAATAAGTTAAATGTGGCTTCTCAATTAAAATACAAACTTTGAAATTGAGATTAAGAAAGGTGGGCTTACCTAGCTGTGGTCCCATCATCTGGGATAGACATGAGCCCCTTTATCCCACCACAACAGCTGTGTCCAATCACCACAATATTCTCCACCTGAAAATACATTCTTTTTCAACTCAGCTCCAAAAGAGAAATGGAAAGATGATAAGTGCCTTTCGCACCAACTCTTTGCTTCTTGCACTCCATATAAATGGGAACATTTTACACACAGTGTGGGTGTGGGTGTGGGTGTGGGTGTGGGTGTGGAAATAGCAACAAATTAAAGGGCAAAATGGACTACGGAGAATAGTTATCACAACTGACAAGTACCAAGGAAAATTTAATCACCAACAGCTGACAAGTACTAAGGAAAATTTAATCACCCCCAACCATTATCAATGCAGGGTGTTTATGTGTCAATACTGTTCATAGTTCAATCAATGGGCAACATGATAAACAAAGAATTACATCCAATCATTATATACAAAGGGTACTTTTCTTTTTTTTTTTTTTTTTTTTTTTTTTTTTTTTTTTTTTTCTTTTCTTTTTTGTGTGAGTGTGCACACGTGTATAGGTAAATCACAAGTCCATTTGTTCCATTGTAAACTCCAACCTTCAACCTTCCATTTTGAGAGGTGAGGATGTAGAGGATATGCCAGTTTTCTAGCCTATAGCCATAAGTGGTATCATCCGACTTCAATTGATGTACACTAAGGCTTTGTTTGGTTCAATTCTTTAAAAACAGTTCTCGAGAAATCCAAAAAAAAATATATATATATATATACACACACACACACAAAAATAGTTTTTCAGATAAGATAGTTCTATGAAATAGGATTTTTTTTCAAAAATTGTCAAACCAAAACATAATATTTTTTTTTTTTTTTCCAGTTTTCGAAAACAAAAATATGTTCTTAGAACATTGAACCAAGCATACCCAAAACAAGAATAGAGCAGCTCTTTAGGGATTTTTTTTTACATTGACAAGAAATACACACTTTTTGCCTATGTCGGAACTCGAATCCCTCCTTTTCTTTGGGGATGGAAATGTTATACCATCGGGGTTAGATGACCTTTGGTCTCTTTATGGGGTGGGGTTTGGTGGCTAGATTCTTGGGTCGGGCACTAGAAGCGACAGACATGAACGTGTGGGCAATGCCTTATTGACACGGCTACATCATGTTGCCTCCACCGCAAAGTTCCCCACCACTAACTAAGGTAGCTTTAATAAAGAAGAAGCAAGTAGAGATGGTAAAAGCAAAGTTGGATACCAAAAGCAACGGTTATTATATTCACCTTCAGATGCAGTACTGCATATTCAATGGCCGCCCCAACTCCAGAGTATTTCGTCTGCACCAAATAATCAAACAAAGTCAAACAAACAATGATATGACATTATTGATCCAGAGCAACCAAACAAGACTAGACCTTATTTGACCAATAACTTAATCAAAACATTTAGATGCTTTATAAAACTAGAGTAGTGCTATTTCCTGTTGAATTAAAAGTGCATCTGTTAGAATCTTATTAACACCCAAAGCATGCCACAAAAAAAAAAAAGAAAAGGGAAAAGAGATAAAGATCAAATGGTAAGAAAAATAAATGAATATGTAAATGAATTAGTGAAGGTATGTTTGCAGAACGTACGGTGTCATATGGAGGGACCATGTTGGCAATGTTTCGCACGACGAAAGCCTCCCCTGGTTGGAAATCAAGGATGTGCGATGGGCAGACTCGGGAGTCCGAGCAGGCAAATACCATAAACTGCATGTAAATTAGAAACAAATACAACCAAAGGTCAAGGTTTTAACCCAAAACAAAAATAAGATGATCTTAACTACTGTGTGAAAATAAATAAATAACAATAGAATTTAGTATATGTGTCATAATGCAAGGCATCCATTAGCTATAAGATTCAGGGAGCAATTTTCAAACTACAATAATTTAAGTGAGAAAATTCACAAAATACCAAAACTAAAAAGTTGAGAAAACAATAATTATTTGTTTGAATTATGTTATTTGTAATTTGGTAGATGAATTAACCTGCAAAACTATATTCCAGGCATATTTGAGTTTGGAGATTCGTCTTGTACAAGGTACCAATTATTCATTTTGTGTGGCATCAAAGTACACCTTTTAGGTACAAGATGTGTCCTACTAATCCAAAAAAGTGTGTTTAAAAAGCAGCAACTCTGATTAAAAAAAAAAAGCTGCAACTTTAATCACTAAAATAACTGAAAAAGCAATTACACTGTAATAACAACCATGTTTCATAACCATTTTACTAACCTTAGGACTCTGGCCTTTCGCAAGTGCACCATACAAATCTGGATTTTTGCTGCATATAGGCAGAGAACCCAATAAATAACTAGAAATTTAATAAATTCATTTTTTGCAAATTAAAAGGACGACATTCTCCTTGTAGTAGTATTTGCTTCTTTCCTTGTAATGGGAAGAAAAAAAAAAAAAAAATTGATGGTCCCAGACCATTAATCCTGACCAATTATCATTTGTCAAGCTGAATAAAGATTACACATGGCTCGAGACCATGTAATAACTTCTCATGAAGAGAAATTATACGACCCTTTAGTTGATTTTCAGCTAGACTAGTAAAGCAAACATAACTCTGGAAAACAAAAAAGTGCTCGAGTTTTTCCTTATTTTCTTCCCAATTTATTGGGACCAATACTAGAAGTTTATGGAATATTTGAAACTTTTGAGACAAGAAGAATTTGTACCGTATTCCACTCTTGAACTATAACTTTATATAATTCAATTACTTTGGGGGAAAAGTTAATATAATGTTATAATTTGGATAAAAGCTAAGTCCAGTCCAAAATTTGTAACATTCCACTCAGTTATTAACCTGATAACTGTGGTGGGCAGGTGATAAGTGAGTGCACAAATACACAATTGGGGGCATTTTGGGATTCATGAAACGATAAGAACAGTTTTAAATTAGAAAATGCTGCAAGCATATTCGGGAATCTGCCAATCTGTGTGTTAAAAGACAACCACCAGAAAAAAGAACTGTAAGAGCAGGTTCCAAGACTACTCTGTACTGAGCCTTTTAAGGTACGACTACGTACTCGAATTTCTCGGTCTTGAAGTGGGTGAACCCGGTTTTAATCCTCTCCACCGGGTTGAACGATACGGCTGCAGCCGCTTCCAGCTCCGCCGTTAACTGCTTGATTTTTCCGGCCGCCACCTTCTCCAGGTCACCATTTTCACTGCAAGTTGGAAGTAATAATAACCACCCATCAAATAAGTACTAACATTTATGATTCGGAATTCCAGTTGCAAGAAATGAAAATGACACGTCTCCGAATTCAAATTTGGAGATGTTAGTTGATTATTGTGTGAGTGATAGTTGATTATTGTGTGAGTGAGTGTGTGAACCCACTACATAATTTAAGAGTATGAGACGTTCACATCTCACTCACATTATTCTTATTCGTCTTAATTTCGAAGATGTATTAAAGTTCATCAAAAAATTATACTAGTCACAATATCATATTTATGTGAGCTTTGCATTTAGCATTTTCTTTCCATAAATTCAATTTCAAATAAGTACTAACATTTATGATTCTGAATTCCAGTTGCAAGAAATGAAAAATGACACATCTTCTCAAGTTGATTATTGTGTGAGTGAGAGTGTGAACCCACTGCATAATTTAAGAACCGCAACGAGCTCACATTATTCTTATTTGTCTTAATTTTGAAGATGTATCATTGTTCATCAAAAAATTCTACTAGTCGCAATATCATTTTTATGTGAGCTTTGCATTTAGCATTTTCTTTCCATAAATTCAATTTCATTAAAAATTTGATTTTGATAAAATATATATATATATATAGAATTTGATTTTACCAACACAACGTTAGAAATCAGGGGAAAAAAACATACACAACATTAAAAATGGATGTAAATAACGTGATCAAAGCCGTGTGGGACCCACTGTGATGTGAACGGCTGATGAAAGCCATTTGCCGTCTGGTCCCACACGGACAACCAAACCACGATAACCGTTCTGCAATTTGTTCCCATTATTTTTCACATTTGAACAAAACAAAAAGAAAAAGTTGTTACCACTATTTGGGGTGATGAAATCAACACCCCTTTGGGAAACGGAAATGACAGAAGAGGACAGCTTTCCCCCACTCAATTACGGATAAAATCAAAAATAAAATAAAAAATAAAATAAATTCATTGATGAGTGGTGTGAATCCCTATAAGACGAAATGACAGAGAAGACACAGACAGTCTACCTGAGAAGCTTCTGCAACCCTGCAATGGCCTCCTCGTAATCGTTCGACATATCGTCTCTCTAAAAGGAATTCAACAAAAAGGATCAGAACTTCATCAAAAAAATTTCAATATATGATCGAAATCAGAGTGTATATACATCTATAAACACACATATTTCATACTTTGATGTGTGTGTCTGTGTGTAATACTGTATATACATCTATACAGACACAAACATATATACATACATATATATCGTTATTTTGTTGTGTGTGTCTGTGTGTAATATGAGATGATCTCATCGATGAGCTCAAGTCAGCTTCAGCGGAAAATTCGGATGTATCTGTGAAACTGTGAACGGATCGATCTTTGATTATCATTCAACAGAAAAAAAATTACGAGAAAAACCTTGAAATCAGATGAAAACTGAAAGAAGCTCGTCTGTGTTGAATGAATTTAATGAAAATAAACTGAATTGAATGCAGAAACAAAAATTCTGGATGATTAAATGAATCAGAATCGATACAGATTCATATATATGGATATATGTATGAATAGTTGGAAGTTTGAAGGCTAAAGAACATTGGTACGGACCTTTTTGAAGCTCTGAAACGAGAACTACTACTCACCTGATCACTTTTCTTCACCAGCACACACAAACCACTCTCACGTATGTGTGATATATTATCAGTATTATATATATATATATATATGGTCTCTATTTATAGGGGCAGGTCACCACAGTGAAAATTTAATTTATTGGTGGAACAATTGACCGTGGTTCACGGTTGGTTCCAAAATGTTTATGAAGAGGAAAAGTTCATTTTCCGGATTATACACGCAATACCATTTCCTTTTTCATAATTAAAACGGTTGCATTAAAAGCCTTTGTTTAATGTAGATGACTTTTTGTTTTTCTTCTTTCTTTTTTATCATTATTATTAATTTTTTTTTTTTAATTTAATATTATCTCCTCGACTTTTTCAAAAAAAAAGGTACACATGAAAAAATATCATAAATTTTTTATCAAAGAGAAAAAAAAAAAAAAAAAATTCAATTCTCTAGAATGCACTAAAAAGTATTATTTCTTTCTTATATTAGTAGTCCACGATGACTTCTCAGGCAAAGTTTTTGAAATAGACAATTAATATAAAACCGAAATAGTGTTATAACTAACTGCACATGCAAAAACTTAGGATCTAATTTTTTTTAAGGACATTCAAAAAGAAAAAAAAAATTATATATATATTGTTTATGACAAAAAAAGAGTATTAACTAGCATGAGGTGAATAATGGCGAAGGTATATTTGATCATAAATTTCTGGATCTGGTGGATTAATATGATCTAATTGTATAAGGGCTTGGCCAGTTCAGAGTCTTTAATAATTTTCGACGGCCTGCGCGTGATTTGGCGGGTAAAGTCAACCAAAGAGGGCTTTGTGATGGCTCCCTCCATGTGGTGGGACACGACTACCCACTCTTGATTACTTTGATCCTAGCCGTCCTTTTGTGAGTAATTCTATTTAAAAAGTGTTTTCAATATTATTTTTATTTTTTAGTACAAATGATTAAATAAAAAAATATTTTGTTTTCATCGAAGAAAACGTTTTCACTAGAACCAACATAGTTCCGACTTATTTTAATGAAACAATTTACATTAAAAAAAAAAACCAAGTGAACCCTTCTTTTTATAATTAAAAACTACCCAATTGTGCATTTAATATTAGAGAAGTCAATTTCAGAAGAGATGCTCTAATGGAATCAATTTGGGCTTATTCTATTCATGACAGGAGCGAGTTTGGGAACAAAATTAGAAACTTGTATAGTAACATTTTTTTTTAAATATATAAAGATAAATATTTTATTATTTTTATTTTTTGTTCTTTTTATATTCTTCATGATGTTTTGGATGCGTAATTAACATAAAATAAATAATTTACTGTTATAGTTGTTATATATATATGTGTGTGTGTATTCATTTAGGAGTGTGGTTAGAGAGGTGTAGGAAGGGGGATTTTCACCCCTTTAAAGCTTTGGTACCTGTGTATTTTGTCACGTAAATGAAAGTGCTTTTATTTTAAGTGAGTTCAATATATCACTATGTACCAATATCTTAATTGGTGATATTAAGTCACTAATATAACTGATGCAATTAAGTTTTTTTTCCAAAAAAAAGAATACAATGCTTGAACACAATGAGCAACTCAACTATTAGTGTAACACGACACTTGCATAGTTGTTAAATATTAACTATAAAGGTCATGCATATATATTTAAAAAAAAAAAAAAAAATTTAAACTTTGAATTTTCAAGTGTAATTTGAAATTCCTAAATTTGTTTTATTTATTTATTTGAATGTATAGTGTGGTTAGAGTTTTACCATTGGAGGTGAAACTTGTGAAAACAACGCTCATGAAATGGACCTCTCTAAATGGATAAACCATATCCGTTTGGCTACAATAAGATTGGTGGTCATAGTTGATCCTAAAGAGTAGAACAAACGTGCCACGTGTTCAATCTTTGGACACAAATTGTGGCTTCTTAAGAATGATCAGAATTGCCAAAAAAAAAATAAAAAATTATACAGAATTAGCAGAAGATAGGTGGATATATAACATCTTTTCAGCCACAACTTTTTTATCAATTTGGATTCTGAAATTTAAAATTAAAAAAATAATTGGTATTATCTCTCTTTCAGTGGTAGGAAATTTTTAGTGGAAGGGAGAGCTATGGACCACACACATGCATGTATGTTTTTTGTGGGAATAAAAAAATTGAAGTCTTGAGATTAATTTGATCCCATCATCTTTTGTTCAACTATTAAATCTCATTGTTGGGTGGTTTATTTATATTTATGATTCTTTAAGTGTTAGTTTGACCATTCAATTTAACACTTAATTTTGAATAAAATAAATATATAATCGATTATGTTCCTTTGATAACATAATTGTAATTTTTCGCAATTAATTTTTAATTTATATTTTTCTTGATTCACAATAAGACAGAATTCTAAATACATTTTGTTGACATGTCTCTTGCTTGATAGTGAATTCATTTACTCAGGTTTCTTCCTTTCATTATCCGAAAATCAAAGAAGAAGGATATTCTTTGGTGAAATTCTCTTATAGTCGTATTTCTATTTAGTCTAATTTGTTTTAGAAGTTATTGACAAAATAAAAATCAAAACAAAATGAGTCTATTGTTTGCTTCTAGGCGCTTTGCGTCAAAATATATTTGGTAATGTTTATGGGGGTTCGAATGGTATCAAAAAATATATATATATTTAAAAAAAAAAAAAAACTATTCTGAGATGACTTTTTTAATTAGCCATTTAATGTTGTAAACTTATAATACATTTTTGAAAAAAAAAAAAAAAAATAGTAAGCCTTATGATAATTCACAATGGAATCAAAATCAACACTTTTCAAAGTAACTGGCTTTGACCAAAGTTTAACGTGGACATGAAAAAATATTATTTATTTACCCAAATTACCCCTAATATATTCGGGTATTACTTTTGTGATCAGATATATCATTTTTGTGTAAATCAAGTAATGAAAATAGACTGCACAAAAAGTGGTATTTTTGTACACAAGAGTGATACTTACATGCATAAACATGGTACTTCTATACAAGAGTGATACTTACCTACATAAAAGTGGTACCTTTGACCACAAGAATGATACTTACATCACAAATGTTTTTCTATATTCACATAGATTTCGGTCAAAGTCCATAACTTTGAAAAGTATTGACTTTGACCCCATCTCCAAGTAATAAGACCTCCTAAAGTCATTTTTTTTTTTTTTTTGGGTTAATAGTTTTCTCTACCTTTTTTTTTTTTTTTTTTTTTATCAAATATGTTATTGTGTTTTAAAAAATTTTGTAACAAATATACGTGATCAAATATTATTTTTGCTTGGGGTCAAAGCAAAATCAAATATTATTTTTGCTTGGGGTCAAAGCAAACGTAATTGCCAAATGGCCCGTGGTTTTCTAGACCATTTGGAGGGTTAGGACCGTGGGATCAAAACAAAGGAAAATCAAAGTTGGTCTTAGTGAGTCAATGGTTTTGAGGCTTTGGGAGAAGAAGCAGTTGGGGTTTTTGACTGGACGGCTGGGATTTTTCAACCAAGGGCTATAGTTTGTGACCTGTCCAGAAGATGTTTACCCCATATAGGAATCATGAGGTCTTGTGAAAATTATTAATTTAATAAGGGACTGGTTTTAGAAATCTTCCACAACTAGACAAAGTATTAGGAGTCAACAATTAATGATGTGTTAAAGTAAGTTTAACAATTAATGATGTGTTAAAGTAACTTTGTACACTGAAAGAGCCTCTACTAATTTAGGGTTGTATATAGTGGAATTTTTTTTCTATTTTATAAAATAAAAAAGGGAGGGTTCAAATTTTCTAGAGACAAAAATTATGTATAAGTTATTGACCAAGTAAAATATATATGTATATTAAGTTATACAATACAAGTGTTATTCTACATACAAAGGTTTATAATTGTCACGTGTGTATGTGAATATTGTAAATGTACATAATATGATATAGTATAGTTAGGCACAGATCCACTAATGGGCTCAGTGGGAGCAGCTGCCCCCACTGAATTTTTTATTTATTTATAAAATTACCTATAAATTTTGTAAAAATCTTTAAAATATTCCTAATTTTTTGTGAAAATATTAAAATGCCCCTACTCAATTTCTAAAAATACACCACTATATAGTATTATTACGTCCCCTCTCATACGACTCTCTGGATCCGTCTCACAAGGATTTGAACTCATTATCCAACAAGTGTTGTCCATCCTACCTCTTTAAATAATGTACAAGACTCTTTGGATCCGTCTCACAAGGACTTGAGCTCGTTATCCAACTAGTGTTGTCCATCCTACCTCCTTAAATAATGTACAAACTTTTGATACCTGCATTAGTGTGTTTTTTTTTTTTTTTTTTTTTAAAGGCAAAAAGTGTTAGATGTTGAAATAATAGATATAGAGAGTCAAAACTTGACACTCCAAGATCAATGGAAGGCACTAATTTACTGGGTTATCGAGGCAACTACATTCCTGGAGTTTCATCATTCAAATATTGAGTCTTTGTCTTAACAAATTGTTTATTTCTCTTCCTTCCTTATGCTTTGTTCAGTAGGAAGGAAGAAAAAGGGGTAGAGAGAAAATAGGAGGGAAGGAACAAAATTCCTTCGTTCGGTAAGAAAGAGACGTGGAGGGAAAGGATAATAAGAGGGATGTCTTATCCTCCCTTTAACAAATTTTCATCCCCCCAAATTTGGACGGAAGACAAAAGAGAAAACAAGTAGAGCTATTATAATACTATGAAATTACAATATTATCCTTTCCAAATATTAAAAATTAAATCCTACACATCTCATCTCACGCAAAAAAAAAAAAAAAAACAATCTATCAAGATATGATTCATGTGTTATATATATAAAAGATCCAGATCTCGACCAAACAAGGATTGCACACACACACACACACATATATATGTGTGTGTGTGTGTAAGATAAAGGAGAAGGTTCAAGGCAAGATAAAGGAGAAAGTATATATATATATATATATATATATATATATGGATTGTTTGTTATATAATTTCCTTGTTAGTAAAAAAGAGGATTCAGAAGAAAAAATACAGTCTACATAAAGAAAAAATACACGATCTACATGATGAAATATGATTATCTATATATATATATATATATATATATATATATATAATTAAAACAAACAATAAATTAGAGTGAAATTAATGGTACTGTTTAAATGAGTAGTAAAGATGATGGCTATTTACCGGGAAAAAAAAAAAATAATGAAGGTATAATGATAAAAATAATTTTAAATTCTTCCTTCCCTTCTCTCGTAACGAGTAAAGAAATTTGGTAGGTTCTTCTCTTCTCTTCCATCCAACCGAACAAAACGAGGGAAATCCATAATCTCTTCCCTATGAATGTCTCATCATTCCCTTCTTCTCTATCCCTTCCATCTAATTTACTTCATTCTTAACGAACGGAACATCAAGGAGAGATGTAACGATTGAAAATCCAAACTTTTCACTCTAGCATTTGTAGGTTTTTATTTTTATTTTTATTATTATTATTTTTTAACACTAGCACTTGTAGGTTGAAATTAAAGTAATGAAAATTGCAATGGTCCATATTATTTGTGGAGAGTTGCATGAATTGAGAGGGGTTGACTTAGTATTTAAAGCACCTTGCCTAGGGTTGCGCTCTGCAGTTATAGATTGAGTGCTACTATTATAATTTGGGTAATTTACACAAATTTTTCTTATAATTTGTCATAATTACATGGACCTCCCATCTGATTTAGGAATTTACTCGAATCTCTCTTAAAAATGAAAATATCCTACACAGACCTCCTTCTGTTAGTGTCAACATTAGTCAATGACAAAAATTGATGACTTCAGCTACAAATTTTACTAAAATCTCTAATACCCTTGTCCCTACCAATTGATATATATATATATATATATATACACTCTGCTGAGGCGAAAGTATGAAATTCTTTACCAGAAGCTTACTAATTCTCATTGGCAGCAAGCCATGACCAAAGAAGATTACTCCCTTTTCTCTCAATAAACCTCAGGCAGCTTCTACAAGTCCGATTTCCTATTGGATTAAAGAAAAAGTTACGGAAAAGCAAAAGCCTGAGATTAATAGAATGAAAACCTGAACATACTGGAGGAGATTATCCTCAATACCCTTGTCCCTACCAATTGATATATATATATATATATATATACAATCGTTGTGAGGATATCTGCAAATCAAGTCTTCCCAAACCATACATATATCAATTGATATTTCTGAGATTTTTAGATACTGTTGTTTGTAGTCCCTCTTTGATTACGAGAGCTCAAACTCCTCCTAGACTGTCGAGATTGTTCCAGCACATCATGCTTAGTCAATAACATATGGATACTTTAGTAATTTCAGATAGCAACGTGAGGGTATTTCAGTAATTTTGATAGATCCGTTAGTGTATTTGGCGGTCTGTCACATCTAAGGGAGGTCTGTGTAGAATATTTTCATTGTTAAGGGAGGTCCGAGTAAATTCCCAAATTAAAAAGGAGAACCGTGTAATTATGACAAATTATAGGGAAGATTTGTGTAAATTACCCATTATAAATTAATAAATAAAGAATGAAAACAGTTTAAGAGACATCTTACCTGTTGAAGCTTTCTTGAACAACATATCATCATGCACTTCTTAAACTTTCCAGCCATACTTCTCTCTGCCCGCCTCTCTCTCTCTCCACACACCTGCTATACATTATGGAGAACATGCAATTGAACCAATTTATTATTATATTGGAGTGTTGATATATATGTTTTACGAGCATGTTATTTGTTGCGTCAACATGTGATTGTCGCAATACTCACATACTGTAACACATTGTCATTAAATAACGGACTTTATAAGTGGGTTATGAGTGTTACGACAGTTCTATATCACAATAAAAATAACTTTTTTATGTATTAATATTCGGAAAAGGTTGACACGCATATCATCTTAATGCACATAGGAGTATGTAAAAAACTTTTTGAAGCAACAACTACAATTACAAACTTTCAAAAAAAAAAAAAAAAAAAAAAAAAACTACAATTATAGCAAATGACTACAATTATATCGATTATACTGCCCTTTTAAGGTAATTAAACTCAAGTAACATTAGTAACAGTCACACAAGCATGACGTGATAGTTATCAAAAGGATAATGATTTGGAATTACAAAGTCCAACAACTCCGATTGATTTATATGAGTGAGCGTTAATATCATCATGATGCAATTAATATTGTTATTGATGTCACAATAATATCAACTCTTACTCAAAATAATAATAATAACGACCAAGTATTTATCAAACCTGTGTAACAGAGAGAGATATAGAGAGAGACAGAGAGTATACCAAATTGGAGTTATGAGCTACAGAAATGGACTGTCTTCCACCTGGCCTAAAGGAGATACTGGTGTAGCAGAAACTGTGAGGCTTATGAGTCAGTCTGTATGAAGAAGATTAAATAGGAGGGGAAGATGAGGATGGGCCAAAAATAAACTTGAATAATATTAAGATGGACCATCCCCCAATATTGACAAAATGGAAGAGTGTATAGGGAGCTCAAAATTGAATATAAAGAAAGCGAAAGGTTAGTTAATCAGAACCTCAAGTCCTCTAAAGTTAATCAGAATCTCACCTTGTAGATTACTACTCCATCTCAACCAAGTTCACTATAACCACTAAAATGGACTCATGCTGGTTAGTGAACCTAGCGCACCAACTATGGGCCAAGCCTAGCCCAAACCCAATAATATTTTAACCCAAATGATCAAATCCAGTATATCAGCAATTTCAGTTCAGGTTGAACAAAACTGGTCCAACTACAAGAATCTTACTAACATTTTACATAAAAACATATTCAAAGCGTGTGGGTTGATCAGTATGACATGAATATCTTACATCTTACGTTATACCTAAAGCTTCCCACTTTATAAGAGTAAAATTTTTATTAAAATGTGAAAATAAGTACATAAAATATACTAATATTAAAAATACACAAAACAAAACCGGTCTTAATGTTTTATAAAGAGTATTTACATCACAAAAATTAAAAGGAAATAGTCAACACAAATTTTTTTGGCCCTTTAAGCAAATTTTTATTTTTTTATTTTTATTTTTTTATTTTTTTTTGCATATGTCCTAAATTTGAGGCCCTAAGTGACCACCTAGGCGTAGGGCTAGCCTTGCCTGACGTCCATCTAATCACATTTTTAACCAAAAATTATATAGTTAAAATTCGGTATCAAAATTAATTTACACAAGATCACACAAAATAGTAAAGTTTTGGTCTCTTCATTTTGACTAAATTATACTATTAGCTTTAGATCATATCGTAAAATTTCATTTTATGGTATTTTGAACCGATTATTTATTTATTTATTTATGAAAGTGAGATAATTTTAATATTGATAACGTGGTAATATAATTTGTGCATTATTTTATTTACTTAAAATATATTAATTTAAAGAAGAACTTTTGAGTAAGTATAATGAGGTAGATGGAATAAGAATTCTTTTCATTTGCACAGTACTTCATTTCCTCCATTCTTGTGAGTGAAAGTACATCCCAACATTTTCGTAAGGTATATCCCAATATTTTTCTACGATGCATCCCAACATTTTCTTACTGTGCATCCTAAACATTGAAATGGCCACTCATTTTAAAATAAAAGAAATGACACACTATTTTATTGGAGGTGATTTTCACCCGAGGTGGGCCTCATAGTAGCATTAGTGAGGGAGTTTGTGTCCAAGAGTTCCACGTTGCTAAATATTAATAATATTTTATATTTTTGGATTTTTTTTTTTTTTTTTTTTTTTTTTTTTTTAAGTTTTTGGGTAAAACACAATATCAATGTAACATATAGAATAAAATAGGTATTTAATTCATTTTAAAGTAATAATTAAATTAAATTAAATTATTAAATGTGTGTATATATATATTAGCCTAGCAATAAGAAAAACAGCCATAAGGTACCTACAAACGCTGCAAAAAATGGCCAAACAGAGGCAAACAAATCATAAAGTAACAAAGAAAAACTAAATAACAGGCTCCAGATTTGTTGAGAAACAAGCCAACACGCAATAGCGGAAACCACTAAGTGTGAAGAGCATCAACGAGAGTAACCCAAAGGTCAGGCTAAGGTTGGCAACGGGGGCGGGTTTGGGCGAGTGTACCCTCCCCTGTCCCTGCAACCGTTTAAAAACCCCACTCCCGTCCCTACCAAAAACCGCAAAAACGGGAGAACTTTCCACTCCATCCCCGTAACCGTTTAACATTTTTACCTCCGCGGGTACCCGCCCCGCCCCGTTTAAGACCATAATTTAATTATTGTTGAAATGGATTTGTTTTTTTTTTTTTTTTTCTAACCTCATCTTCAATTCTTCACCATTACAATTTTATTTCTAATAAAATTCATTTGTTACTTTAATATTGTTATATGGGGTAATTAATATATAGTAGGATATATATATATTAATGAATAAGGGTACTTAAGTAATTTGTCTATTTAAACGGTGCGGGGCGACCTCCCCCGCCCCTGCACCAAACTCGCGCGGATTTTTATTGCATCAAATCATCCTCACCTAAATAAGCAAAACGGTTCCCCAAAACTACCAAAAACAGGACGGGGTGGGGTGAGTAATCGCAGGGTGGGTCAAACTGCCATCCTTAGGTCAGACCATCATCAAGGCAATAACTCCAAGGCTGTATCCACAAGGCGCCGTCGACCAGGGGAAAAACTACCCAACCCTGCACAAGAAGGTGAGAACAATAAAACCTGACATAGATATAAATTTAACCGAAGACAAAATAATAGATCCACCCTATCGAGCCAGAAAACCAGCCAAACAAGAGCATATCCAGCAAAACAATAGCAAAACGACGTGAAACTCACCCACCGAACAAACTTATTACACCACGCTGAGTTTATTAAGCGGTGAGTGGTAAGGATCGGCACCTCCCCACTCTTATGGGAGGGAGTGGGGAGCAATCAGAAAGGAGAGAACGAAGGGCAGCGGGTGAAGGGTTAAAGGGAGGCGAGGGAAAAAGTAGAGAGCGAAAAAGTGTAAAATTTTGTACAAATATATCTAACACTGCATTTCATGTACGTTTTTAGAATTCATGTAACATAAAAATAATTCTTATTTTTGCAAAAAAAAAAAAAAAAAAAAAAAAAAAAAAAAAAAAAAAAAAGATGATGACAATAGTAATTTGTTTATCGAAAAATAATTTTGAAAATCCAACTACCCACCCAGAGAGACGAGTAGACTAGAGAAATAGAAAGTGCACTTTTTTTCAGCCTTCTATTTTTCTTTTTTTAATTCTGTGATATCAACGTCTCATTTTTGTTGATTGAAACGAAGACTAGAGAAATAAAAAGTGCTTGTTTTCTCCACTTGCCAAACTCTCTCTCTCTCTCTCTCTTCTTCATATATTTCCTAATTTTCTATCAAAGTCGCTGCTGATAATGAATTCACTTTCTTTGGCTTAGTATCAGGTCAAAGTGTTGAAGCATAAAGGAAACACCACAAAACACTCGATACATATAAATATTGAAGGTACAAAGTCTCTTAATCTCTTCACCAAAGTCTGTTAAAAAGCTCTTCATGATCATAACCCTCTTCATAAGTTGTTGTTGTCTTATCAGATTGCCTATAACATGTTTGCTTAAAATTCCCAGTTAGAAGCAGCTATATATGGAGATAATATATATATATATATATATATATATATATATATGAATATCTTCCAACTTTCTTGATCATTCTAAACTTGTTAGTACAGCTCGTTTCTGGGATTTTTGAAACTTTTCAGGCTTTGTTTGTTAACTTTTTCTGGGTTAATGATTGATTGTTGATTGCCTTATTATCATCTGAATCAACACGAATAGCCCTTTTTGGAACAAAGTATTCAGGTCCAAACTAGGGATCAGGATCATGTAAGGATAAGCAGGAAAGAAAAGATAAGAGAGAAAAGAAAAGGGTCTTGTTTGGATATTGTAAATTGAATTTGGAGGTTTGCTTGTACTGCAAAAAAAACATAGAAGTCAAATCTTTGTTATTGCTAATTTAATTAGTGGAATTGGGGTCCACCATTGAAGTGCTAAACTCTTTTTCTGTTTTTTTTTTTGGGGGAGAATCTGCTAGTCAAGATTAAAAAACAACCTAGACTCATGGATGGGGAATTTTCCTATATTTTCTATTCAAATATGCAGTGAGGACAAAACAGAGGGTAACGTAGATCTTACCTGTAAAGAGGGATTATTGAGCTATGAACACATGCTAAAGGAATATAAGGACACCAATATGCTACCATTTTTGCACATGAGGAACCCATGTTCAACCTAATCTCAATCATCCTAAAACTTTGCTACTTAAAAAATTATGCTAGAAGTTGCCTAGGCATAATAAAATCATCGTTATCGTCCTTACCTTTATCCCATATTTAATAGCACGAATTTTCTTTTTCTATTCTATTCTATTACAAGCCATATCATCTCATATTTAATTAGTTAAATCCATTTTTAATTACTTCAACCCAAGTTATCTTTGAGCAGCTTCTATGTCGATGACAACAGATAGAAAAAAGTAGTCAGAAGCGTAATACACACACACACACACACACACATATTGTGGAAGTTGAAATAAACACACACACCCATTATCCACGATATGTCCTTAGTGTGACTTGAACTCTCAATCTTCCCCTTTGGCATGAGAGATCATACCATTGGGTTAGAGGCCCTTTGGTCAGAAGCATAATATTTGTCCTTTTTTTTTTTTTTTTTTTTTAACCTTCCTGTAATTGCTAAAAGCTGATATATATTCCTACTCAAAATCATGTTTGAGCAGCTCTCTGTCATGCAGCATAGTCTTCTGGGAGCTACCATCTTCAGTCCCTTCGATCAACCCAAGTTATCTTTGAGCAGCTTCTATGTCGATGACAACAGATAGAAAAAAGTAGTCAGAAGCGTAATACACACACACACACACACACACACACACACATATATATTGTGGAAGTTGAAATAAACACGCACACCCATTATCCACGATATGTCCCTAGTGTGATTTGAACTCTCAATCTTCCCCTTTGGAGATGAGAGATCATACCATTGGGTTAGAGGCCCTTTGGTCAGCAGCATAATATTTGTCTATTTTTTTTCTTTTTTTTTTTTACATTTATAACCTTCCTGTAATTGATAAAAGCTGATATATATTCCTACTTAAAATCATGTTTGAGCAGCTCTCTGTCATGCAACATAGTCTTCTGGGAGTTACCATCTTCAGTCCCTTCGATCAATCCCTTTCATGGCTGTCAGCTGTTATTGGCAGATTTTTGTGCATTCAGTCACACAGTCTTCTACTACTCCTGCTATCTCTTGTGTACACGTTGCACCACATGTCGCAGAAGTCTCACGGATAACCGATGCTGATTCAAGACCTGGTGGTTCAAATTCTTTAGGTGATGGGTTGGCTGCTTCTACAGTCCTTAAAGATGTACATATAGTAAGAACTCAAGAATAGGCTTCTCTTTTTTATACTGCAACACAGTAATGGTACACGTGCTTTCCAATTGTGATCCTATGCTTCTCTTCTTCCTTAAGTCATATCTCGTTTTCAATCGTTTTTCAGTCCATGCTTTTCTTTGTAGGAGCTTTAAAAGTTGGATTTTTTTTTATATGTATTTGCCTTCATGTTCAAATGATTGCTTTTTCTTTGTTCCCAGTCAGCACGGCTGTTGGATGATTTTCTTGAACTTGCTAGAGACAACACAAACAATGATTTAGAGACCTGTGGGGTTCTTGGTGCTTTTCTTGTAAGCTTCATGATTTTTCCCTTACATTCTAGAACCAAAAGGAAATATTTTACTCCGTATTATAGCATTGTTTAATGTATGCTTTCTAAAACTCTTAAAGGTGTAGTTTCATGGTAACACAATCTCAGCTTTTATATTTCTCTGCAAATAGTTGTAATATATTTATAATTACTAGTAAGTGCACGAAAAATAGTTTTGGCAGGACGAGAAGGGTTGAATCTGGTTCTCATTCTATCATATCCAGATTCAAAAACTTTTCCCAATTTTTATTTGGTCCAATCAGATTGTAATATGTGCCATTGTGCTTCCATGTGGCCGAGCTGATTAAGATTTAGGCCTGAATTTTTGCTGCATTGGGATGGTAAAAAGTTTAGGTCACTTAAAAGATTACTAAAATTATGCTTGCAACCTCTTCCCTTCTTCCCAACCCCACCCTGCCAAAACAAGAACATGTCACAAATCTCATTACACAACACCAATGTGGATGGAATAGGAGATCCAGAAGCAGAGGTGGGAGGATCATGCGAGCCTAGCTTGATATTCTACTGCACTGAGATGATGCCGAAGGTAGGATCCAATGGGGGAGGATTAAAGTTTAGTGCAGAAGGTTGGATCTATGGGGGAGGAGCAGGGCTTTCAATTAATCAGGGAGTGTTACGGGAGCGGTATCTGTTGAGGCAAAGTTGGGCTAGAATCAATAGAGATTGTTGCTGCAAGTGCGAATTCAGACTCAGTTCTTGCTGTATGTTGCATGAAGTCAAACCTTGCAATTAAAACATAAAATATAGTACTACTTCACTAACCCCTTCGGCCCAATTATCACACTTATTTACTTAATTTCAGTAGATGAAACTGATTTCCATAACCACTCACATGATCCCAGAAAAGGATACTGCCATTGCTCAATCCAATAAAAATGAGCTCAGTCCTATCCAATTTGAGTTTTGCTTGTTGAGCCTCTCCCGATTCTGTTAGTAACTTAGTACCATATTATTTTGTTAATATTCTAAATTTTTTAAACATTTAAACCATTGAGCCCTTCCAAATATTTCAATTACTTAATATAAACTGTCTAGTGGTTCATCCACTACCAAGTGTCAAAATATTTGGTTGGTGCCTATTTCTGTCCTGCTGGTCATTAAATGTCTTGATGTACCACATGAAGCCTCTTGATTGACAATTGGCGGTAATTTGCGGCATAATGTTGTAGACTAAGGGACAAGTTCCAATATTGTTTCCATTTTTAAATTTCCCCCTGTTTTGTAGCTTGGTATAGTGTGCTTTCTCCCATTTTTCCCCATCCTCCATGGTGTTAGGAAAGCGTAAGAAGCTTGATTAAAATATTATACTGACTTGGAATTTGTACTTATTTTCATTATTTCTCCAGAAAGAGGGGACCTTCTATGTTACAACTCTGATAATACCTAAACAAGAATCGACATCTGGTTCTGTAAGTCTTGGATGCTGATTAAACTCAATTTGATTCGCTATTAGAATTTTCTGCATTCGTTTTCTACCTTGTCAGTTCATAGTATTGCATGTTACTGACTCAATTGTACTGGTTGATAGTGTCAGGCCCTAAATGAGGAGGAGATATTTGCCATACAAAATGAACAATCCCTATTTCCTGTTGGATGGATCCATGTATGCATTTTCAGCTCCTATTTATTTATTTATTTATTTTTTCTTCTCTCTGAAAATTTATCTGAAAGCAGCTTCAATGATGCCCTCGATCTTAAAAGAGGAGAGGAAGGAATAGATAAGATGGTTGGAAGCTTGCTTCTGGTCTTGCAGAACATTGTCCATTCTTTTGTCTGCATTAAATTCTAGTAATGTACTTCCAGAGTTTGGAATGAATGAATATTTTTAGAGCTTTGCACTTAACTACAACAAATTACAATTGATAAAAATTGTTTAGTTTGGAATGAATAAATATTTTTAGAGCACTGACGTCTATTATATTATATAAATCTATATGTTTGTGAGTGTGTATTGACTATTGACATCTGATCTCTTGTTTCTGTCTTCAGACACATCCTTCTCAGAGTTGTTTCATGTCATCAATAGATTTACACACCCAATATTCATATCAGGTAACTGATTCTATTATTGGCGGCTGTCCTTTGTGTTGAATAGCTTCATGTTTCATCAATTGTGTGCTACTCATGCTATAATACATAAATTTTTGCACGCCAATTTATTATGAAAGTAAAAGAAACCTTTAACAGAAGCTCATTTGGATGCATATGGTGGGAAACAAAAATGAGAAATCTGTAAAAGTGCTCCTGCTAAGCAAGCTTGTATTTTTGCATTGTGTATTTTGATGCAACAATTAGCAATTTGATGGAATGTCAACTATTCATGTTTGGAAAAGTGATAGCAATTTTCTACCATCATTCTCAGCGGCTACATAATCTGCCCTTATAATTGGTCTATGAATACTTGTTTAATTACATGGGGTAAACGTATCCTTTGTTTTGTTATCAGCTATATACATTTCCAACTAATGCTCGTCATCATCCACTAGATTTTGTGCCTCTAGAAGATTTGTGTGCAACATATCGTGTTTTCTTTCCTCTTATGCTCTTGATTAAGAAACCTTGTTCACTTCCATTTTTTCAGGTAATGGTACCCGAGGCTGTTGCAATTGTTATGGCTCCAACTGATAACTCAAGGTGTGTTTTCCTGCATGACTCATTGGTGGTTTTATTGAATTTTAAACCAGTAATGCTTTGCACAACATTACTTTTTTTTTTTGTTCTTCCTCTCCCCGGGTTTCTCTTTGAACGCAAGAGTATCCACGCAAGAGGTAGGTTCAACTATCTATTCTAGATAAATAATATACCAATTCATACTGAAATACTGTTCTTGGCCTTAAATTCTCAATTTGTATGCACCAAGTAAGATTTACACGAGATAGGTAACTGGAAATTATAAAAATGAAGTTCCATTCGGAAATTTAGATTAACCCAATTTTCTCATAGGGTCACAACACAAGAATTGAACAGTTACCTTTGCTAAAAGAAATCACAAAATGTGAAGCTGCATGATAAAACTGGCAATGCATGATTAATATGCGCGCGGTTTCCAGGTGAATGACCACTGAGTTCCACTTGCAGAAGTTTATTTGTTGTTATTGGTATGTCCCAGGAGCTATGGAATATTCAGGATATCTGACCCTGGTGGGATGAGTATCCTAAGCCAGTGCCAGGAGGATGGATTTCATCCTCACCGAGAACTGATCGATGGGAGTTCCATATACGAGAGCTGCTCCAATGTCTACATAAATCCAAATCTGAGGTTAGAAATATGCGACCTGCGTTGATGGAATGGTGTGTGTACAAGTTCAGGTGTGTACAATATACATGTTCAACGTACTAATGTTTGTGGTTGAACAGACAAATAACCTTAGTCGACATCCCTCACAACAGGAACGGTTTTGATGTATCATCCTTTATGAAAGAAATACAGTAATGTTTTAGCAGATATGTATATTTTTCATAAACTTTGAACTACACTGAGAAATTGTATATATTGTTCAAATAAATGGTTTGAGGAGAGAGTAAATAGCTTGGAGTCTGTTTTAAAACGTCCATCTTAGCATCCACTGTTTCCCAAGGGGTAACACTTGCATGCATTCATTTTGTCCCTATAGATGGGATTTGAAGATATCACCATCGGGGTCACCCTCAGATAATTTTTTTTTTTAGTAATTGTCCGGTGCATTTAAGACGGAGGGATTGCAGGTGCTCGGTGGTGAATTATAAGGTATTTTAAAAGGTCTAACACCACCATCTTAATATATATAAAAATAATAATAAGAATACGAGATACGAATATGACACAATACGCGTAGTGATACAACAGATTAAAAATAATAATAATAATAAAAAAAGAAGCAAAATATGGGTATGACAGAACACTGACAATAAAAAAATTTAAAAAATTTATTTTTAGTATATAAAAATATTAATTTTTTTTGTCAATTTCTTAAAAATGTTCTGAATCTAAATGTAATAGAAGTTTGTTTCATAACATATAAGACAAACATCTCTAGTCATCAATTAATAAATTTGAACTGTTTTTTTAACAATTATACTATGTTATTATTGTTAAAAAAATATTTTAATATACAAACTTGTTAAAAATATATTATTAAGTGTCTAAAAGAATGTCAGATACACAATTGAAATATTTAATAAGTATTGGATACGTATTAGAAATTAAAAATATATATATGTGGTAGAAAAATATAAATTATAGATATATATTTAAGAAATAAAAAATGATTGTTACACCAAATAGTTGCATTGAATTGCTAGACTTACTTTTTTAATTGGTCAATTATGCAATAAATAAGGAAATTGAACCCTCCACTTAGTTGTAGTTGGTATAAATAACCAATTAAATATTATTCGATTAGGTAATTCCCTCTAAGTGTTAGGTATGAGTAGGGCTATTCAAAAAATTTGCTAACTGGACCAGACCGAACTGAACTGGACGGTTTGGACTAGTTGCAGAGTGAATTGGTCCTGTTTTGGGCTCAAAATTATGAAACCGTAATTTTACGGTCTGGTCCTGGTTTGGGGTCCTGACCAGCCCAACCCAGATTGAACCATTATATAACTTATATATATATATATATATATATAATTTATAGTTTTGGCTAGATATATTCTTTTTACTTTTTTCAGGCCATGATGAAAGCTAGCAAAGAGAGAAATAAAACGAAATGATGGGCCATAATAAGAAAAATATCATATGAAAATTACCGAACAATAAAAAACTACACAATTAGAGATCACATGGTGCAAAAATAAAGCATAACCATTAGGGATCACAGGAGACTATTGGTTCTTTAAACACTAAAGTGGAAGAGTAGTGTTTGTTAAATTGTATCAGAAAATATATATATAAATATATATACTGAATTGTTGGTTCCCTGTCGATGTTTTTTCGTGGTTTGGTTCGGTTTGGTTCTATAAGTATTATGATTCGGTCTGATTTCAAAAATAGTGGAACAATTATAAATGATTTGATCTCAAAAATAATCTCAATCAGGTTTAAATCAGACCGTGTGCACCCTTAAATAATGAGTATCAATATCATACACAGTGTCTTAAGAAATATCATACACAGTGTCTTAAGAAATATCATACACGGTGTTTTTTGAAAGTATCCATGTAAAGTAAACATATTCAGAGTGCATTTAATATGGATAAATCTGTTAGAAGTATCTACACTTTCCTATATAGCTGATATAAGTAGCTGATATGGTGGCAGCTTATCCATTAGAGATTTTTCAATATTGTATACTATCTTATAGATGATTTGAAAAACAGAAACCTATTTGTTTTGCATGCATCATATTCATATTTGGTTCTTATCTTAGAATTTGGAGTTTTGTTATGTGGAGAAGATATGTTCTAAGCAGCAAGATTTTATTTATGGCCAGCTCATCCTAGTCACCAAAACAGATATCCAGGCCCAAAACGAATTTTAAATAATAAGCGTATTCCGGATCCCCTCCCGTATTAGGATCTCTTATCCCGTGCACAAGTAGCAAAAAGTCCAAACCAATCAAAATTGGACACATGTACAAATTATCAACCAATGAAAAACAGCCACATGTCAAGGCAACCAAGCCACAACTATGGCACAAAGATTCCATCCAATACTAAAATTCCGAAAATGGAAAAGATTGGGGTCCAAATTATTTGCAACAAATCATGAATAAAACCGGAAAAAAAGACAGTCAACGGAAAAGGAAGAAATTATTAAATCGACATCGTTTATTTAATATTTGATAAACTGATTTTATTTTCTCATGTCGTGATCTATTTGTCACTTAATAAATTAATTTAATACAAATCGTATACTCTTGTGGTTACTATTTTAAGAAACTAATAAATTTTTTTAATTCATAATTGCGTAAATGAATAATTGTTTTTCACAATTATATAATCAATTTAAGGTGGTTGATGAAAAATTATTACATCGGTCTAGAGAATCAGAATATGATTCGGGAGTCCATATTTGATGATAAGAAAATAAAAATGTATATAATACCATAAAAAATATCTCCAATACAGTGTTCCAAGTTCCAACGCATGAGACAAAGTTTGATCATTTAATTATTAAAAAATGCAATCAAGATCAATCAAACTATAGCTATTAAATTTACAGAGCTTCATCGTATTTAATTAAGAACCCTAAACTAGGAGAAATCAAAACCCAAATTAACCTTTCTAGTGTCTCCAGCCAAGCGATGTTTATCCATACAAGTGTAAATACATTTAAAAATAAATAAAATAATTTGACCCCCCAAAAAGAAAAAGAAAAAAAAGGTACTACACAAAAAGAAAATGGATGGAACTGTGCTTAGAACGGGTGTACGTTCCTGCTCAGACCACCGTTCACATTCGTGAAGAATCCGACGAGCTCCGGCCGGTACGGAAGGTACGATCGTCGTCGATCCTCCTCCTTCAAGGCTCTGTTCCTCGCGTAATGAGCCGACAACGACGACTTCTCAACCTTCTCTGCCTTCTTCGCCTTCGCTTTGCTTCCGCCGGCGTTAACGTTAACCTTAACCTCGACGGCGGGCTTCTTCTTCTCCGACAACGACGATTCCGTCTTCTCAACTTTGTCCTCTTTCTTTGCGCTCGTGGTCGGTGAGCCGTTCAAGAACACGAACGCGTCCCTGCCGTCGCTGTTGCTCCGACTGTATAGATCTCGGAACCTCCAGAGCTTGGAGAATCCGGTGGAACTGCTCTTCTTGCACGACTCCGGCGACGCCTCGACGGCCTTTTTGGACCAAGCGCAGTACGGACCGGTGGCTTCTGTCTCTGTTTCCTCGGTTTCCGTCGGCGCTTCGATGAAGACCTTCCTCACCTGAGGTCGAAGCGGCAAATCCTTCTCGGAAGGCACCGAATCGTCTCCAGCGAGTAGTTGTCGGTCGAACAAAGGAAAAACCGGCCGGATCTGACCGTCCTGAAACGCATCGTCGGGCGAAATCGGCGATTTATTAGCGTCGTTAAACACAAACGAGAAATCCTCGTTGTCTTCTTCTTCTTCGTCATCCTCCTTTCCAGCTTCAAATTCAAATTCGCCGTCAACTCTATCTTCCATTTGATTACTGTTAGAATCGTCCAATTCGAGCTTGCCGCTGAGCGATTCGGTAACTTCGGCGGCGGTTTGTGCAAATTGGTCTCCAAGAGACGCGGAGAGGGAGGGAGCCGTCTGCATTTCTGTGTTTCTCTCTCTAGATGTTGTTGTTTTTGCAATGGAGGAAGGAAGCGTAATGTTGAGGGGCTATAAAAAGTGAATGGTTTGGAGGTGTTTGATTTGTATGGGGTTTTAATACGAGTGGTTGGTCAGCAATGACGGACGGAGAGAGAAATAGAAATTACTGTAAAGATTGTGTTTGGTTACATTTTCAACATTTACTGTCTCCAAAGAATTTATTTATAGTGGTTGTTTGTTTGGGAGAGAAGAAAACATTATTCAATTTCTCTTTTAAGACAGACTGTATACGTGCAATTTTGGCCACCCCCCCCCCCCCCCCCCCACTTTTTCTTTTTTTTTTTTTTTTTTTTTTTTTTTTTTTCAGACGAATCAGACCTCAGTCCAAAAATATTCACTTTTTTATTACTGTTCTTATCATTATTATTATTATTTTATTATTATATTACAAATACGAGTCGTTTTAGATTAGAGTGAAGAAAAAATAGTTTAAACTTTGAACTAAATATTCACAAATTTTAATTTCAAAATATACTAATTTCATGCAATCTGACATAATATTACTAAATTTGGATTGTACTTTAATTGAAGAAAATGAATAATTTAACTTGAGTCTAAATTAGTTTATGACATGACGGTTTATTGAACTTGATATAATGTTTAAGAAATTAGTGATTCATACATTTCACTAAATTATAGTAGCATTTCTTATTTCTTATTTTTTTTATATTAGAGAAAATAATTTTTAACCCGACTTCAAAATCACTTAATGCATTTTTATTTCTTTAATGAAATGAATAAGACTGATATTTGAATTTATTCATTGCATCAAAGAGATAAAAATCTTGTTAGTAACAAATCAAAATCTTTTGATGTATAATAATCAAGAGTTGTGATTGAAATTTACATCAATACATAATATTGTAAGTTTTAATGTGAGTCATTAATTATTATTGTACAACAAGGATGTTATACATCTCTTAATGTCAACTCTTCGATTTTATATGGGGGTTTGGGAAATTAGCAAGTAACATTGTTAAAAAAAAAAAAAAAATTCAAAAAAAAAAAAATTGGCACACTACATATGCTGATTTATTTTAAAGAAAAAAAAAAATAGCACAATTGTTCTTAAAAATTACTGCATTTTACAATTGTCCAAAAATACCACCAATACACCACAGTTTTGAGAGCAATTATGTCACTTATTTTGTTAAAGACACGTTTAATGCAGAATATGGAAGTATATCTTGAAAATAACATCTTATTTATTTTATTATTATTTTTGCAGATGTTTCAATAGTATAGTAAGTTAATAATAAAAATAATCTAATTAGCTTGAAGATTGGATAATTTGGACATCAGATTAAAAATGCATGATGTTTAAAAAGTTGACTCTACAGTAATCATTCAAGCCTGGTTGCCTGTGTATGAACGACTTGTAGTTCTTAGAAACTTCTGAAGTAGTTGTGAAATTCGGTACATTGACGAGTCCTCACTCGCTTTGATAATTTGTCCGCGTGGTCTGATTTAGACACGCGCGTGAGCTATATCTGAACACGTAATGGATGACTTTTGTCTTTAATAATACATTTCAAAAGGTAAAAGATAAAAGCAAAATTTTAAAAATAAAACGAAGGAAAAGTCGCCTTCTGGTGGAGGAGGTTTGAGCTTCAATGAAAATTCTGGACTCAAAGGTCAGCAACTCTGTTATACAATCTCATCAGTGATGCCATGTTATGATATATATATATATATATTACTATTATATATATAATTTTTATTCTTTTAATGGCATGGCGTGTCTACAATCATTCACGTACTGAATAACCTACTGAATAATTCTTAATATTTAAAAACCTTAATTGCACTCAACTTCTTTGACTATATATGATTTGTGGCACATAATCCACTTCCTAAAACCCACCAACTTGCTACCTTAGATAATGAAATTTTTGTATACTTCGGAATTATATGATGACGGTCAATCACATCTCTATATATAAGTAAATATTTTATTTTTATTTAAATTTTTACTTAGAATTATGATTGTTCTAGATCATGACAAGTTATTTTTTTTTTTTTTTTGGTGAAAACAACTTATTCAGAAAAACTTACTATCTTTAACTTGTGAGCCATGTTGGTTTTTGGTTAAAAACTTTGGTTTAAGGCTTCGAAATCTTGTTTTCCTGTTTTATAAAAGGGTTGTTGATTATTTTGAAATTTTTGTTCAAAGCTTAAACGAAGTTAGATTAATCTCAAATTTTAGATTTAGTAATTTTTAATGATTAGGCTTATTAATATTTTTTTTTCTTCAGAAATTTAGCCTTATTTTTAGTGCTATATGTTCCTTTTACTATTAAGTTTCTTTATTGTATTAGTTTTCTTATAGTGTTTAGGATTTCTTTTATTATAAATACGTGCAATGGAAAACACATAATTAGTATTTAATCATTCAATTATCAATATAGTATTAGATTTTCTCTAAATTTATCTCTTATTTTATGAATTCAAAATAGTTTATCGTTCATTGTTAACAAACCTAACTTCTGCTATGTCAGATTTATAATAGATGTATACAATTTGCCTACAAATCACTTGTATCATTTAAACTCTCAACTCACATTCGGCTTGACCAATAACCTTATTATTAGTCGTCTGTTAAATAATGAGTAAAATGTCCTTATTGTCAATAATTTTTTTATATATATAAAAAAATATGTAATAAAAAGAAACTATATTGAAATAGGCAATATGGTCATTTTACCTCAACGATAAGGGATTAGGTGCAATTTTTTGTAGCTTAGTAGAGTTATATGCCAAAAACATAATTGAGAAGAGGAGTTATGTGTTACAAAATGATAGCAGAGAGCATTAAGTGCAATTATTATAGTTCATATGGGTGGGTCTAATGTGGATGTGCTGCAATACAATACAATTATATTGCCTTAAAACAAAAAGGATTATTACATATAAATGGTGCTAATGACTATATTTGTCATTTGATCGAGTCAAAATCTCATAATTTAAAAAAAAATGAAGAGATGAAAAAACATTGTTACCCTTACAAAAGTACCACATTTAGGCATATAGGTATCGCTTTTTGTATTTTTTTTGCATGTAGATACCGCTTTTTGTCATCCGGTACCACTTTTTGTGCTGCTCAAAAAAGTGATACTTATTACACAAAAAGTGGTACCTATGTGCCTAAAAGTGGTACATCTATGAGAGTGTACATTGTTTTTTTATGTCCACGTCAGCATTTTGGTTAACTATACTTTTTCGAAATGATAAGACTTTGACTCCATCAAATAGTAAATATCGCCATTAATACTATTTACATGTAATAATCCCTAAAAATAATTAATTAAAAATCAAATGAGGTGAAATTAAATATCTCATAAAAAATAGAATATAGAGAGTAAGATGAGATAATTCAAGGTAGAAGCATGTGCTCAAACTAGTACCCGGTAAAAATAAAAAAATATATAAAATAAAAAATAAAAAATTAGTCTTGGGGAATATACCTAACTTCCAACCCCCCACACACACACATAGGTGGGTGATATAACTAGGCGCAGGTAATGAAGTTACTAAAACCTTAAATTCGATTTTCATTTGTCAATGGTAAGATCAAAACAATCAACTTCAACCCTCTATGACTTGACTTGTATCCAAATCATATTATGTGATTTTTATATCAATGGTACAACGACTTTAACTAAATCTTATTATGTGATAGTATTTGTTCGGCATATCACAATTGCGGCGGCTATGGTAGTTGATCTATTGAAAGGACCATTTTGGAAGCAGACCTCTACCAACTTTGGCCAATATTTAACAGAGATGAACGCATGAGATTGAATCTTTAGTTTAATCATAAACTAATTTCCACATGACAATGAAATTTGTTAAAGATTTGACATCACTGATGTCTTTGCTAATGTGGTTGCAAGTGCAACTGGTTCCGTTCTTGATGCCAAACTCCATCAAAATTTTCTAATTTGGAACCTTAATTCATGTGCAAATGAAGAAATATAATTATTATAAACAAAAAAACGGGTAAATTGTAGGGATAAGTGCAAAAAACACCTTTAAAGTATATTTTTCGTAGCTCTTTTATCCCTTATTTGAAAAGGTGTACAAAAAACACCCATATTCTTTTCACATTATGCGAAAACATCCCATCAATAAAAAAATTTGATATAAATTAGTACTATAATGTCAATTTTATCCTTTTACTCTTCCAAAAATGCCCATACCAAACTTTGAACTCCTTCAATCTCAAACTAGTTTAGGATAAGGAAGTACCTTTAACCAAACATCCTTTTTCTCTTACACCTTTCTAAAAGGCCATTGTAATGGCTGTTGTAGAACACCAAAAAATTCTCGATGGGTTTCATTAACAATTTTCGACGAGCAACGACAGCAAGCATGATGGAGATCAACGGGCTACAAGGAAGATGGTGGAACAACGACGGCGAGTTATGGCGCCGCCGAAGGTACTGGCGGCGGCGACGGTTCTGGCACAGACGGTGGCTGGTTCGTGGTGTACAGCATGGCGGCGCAGTTCCCGGAGGCGGTCTACAAACTGCAAGCCCTAATTTTCACACATACATACGGATACGGTCATGTATATATATACATATATGGGAAGAAGATGAATTTGGGGAAGAAGATGGATTAAGGTCGCAAAGATGGGGATGATCTCACCGTCCAATAGGGTCGCAAAGATGATTGACGCCGGTGAGCTATGAATTTACCGACGAGGAAATGGGTCTGACGCATGGTCAAAATTCGTGTCACGACCGTGGCGATCCTTGAAAGACAGAAGATTTCAAAACCATCTTGGCCAGTAATGGAGTAAAGGGGCGCCCGTCTCGTTGATTAGACTAGCTCGTGAAGGGAGCCTGTCTTACTTCATCCGGCTAACATCACGCACACAAATGCCATTCCACTGACTATTGTATTTGTGATGACTTTCCTTATAAGTCAAATGCAGGAGGGGACCTCATAACCAGAAGCTTAGTCAATTACCACATCTGCTATTGGCATGAATGGAATTATGGAAGAATCCCCCAAAATCCAGATATATCACAAGGTTGGCTATTACATATGGTGGGTCTGTACGTGGATGATGGTGAGTTCAACGGGGACCAAGGATGAATCTGAACCGAAAGTGCTCGTACGTGGATGATGGTGAAGCTTCGCCGGTGGGTCTTGATGTGCCGGTAGGGGAATTTTTTTTCTCGAGTTGAAAAAGATGAATTTTGGGTACTTTTTAGTCATTTTACATCATATTATTATTTTTTATATACTTTATAAAATATGTCAGTAAGGGCATTTTAGTCCAATTTTATTCTAAATGTATAAAGAGGACCTATTTGCACAAATGTCATAGTTCAAGGGTGTTTTTTGCACGGGAGGGGTATAATATGCACTGTATGCATACTTCGGGAGTGTTTTCTACACTTGACCTTAAATTTTATTTATCTGCTTTAAAGTTTGTCAATATCTCACATTAAATTTCTTTACGTTTCATAATCTTACTTACCTTTTCTGTAATTCCTCTTATCTGCCTTGTTAGCGACTGTCATTCTGAAGTCGGGTTACGCGCTAGCCTAGAACCCACAAAGGGTGTTGGTCGATTAAGACAACGGAATGGTAGTCATAGTAGTCGAAATCCATTAAGGAGTGTGTAACAACTCATCTGTCGAATCAACTAGTCCCAAAAATAAATGGCGTTGAAGTGCGTGACCTATACCCAGCCGTCGTGGCAAAACCCTAGGTGCGAGCAGCCGTTGGTGCAAATCTTGGTGGTAATGGTAAATATTCAAATGAAATGCCTGAAATGATAACAAACATTTCATGACAAAAAAAAAAAAATAATCACTGTATGAGGGGTAAGTGAGAATTATGAAACATAAAATGGTTTATGTAAAAATATAAACAAACTTTAAAGTATGTATGTAAAATTTATCTAATATATATATAAAATTCTTTGCCAGATCGATTTGCGCTTAAGATAGTTGTACACGACTGGGTCCCATTTTGGCTTAATTAACACGATTCAATAAAGAATCACTCCCGTGTGATGAGAAAACCATTATTTTATATAATGGGTCTATTGTTTAAAATCGGTCTAACTCTATGAAAAAACAAATGCTTCTTAATCTATGATTCTTGTTTATTATTATTATTATTATTATTATTATATGTATATATATGCCATAATAGGATTAAACTTAATTGAACTATTTTTGCATACTATGGAAGTGTAGCAGCTTCACCGTTAGGCAAGTACACAGAGAATGGAATCGGAGTCATATAGGCGGACATTGTCAACGTCAACCTCACCAAATTGTGTTCAATGTTACATCCAATGTAATGTTGTTGACAAATTCAATGTTTATAAATAGAAGAAATTAATATACCACATAAATGTTTATGTATTAAAACACAACCATAGACACTGTTCTTGACCCGTCAAATAATAAATAATTAATAAGAAACTTTCAAATCCTTAAAAGTGGCCGCCAATTGAATCCACAACCATATCAAATTTTATTACATTTTTTATAAAAACATATTTTTTCTACTATTCACTAGAACTGCTACAGTAGTTGACAAAAACAAAAATGTCAAAAACAAAACGCATACCGAATAAGCTCATAATATGGTATTGATAGTTAAGTGGTAAAGTGGTTAACTATTGGGTGTGTTAGTGAAATATTTCTTGCCTTGCAAAAAAATGGATAAATTATACGGACTTCCTCTATGATTCGACATAATTACAAACACATTTCATATAGTTTGAAAAATTACTCGAATCTCTCTTAAGAATGAAATTAACCTACATGGACCTCCCTTCTGTTACGATCAACGCAAGTTAATGAACCTCCCTTCTGTTACGATCAACGCAAGTCAATGATGGATTTTGCTGATATCACGTACTAAATAAATTGGAATTTCTATATTACCTTTCGTCAATCTCATCTCTCTTACATATACAGATGGTACTACAGTCATTTACAATATCAACTTGAAGGTATTTCAGTAAATTAAATAAATCTGTTAGTGCATTTGACAATCCGTCAATAGAAAGGGAGGTCTGTATAAGTTAGTTTTATTTGTAGGAGAGATTCAAATAATTTTCCAAACCATAGGGAAAATTCCTATAATTATGACAAGCCATATGGGAGGTTTGTATAATTTACCCAAATCTAAATATATATATACATATATATTTTTATTATGGGAGGTCATATTCACACTTCACTTTTCTCTAATTGTACTCCATTAATATATCATCCATTATTTTATAATGTCACAAAATAAAATGTTCCAATTAAAAAGTCATTATATATTTTTTATAACATTACCAATTTAACATTCTTATATTAAATTTATAAAAAGTAAATCATAACATTTTTTTGTGGGTGCAAATGATTATTTAATAACTTTCATTCTTCTAACGGACACCATGGAAGAATCCAACAAGGAAAAAAAGAAAGAAAAACAAAAAAAACAATATAGCTCTAGTTGACATAACAATACTCAACATTTATTTTCCCAGATTTAACATTATTTTACATTGACCAACTAATGATAAAGGAAGGCCATATTCGGCTCTCCCTTTTTTAACATTTGTACTCTGATCTTAAAAGAAATAATAATTTTAACCCTAATTTTATAAGTAAATAATTATTATTTTTAAAATGATAGAATTACTCTTTCAGATTTCCTCTCTTTATCTCTAATCTTTAATATTTTAGGTCTCTTTTGACAAGACAAAAAAAAAAAAAAAAAGTATAATGATTATTTTCCCAGAACCAAAAAAAAAAAAAAAACCTATTAAAAAAATTATCTCTTTTGACAGGAACAAAACCAAAAAATATTTTTATGGAAGAAATCATCTCTTTTGTCAACCCCCGACAAAAAAAAAAAAAAAAAAAAAAAAAAAAAAAAAAAAAAAACAAAAGAAGTACTAAAAAAAAAAAAAAGAGGATTCAAATATATATATATATAAGTACATCGACTTTTCAATTGGGATATTTATTTTGTGGTTGCTAAATTGGAAAGGTTGACATTTTTTATGCTCAGGGGAGTGATTATACTTGGTGATTGTTTTGTTTTGTTATTTTTTTTTTTTTTGAATTCTAGATATCAATTTTGTTGATAAAAAAATTGGAACATTAATAATCATTGGTTAAAGAGTTATTACTTGAAAAAAAAATATGATTTACGTGAGAATTTATCATTGTACTAAGTGGGACACAGTTAGAAATTTATGCGAGGGAGGAAAATAGTGGGTTTTTTTTTTTTTTTTTTTTTTTTTTTTTTTTTTTTTTTGTAATTTTAGTAGTGGGCAAAAGTAAAATTTTGTAAGTATATAATTTTTTTTTTTAAAATCAGTACTTTATAATACTAATGTTCTGTTTGATAAAACTGAATACTGAAAATTAAGTATTAAAAATTTTAATAACTGAATTTTAAGTGTTGGAGTTAATAAATGTTATTAAAAAATAAATATGGAATGAAGCCTGCCTTCCAAAGGGATTGGCCTCTGCATTTATAACCGAGCTTTGCCAGTGTTTGGAGATTCTTCAGCGTGATTTCTAGCTTTGGAAAAGTAACTTTTTGACTTTTGAGGCATCTGTTGACTGTTCATGAATAGTAAGTTACTGTTCATGTCGTTTTGTGCTGACGGTTACTATAGATGAACAGTACTTTGTCGGGATATTGTAGAAATAGTGATTCTGCCGACAATTATTGTTGAAATAGTGACTTTGACTTTTACTGTAGCAGTTTTGACTTTTTTCCAATCTCAATTGAATGGATCTTGGTATGGATTCTGACTATCTTGGAATAATAAATCATCATATAAATTAACTGGGTGACTTAGTTCAGTAGCAGAGGAAGCATCATCTGCTTCTTCTTCATCTTTAGACAACTCTTGGATGCGATCAGTCAGTGAGGTTGCCATCTTCTTGAGTTCTTTTATTTCTGACTTGGGAGCATGTTTTCGTGACTTGGTGGAAACGGTAGAGCCAGTAGGGGAAGGCTGTTTCTGTTGAATGACTTGCTTTGTTGGAAGAGTGACATGTTTTTGTGAAGTAACTTGGATTGATGATTGTTTGGGATAATCATCTTCGACATACCCAATAATCTTGTCAATTGTACGTGGAAGTATCCCACCATTTAACATAGTGGCGGCGGATGACTATGTTGTCTTGGATATCATATTGCCATTTAAATATCCATGGGACTTAGTATTTACAACAAAATAACATGAGGACTGGAAATTGGGAACTATGTTTGTTAACTTTGTGAACAGTGTGAAAGTATTTGACTTGATCTGCAAGGGAGAGGGGGAGGATTTCTGGAATAGCACCATGAAGAGTCCACCATCTCAGAAACCAGGTAGAGATTTGACTTTTGAAATGACTATCAAAATTGATAAACCATAAATGAGTAAATAACTCATTTTAGTATAATAGGACAGATGACCAGGCTGTCATATAATCATAATACGTAAACTGAATATTATAATCAGGTAATAGTTGGGGTAAGTAAGGATGATTGCCCCATTTTTCCATGGAGATTATCCGTCGGATGTACAGGGAATGGTAAATAACTTTGAAAGGATCATTTTTATCATAAGTTGTCTTGACTGTGATAGATTCAGTATGGTACAGGATATCTCTGTAAAACCTAAGAGTTGAAGGATGACCTGGGGCATAGTGAAGGTTACTTGGAAAATAAGAGCGGGCCAATTCGAGTGGGTCTTTAATGTGACTAAGGTATGGCTCAATGAAAAATAAGGAAGTAGGGGGTTTTTCAACATATGGACTTGATGGTTTTTTAGCAGTGAACTGTTGCACATGGGACTGGGTTTGAGTATAGGGTTGGACTTGGAAAGGATCTGGTGTTGGATTGACCAAGGCTGACTTAAAAGTTGATGGGAAGCAAAAGGTTGGAATCTGTTGGTTACTGCTAATGAAGAAGAGGATTGTGACTGGGATCTGGTAACTGGAGCTTTGCCTGAGCAAATATCAAAAGGTTTAACTAGTTGAGGCCTCAGGGGAGGCTGCTGGTCTGCAATCAAATTTCTGCAAGAATTCCCTTGTAAGAAAATCTGGAATGGAATTGTTACTGCCTTTGATATATTCTATATCAAAATCAAATATACTTAATATAGCTTGCCACTAGGCAAAAATTTGTTTAGAAGCAATATTTTCAACATTTTTATTCTAAAACATATTTTGCACTTTGACAATCAACTTTGACTAAAAACTTTTGATTTAAAATATCATCTTGAAACTTACTAATACACAAAACAATAGATAAAATTTCTTTTTTAATAGTATTATAATTATTCTATGCTTTATCCAAACACCAGAATGGAATCGAACTAATTGTTCAGGTGCATCTAGACTGACTCGTTGTTTGAGGATGCCACCATAACCAATATCAGAGGCATCAGTTTCAATGATTTTAAAAGAATCTGTAGTGGGAATGCCAAGACAAGGCAATGTCTTAACATACTGTTTGATAGATTTGACTATGTTAGTATGAACAGAAGTCCATGGAGGAGCTCAAATAGTGGTTTACATTACTTACGAAGATCTTTGTAGAAATCAGCAATGTAATTGAGGGATCCTAAGAACCTCTGGAGTTGTGATTTATCAAGAATTTCATCAGGGAACTTTTCAACAAACTGGATTGAGCGGTCAATGGGACGAATTTGTCCTTGGTGAATATGATAACCAAGAAAACGTATTTTCGTTTGGAATAACTTGATTTTGGTAGCAGAGACTACAAGATCATTTTTCTGGAGGACAGCAAGAAATATTTTCAAATGCTTCCGGTGTTCATCAATGGACTTGGAAAAGAGAAGAATATCATCAATATAAACAATGGAAAAATGACTGTAAGGATTAAAAATATCATTCATGATATTTTGGAATTCACTAGGGGCATTTTTTAACCCAAAGGGCATAACGTTCCACTTATAATGACCAAAAGGGGTGGTGAAGGCAGTCTTATATCTATCTTTTTTACTTAAACGGATTTGCCAAAATCCTGACTTCATATCAAACTTGGAAAAGATGACAGCTTGACTTAAGCGACTAATAAAGTCTTTCTTATTGGGGATGGGATACCTAATCCATTCTAAAACCTTATTAAGTGGTTTATAGTTAATGACTAAGCGGGTAACTCCTCTTTCGATTTCAGAGTTTTTCTGAACATAAAAAGCTGAGCAGGACTAGGGTGACTTACTTTTCCTAATAATCTTCTTATGTAGAAGATCATCAATTTCTTTTTTGCAAAATTCCATGACTTCAGGACTCATTTGAATGGGTCTTGCTTTAGTAGGAATGTGTCTTCTCCTAAAGCATTTAACGTAAGGAAACTTGACTGAATGTCTTTTTCTATGCCAGAAAGCAGTTGGGAGATCAGAACAGACCTGATCTTTTATCTGTTGTTCAAAATCTTGAATTTTTTGTTGGAGCACGGGATCAGTTAACTGATTATCTTTGCGTTTATAATTAATTTCATCTTTTAAGAACGCAAGTTGTTGGGTTTTTCTTTGAAGTAGGTTTACAGATTTGGAAACAGAGAAATCAATAACTGATTTTAATTCTTTCCTAAAAGGGGGACTTAGGAATTTAAAGTGGACTTCTTGACTAAAAGGACGAGTAACTAATCCTTTATTATTAGTAGTAAATGGATAAAGGAGGTAGATAAATGGAACTCCTAAAATTAACTTATCAGTCATATTATTGACCAAGACAAAGGATGTCTTGAAACATACATTATTTTGGCAAATATGAGTTTTAGATAACTTGTATTTTATGTCCAATTTACTTCCATTGGCTGAGCTTAGTCTTTCAGTGGTTTTCTCATAATATTTAGTTGGGATGAGACCTTTCTGAATACAATTAAGATCAGCTCCTGTATCAATCAAAGCAATGATTTCAAGTGTGAAATCCTTGTTGACGATAAGGGTAACTTTAGCATACCATTTTTGAAATGATATGTGGGTTAATGTTTGGAGCTTCTGTGAGGACTCTGAAGGTGTAGGACTTTCTTCATCAGATGACTCAGATGACTCTTTTCCTTTAAAAGAAAAAGCTGGATTTGTATTTAATTCGTTGATTTCACTTTTTATGACTTGATTTTCTAATTTGAGACTTTTAATTTCATTCTTAATGATATTAATTTCTGCCTGAAGATCTTGGATGGTAACTTCTTTAGGCTGGTTATTAAATCGCTCTAATATTTTATATAGGCTAAAATTAGGTTTACTAACCGTTGGGGGTTCGGTTTCAGTATTACCTAGTAATATCTTCAGTTTCTTAAGATATAGGGTTTTTAACTCAAGGTCATCTACTTTGCTGATTAAATCAATAAGTAGATGCTCTTGTTTATCATTTTTTGTGAGAACATTAAGTGACTTATTGGGATTGTAATAGCTATCCTTACATCCTAAGGTAATATTAGGAGAGTTGGGAGAAGTATCAGATGACTGTGAGGAAGAACTAACTTCTGGGTCACTACTACTATTATCAGTATCTTTTAACTGGAGTATTTGGTAGATAGAGTCTTTGATCTCATCAGAAATTTGTAACTGATTGATTTTCTTTTTTGTATAACAATCTTTTGCAAAGTGACCTAGTCTACCACATTTGTAACATTTAACTTTGCTAACATCTATGGTATTGGTGTTATCCTTTCTCATATAAGTCTTTTTACTGCTAAATTTCTTCTTAGGTTTAGACTTTTGAGAATAATATTCTTTTTTGGGGAATACTGATTTTCTGTTTTTGTAATGTCTACGATATAACCTTTGTAACCTTTCTTATGAGGTTTGGGATTTTGTCTGGAAGGAGCTATAGGGGGAAGAACATATTGTTCATAAAAGGTTCCCATTTCATAGTTAGCTCTTTTTCTATCATCTTGTAACTGGTTGCTAATTTTCATGTCAATACACATCCTTAATCCTTCCTTTTGGATTAAGCTGATGATATTGCCATAAGTAAGGTTATCATAATCAATATTACTTGTGGCTTTACTAAGAGTATCCCTGATTTTGTGGGCAAAGAGATTAGGTAGACCATTAATGAATTTTTCTTTCCAAAATGGTTTATTACTATCATCTCTAAGCATGACTCTATAAAGGAATACATCTTTGTACTATCTAAAATCACTCATGGTTGGACAAGTAAGATTGGTTAGTATTTATTTTTTTATATTTTTTAAAATTTTCAACTTTCAGCGTTTAGTGATAAATGATATCCATATTCCATACCATTTAAAAATTTACTCCATTTTAAGTGACGTTTACGTTTTCAATAATATTTATATTATGTAATCAAACACACTTATTTATATAAGTGTTTAATTCTGTTCGTTCAGAATTAAACACTGAATTCTGAATTATCTAACAACACTTAACAAAAGAATTTTGAGCGGAGGCAATTACCCCGGGCCATTAAACAACTCGGTGCCTAAAACTATAGCCTCTGATGGTTTCAATTCCCTCACTATTCACAAAGTTAGACTTTACTATTCAAAAGCTTTTTTATTAATCAAAATAAACTAATAATTAACTAACCAATTTTAAAACCAATAATTGTTACCAATAATTGTTTTTTTCACCTGTGAAGAGGAATATTTTTTACACAACTCATGTGACACAATGATAAAATCACACATATCTCTTTCTAATTCAAAATTTAATACATAAAAAAATTATTATTATTAGTATTTGTCTCAATTTTTAAATTCATATTATTTTAATATTATGTAGCGAGAGTCGAAGTGTTTAGGTGAACATGCACGGTGAATGATATTTTAGAGTACTCAAAGTAATATTGGATTTATGGAATATTTGAGAGTTTTCCAAAAAGAATTCAGATATTTATGTTCGGTTCTAGCCTATTTTAGAGGAATAATGTAGGAGTCTCGGAGATGCCTATATAATGGCTTCAATCTCGGCAAGTTAGCCCATTTACTTATATTGCAATCCACCCGTTAATAAAATGTACTTGTTGAGGGACTCTCTTAGTGATTTTAAATTCATATTATTTTAATATTATGTAGCAAGAGTCGAACTGTTTAGGTAATATGCGCGGTGAATGATATTTTAGAGTACTAAGAGAAGTATTGGATTTATGGAATATTTTATAGTGTTCCAAAAAGAATTCAGATATTAATTATGTACTATTTTAGAGGAATAATGTAGGAGGATGCCTATATAAAGGCATCAATGTCGGCAACTTAATAATATCAAATATTTTAATGAAACTTCATTAACATATGGTATAATTAGAACCTACAACATTCATTAACATACATTTCAAGATGTTTATATATGTATCTTGAATTGTTCGAAAGTGTTGCTAAATACAAAGAAATTTGGCTAGAGATATAAAACTAGTAGAGGTTTTGTGATACTCCTCGATTCTAGAGTTACGGGTGATCAAGTCCGAGCATAGATCCAAAGAATACCAGACAATTAATATTTAACAAGTATGAGTACAAAAGAATTTAATGAATAAATAAATAAGCTAAAATGAATCTAATTAATAAAATCCTCAAAAGTTATAAAACTAAAATAATCCAAACTTTCCAAAACCTCCAATATAAGTACAACTCGGGAATCCATCTAGTGGACTCCTAATAAAATCCCAATAGAAAGTAAAGAACGAAAATAAAATCCAAAGCTAACAAGAAAGGAAATCCTATGTAGTCGGAGGACTGAGTGATTGTATCTGTTCAGCACGATCAAGCTCTAAGCCCAGAACTGACGAACACCTGAAAAATAAGAGTGGGTCAGACTTACGAACAAGTTCTACTCTACTATAATCCATACAGAGACTCGATACGCAGATACATTCTAGATATCTCAACAATAACTAAAGTAGTCCATATATGTATAAATACTGTAATACCCCGTAATTTTAAAGAGTTTATTTAAATTAATTTTGTGTTAGGTTAATTCTTTAATGTGTAGATTTATTCACCTTTTAATTATATATGTTAAATTATTTAATTAATTTTATTTATTTGTGCATGTAATATTGATTTTTTTTGTTCTATATATTATAATGATTAGTTTAGACATTTTATTGGTTATGTTTTAGATTAATTAATATTATTTAATTAAAGTATTTAATTTGTATTTAATAATAATAATAATATAATAATAATAATATTTATAATAATAATAATTATAATAGTTTATTAATAATAAAAAAAATAATAATATTTATAATAAATAATAATAGTATTAAATCAATGTAATGATGAAGAAATTAAATCTTAGGATAGGATTTACCTTAGGACATCTTGCTTGACTTGGCTTGCTAGCCTTAAAGCCTTATGGTTGGGAATGTGGTTAATTAAATGCAAAAATAGATATTTGTAATATTTAAATTATATAAGTTATATATATATAAAAGTTAGCCCTTTAGTTGAGGATTCACATAAGTTGAAGAAGGAAATAATAAAAGTGAGTTCTTGTATAAGACCGAAAGGAAAAGAGAGAAAGAAAGGAGCCTGGACCGGTGTAGGGAATTTACCCGATTACGCGCAACCGGCGGATTTATTTTAAATCCAAAAAGGCAAGTTATTATCTACTTTTCCCCTTTGAGTCCATAAATTATTCATTACATTTATTCGGCTATTTTTTTTGAGGTTAGAAACCATGCTAGGACAATGAGAAATTAATTATTTAATTTATTAAAATAATGAGATATTAATTATTTAAGGGTTAAATAATTTATTATTAGCCTAGGTAATTATTTGAAACTTAGGAAATTGTTATTTAAGGCTTTAGAATTTTTTCTAGAATTTTTGGGCAATTTTCGGAATTTTTCTGTATTTTCCGGCGACCCTCCGGCGAGTTTTCCGGTCGCCGACAATGGGGGAGATGACTGGAGTGATTCGGTGTGATGCGGCGCACCATAGGAGGGTGTGCGCGCGCATCCTGGGCCTTAGATGAAGCTGATTGATCCGGTGCATCGCGGTCCATGTTACCGCGGTACACCCGGATCTATGAGCATAGGATTGAGTGATGAGAGGGTGAGATGATTCAGTGTAGCGCGCCCATAGTAGGATGATGCAACCAACGAATTAGGACGAGCCACGTCATCAGGATGCATTAGCGCGCGCGTGGCTGATGCCAGACGCACGTGGAGGCGCGTGGGAGAGTGGGGAAGGTTGGGCTGCGCGTGGGGAGGCTCTGGGAGGCCCGTGAGGGCGCATGTGGGGTCTTTACAGCTGCTGGAAATTACCAGAATACCCCTAGGGCCTGTTTTGTAAATTCCAGAACCTTAAACTTAGATTTTTAGGTACTGTGTTGGTATTTACGGGTTTAACGAGCCACGAAATTATTATTTTAATACCCGTTACTTATTCTTATGGCCGATTAATCTTTTCTAAGCATTTATTGGCTCGTTCACAGTACGGATACTAATGTGATTTATTTAACGACATTGTTAAATATAAATAGTGTTATTATCTTATTAAATGGTATCAAACATTACTGTTAAATTAAATAATGCCATGGTTTTAGTCAGATAAATTATCCATGATATCTTATGGGATGTTTATACTGTTAAATGATATATAAACCATGATTATTATGCTGTGTGCATTTCCGAAAATAAATGGACTGTTTAATTATGTCGCATTTATATTATATGGATGTGTTGCCATATAGAACCATATGAGCTGGCTAATAAGTTTAGACTCATTTATACCTTATGCATTCGTTGCTATAGACAGATGTGTGGCTGTCGGGGTATGTAGTTTAATATTATTGGCATGTGTTGCCTAATTGACATGCTCAGTATATTTAGTAATATTATTGGCATGTGTTGCCTAATTTATATGCTCAGTATATTCATCAGTAATTTGAGAGGTGTTATCACTGTGTAGTTCGTTATAGTCTGTGTTGTCATTACCGTGCACCATGTATAATAGCTGATTTCCCGGGTAGGGAAAGGCGACACTTAACCACCTAGTGTGAGTCTAAGTGATCACCGTCTATTCTGGTTGAGGTCATGTTATACCTTGGATAGTTCCCTTAGGATGTATACAGATATAGTACTCATCCGATTTATAATGATTAATTTATTTGATTCTCTGATTTGGGTCATAGTAGAGAGGACTTGCTCGTGGGGTTAACCCACCATTGTTGTTATTTCAAGATACGGTCAGTACCCGTTCCAAGGTTGAGGTTAGCAGTAAGGGACCACCATCCAAACTCATCTACTCTTACGATCCAGTTCAGGGTAGAAGTTTTATGTATTACTTCAGTTTCAGTTTTTATTTACTTTTGACGTTGAACTCTCAGGGTTATATTTAGGGATCCTTGACATAGGATTTCCAAGTTGTAATGGAGTACTGTATTAAATAAAGGATGGATGGATGTTGTATTATTTAGTGTTCCTTTCCTGTCTAAATTCTTTTATTATCATCATTTTGTATTCCATGCTTGTATATTGCCAATTGTTTTTGATATCCCTCGTTTTTCATGTATAAGCCTGATCAACTTATGCGTGGAAAATGTGGGGGTGTTACAAATACACATTATAGGACGCTCACTAGCCCATAAGTCTGTCTTAGCATGAGTAGAAGGTAACATACAAATCGCACATAACATGGGCATGTATAGCTAGACTTATCAGGGGACCTAGTATCTACTATGTCCAATTATCCATCCTAGGCGATATACGCACTCTAACCGTGATCCTGAGACTCAAGCTCATATCACAGTATCATAATTATATATATATATAAAAATCCATCGAAGCAAAGGTATGTCATTCAACTGTTTATTGACCTGACATAAAGTATAAGTAGGACTTAACTTTTATAGTTAATCCATTACTTATTTCAGAATAGGTAAGGCTTAGTGTTTTGAACTAATCCATCCCTAATATGCCACCGTCCCATACTGGTGCATACTATTCACAATACAATCCATTAATTGATAAACATATATAATATTTCATCAATTGAAATTCAAAGCTTATGCATAATGACAATCTGATATATATATATATATATATATGATTATATTATGCATCCAATACAAGATTTAGAAATCATGTCACAGTTGTTTAAATTGCTAAAATAAGATTTAATAATTAAATCTTCCATAGCCACTACAACATGCAAACTTAATTAAATTTTCATAATGTTCAAATCATTAGCATATAGATAAAAATCATGCCTCATGGGATCCTAATATGTCATTAAAATTATTTAGAATCCCACTTTAATAACCCATAACAGTTCTGAAATCCCAAAAATGTCTAAAATAGTGCCTAAAAACGCTCCCGTACACACCGTAGCAAGAGAGTAAGCTCTCAAAAGTTGAAAGCCATCTCTGTACCAATGAGAGCCGGCTCCCCTACCCTTGGAGCCAGCTATGTGCCTTAGGGAGCCAGCGCCGGCTCTCTCTTTCACAGAGAGCCTGGGCCAAAAAAACCTTAGGGAGCCGGCTCCATCCCCTTGAGAGCCGGCTCTGTTCCTGCTTCCCATCATCGTCTTCATCTCTGACGATGCTAAAATCCCTCTGTAATTCATTTGTTAGAGTTCCTAGAGGTCCGACTATATCCCAAATCATCCATAAAATCATATGAACTCAGTAAGCATCGTTAACATGAATCAAAACATAAACTGAAACAAATTTGTTCAATAAATCAATTTCAATTAGTCAATATATAAAATAGTTATAGTCTGAATTAACATGTATACAATAACCATTTTAAAGTCTGATTTAAGTCCTGGAGACTATATAGGCATGTATAGAACACAGGTCTAAAGGAAGGAATTAGAATATGAACTTGCCTCTGAGATTTCTGGTTCAAAACTTCAAACTCATTCTTTGCTAATTAATCAGACGAACTTGGTTGCTTTCACAGACCCTCCATTGCTCCTAGTTCAACCCACGAGCAAGCTTCAACCCTTGTTCCTAGCCAACCCTAATTCTCCCTCTCAGTTCTCTCTCAAACCTCTCTGTTTTTTCTCTCTGCCTCCACTGTTCGTGAATAGGGTTCTAAAACCCTCGGCAAACTTATACACGTATACTTATAGGCCAATTACTTTACCCTAATTCTAATCTTGTGAGGAGACGGAAAAGAAATAAATTGTAACGACCCACTCCACCACATGGTATGATATTGTCCACTTTGGGCCTGAACCCGCACGGTTTTGCTCTTGGGCTTCACCCCAAAACGCCTCATACCAATTAGAGATGATACACTTACATATAAGCATTTCAGCTTTCCTCTACCCAGGCGATGTGGGACTTGTGCACCCATAGCTCGCCAATGTGGTAGCTTGACAGTGTCTTTCCTACCCGCCCACGGCACACCCGCCCACATAGTCATTACAATCCAACCCCCTTGGAGTCCCGACGCCCTCGTCGGCACACTTCCGGCTGGGTCAGCCTTTGATACCATTTGTAACGACCCACTCCACCACATGGTATGATATGGCCTGAGCCCGCATGGTTTTGCTCTTGGGGTTCGCCCCAAAAGGCCTCATACCAATTAGAGATGACACACTTACATATAAGCACTTCACCTTTCCTCTACCCAGGCGATGTGGGACTTGTGCACCCATAGCTCGTCAGTGTGGTAGCCTGACAGGTTCAGGCCCAAAGCGGACAATATCATACCATGTGGTGGAGTGGGTCATTATAAATGGTATCAGAGCCTGACCCAGCCGGAAGTGTGCCGACGAGGGCGTCATGCCTCTAAAGGGGGTGGATTGTGATGACCCTGTGGGTGGGTGTGCCGTGGGCTGGTGGGATAGACACTGTCAAGCTACCACACTGGCGAGCTACGGGTGCACAAGTCCTACATCGCCTGGGTAGAGGAAAGGTGAAGTGCTTATATGTAAGTGTGTCATCTCTAATTGGTATGAGGCCTTTTGGGGTGAAGCCCAAGAGCACAACCGTGCGGGTTCAGGCCTAAAGCGGAAATATCATACCATGTGGTGGAGTGGGTTATTTAAAACTTAATTTAAGTCCACACAATTACAGAATTTCAAATAAACAAAATAAATCAATTTAACCCTACAATGTCACTTAAACAAGTTAAACAATTAATGAAATACCACATTAGCACATAATTCAATTAAACAAATAAATCACTTAAATAATTAACTAATATAAAATTATAATAAAATCATAAAAGAAAATATCAAGACTATCCTTTTAAAATTAGGGGTATTATATTCTTCCTCCCTAACAAAAGAAATTCCGTCATCAAAATTCACTTTTACCTTCTTACATTATTTCAAGAAACTGTGAGAGAATGACATCCTCCCATTCACAAGTAGACTCAGCCTCATTGTGGTGACTCCACTGAACACGCACTAAAGGAATAATATTATTGCGAAGAATTTGATCCCGACGGTCGACAATACGACATGGTGGCTCCAAATATGTTGCATCCGGCTGCAACTCAATCTCCCCAACATCGATATGCTAGTAGCGATCCTCATCTCGCAGAAATTTTCGCAACATGGACACATGAAACACATTGTGCACACGATCCAAATGATTCAGAAGTGCCAACCGATAAGCTACAGCTTCAACTCGATCCGTAATTATGAATGGACCGATAAACTGCGGTGACAACTTCCCTTTCTTCCCAAAGCGCATTACTCTTTTCATAGGAGACACTTTGAGTAGAACCTGATTTCCAACCTCGAAATTTCAATGCACGAGTACGACAATCAACATAACTTTTCTGCCTACTCTAGGTAGTACGCATGCGATCCCTAATAAGAGCAATCTTCTCAGAAGTATCCTTAATGAACTTAGGATCTAAAAACCTGCTCTCTTCAACCTCCATCCAACAAATAGGAGATCAACATGGTCGGCCGTATAACTCCTCAAACGGTGCCATACCAATGGTCTTCTGGAAGTTATTATTATACGCAAACTCCACAAGTGGCAAATAATCCTCCCAATGGCCCTTGAAGTCAAGAACACAAGAACGAAGCATATCCTCCATGATCTGATTAACTTTCTCTGTCTGTCCATCAGTCTGAGGATGATAAGCAGTACTAAGATGTAATTCTGTACCCAAAGCCTGCTGAAAACTCTTCTAAAATTCTGACACAAAGCTCGAATCCCTGTCCGATATAATAGATAACTGAATGCCATGTAACTTTATAATCTCTGTAATGTAAAGTCTCGCCAATTGTTCCGAAGTGAAATCAGTGCGAATAGGCAAGAAATGAGCTAATTTAGTTAACCTATCAACAATAACCAAAATAGAATTGTGATCCTTAAATGAATTAGGCTATCCCTTCACAAAATCCATAGAAATGCTCTCCCACTCCACTCTGGTATAAGTAGTGGCTGTAGAGCTCCTGGCGGCCTCTGATGATCAATCTTGACCATCTGACAAGTACTATACTGAGAGACAAAAATAGCAATGTCTTTCTTCATACCTGCCCATCAAAACTGTTGCTTCATATCCTGATACATCTTGTCTCCTCCTAGATGAACAGAAAACTCAGAATGATGAGTCTCAGTCATCACATTCTTCCTTAAATCTTCAGCAGAAGGTACTACTAAACGCCCTTTGTACCTCAAACCTCCATCAGTCCCAATATAGTAAAATGGAACCTCCCCAGAAGCTATCTCCGCAACTTTGTCAATGCACTACTGATCCGTGAGTTGTGCCTTCAAAACCTTATGAATGATAGAAGGTGTAACTACCAAGCAAGCCATAAAAGCATCAGACAACTCACTAACTATTTTCAAAGCATTCCACTCAATGGTGAATAAAGCAGATAGACTCGCATAGGGTTGACGACTGAGTGTATCAGCCACTACATTCGCTTTCCCTGGATGGTACTATATAGAGAAGTGATAGTCCTTCACAAACTCCAACCATCGGCGCTGTCTCAAATTCAGCTCCCGCTGAGTGAACAAATACTGCAGACTCTTGTGATCACTAAATAATCTGAAGGACTCTCCCAACAGATAATGCCTCCAAATGTGTAAGGAAAAGACCACAACTACCAACTCTAAATCATGTATTGGATAATTAAGCTCATGAGACTTAAGCTTACGAGATCCATACGAAATTGGTTGTTCCTCCTGCATCAAAACACACCCAAGACCTTGCAAAGAAACATCTGTGTAGACACGATACTCTATCCCGCTCTGTGAGTAGACAGAACCGGTGTAAAAGTCAACTTATTTTTTAGCTCACCAAAAGCTTTCTGACAGTGTTCATCCCACACGAACCGTACCCCCTTGTTAGTTAAGTAAGTGAGTGGTCCCGCTATCTTTGAGAATCCCTGAATGAACCTTCGATAATATCCTGCCAATCCAAGAAAACTCTAAATCTCGGTAAGTGAAGTAGGCTGTCCCCACTCTACCACTGCTGAAACCTTGGCTGCATCTACCGCTATTCCCTTTTCTAACACTATGTGACCCAAAAACTTCACTTCCCGCTGCCAAAATTCACACTTCTCGAACTTGGCACAAAACTGGTGTTCATAAAGCGTCTGCAACACTATGCAAAGATGTCTAGCATGATCGTCCTCCAACTTAGACTAAATTAAAATATCATCAATGAAGACGATGCCCTGAAGACTATGTTCATTATATCCATGAAGACTGTTGGTCCGTTAGTCAATCAAAAAGTCATGACACGAAACTTATAAGAACTATATCTAGTGAGAAACGCTGTCCTAGGAACATCTTACTCCCTAACCCGAAGTTGATGATATCTAGAATGCAGATCAATTTTAAAGAAGTATGTAGCTCTCTTCAACTGATAAAAAAGATCATCAATCCTGGATAAAGGGTACTTATTACGAATAGTAATTTTGTTCAACTCCTTGTAATCTATACTCAGGCGAAGTGAACCATCTTTCTTTTTCACAAACAAAACTAGTGCTTCCTAGGGTGAAGTACTCCTACGAATAAAACCCTAGCTGAGTAATTGCTGAATCTGATCCCTCAGCTCTCGCTTCTTGTAATACCCTTAATTTTAACAGGATAGTCTCTGCATTTTAATTTTTGTTTTAGGGTTTTTATTTGATTATTTGTTTATTTGTTTATTTGCTTAATTTAGTTAATTGTGTATTTATTTAAATTAATTATTTAATTATAATTTTTTATTTAATTTAATTAGTTAGTTAATTGTTTAATTGAATTGTTGTATTTATTAGCTTATATGAGTTATTTGTTTTAATTTCTGTGTATGCTTAGGTGGACGTAATTTGTATTATGTATTATATTTAAATGAATTAATTGGTTTATTTGATTAAATTAGTTTCATTAATTATTAAAACATAGTTAGGGTTTTATATGTCTAGGTAATCACGTATTGGGTTTAGCCGACTTAGTTATAGATTTAATTATTTTTCTTTTCCTTCTCTAAGCGCAATTAGAATTAGAGTTTGTGGTTTTCTTAAGCCTATAAATATATAAGTACGTCTGTCTAGGGTTAGGAATACACTATTCACGTACAAAGAGACTTGAGAGAAAAAACAGAGGGAAACTTGAGAGGAAAACAGAGAAGGACTTGAGAGTTAATCAGAGAGGCTAAAGGAGGAAGGAAGGGATTGCTTCTGGATTGAACCAATTGTAATAGAGGTGTTGAACGGCAGTCTAGAATCTGTCAGAAAACTTAGAGACGATGGTTTAAGGTTTCAAAACTGAAACCAAAGGCAAGTTCTTATTCTAACTCGTTCCCTTAAACATGTATTCTGTGCATGCCTAGGTAGACTCTAGGGTTTAAATTGATGATAAAATATACCTTCTAAGCATGTTTGAACTGTATTTAATTGAGTTGAATTAAACTAGTTTGTGGTTGATTGAAGTTTCTAATTAAAGTCTTGCTGTTGTTGGTTTTAAGCTTGTGTTTAATTCATGCCGTTGATGCATAATAATGTCTTATAATTAATCCAGGACTAAGATTGAACTATAGGAATATAAATTTAAGCAGTACAGAAGGTTTACACATCACTGGAGGCGAAGAAGATGAACAGAATGGGAAAGACAGCTCTTAGGGAGAGAGAGATGGCTCCCAGAATGAGGGAGCCAGCTCCCTCAAGGACAGAGCCGGCTCCCAGGAGTATGGAGCTGGCTCCCAGCTTTCCAGAGCCTGCTCCCACATGTGGGGAGCCGGCTCCCATGTGTATACAGTTGGCTCTCAACTTTTGAGAGCTTGCTCTCGCCTTGGAACGCACATAAAGTGATTTTTAGGGCTCTGTTTGGCCGTCTGGGGTATTCTTAAGTTGTTTAAATTGCAATAAATGATTTAAATAACTATTATGGACCTATAAAAATATTTAGAAGCAATCCTAAATTAATGTATTAAGGAATGGAGCGACATGAAATTAAAGAAAAACCTACATGTTGAGTATCGATTTGTTGATTTATTTGCTTATTGAAATTTAACAAATCTTCTGTATATGATTTAATAGTGTTTAATCATATTTCAACAGTGTTACAAGTGTAGTTGATTATCTGAAAATAACTATGTTTAGATTGGATTAATTGATGTTTTTATTTATTGTAAATTGCATCAACTATTGGACTGTTTGGAGGATTTAAATACTTAGTCTTATTCTAGCAATTTAACGGACTGTAATATGATTTTTAAATCTTTATTGGATGCATAATAGGGTCATATACTTATTAGATTTTATTATGCTTATTCTGGACTTTAATTGATGAACCATTAAATACTGTTCTATCAATTATATGGATGTTATTCTGGACTTTAATTCATGAACCATTAAATACTGTTCTATCAATTACAGGGATGTTATTCTGGATTTGGGTTGATGAACCATGAAGTTTTGTTTCTATCAACTATATGGATTATGTGGATTTTATTTGATGTACTGTTTTGAGTGTTGCATCATTTATGGATCATATGCATTATATGCACCGGTATGGGACGGTGGCATATTAGGGATGAATTAGATTAAAACCTTAATTCCTACCTATTCATACATACGGAATGGATTAACTAAAACAGTTAAATCCTACATGGATTCATGTCTTCTCAACTAAAACAGTTGATGTTTGTTTTATATTCTGAATTAGGAAGGATTTATATATATATTTATGGTACCGTGATATGAGCTTGAGTCTCAGGATATCTCCTAGGATGGATAACTAGACCTAGTTGCTGTTCCCTGGTAGGTCTAGGTATACATGCCTATCGTGATGTGCGATTTGCATGTTACCTTCTACTCAGGCTGAGACAGATCTGTGGGTTGGTGAGCGTCCTATAGTGTGTATTTATATCTATATGGACTACTTTAGTTATTGCAGAGCTATCTAGGATGTATCTGCGTATCGGGTTTCTGTATGGATTGTAGTAGGATAGAACTTGCATATGGGCCTGATCCACTCTTATTTTTCATATGTTCGTCAGTTCCAGACTTAGAGCTTGATCGTGCTGAGCAAATACAGTCACTCACTCCTCCGATTATGTAAGATTTTCTTCCATGTTTTAGTTTTGGATTTTGGTTCAGTATTTTACTTTTATTTGGGATTATTAGGGGTTCACTAGATGAATTCCCGAATTGTACGGATATTGGAAAGTTTGAATTATATTAATTTATAATTTTTAAGGATTTTAATATTTAGAATTCTTTTAAGCCTTTTTTTATTTTATTCTTATTTCTTTTTGTATTCGTGTTCAATTATATATTAATTATTTGATATCTCTCGGATCTGTGCTCGGACTTAATCACCCATGACTTTAGAATCAAGGGGTATCACACATCTCCACTGGTGCCATCTTGTATGGTGCTCAAGCAATAGGAGTAGTGCCTAGAGCTAAGTCAATCACAAAGTCTATTTCTCGACTAGGTGGCAACCCTGGAATCTCTTGAAAAACATTTGGAAATTCCTGTACAATTGATATGTTATCTAATAACATAGTAATCTCCTTATCCATTTCCTCCTCCACATGGAACAAATAAGTGCTAGCAACCCCGTTAGAACGTGACATTGTAACGACGTACATATCCTGACCAGGTATGGTAAAACCAATAGATCTATCATAACAATTAACTTGGGCATGGTAGTGAGATAATCAATCCATCCCAAGTATCACATCATAAATGTGCATGTTCAGGACCAATAGACTGGTTAAAAATCTGAGTCTACCAATAACTAGTGTCACATGCCATTACTCTCATGTAAAATGGCAGTATTGCCTAAAAGTGTAGAAATACCATGAGGTCTATCGCATACTCGCATCGTTATCCCAGATAATGCAACAAAAGATTTAGATACGAATGAATGAGGAGCACCTGTATCAAATAAAACACGACCCTGTGAACCATGAATAAGAAACATACCCTCAATAGCCTGGGATGCCTAAACAGCTTGTGGCATGGGGTTGTATACTCTGCCATAGTGCAACTGCTGTGGTGCCTGTCCCTGAGGCTGTGGTGGTGCTGGTAAAGCTGGATATGTCTGTCCCTGAATCTGTGGAACCTATAGAGCAGGTAAAGATACCAATGCCCCCTGTCCCTGCTGCACATGATGTCTCTGTCCTTATCCTACTTTAGAAAACTGCTTGGAAGTATGACTATACTCTCCACAAATATAGCAATTACCTTTGAAGATGCTAAACTGTCTTCTCTACAATCCATTTTACAGAATTGCTTCCCACAAGTTTCTTTTGTAAACTCATTGGTAATCGTCCCGTTTCAACACAACGTATCTATAAGCAAAAATTTGTTTACTTGTCCAAATACCAACCACTTCACTGTGATATTTCTATATTATTGCATCATACACATTCCAATATAGTTTAATAAAATTATTGATATATAAATCACAAAATGCTATCATAAAACACAATAGAGATAGCCAAAACCACTAGTTCACTTCATTAAGAACTTCTTTAAATCGTAAACCTCCAAAAGAAAATTGTCACATATTCCTTATAATACTGCTAGTGTACGTGATTAAATCCGTACTACACTTTTACTAATACCTCCACTACAACTAGTAATTAAAAATTACTCTTAAAAGAACATTCATCCATGAACTCCGGTGCCCTCCATCTTGGATGCTCTAGTACCTCCTCCATCATGATCTTCTTCGGGGTCCTCCTCTCTACTTGGCTCAGCTTCGAGCACTACCGAAGTTGTGTTAGGTCCACAGTATGGTGGCCAATCTCACACACTAGAAATCTTCCTTGGCTTATATTCCGAAGTAACACCTATTGGAACCAATTCCTTAGTCTCTAATATTGCCTTCTTGGTCTGCCTTCGCAAGGGAATCGTCGGAGTAATCTTTTTCCTCCTTGGGTCCTTTTTTGCTTTTATTGCGGACCACATCCTTTTCCTAGTGCCAAACATTCTGAAATTACAGAATAAACTTGACATCAGTACGTTCTAAGCGAACCGTAAAGGAATACAATAAATCCTAAACTTAAGCTCTAAATAAGAGAATACGCTACGCGGAAGTCTTATACTATAGAATCTTAGAGACACTTGAACCTGGAGTGCTCTGATACCAACTGTGATACCACTCGATTCTAGAGCCACGGGTGATCAAATCCGAGCACAGATCTGAGGGATACCAGTTAATTAATATTTAACAAGCATGGGTACAAAAGAATTTAATAAATAAATAAATAAGCTAAAATTAATCTAATTAATAAAATCCTCAAAAGTTATAAAACTAAAATAATCCAAACTTTCCAAAACCTCCAATATAAGTACAACTCGATAATCCATCTAGTGGATCCCTAATAAAATCCCAATAGAAAGTAAAGAGTGAAAATAAAATCCAAAGCTAACAAGAAAGGAAATCTTACGTAGTCGGAGGAGCACGATCAAGCTCTAAGCTTAGAACTGACGAACACCTGAAAAATAAGAGTGGGTCAGGTCTACGAGCAAGTTCTACTCTACTACAATCCGTACAGAGACCCGATACGCATATATATCCTAGTTATCTCAACAATAATGAAAGTAGTCCATATATATATAAATACACAGTATAGGACGCTTACTAGCCCATAGGTCTGTCTCAGCCTGAGTAGAAGGTAACATACAAATCGCACATAACGTGGGTATGTATACCTAGACTTACCAGGGGATCAGGTATCTACTATGTCCAGTTATCTATCCTAGGCGATATACGCACCCTAACCGTGATCCTGAGACTCAAGCTCATATCACGGTATCATAATTTTATATATATATATATATATATATATATATAAATCCATCCAAACAAAGGTATAGCATTCAACTGTTTATTGACCTAACATAAAGTATAAGTAGGACTTAACTTTTATACTAAATCCATTTCTTATTTCCGAATAGGTAGGACTTAGTGTTTTAAACTAATCCATCCCTAATATGTCACCGTCCTATACTGGTGCATATTATCCACAATACAATCAATTAATTAATAAACAGATATAATATTTCATCAATTAAAATCCAAAGCTTATGCATAATGACAATTTGATATATATATGATTATATTATGCATCCAATACAAGATTTAGAAATCATGTCACTGTTGTTTAAATTGCTAAAATAAGATTTAACAATTAAATCCTCCATATCCACTAACAGCATGCAAACTTAATTAAATTTTCATACTGTTCAAATCATTAGCATATAGATAAAAATCATGCCTCATGGGATCCTAATATGTCATGAAAATTATTTAGAATCCCCTTTTAATAACCCATAACAGTTCTGAAATTCCAAAAATGTCCAAAACAGTGCCTAAAAACGCTTTCCGTACACACCGTAGCAAGAGAGCAAGCTCTCAAAAGTTGAGAGGCAATTCTGTACCAATAAGAGCCGGCTCCCCTACCCTTGGAGCCGGCTCTGTGCCTTAGGGAGTCAGCTCCTTTTACTATGGACCCAGCTCTCTCTTTCACAGAGAGCCTCGGCCAGAAAAACTTAGGGAGCCGGCTATATCCCTTTGAGAGCCGGCTCTGTCCTTGCTTCCCGTCATCGTCTTCGTCTCCGACGGTGCTAAAATCCCTCTGTAATTCATTAGTTAAAGTTCCTAGAGGTCCGACTATGTCCCAAATCATCCAGAAAATCATATGAACTCAGTACGCATCGTTAATAGGAATCAAAACATAAACTGAAACAAATTTGTTCAATAAATCAATTTCAATTAGTCAATATATAAAATAGTTACAGTCTGAATTAACATGCATACAATAACCGTTTTAAAGTTTGATTTAAGTTCTGAAGACTATATAGGCATGCATAAAACACAGGTCTAAGGGAAGGAGTCAGAATATGAACTTGCCTTGAGATTTCTGGTTCAAAACCTCAAACTCCTTCTTTGCTAATTAATCCGACGAACTTGGTTGCTTTCATAGACCCTCTGTTGCTCCTGGTTCAACCTACAAGCAAGCTTCAACCCTTGTTCCTAGCCAACCTTATTCTCCCTCTTAGTTCTCTTTCAAACCTCTTTGTTCTTTGTCTCTGCCTCCACTGTTCATGAATAGGGTTCTAAAACCCTCGGCAGACTTATACACGTATACTTATAGGTCAATTACTTTACCCTAATTCTAATCTTGTGAGGTGACGGAAAAGAAATAAATCAATTTAATTTAACACTTAATTTAAGTCCACACAATTACAGAATTTTAAATAAACAAAATAAATCAATTTAACCCTATAATGTCACTTAAACAAACTAAACAAGTTAAACAATTAATGAAATGCCAGATAAACACATAATTCAATTAAACAAATAAATCACTTAAATAATTAACTAATATAAAATTACAATAAAATCATAAAAGAAAATACCACAACTATCCTTTTAAAATTAGGGGCATTAGTGGTTTGTGTCGTAGTAGTGGTGTGAATGAAATGTAATACTCTGAATCTAGTGAAATAAGATAGAAAATTAAAACATCATTCTCCGATTTTGTTAATTTAGGAAGCCACAACCCTTCACCATCAACCAATGACGCCAAAAGCCATCCTCTGAACATAACCGCTATCGGAATCGAGTCGTGTCTTGCCTCCATCGTCGCCTGAAGCCATTGTTGGATGATGATGATGATGTCGATGGGCAGTGGTGATTTCGTCTTCCGTTTTGGCGATGGCGTCGGCAATGGTAAATGTTCGGGGGTGGAATTGTGGAGAGAGATAGAGAGAAGGGGTAGGGCAGTGGTGGTGGCGATGGTAGGTGATGTTGGACCGGCAAGAGGAGGAAGAAAGAAATTGGCTGTGAATGGGTTGTGGAGGAGAGAGATGAGAAGGGTAATTTGGTCATTTAAGTATTTTGATATTTTATAATTAAAATTAATAAAATAGTGAATGGTAAAATATACTTTTCATATATTTTAAGGTTCTGTTTGGATGGCAAATTTCACAAGGGGGTGTGATTTTCCAAAAATAGACAAACTTTCATTTGTATGCATGTCCTTACCCCAAACCTCAAGGGGTGTTTCTGTACTTTACCCTTTATTTTATTTCAAAATTTCAAAGACCAAAATTCCCATCTATATTTATTATTACTTTTCGAGTCAGTGAAAAAATAAAAAATAAATTACTGTCCACCTACCATTAAACTCGTTGACTGCTTCTCTTTTCACCATCTCTTCGTACCTGTTAGGGGATGCTTTAGGGTTTTTGGTATCCAAAACAAAGACCATCACAAGTATTTACTACTGTCTTGCTTATCCAACAACGGGTGATCCTATGAGATCTGCCATTACTATTTTATGAAAAATTGTAACATCAAAATGCCACATATTAAACATCCATTTCTTTAAATCTTTTCCCGCTCCCTTTAGGGATTTAGAAGGAAGTGGATTTAAAAAATTTTGATTAATAGACGATACTTAATTTCTCTTATTATATTTGAAATCCAAAACCACCATGACCCCAGCTCATGTCCATATAATATTTTTTCTTTAGAATTAGATTATTAGATGATTAGCTTCATCAATTAAAAAAAATGAGTAGTTCGTCATATGCAAATATTCTATTATAATGTGTGTGTGTGTGTGTGTGTGTGTGTGTGTGTGTGTGTGTGTTTGTATATATATATCTTACATATAGAGGAACACATCACCGCTGATACTGGACATTGATCACGGTGGTATGTGGAGGTGGGTGAATTGGGATGTGAGTCAAACAATTTTTATTTTTTATTTTTTTATTTTTCATTATCTTACCCTGGTTAAGATTTTTTTTTGCCATTGGCAAGTATTCCTTATCGATTTTCATCAAATCAGCAATGTCCAAATTTTTTTGCAAGCTCTATTTTTTGGATTTATAATACAATTGAAACATTTGATTGGATATAACTGGATTGGCAAAAAAATAAAATTGGGCATAGATTAAGAGTTGTGTACAACTAATTTGGTTTTAGATTTAATTGAGATTGGTTAGGAGTTGAAAAGGCTGAGAGAAGATGAAAGGAGAGAGAAAAATAGAGATTACACTTGTTATTACGGTGAAGCTAAGAAAGGAGAGAGAAAATTGGGAAAAGAGATCAAACTTGCAAGTTGTCGTTTAGCTTTTTTGATGTGCGTATGCCACGTTTGCATCGGTTTACCTATTCTGCAATATAAAGGTTACATTTCACACTACGTAAAAATCATGTAAACAATATGTAGATCATATCTCAAGGATTTAACACCACATAAACATGCTTATACAACAATTGTAACACCCTTAATTTTAAGGATAGTCCTGGTATTTTAATTAATTATTTAATTACATTTTTTTTTTGTTTAATTGTTTAATTGTTTGAATTATTTGAATTTATTGAATTAATTGTTATTATTTGAATTAATTGAACTAATTGATTTAATTGTTTTTTTATTTATTATTTGTATTTAATTGAATTATTGTAATTGTCTAATTATTTAAATAAGTTAATTGGATTAATTAGGGTTTTATGATTCAGGGTGTTGCCGACTTGTGTGTGTTTTCCATTCCCTACGTAATTAGAATTAGGTTAACCTAAGTGGTCTATAAATATAACAGTTTAATAGTCTGTAAGGGTTTTTAAAACTCTACTTACGAACAGTGGAGGCTGAGAGAAAGAGCAGGGTTGTTTGAGAGAAAACACAGAGAGAGTTAGGGTTTTGGTTAGGGTCAAGGGCTGAATCAAGGAGGAATCATTGACGTATGCTCGTGGGTTGAATTCGGAGCAGCAGAGGTCAGCAAAAGCAACTAAGGTCGCTGGAGTTGTTTGAGACGACGGTTTAAGATTTCTAAACTGAAATCAGAGGCAAGTCTCTATTCTAACTCATTCCCTTAAACCTGTGTTTTGTGCATGCCTAGGTAGACTCCAGGGGTTTAATTAATGCTAAAACATATCTGTGATGCATGTTTAAACTGTATTTTGCTTCGTTGAATTAAACTGGTTTGAAAATTCTTAAAGCGTTTAATTGTATCTTTCTGTATATGTTGTTAAGCCTTGTTTAATTGAGATTGCCGATGCATGTCGATATCTTTAAAATAATCTGGGACACTGAATGAACATTAGAACAAGTGTTTAAAGGATTACAGAGGCCCTGGGAATCGCCGGAGGTGAGGAAGAAGAAGCAGAAAAGCAGAACGGCTTCAGGGAATGAGAGAGCAAGCTCCCAAAAAGAAGGAGCCAGCTCCCTCATCAATGGAGTTGTCTCCAAGGAGTTTGGAGCTAGCTCCTGGCTCCACAAAGACTGCTCCCAAAGTTAGGGAGTTGACTCCCATGCCAATGGAGCAGGCTCTTAACTTGTAAGAGCCTGCTCTCGCCTAGAATTGCGTATTGTTGGTTTCTAGGGCGCTGTTTGGACTGGACAGCTTATTTCCACTTCATTTAAACTGCTTTAAATGATGTATATGATTGTCACAGACCTGTAAAAATATAGGGAAATAATAATTCATAAATGGATTAAGGAATGAACAGTGTGAATTTAGAGAAAAATCTTACATGTTGCACTTTGGTTGTTAATCAATTTACATACTGGAACTTGAAGATTCTTGTAAATATGATTTTATACTATTTAATCCTATTTAAATAGAGTTATAAGTGTAGTGAATTACTTGCAATTAACTATGCTTGGTTTGGTTTAAATTGATATTTAACTTACTCTTCACTGTTTCAATTTTTGGATGATTTGGAGGATTTAAATGTTATGATTTATTTTAGCAATTTAAATAGCTAGGACATGATTTTTAGGTTCTGTAATGAATATCTGGGAATGCCTAATATCGTTATATATGTATTAATTTATATTAATGCATACTTTGGAGAATGGTTGATGAATATCTAGTGCTATTTAATCAAATATGCTAATGGGAGAATTATGTGCACCGGTATGGGACGGTGGCATACTAGGGGTGGATTAGTTCAAATACTAAGTCCTACCTAATCTGGATTGAGGTATGAATTAACCATAAATGTTAAGTCCTACTCATATTTGCATCATGTCAATAAAATAATGGAATGACCTACTTTGGTTTCTGGATGGATTGTTATACATATATCAGGCCACTATACCAGATGGATGATATTTTATATTAGGCTTATACGGACTTTATATATTTATGTTATGGTGTCATGGTATGAGCTTGAGTCTCAGGACCATGGTTAGGGTACTTATATCGCCTAGGATGGATAACTGGACGGTAGTTGCTGTTCCCTGGTAGGTCTAGGTACACATGACCATGTTATGTGCGATTTGCATGGTATCTCTACTCAGACTGAGACAGACCTATTGGACTAGTGAGCGTCTTATAGTGTGTACTTATACATATATGGACTACTCTAGTTATTGTTGAGCTATCTAGGATGTATCTGCGTATCGGGTTTCTGTATGGATCGTAGTAGAATAGGACTTACATGTGGGCTTGACCCACTCTCTTATTTTTTAGGTGTTCGTCAGTTCTAGGGTTAGAGCTTGGTCGTGCAGAGCAGATAAAGACACTTATTCCTCCGACGACGTATGATTACTTTCCATGTTTAGCTTTATGTTGTGTTTTAGTTGTTTCCTTTCCAGTTCGGGATTTTATTAGGGGTCCACCAGATTGATTCCCGAGTTGTTAAATAAATAGAGATTTTGGATTATTGGATTTTAAGTATTTAATTTTAATGGATTATGTTTTAGAATTCTTTCAGTTTTTAATTATTTATTTCTTAATTCATTTTAAAATCTGTGTTCATTTAAATATTAATTATTTGATATTCCCTCGGGTTTGGGCTTGGGCCTGATCAACCCATATCTCGGATTCGAGGGGTATCATAATAATTTAGGAAGATTAACTTACAAAGCTCAAAGAAATGAGTGTTAGAACACCCCTACCTCACAAGAGAAGAAAAAGCCCTAAGCTTGAAATCCCAAAGTGCTCCAATTGAGAATCGGCTCCAACCAAATTGTAGCCCTCGTCGAGCTCGTCAACTTTGCCTTCAATGGCAAAGTTGAAATCTAAATGGAAGAAGAGGAATTCAAAGCTTAAATGTATAAGTTTAGAGAAAGGGAGAGCGCTTTAGAGAGAGAAAGAAAAATCAGGTCCTTGGATGAGGAAGAAAGATGCAGACTTTAGCTAAAATAAGGCCTTAATAATGACCTTTGTCCTTGTGGGGCCTATGGCTAAGAAAATATCTATTTTGTCACTATTACACACATATATACATATGCTACTACGCTAAATTAACCACATTGTCACACAAACATGCACTAAATAAATATGTATGAAGTGCAATGACCCCAAGACAAAATCTCCGTACATAACAACACCGGTTGCGCATCCAGTCCAGAATCTCCCGGCCCGAAAAATTAAAAAATGTCAAAATGACAAACGATGCATTTCTAAGAGTTCCGAACTCAAAGAAATGCCCAAACCAACTCTCGGATCCCATCCAGCACACCCAATGGTGCTTGGTACGCAAAACAAGAAAAGATGAAAAAAAATCCAGAAAATAAAAAAACACCAGAAAATGGAAAATGAGAAAAACCGGAAGCATTACAGTTAGTTGGATCCAAGGGCTATTGGAATTTGATCTTATATTGGGTTGTTGACTATCTTCTTTAAGTATTTATAATTAAGGAAGACCGCTAATGATTTTGTATCGAGGGCTGATGAAGCTTGATCTCGAACAGTGTTGCATGTTTAGTGATTCTTCAAACTTGTTGAATCGCGGAGAAAAGAATGGCACAATTTTGATGTGCTTGTTGTTCTTTGTTGAATTTGAGGAAGAACAACACGACTTTGGATGTGCTTATTGTTCTTTATTGAATTTGAGGAAGAACGACACAGCTTTGGTTGTGCTTGTTGTTGTTCTCTTCAAGGATTGGGTGTTGGGGATGAATATATGCAGAGCTTCTGTATCTGAATTTCTGGATCTCTGAGTCTCTCAATTTTTGGACTCTCTTAATTTTTGGGTCTATGAATTTCTAAACCTCTGTATTTCTGAGTCTCTCAATTTCTGGACTCTCTTTCCTTCTTCATCCACGCCTCTATTTATAGACTTATTGGATGAATAGGATATATATGATGGCTTGTGTCCTTTCTTGATAAGGACATAATTATAATTGGGCTGGGCTGGTTACATTATGATAATTATCCATAAAAATAATTATTCCAAATATATTATATTAAGAATAAATATCTTTTTATTTAATCACCTGAGCTGGTTAATTAAATAATTGAAGTTGACCAAGTTTGGGCCAATTAAATAATTTAATTAAATATGAGACCCATATTTGATAAGTCAATTTATTTAGATAAAAGCCCATGAAATTTTAATGTCTACAAACCACTTTATCACAAGCGTCCATTACATTCGTGGGCATCACAATTTTTTTTTTTTTTTTTTTTTCAAGATAAGTCGGAGTATCCGAGGCTTCGCCCCGACTAAACCCCGACAGCACAAATATATACATAAATTATTTGAACTGGTACGTGTAGATTTTCACTCTTGTTAATGTGCTATTTTTTCCCCTACTCCGGCCATTTGTGTTTTTTTTATCGGGTTTTTGACAAAGCAACGTCCACAAATTGCTTTCCATCTTTAATTAATTTTGAGAAGTACTGGTCCCAACATATATATATATATATATATATGTACTAGAAAAATCAACGTGCCATGCATGTTTGTTTTTTTTTTTTTTTTTTTTTTTTTTCATAAATTGCTTTAGATTCTTTGTGCAGTATAATGAAGAAGTCGACCAAAAAAAAAAAAAAAATTGTATATCTAGCATCATAATATTAATAAACATGTTTATGTTGTGTTAAATACTTAATCAAGTGACTTTAATAATTAGAGATATATTGAGTACCACTTATTGTGAAAAATATGGTACAAGAAAGAAAAAGAGATTAGTAAATTAAGCTCAATTGAATAATACCAAAGTTGCACTACTAGAACTCCTCTCCAAAGTTAGATTAAGAAAAAGAGGGTAAATCATCAATAATGACTTCAAGGAGTCACGAAGGTCTTACCTAACTCATGCCACTCTATTGCATAATCTGAGACACCAAACCAACTAAAGACCTAAATTAACTTTCAACATAAATTTTATGTCTTCAACAACAATGGATCAGATGTCTTGTGGTAATTTCTCTGTTTTCTATCTCCTTTTCAACAAATTAACTAATAATTGAAAATTAAAATTTATTATTATTATTATTATTATTTTAAAGAAATGCTATCAAATTCAGACCACAAATTCTATTACAAACTTTAGATAATAAAGTTAAAAAGTATCTCCATAAACACCAGCATAAGAAAACTTGAATTACTCACCCTAAAAGTTTTTGATATAATTATGTACATTAGTGAATTATGATGTAAGGTGTGCCAACTAATTGTCAAGAACCTAAACACATCTGAACCTAAACACATCTGAAATCCTCCTAATTACATGCACGTGAATCTAGCCCTGTAGTCATATCTAAATCTATGTCACTTCACACTTGCATGCGCATGCGAATTTTCTTTTCTTTTTTTTTTTTTTTTCATAATTCTAATTTTTGGTAGAAGAGGTGTTTGAATGTGAATGTAACTCCTTAATTGTTAAAACTTGGTATGAAACTTACATAGGTTTGAATTTTTTTCATTTATTATAATTAATTACACATGCCATGTCCAAAATTGTTAAAATATGCTAACAATTTATATATACGGATAAAAATGGCACAACTGTTGACTTTGATAATGAAAGATATATTACTGAATTGGTTATATCTACTATCATTTATTTTCATTGAAAAATAAAATTTCAATTCTAAATTCATTAGAGAGGTGATTTAATTTAATTACGTAACCATCAATGTGAACAATGGAGGAGAATAGGAATTTGGTTTAAAAGGTGTTTGAATGTAAAACTAATTCTTTATCAACAATAATCTATCCAGTTTTAAAAAAATGTTAGTAATTTGTTTAGTTTACAAGGGTGTTAAAATGTATATAATACTTTCTCAAGCCAATAGAAAGAGATATATATGTGTAACACTCACACACATGATAGTAAAAGAAAAAGAAAAAAAACCTGAAACTCATAGGGTGATGCATCATTGAGGCCACCATCCATGTACTATGTTAGATAACCCTAAAATTGCAAACATTTAGTACAATAAGGAATACAGAGTTAGAGTTTCACATGAAGATTTCTAATAGTATTTTTGTGAAAGAGGTCAGTGATTGGATAATGTTAAATAGTGATGATTCGGGGGGTGTTCTGCTCTTTTTTTTTTTTTTTTTTTTTTTTTTTTTTTTTTTTTTTTCTGAATGATTTCTGCGGTTCTTCGTCAACAAGATTCAATCAACAATTCCCAAACTTCTCTTCTTTGTTAACAACCATCTCCAGACCTCATTTTGTCTTTCTTCTATTTCAATGTTTTCGTGCCAAAACTTCCTATTGAATAAGTCATTTCCTGACTTATATATAACCGTAACACAATCCATCCATCGATGTGCAACTTTTGCTAAACATTTGTGTCCCTTAAAAAAGGGAAGCTATGAACGTATGTGTTCCTTGAAGAAAGGAAGGAATGTACAGTTAGATTAGTATAACGAAACGCTGCGTGTTTTTAAATAAAATTATTAATAACAAAAATTTAATTCAAAAGGTATTAATTCATTGTTTTATTCAAAATACAAAGTGATATAAAATTGTTAAAAATATATATAAATAATAAAAAAAAAATGTTTAAATTTCGTATCAGGTATCTTATAATAGAACCAATAGATGTAAAAGTTTTGTCAAAGTTTGTGTCCCTTAGTAAATGGAAGCGAAGAACAATTGTGTCTCTTAAAAAAATAGGAAACGATGGTATATACGTGAAAACCATTTAATTTTTTTTTAATTAAAATAAGTATTTTAAAGTGTATATAAATATTATACATTGAATCCACTTTTATTAGTAGTATGATGTATACAACTCAGTATTGTTAAAAACTTCTTCTTAAAATATTCGATATATAATTTCTTAAATTATTTGATAATAACTTAAAAACTCAGCATACATGCATTATTGAAGCAGCATTAGCTAGTAGCATTACATGAGCAATAACAGATTCTTAGAATGACTTGATTAATAAATGTCTGAAGGGCTGGGAAAACATGTGCAACGATTGTTCACATCACACTGCCTTGATTGACGAGGAAGATCACATTCTGGACAACCTGTGAAGCAGTCTTCGCTTGATTTGCAAGTTTTCGGACACGGCGGACTGTCATCTTTAACGCATTTGCAGCGGCTTTGATCAGTGCACGAGGCCATATAACCTCCTTCACAATCTATTTTGCAGTCCAAAGATGTGTCACATTCATGCACCAGTACTGTTCTTCCTTCAACTCCTGCATCCATTATCACAAAACATCATTCATTAGTGCATTACATCTATATATATATATATATATATATATATAATACTGTTTGTGGAAGGGATCGAATAGAAGGTAGCGTCTAAGGAGATAAGATTAAGAAAATTAAACTTTGCTGGTATAGGACATATTCAACTACACCTAATAATATTGATGTCTGTCATAAAAGAAAGAGTTGTTTGCCTAAATTAAGTGACATAAAGACCAACCAAAGTTTATGTGTGGCATAGTAATTAAAAAAAAAATTTGTGATTTTAAATCACAAAAAAGACAAGTGTATGTAAAATAGAATAGAATGCCCCATCCAAATGGATAATGGTAGGGTAAAATATATATATAGATAGATAGATAGATAGATAAAGGAAATAAGAGCAAGAATAATGACGATAATGATGGGTGAAAGAGACAAACCGAAGGTAGCAACCAAGAGGATGAACAAGAAAGCAATTTTGAGTAAAGCCTCCATAGTTTTTTAAAATTTGTTGCTCGATAGTTTTACTTGATAACATAAGGGCAATAATGCAATATATATAGACGTGGAATTTGGCCCACTAGTATTATTTATTAATATATTTATTTTTTTATGTATATACATTTATTTTTTTATTTATTTATTCATAATTAATTTATTAAAGAAATATAGAATAGTATATGTATTAATTTGATAATTAATACAATTCATCATAAATACTTTAAAAGAAATACTCCCTTCGTCCTAACTTAGTTGTCCATCTTTTTTTTTTTTTTTTTGGTTGTCCCAAAATACTCGTCCATTTATCAAGTTTAAACAACATATTGCACATCTTTCCATAAAATACTCTTAAAATTAAAAAAAAAAATCAAACTTTATGATATATATATATATATATATATATAAACTTGAAAGAGTAACTTTGTAATTTTTAAAGAGAACAATGCAATAAGTACATGCCCTTTTAAAAAGTTATACTCCCCAAGAGGGACATCTAATATGAAATGAAAAGGGTAATATTTTTTACACATAGGTATCCACACATCTCCACCCACAAATATATAAGTAATATATATATATATATATATTGACCAAAATATATAAGTAATATAAGTATTAATTTATACATAATTAATAGGAACCATATAATAAGATCAATTTGATGGAGCTTTTCTCATATTGGGGGCCTTAGGCGGTGCTTTAATTGATGTAAGGTTGACCCACCCAAGGACCACAGTACATATAAGGGAAAAAAATGTAATCTCCATAGTGAAATACACTATGCATTAATGTGTCATTAGTTATTACAAGAATAATAATTATGCAAAAAGTAGATTGTGTCAACTAAAATTTGAAAAAAAAAAATCCCTTAAACTCAAGAAAAAATTAATAGTAGCAAGATTTAAAAAATAGTTGTTAATTAAGCATGGTTCAAATTTAATATTCTAAATACCCTTCTTAGGGGTGGCCAATGATCAGATTAGATTGAATCGGATTAAGTATCAATCGTAATCCGATCCGCTCTCAACGGATTAGACAAATCTTAATCCACCACAGATCTATTATCCCACGGATCGGATCGGATTTATGTAATAACGGATCGATTCGAGTTTTTATCTAAATTATTCATTATTATTTTTATAATTAATACTATTTTTAATCTTTTAGCCATAGCCCAATAGATAAAATTTTAATTTATTAATATTAATTCATATATTTAAATAATTATTCACTAATAGATCCTTAGAGTCTATTAAATTATCATTAACTAATTAAATTAACTAATATATTCTTTGAAACAATATATATAAATTTTATGGATCGGATCGGATTTTTAATAACTCAATTCATAGGTGTAGTAATCCGATCCGATTCGGCACAAATTTGATTCGCGAATTCACGGATTATTTGTCCACCCCTAACCCTCCTGCAGAATCCCATCATCTCGCCAATTTTTTTTTTTTTTTTTTTTTTTTTTTTTTTTAAATTTAATATAATATGGCACAAAAAAAAAGAAGTGTAATACCCCTAATTTTAAAAGGATAAGCTCAGCATTTTAATTATTGTTTTATTACATTTTTGTTTGATTATTTGCTTATTTGCCTAATTATTTTAATTGTTGTTATTTAATTGAGTTAATTGTATTATTATTTTTTATTTAATTGAATTAATTGTTTTAATTGTTTAATGGTTTAATTGTATTATTTAGTTTATATAAATAAATTAATTGGTTTATTTGATTAAATTAGTTTTATTAATTATTAAAATATAATTGGTGTTTTATATTCTGTTTAGGTAATTAAGTTTTTGGCCGACTAGTTTTATTTTTCTTTTAGTTTTCTGTCTCTTAATATGATTAGAATTAGGGTATAATTATTGGCCTATATATATACTTGTATAAGTCTGCCAAGGGTTTTAAAACCCTAATCACATAACAGTAGAGGCGACGAAATATAGAGAGGTCTGAGGGAAAACAAAGAGAGGGAAACTTAGGGTTTGGCAAAGGCTAAGACTAAACTAAGGAGAGAACGAAGGATTGTTGCTCGTGGGTTGAACCAAGGGGTAACAGAGGAGTTACAGCAGTGAAGGATTGCCGAAACAGTTAGGAAGACGACGCCGAGATTTCAAAACTGAAATCAAAGGCAAGTTCTATTTGTTACCCTTTTCCTTTGACCTGTGTTCTGTGCATGCCTAGGTAGTCTCCAAGAACTAAACAGATATTAATATTGTTATTGTATTGCATGTTAATTCAGTCTTTAAACTTTATACGATGTGTTGATAAATTTAAATTTAATTGTTGAACAACTTGTTTCATAATCTGATTTAAATTTTGTAACGATGCGAACTAAGATATATGATTTTTTTTTTTTCTAGATGATTTGGGACTTAGTCGGACTTCTAGGAACTTAAACTAAAGATTTTAGAGGGTTTTTAATTGTTATCGGAGACGAAAACGATGACAGGAAGCAGGGACAGAGCCGGCTTCATAGAATTAGGGAGCCAACTCCCTTGGTCATAGAGCTGACTCCCAAGGTTAGGGAGCCGACTCCCTTATGTGGGAGCTTGCTCTCTCACTTTGAGAGCAAGCTCTCGTGTATAGTAACTTTCTGGAATATTTTTTTTAAAGCACAAGTTTGTTTTTGGTAAATTTCTGGACTGTTGTGGGTTGATATTAAGGGTTTTAAATATTGTTTCATGATGTATTAAAACTCTGTATTGCATAAATCTTATCTATATGCTAATGGATTTAACAGTAGGAAGATTTAAACAATCTTGCATGCTGTTAACAGATAAGGGATATAATTGATGAACCATTAAATACTTTAATTGATGAAGCATTAAATACTGTTCTATTAATTACACGAATGCTATTCTGGACTTTAATTGATGAACCATTAAATACTGTTCTATCAATTACAGGGATGTTATTCTGGATTTTGGTTGATGAACCATTAAATTTTGTTTCTATCAACTATATGGATTATGTGGATTTCATTTGATGTACTTTTTTAAGTGTTTCATCATTTATGGATCATATGCATTATATGCACCGGTATGGGACGGTGGCATATTAGGGATGGATTAGATCAAAACGCTAATTCCTACCTATTCATATATAACAATTAAATCCTACATGGATTCATGTATTGTCAACTAAAACAGTTGAACGACATATTGAATGTTTGTTTTATATTCTATATTAGGAAAGATTTATATATATATTTATGGTACCGCGATATGAATTTGAGTCTCAGAGTCAATGGTTAGGATGCGTATATGCAGTAGGATGCGTAACTAGCTATGATAGGTTGTGGTATACCCTGTTAGGTCTAGGTACACATGCCCACCTCTGGTGCGCTTTTGCATGTTGCCTTCTATTCAAGTTAAGACCCCCTTTGTAGTCCAGTGAGAGTCCCTTAGTGTGGATATATATGTATGGACTAGATAGTTATTATTGAGGTATTTAGGATGTATCTGCGTCGGGTCTCTGTTTGGATTGTAGTTAGAATAGAACTTGTTCGTGGTCCTGACCCACTATTATTTTTCTGGTATCGGACGGTTCCAATCTTAGAGCTTGTTTATGCTGAGCAGAGACGGTCACTTATTCTTTCGACGACGTAGGATTTTTTGTCATGGTTTAGCTTTGAATTTCATTTTAGTTGTTTACCTTTCTTTTTGGAATTTTAATAGGGGTCCACTAGATGGATTCTCGAATTGTTTAATTTTGGAAAGTTTTGGGATTATTGGATTTTAATTATTTAAGTTTTGAGGATTATATTTTAGAATTCTTTCAGCTTTTATCATTTTATTTATTAATTTATTTTTGTATTCCGTGTTCAATTACATATTAATTGTTTGGTATCTCTCGGATCTGTGCTCGGACTTGATCAGCCGTAACTCTAGAATCGAGGGGTATCACAAAAAGTAAGAATGCATTAGCCAACCACCTTCGCCCTTTGATGCAACTGTTAATTTTAGATCATCAGACAACTTTTGTTCCTAACAAAGTCATTCACGAGAACGTGCTCCTGGTAAATGAGTTCATGCATTACTTAAAATCTAAAAAAACAAGAGGAAAAATGGGGTTCACAACCTTCAAACTCGATATGGAGAAGGCAAACGACCGAATTGAATGACCATTCTTGGAAGGTATACTTTCAGGTGTTGGTTTCAGTGTGTATGTATGAATGTTGTTGAATTTATTTATTGTCCTATTCTCTAGGAAATGGTTAATAAAGAGCTAGTCTTTAGGAGCTCCATTTGATAGCAGTAGTGGTAGTGGTTTATTATTTCCTTGTTAATAGGTAGGTTGTTTGTTTGTTTTTATCCGTTAATGTAATTTACCTATAAAAGGCCATTTTGTTTAATGATTAACTGCACTGCAGAAAGTCCCTTTCATCAGCTTGATTGTTGAGTATTAGTATTTAAGTTTCCTTTGTCTTTTTTATTTGACTACACTTATTCACAGTGGTATCAAAGCTAAGTTGTAACCCACATGATAAACCAGTGAGGGAGAGTCAATAAAAGAAAGAGAGTTCGTGAGATAAAGTAGTGTAGCAACAACCTTCTTTCGATTTCACTTGTTTTCTTATTTTACAATAGTAAATGACAGAGGTGAACGATGGCATCCAAGACTTTTATGCAACCAGCCATTCCACGTTTCGATGGTTACTATGACCATTGGAGCATGCTGATGGAGAACTTCTTGAGGTCTAAGGAATAGTAGCAGGTTGTTGATTCTGGAGTAGCAGAACCAGCAGCTAGTGTTGTGTTGACGAAGACGCAGAGGACAGAGTTAGAAGGATTGAAACTAAAGGATTTGAAGGCAAAGAACTACCTTTTCCAAACAATTGATCGCTTTAACTTGAAAATAATTCTAAGCAAAGAAACTTCCAAGCAGATTTGGGAGTCTATGAAGAAGAAATTTCAGGGATCAGCGAGAGCAAACAGGCAGCAGCTTTAAGCACTTCGCACAGAGTTCGAAACGTTTCGGATAAAGTCTGGAGAGTCCATCTCTGATTTTTTTCTCAAGAACAATGGCGATTATCAACAAGATGCGTATCCATGGCGAGAAAATTGAGGACGTTACTGTTGTTGAAAAAATCCTTCGGTCAATGATGCCAAAATTTAATTATGTGGTTTGCTCAATTGAAGAATCAAAAGATCTTGATTATCTTTCAATTGACGAATTGCATAGATCTTTGTTGGTTCATGAACAAAAATTGGCTCAACAAGAAAAAGAAGAGCAAGCATTACAATCATTTACCTCCACCAATAATCAGCCTTTGACACCAAATAGAGCAGATCGAGGAAAAGGAACAGGTAGAAGAAACAATGATTGTAGAAGCCAGTAACAAAAATCTGAAGATAATCAACTCTATGATTCTCAAGGGAGAGGAAGAGGAAGAGGTCGAGGTGGTCACCATTCAACCACTTTCAGACCAAAGTCAGCAGACAAATCAAACGTTGAATGCTTTTGTTGTCATAGGTCATTATCGTTCAGAATGTCGTATGCATTTAAATAAAAGTCGTGGAGAAAAATCTCACTTTGCAGAGAAGGAAGAAGAAGTGTGTTTGTTGATGGTTTGTCATGCCAAGGAGGAAACCCATAAGAATATGTGGTACTTAGACACAGGTTACAGCAACCATATGTGTGGAGACAAGTCTGTATTCTCGAAGTTAGATGAATCCTTTTGTGATGGTGTGAAGTTTAGTGACAACTCCAAAGTCTCCGTTATAGGAAAATGAAAGGTGACAATCCAAACTAAGGGAAGTTCTACTCAGACCATTTCTAATGTTCATTTTGTTCCTGAGTTAAAGACCAATCTACTTAGTGTGGGTTAGCTGCAAAAGAAGGGGTACAAGTTCTCTATCAAAGATAGAGTCTGCCAAATTCGGGATGAAAAATTGGGCTTGATTCATACTTCTTAGCAAGATTGAAGAAGGTGCCTTGGCTTTGGCATTTTAGATATGGTCATCTTAACTTTGGCGGTTTAAAGACACTGCAACAAAAGAATATGGTTGAAGGTCTTCCTCAATTTGATTGTCGCTCGAATGTCTATGAAAATTGCGTTGTTAGCAAACAAGATCGTGTTCCCTTCCCAAAAGGAAAATCAAGCCGTTGGAACTAGTCCATTCCGATATTTGCGGGCCAATAAACCCAATATCTAATGGAGGTAAATGATATTTTATTACCTTCATTGACGATTATAGTCGGAAAACATGGGTTTATTTTTTACAGGAGAAATCAGAAGCTTTTCTGGTTTTCAAAAGTTATAAAGTGGTTGTTGAGAAAGAAGCTGGCAGCCTGATATAAGTCCTACGCACAGATCGTGGAGGAGAATATATCTCACATGAATTTGCAAATTTCTGTGAGACACATGGCATCAAAAGACAACTTACAGCATCCTATACACCTCAACAAAACGGTGTGTGTGAGAGGAAGAATCAGACAATTCTAAATATGGTCCGAAGCTTGTTAACAAGGAGTAGAGTTCCAAAAAATTTCTGGCCTGAAGATGTCAATTGGAGTATTCATATTTTGAACAGGAGTCCCACTTTTGATGTTCAGAATATGGCACCTGAAGAAGCTTGGAATGGACGTAAACCTACAGTAGATCATTTCAAAGGAGAAAAATTCATTTTATTTTTTTTATGTTAGTGATCAGTCAAAAGCCTACAAGTTGTACAATCCTATCACTAAGAAAATTGTTATCAGTCGCGATGTCATTTTTTTATGAAGAACGAACCTGTCTATGGAGCGAGAATAGTGCTGAACAACATATACTTACCACGGATTTTGATGGTGATGAAGAAAGGCAGCAGCCTATGGAGAATGTACAAGAACCAGCAGCCACACCAAATGTTCCCGAAGACACTCAAAGCTCGCCTACAGTTGTAACTGATGATGAATAACGTCCATAACGTGCTAGAAGAAGACCCGTATGGATGACCGATTATGAGGTTACTGGGATTGAACAATCTGAAGATCCACTTACACACTTTGCTCTATGTTCAGATTGTGATCCTGTAGCTTTCGAAGATGCTGTTAAAGAAGCAAAATGGAGGGAGGCAATGGATGAATAAATTGCCGCAATTGAAAGGAATAATTCTTGGGAATTGATTAAGCTTCTAAGAGGGCACAAGACAATTGGTGTCAAGTGGGTGTACAAGACAAAATTGAAGGAGAATGGTGAAGTTGACAAGTACAAGGCAAGCTTAGTGGCTAAGGGCTTAAACAAGAATTTGGTGTGGATTACAAAGAAGTATTTTCTCTTATGGAAAGGCATGATACAATCAGATTGGTGATTGCATTGGCAGCATAAAACTCATAGGCTATCTTCCAGCTGGATGTGAAATCGGCATTTCTACATGGTAACTTGGAAAAATAGGTATTTATTGATCAACCTCCTGGTTATGTGAAGTTTGGAGATGAGCATAAGGTGTATAAATTAAAAAATGCACATATGGATTAAAACAAGCTCCAAGAGCTTGGTATAGTCGTATAGATGTTTATTTTTCTAAGGAGGTTTTACAAAAATTGGAGATGTAGGAAATATGCTTATTGTTTGCTTATTTGTGGATGATTTTATTTTTACTGGAAATGATAGTGCTATGTTTGAAATTTTTAAGTAGTCCATGATGGTTGAATTTGATATGTCTGATCTTGGAATAATGCACTATTTTCTTGGTATTGAAATGAAGCAATCTGCTATTGGAATTTTTATTTCTCAAAAGAAATATGTGCATGAAAATTTAGACAGGTTTCAGATGAAGATTTGCAATTCCGTGAGCATACCAATTGAGTTTAGTCTGAAGCTAACTAAAGACCATGAAGGAAGGTGGACAACACTCTTTACAAGCAAATTGTGGGAAGCTTGATGTATATGACTCTAACAAGACCTGATATAATACATGTTATAAGTCTCATTAGTAGGTACATGGAATACCCAAAAGAGATGCATCTTCTAGCTGCAAAGAGGATTTTCTGTTACTTGCAAGGTACTGCTGATTTTGGGCTACTCTACAAGAAGGGAGAAAAGTCAGATTTGTTTGGCTTCACTAATAGTGATTATGCAGGAGATCATGATGATAGAAAAAGCACTTTGGGTTATGTCTTTAATGTTAGTTTCATGGGCCTCAAAGAAGCAGCCAATCGTCACTTTATCAACTACTGAAGCTGAATTTGTTGCTGCCACTTCATGTGCCTGTCAAGCTATATGGTTGAAGAAAATTATTGAAGAACTTTATTTCAAGACACAAGGTGCTAGTACAATTTTCTGTGATAACAGCTCTACAATCAAACTTTCCAAGAATCTAGTTCTACATGGAAGAAACAAGCATATTGCTGTGAAGTTCCATTTCTTAAGAGACCTCACAAAGGATGGAGTAATTGATCTCATCTACTGTAGGAGTGAAGATCAGGTTGCTGATATATTCACCAAGCCCTTCAAAATGGTGTCGTTTGTGAAACTCCGGAATTTGCTCGATGTCTGCACTTTAGAAAGTCCTGTTTAAGGGAGTGCGTCTCACTGCTAGTATATATTAAACTGAGTGTTTGAAAACATCAGTTTAAAGGAGGGTTTGTTGAATCTGTTTATTGTCCTATTCTCTAGGAAATGGTTAATAAAGAGCTAGTCTTTAGGAGCTCCACGTTGATAGCAGTAGTTGTAGTTGTTTGTTATTTCCTTGTTAATAGGTTGTTTGTTTTCTTTTATCCGTTAGTGTAATTTGCTTATAAAAGGCCATTTTGTTTAATGAATTAAGAGCACAGCAAAAAGTCTTTTTCATCAGCTCGATTGTTGAGTATTAGTATTTGAGTTTCCTTTGTCTTCTTTATTTGACTACACTTATTCACAAATGTATGGTTGCCATTGTTAAAAATAATTAACTTCTTAAATTATTCGATAATATCTTCTTAGATTATTCGATAATAATTCATTAACTTGGCATACATGATAATTGCATTAAATTACGTTGGGCTATGCCATGTATTCTTTTTGATTGGGCTCAAATTCTCTTTGTGGCAGGTTTTGTACATCCTTCTTTATTCAATAAATTGATTTACTCTTTAAAAAAAATAAAAAAAAACAAATAAAAAAAATGATTTTTATACGCTTGTGAGAGAATTAAGATAAATAATGAAATTGGTTAAGTCTCTGTATTGTTTATTAAACAACAGTGAATGAGTAGGAGAGAGAAAAAAATGAGTTATCTTAAATAATATATTTTTTCTTTTCTTTCTCTATCTTATACACTTTTTTTATACACATTTTTTTACACTAGCACTATATATATATATTTTCAGTAAGTTGCACCGGCAGTAAATATTTAAAGTTAATTTAATTGACACCCTCTCAGTTTTGCTCAAATATCATATTGAAATATCTTTAAAAAATTACTATTACTCACAATACAAACTTTTAGTCCATTTTTCACTCATACTTTAAAAGTTACTTTTCAATGTTGTCAGAACACTTTTTTTTTTTTTTATTTTTTTTTTTATTTTATGTAAAATGACATTATTACTATTTTGACTTTGTTTTGACTTATAAAAGAATTGACTCATGTATAAAATGACTTAACTACCCCATAATACTTATGTTAAGTGACCAAAATACCATCACTCTACCAAAACTACCCAATCTTCTATTCTCACCACCTATGAAGCACGGACACTCCTCCTAGGGGTCTCGTACCGGTGTCGGATACTTTTCGGACACGGACACGCGTGTCCGAGGTTCGGATACTTATCCGACACTTCTGTGAAGTGTCCATAAATTATTTTTTATTGGACACAGGGTGGACACGGCTCGAACACGGCTCAAACATGGGTGGACAGGGCTCGGACACACGAGAGACACGGCGGGGTATATTTTGTAATTTTTTTAAAGATAAATGGGGTGCATAATGTAATTTTTTAGAAGTTTAAAAGAAAAATTTTGAAAAAATAAAATAACAACTACAGACAAGAGTATTACACAGTAAATTTATTTTCTCTCACTTCCTCTCTCAGTCTCTCCTCTTCTTTAATTATCTCTGTACATGAACAAAACATTTTTTTTTTTTTTTTTTTAAGTTACATGAATAAGACTTTGTGAAAGACTGAAAGTATATATGCTTATTCATGCACATATTTAACCCATTATAACTGTCTCTTCTGCATATCTTCATTTGGAATTTGGATCAACTTTATTTTTCATTTATTTTCTATTTTGTCTGTCTATGTTTTTCTTATAAAAAAAATGAAATTATTGAAATTGGTCATGTTATTTGTTGTTGTTTTATTTGCAATTTTGTAATTATATATACCTGTTTGTTATTAAAAAAATAAATGTGCAAGGTTCTAATAATTATATTTTGAATATATAATTATATATATATATATTATTTTATAGGCGTATCCCCGCGGTGTCCGTGTCTTATTTTTTTTGAAATTTGCCGTGTCGTCGTATCCGTGTCGTATCGTACCCGTGTCCCGTATCAGTGTCCGTGCTTCATAGCTCACCACTCTCTCTGTCTCCGCCCACCAGCATCACTAACTCCATTGTTCTATCATTGATGAATCTTGAAACAAAAAAAATTAAAAATTAAAAATTAAAAAAATAAAAAAATAAAAAATTAATATGATTCTCATCTTGCCCTTTTACGATCACATTCAACCACCACAATCACCATCACCACCATGGCCACACCAGTCACACATATATCACCAGAATACTGGAGAACATATATTTAAATATAGAATATAAATATTGAATGATTATGTAATATTTTGAAATATATACATATAATTCAGAAGAGCCAAATGGGTATGCATAATTTTTGACAACATAAATCAAATTTACACAAAATATAATTTCATATTAATAAAATAAAATAAAATAAAAAAACTGAGGAGATCCATAGCATCACGTCACAATTCAAAAACAAGTTTTGCTTACTTATAAAAATATTGGGTCACATCAGGGAGTGGACATTGGATACCCACCAAACCTTTAACCTTTCAATGTGCGTGTAAGCTTGTATATATACACATATATACGTGGGTTTTTAGAATAGAGGTGAGTTGTCAGTGGGTGTGTTGAGGGGCATGAGACCTTGGAAGGGAAGGTAGGTGTGAAGAAGGTGGGAGATGAAAGAAGAGAAGGTGTGAATTTTAGAGAGAGAAATAAATGGGGGCAATTTTGTTTTTTGAATTTGTTGATATTTTGAATTAAAATGAATTAAAAAAAAAATTAGGCATAAAATTATCTTTCCGCATGGTTTTAAGTTTTAATGGTATTAGAAACGAAAAAGTAAAATTGGACCTAAGTGATAGTAATTTACGAAAGGTGTTTCAATGCCATATTTGGCCAAACTTAAAGGAGTGTCAGTAAAATTAATCCAAATATTTAAGATGTTAGCAGTTGTATGGGGAAGAACTGTGAAAAACTTTTCATATTCTCTTTTTCTAATTTTTATTTTTATTTTTATTTTCTTATTCCTTACGTTCATTTTCTTCTCTCTTAGCAAACTCAACAAATTACAAGTCATCTCCCTCTTCTCATTACAACTTTACAATTTTCTTTCTTCTCGACTCAATATTCATGATTAGTCTCAATTTGAACGCATTTTTCTTGTATTGAAAAATTTGCAGCAGCATTGAATTGGGGTTTTCTAAATAAGGTTATGTTGTTTTTTTTCTTTAATTATTTTTTACTTTTACAAACTTTTGTTATTATAAATTTGTATATAATTATATTTTCCATATATTTGCATATTTGTTTGTGAGTTGTGATTATTTTTAACTATATTGTTGAATATGTCTACCAGAAAGTATGAATGCGAATAAAAAAAAAATAGAAATAAATAATAGAAGAATAGATAAATTAATTTAATCTAAAAAAGGAGCTACTGATAAATTTGTTTCACCTAATAATCAAAACCTAACAAAAAATTTAGGTGAAAGTTCATCAAATGAACACTCATATACAATTGTGGAAGAAAAAAATACTAGTGACTTGATTCACAATAATAATAAAAAACAACAAAAAAAATTGGAAGGTGATACAAGTAATCAAAAATCATATTCTATTCTCACAAATATATACGATCTTGGACAATAGAAAAATATTGATATAAAAGTAAGAGATTTATTAGTAGAACATGGTCCAATTAGATTTAATGATTTTAATTTTCCAAAAGATGAAAATTTTAGGCATTTTTTCACTTCATATTATGTTCAAAAATTACCAAATGGGGATAAACACGATAGAAAATGACTCATTTATTAAAAAGATTTAGATAGATTATTTTGTTTTTGTTTTTGTTTTAAGTTATTTAATTCAAAGTATAACACAAGTCAATTAGCTAATGATAGAATTAGAGATTGGAAAAATCTTAATGTTAAGCTAAAAAATCACGAAACAACAAATGGGTATATTAATGACATAAACACTTGGGTTGATTTGAAAGCAAAGTTGTTAAAGAATAAATCAATTGATAAAAACATCCAAGATCAAATTAATAAAGAGAGAAATTTTTTTTACAAAGAATTATTCTTATTGTGAAAAATCTTGCCACAAATAATTTTGGCATTTTGTGGAAAAAAAATAATGGGAATTTTTTAAGACTTATTGAAATGATTGCAGAATTTGATCCAATAATACAAGAACATATACGGCGTATTCAACACGTTAGCATACAAAATGAATTAATAAATATGTTAGCATTTGAAATCAAAAATATACTTATTAAAAAAATAAAAGAAGCAAAATATTTTTCAATTATACTTGATTTCACTCTAGATGCATCATCAAGAGCAAATGTCTCTTATATTACGATGTGTGGATATTTTGACAACTCCAATAAAAGTACAAGAATATTTTTTTAGAATTTCTAATAGTTTTTGGAAAAAGGCCTTTTTGATGAACTTATAAATGCAATAAAAAATCTTAAGCTTGATATTAATAATATAAGAGGACAAGGATATGATAATGACTCTAACATGAAAGGAAAAACTCAAGGTGTACAAAAAAGACTACTAGACATAAATTCTAAAACATTTTATTCACCGTGTGGTTGTCATAATATTAACCTATTAGTTTGTGATATACCCAACTCTTGTCTTAAAGCTATATCTTTTTTTGGAGTGGTACAACATATATATTTATTATTTTCTTCTTCCACAAAACGGTGAAAATTTGTACAAGATAATGTATCCGGTTTAACTATTAAGTCATTGTCACTAACCCGTTGAGAAAGTCGAATTGAAAGTGTTAAAGAAATAAGATTTTAAGCTCCACAAATAAGAGATGCTTTACTTCAATTAGAAAAAGTAAGTGAAGATCTTAAGACATGAAGTGAAGCTAAATGTTTAGCAATTTATGAATTTGAAAATTTTGAGTTTTTATAAGGTGTGACTATTTGGTATGACGTATTATTTGCAGTTAATTCAGTTAGTAAAATTTACAATCTCAAGATATGCAAATTGACGTTGCCATAGATCAATTAAAAGGTCTTACTTCTTTTTTAACAAAATATCGAGAAAATGGATTTACATCGGCTATAATTTCTACTAAAGAAATTGCTAATGAAATGAAAATATAACCTATTTTTCATGAAAAACATATAATTCGTAGAAAAAAAAATAATAATTTGACGAGAATGTATATGATAAGCCAACTCAATCAGCTAAACCTTTTAGGATTGATTATTTTTTATATATAGTCGATCAAGCTATTTCTTCAATTCATAGTAGATTTGAACAATTTAAAATATATGAAGATATATATATATTTGGTTTAATTTAAAAAAAGCTAAAATCTTTAGATGATAATAGTTTGAAAAAAATATTGTCTTAATTTAGAACTATTTTTTAAATATTATGAGTCTTTTGATATTGATAGTTTAGATTTATTTTTAGAATTAAAAATTTTAAAAGAAATTTTACATGTAGAAACAAACACTCCAATTGAAATATTAAATTATATTAAAAGACTAGATTTTTTTCCAAATGCATGCATTACTGAAAAAAATATTATTAACGACAAGATGAAGGATACGTGAATTCCAAAAGTTGCCTTGTTTTAGGAGTAGTAAAGGTAACGGCTACTTCCCGACTTCATTGATGTTTCATTCCAAACCCAATAAGATAAGCCTTCATTTCAACTTCTAGTCAAATGGAATTGAGGCTTTAGACCCAACATCTTCTTTATAATTAGGTTGTCTCTTTCCTGAACTTTACAAGTATTTTTTTGTAATTGTTGCTGTAGCAAAAAGAAGTTTTTCAAAATTAAAATTGATAAAATCGCATCTACGATCAATTATGTTATAGAAAAGATTAAATAGATTGACTATATTGTCTCCTTAGACAGGCCCAGACCTCCCAAAGTTTGGTGAGGATAGGTTCTATTAGGGCCAATGTTGTGAGATTTATATGTACCATTCGCAAGTGCACGAATCTTTGCAGATAGGGTTTACTTGTAAGGGTGTCGTACTTAAAGGACTTGTGTAAATTAAGTTTGTCAACAGATTTCTTAAATTCCAAAATTAACTTGAAAGTAAGATAATTGAATTATGATAATTAATTCTAAATTAACTAAGTAGAAAAATAAAATAAACTAAAGAACAATGATTAAATATGATATAGAAAATAGAGAGAGAGGACTAGGGGTATGACTTCACCACTAACGTCGCACCACCAGTTAATTGCATCAATTTATTGGAGATATATCATATAACATGCACAGGGAATTAGTCATGGCTACAAGCACTTATTAATTCAGCTAGAAAATAATATAATTTAAAGCTAAGCATGGATTATCTTCGATTGGTATAAACCATCTACCTATCTACTTTACTCTAAGGTGTAGCATGGTCTATCTTTTCTAGGCCATAATCCATCAAATCTCTAACATTATATTCAGATAAGAACCATTGTGTAATCATCTCATTCACAACTACAAGAAGCGAATGAGTTGTGTTCAATCACAAGATCAAAATATCTAAGACAAGATAGAAAAATATTTGTAATTGAATTAAAACTCTAAAACCGATTCTTATTGAAAATTCAATTAAAAACCCTATAGATTACACAATCATGCATGATAGAAATTATTCTCCAATAATTAAATACAATCAAACCAGGGTGCTAAGCTAGGGCTACATCACAACCCTAGCAAAGCGTTTAGCCAAGCATGACTGTAGTGGAATTCTTCATAGTTGAGGAAGACATCTTCACCGCCATGGATCGATCTTTTCTTTTTTCTTACTACTCCTTTCTGATCTCAGCCTCAAGCTCCTCTGTATTATCCAATGTTATAGAGGACCCCCTTTAAATAATAAAATATCAGCCCCATAGTTCCCTTTTTCATATAGGAGACATAGATTAAAATTCTGTCGAATAAGGACTCCCAAAATTCATGCAGACTTTTAGGCCAATTTTGACAAGGTAAACAGTTGTTTTAGGGAAAGCTCGTGAAACACAAAATTGTAGATCTTTGAATTTCCTATCAACTAACGTGAGAATTTAGTTGTTTTGACACTCGAGGAGAGAGATACAGCCAGATTATCAAAACGGGTTTAAGTTACCAACTTTGGCAAAAGTTTCCTTTTTGGAGAAGGATTTTTCCTTTTCTTCTTCTTTCCATTCTCATCAACTTGTAACTTCTTTGGACTATTTTCTAAGTATAATTAGACTTGGATCTTCAACATTGCTCGGTCCCACGAAAAGTCATCTTGTAAAGCTCAGAATTACTGGTCTTAACTGATTTTACAATTAAAGTCCTGAAATAAATAAAACATACGAATAAAGGGGCTAAAATGTATAACATTCAGCACCTAACACACCCCCAAACTTACATATTGCTAGTCCTATAACAATGAAACTAAAGAAAACATAAATACCGCTTTCGTGGGAATCACAATTGCATTTAGCATATGTAACAAGCCTTTTAAATCCCTAGGTTACCCCTAGTGGACGAGTGAAGTCTCGTGAGAGTTTCCAAAGATGATACCCACAAACATACCAAACAAGGGAAAGACTACACGAAAGTATTTTAAAAATTATCATCTGACTATACTCTTTTGTCCATATTTTCATACTTCATCCCAATGTTTCCCACACACTTTTATAATAAGAAAAATAGCAAAATCAATCCCCAATGTTGTGCATTTTGTGAACTAGCAAATCACCTATGTAATAATGTCTTTTCAATTGAACACAATTTCTATAACTTCAATTCCTCAGATCCCTTCTCAAATTATTTTCTATGGCAAAATATTATTTTTTTCCTTTCTTTTTTTTTTTTCTTTATTCTTACCCCCATTTCTTCATGCAAACACTCTATGCATATGAGACATGAGCCCCGATTACTCCATGAAAGGGTTACGAAATATATATATTTTTTTCTTCTGCTTTTTCCTTCTTTATTTTTTTTTTTTTTTTTTTTTATTTTTATCTTTTTCAATATTTCTGCCATAGTAATAACCTTCAAAGTTCACCAATTCATATTCATCCATAGTCATCAGAATATAATAAAAAATACAAATACCCATAGATAAAATTCTAATGTGCATGTGAAATCCATCAGGGACCGACAATTACTAAAATTCCTATCATACTAGATAGTAGAACCCACATAAAATAAAACACGGAAATTAGGGATTCAAGACGATCTCAGAAAAGAATTTTAAAAAGTACGTAAGTGTATTAATCCCCCCAACAATTCTCAAATACTTGAATTAAAGTCAATATGCCAAAGAAAAATAATTAAATTTTTTTTTAATTTTGAATTTTAATGGTTTTTTTTAACAACTAGAGTAGACTCTATGCCCCCAAACTTGAATTGGACAGTGTCCTCACTGAGCAAAAATCAAAAATAAGAAAAACAAGAATTAAAAAAATAAAAATAAAGAACAAAAGCACGTGGCAGGATATCTTGAATGGAGGTGGCGGAGCATCGGGATTAAGCCCATTATAAATCATAAGTGCACGCAGCATGGCCATCATCGATCTTTGATCCTTTGTTATTGGATCTTTCGCTAGCTTACTCGCATCATCAACTGGGTCTGTCACCGGACCATTGTAACCTTTCCCTTTCTTTGTATTCAACTCTGTAAAATCTTACCAAATAAGGGTAGGATATAAGGAGGGATCTTCTTGAACCTGCGATGGATTCATGGTCTTAGTACCCTGTGAGAGCGTCCCTTTAGACCCGAAACATATATTACCAAATCCTGCCATGGAACAATTCTCGTAAAAATGGGAGCCTTTCTGTTGTAATACTTGTGGTGTTTTCTTGTCAAACGAAATGGCATCTGCCCTAAGAAAAAGGCAGATGATGGAAATTCTCCCCTCCGACAAAGGTCGCCGCCTTGCCGGGTCTGTGATGGCGCCAGAAAAGAGGATTAACTTGGCCTGTTTTGCTCCATCTCTACCGTGTTGCTGTTGCGTCGGAATTTTCTTAGCTTGCTGAAATATTTTTAACTGAGCGATGGTCTGTAGTTATTGCCGAAAGAAATTTCCAGGCGATGGTCGCTGTGAAGTCGGGCGATCATTCGCCCGGAGCTGCTAATGTGCCATTAGAAATAATCACCGGGCAATGGTTGCCGTCGAGTTGGGCGATGGTCGCCCGGCAGCTGCTCTCTGTTGAAAAAAAAATTCGTCACCCGGGCGATGGTCACCCATGGGTCAGGCGATTGTTCGCCCAGACTTGCTATTTGCACAGAAAAAAATTCCCATTCGGGCGATGGTCGCCCATGGGCCGGGCGATCGTTCGCACGGACCTACTCCATAGGATTTTTTTTTTTTTGAAAATGCAAACTTCAAATGGCCATAACTTCGTCATCGGAGGTCTGTTTCGGATGAATTTTTTTCTTCATTTTGGGTATTTTTTCAAGATCTACGCGATGCAAATAGCCACAGGCGGTTTGGTTGATGTTTAGACCAAAAAAATTCTCTATTCTGCTCAAATCAACCTTGTTTTCTTTATATACCATGGAATTTTTTATTTTCTTCGAAACAAGGACGACGCTTCAACTTGTATTCTGCACAAGTAACTAAATACCCTACAAAACACATTAAATCTTCCTAATCTACTAAAACAAAACACACAAAAATAAATAAATAAATAATAAATAAATAAGTAAATAAATAAATAAATGAAAATCCTATCTACAGTTCCTACATTTAACGTCGGTAGGCGACGTGGTACCTGGATGTTTAGGTAGAGTAGTTGGGATCCGTCAAAGTGACGGACTCAACTATTTCCGTAGGCACGAAATCCTTAATGTATCAATCATTCCGATCCGGCCGAACTGTCTTCTTTCTTGAAGCTTTCCAATTCATATTATCAGCATACCATGGTGGAGTCTCCTTTTGAAGTTGACGTAATTGCTTATCCGGGAATGAATTATGCAATGGAAGAGTGTTTTCTGGCCCAAGATATGCATACTTCAAATGAGAAGGTAACAACTTCAGCTCTAGCTCTAGTGGAGACTTCAAAGACGGCGTAGGTGGTTCACTTGACAATGGTAGAAGTGGCTCAATAGGAATTTTCCATGGTGGAATGTTATGCATATTGGCTCCATCAAGAATGAAATTTACCTCTTCAATATTTTTCTCAACATCAAATGACTCGGCATCAAAGTAAGACAGGCATGCTTCTAGTGGATCTTTTTTCAAGGAAAATGGGCCTATCTCTTCAACACATTCATCGATGGAATCGACAAGAAAACAATCCTTATCATCTGAAGGGCAATTATTGGCGTTGAAAATATTTAAGCGCACCTTTATATTGCCAAAAGATAAATCCATGACGCCATTCCTGCAATTTATGCTTACATTTGCTGTCGCAAGGAAAGGACGACCAAGGATCATTAGAATGTGCCTCCTTGGCTCCAGAACTGGCTCGGTATCTCGCACAATAAAGTCCACTGGGAAGTAGAATTTATCTACTTTGATGATCACATCTTCGATGACACCACGAGGTTGTTTGATTAACCTATCTGCCAATTGGAGAATAGTGGAGGTAGGCTTCAATTCTCCTAATCCGAGTTGCAAGTAAACCAAATAAGGAAGAAGATTTACACTTGCACCCAAATCTAGAAGAGCTCGCTCTACTTGATGATTCCCTATTGTGCATGAAATTGTTGGAGCACCTGGATCTTTGAATTTTGGAGCAGTGCAGTGTTGGATTATGGAACTGACTTGCTCAGTTAATAGCACCTTCTTAGGAACATGACCATTTGAACGCCTCTTCTGAGTACACATATCTTTCAAAAATTTGGCGTAAGCTGGAATTTGTTGAATTGCATCAAGCAATGGGAGATTAATCTTCACCTGTTTGAATATCTCCATTATGTCCTGAAGTTTGCTTGCTTCCTTCGTTGCCTTTGATGTTTCTTGTAATCTCTAAGGGAATGGCACAACAACATGCCTATGTTCTGGAGATGGCTCAGTAGTTGGAGGTAATTCTTGTGCTTTTTCATTCCACTCCTTTTTCTCTTCAAGTCTTTTCTTCCAATTTTCATCCTTCTTTGCTTCCTCTTCTTCCACCTTGTTTTCAACTCTCTTACCACTTCTGAGAGTAGTAATTGCTTGCACTTGTTCATGGTGAAATTCTTGGCCAGTAATGTTATCAATGATACGCACACTTCTTGGATTAGCCATTGGTTGACTAGGAAGCTTGCCATCTTCTCTTCTATTCAAGGCTTGAGCTAGTTGGCCAACTTGAGTCTCTAACTTGGCAAGGGATTGAGAATGAAACTGCACAAGTTGATTAGTTAGCTCTAACTACTTTGCTATCATTGCCTCGAGCATTGATAAGAATTGTTGAGGTTGACTGAAGGCATTCATATGAGTGAATCCTTGAGAATTCGAAGTCTGGACTTGAGATTGAAAATTGCCTTGTACCTGAGGTACTTGAGGTGGAGGAGCTGATGTCCCTGTAGCTTGATTTCTCCATGAGAAGTTTGGATGGTTTCTCCAAGCTGGATTGTAAGTGTTTGAATACATATTATTCCCTCCAAGCGTTCCATAGGCAGCATTAACTTGCTCCTGTGAAATTCCTGAATACTGAGATGCACTTGACCAAATGGACACATGGTGAGTTGGACTGGAACAGAAAGAACACACTTCAAAGCCTTAAGCATGAGTCGTAGGAGGAGTAAAATTTGACTGTGAAGTCATTAATTGATCCATCCTTTTGGTTAATTGTAATACCCCTAATTTAAAAGGATAGTCTCGGCATTTATTTATTATTTTTGTTGAATTTTTGCATGATTATTTGGTTTAATTATTTTATTTAATTGTTTACTTGTGTGACGTGTATTTAATTGGTATCTATACCCCTAATTTAAAAGGATAGTCTCGGCATTTATTTATTATTTTTGTTGAATTTTTGCATGATTATTTGGTTTAATTATTTTATTTAATTGTTTACCTGTGTGACGTGTATTTAATTGGTATCTATTTATTTGTTTAAATTGCATTTTATTGCATTTAATTGATTATTAAAGGTTTTAATTTAGGAAGTAATTTAGGAAGTATTTTAATTAACTATTTTATTTTCATAATTGAGGGTTTAGTTTCTTTAGCCGACACAGGATTTAATTAAGTTCTATGGGCCGATTAGGATTTAGTTAGGGCTCTAATTAATTTAGAGTTTTGGTATAACTCTATAAATATATGGGTATACGTCTGCCGAGGGTTTCTAAAACCCTATTCACCATATTCCCGTATACAGTAAAGAGAGAAGTTGAGAGAACAGAGCGTCGTAACTGTCTGTCAAGGAGAATAACAGAGAGGACCAAGGGAGGTGTTTGGTGGATTAGATCAGAACCAGAGGAGGCTAGAAGGTAGTCAGTGGTTGCCGGAAAGCTTAGAACAACGGCGTCAAGGTTCTGTTTATAAAACTGTACAGGCAAGTTCTTATCTTCCTCCTTCCCTTTGATTTGTGTTCTGTGCACCTGGACATCTCTAGGAGATTAATTGGCCTTAAACTGAACCATGCATGTTTTATATATGTTTTACTTGATCGCTTTATCTGTGAAATTTATTTACAAAACAATTATAGCACGTATGTTTTCTTGACTCTGTTTTGGCGTAACGTCTTACTGGTTTAATTTTTATTTGGAATCTTACTGAAATCAACCGAGGTCTAATTAGATACTAGATGTAATTTAAGACTTTAAATTTAAAATTGGAGGAAGAACAGAGGGGTTGGGATAAAACTGATCTTGCAATTTAGTTTCAGTGCCGTTCTTCAACAACGCTAGTTTAAATGGCTTGATTAAACTCTGTAATTGCTTTCAAAACTTTTGTAAACAATCTTGGGGAATGCTTCTAGACTAAATTACGAGTCCTAAGATTAGTTTTAGAGACCAACAGAGTGGTTGGATTTGATCAGAGAAGGAGCGGACGGACTGAAACGAAGCAACGGGGACAAGGCTCTGAGAGGAGGTGAGAGCCGGCTCCATGGAAGTGGGAGCTGGCTCCCACAACAAAGTAGAGCCGGCTCTAAGAAGTCCTAGAGCCGGCTCTAAGCTGGAAAAGAGCCTGCTCCAAATTCTGGAGCAGGCTCCCTTGGTATTTTTGGTTTATTTTACGATTTTTTTTAATTTTCTACATACTATGTTCACTGTTGGAGCATGGAGATTGTTGGAATGAATTTGGAACTTTACAGAGGGATCAAGGAATGAATTTTGAGTGTCATTAAGACCCTAAATTGAGTAAAGTTTAATTCTAGGTTGTCGGGACAACCAGTGTAAAAATTTAGGCACTTAACAAATGGAAGTTGAATTAATTGTTGAATTAAAATTCAGCAATTTGATGGAACATAATGTGTTTATAAAACTTGTTTTAGAATGCATTCAAGTGCATGATAAGGTCATTTAATTATTAATTTTGATCTATGCAAGCTTAGGAGGCTAGTTGCTGAATTATTAATTTGTTTACTGCAACTATATGGTTAATGCTTGGATTTAAACTGCTGAAATATTTAAACAATCTTCTGAATTGTTTTAGCAATTTATTGGTTAATAATAGGATTATTTAACCTATTCACATGCATGATGGAGTCCCTGACATATTAAACTTGGTCTATGCATGCTCTGGATGTTAGTTGTTGATTTGTTAAATCGTCTCCTGCAACTATATAGTTAAATGCTTGGATTTAAATTGCTGAAATTTTAAATAGTTTTCTGCAATTGTTTGGATGGTAGTTTTTGGTCTGTAAATTATTGAACTGTTATATATGTTGTAATTTACATGGATATGGAGGATGGTATGTACCGGTATGGGACGGTGACATACTAGGGACGGTTTAGCTCAAAACGCATAAACCTAACCTAATGGATTAATGGAATGGATTGAAAGATATCGAATCCTAATTGTGACTAAGTCAGATCAGCTGTAAACAAGTTGGATGACTTCCTGGGTTAACGGATGGTAGTTAAGTCATATCAACTGAATAAGTTGAATGACTAACTAGTTGGTTTATTGTATGACAGTTTAATAAATAGTTGAACTGCATACCCTGGATTTGGACGGACTTTATATATATGGTTATGGTACCACGAGTTGAGCTTGAGTCTCAGACTCGTTGGTTAGGGTGCGTATATGCAGTGGATGCGTAGCTGGTTATAATAGGTTGAGGTACCCTGTTAGGTCTAGGTACTCATGCCCACCTTTGGGTGCATATTCGCATGTTGCCTTCTATTCAGGTTGAGACCCCTATTATAGACTAGTGAATGTCCCTTAGTGTGGATATATTTATACGTATGGACTAGATAGATATTGTGAGTTGTTTACGGTGTATCTGCGTATCGGGTCACTGTATGGATTGCGGTTAGATTAGAACTTGCTCGTGGGTCTGACCCACTCCTTTATTATTCTTTTCAGACGGTTCCAGCCTTAGAGCTTGATCGTGCTTGTCGAGGACAGTCTCACTTTCATCTGAATACGTAGGACTTCTCTCGATGTTTCTAGCATTATCTATTTTCAGTTTTCAGTTTCAGTTGAACTTTTGGTTAGGGGTCCATCAGTGGATTCCCAAGTTGTAACCTTGAAGTTTTGGAGGATTGGAGTTTTATTTTTCAGTTGTCCATGGAGGATTTTATAATTAATGTTTCTTTCAGTTTTATTCTATCTTTATTGTTCTTTTTGTCATCTGTGTTCGTTTTAAAATACTTTAATTGTTTGATATTCCCTCGGGTTTGGGCCTGGGCCTGATCAACCCGTGTCTCGGATCCGAGGGGTATCACATTAATGCCTCAATTTGGCTCACTAGCCCTTGATTTATTCCTGCTTCATTCACACCTTCTGCTCTCTTCAATATGGTAGGAGGTCTTGCTACGGGAGGTAAGACATGTTGTGTTGAATTATCAAATATATTTTCAAAAAGCTACCATGCTTCCTCTACACTCTTCAACATAAAATTTCCACCACAAGAGGCATCCACCATATATCTTTGTGCCTCGTTGAGCCCCTTATGAAAGAAGTTGACGAGCTGCCATTTTGACATGTCATGATGAGGACACTTCCGAAGGAGGTCTCTGAATCTTTCCCAAGCCTCATGAAAAGGCTCGTCAGGCCCTTGAGCAAAACGAGTAATAGCATCTCGATATTGAGTAGTTCTCACCATGGGAAAGTACTTGTTCAAAAACTTCTATTGCAATTCAGCCTATGTAGTGATGGTGTCGGCTGGCAATGAATTAAACCAGTCCTTCGCCTTGTCCTTTAATAAAAAGGAGAAAAGGTGTAGCTTGAGCACATCATCGTCAAAACTCTGGATTTTTATTGTTCTGCACACCTCTGCAAAGTCATCTAAGTGCCGGTATGGATCCTCTTTTGATAGGCCGTAAAAAGAAGGCAGTAACTAAAGAGTATTGGCCTTAATTTCGTAGTGAGGGGCCCTCACTTGAGGATATCGAACTGCAGATGAAGAGTTGTATGCCCCTGGTTCGTAGTGATCCTTTAAACAGCGAACTGCTTTTACAATTGGTAAATCATTCGCCATCTTTTCTTTCTTCAAGTTTCTGAGAGTTCTTTCAATTTATGGGTCTAACGGAAGCTGAGGAAGTGACAAAGAACGTCTTCCAAGTATATAATGTCACCTGCAATGATTGAAAGAAAACAGTATCAAAATAAAATAAATAAAATAAAATAAATAAATAAAATAAAATAAAATCCTAAACTAAGATCCTAATTAAAATTAATTGTAGAATTTAATATTATCTGTCAAGAACTAAAACAAGTCCCCGGCAACGGCGCCAAAAACTTGTTGTGAGATTTATATGTACCACTCACAAGTGCACGAATCTTTGCAGATAGGGTTTACTTGTAAGAGTGTCATACTCAAGGGATTTGTGTAAATTAAGTTTGTCAACAGATTTCTTAAATTCCAAAATTAACTTGAAAGTAGGATAATCGAATTATGATGATTAATTCTAAATTAACTAAGTAGAAAAATAAAATAAACTAAAGAACAACGATTAAATATGATGTAGAAAATAGAGATAGAGGACTAGGGGTATGACTTCACCACTAACGTCGCACCACCAGTTAATTACATCAATTTATTGGAGATATATCATATAACATGCACAGAGAATTAATCATGGTTACAAGCACATATTAATTCAGCTAGAAAATAATATAATTTAAAGTTAAGCATGGACTATCTTCGATTGGTATAAACCATCTACCTATCTACTTTACTCTAGGGTGTAGCATGGTCTATCTTTTCTAGGCATAATCCATCAAATCTCTAACATTATATTCAGATAAGAACCATTGTGTAATCATCTCATTCACAACTACAAGAAGCGAATGAGTTGTGTTCAATCACAAGATCAAAATATCTAAGACAAGATAGAAAAATATTTGTAATTGAGTTAAAACTCTAAAACCGATTCTTATTGAAAATTCAATTAAAAACCCTATAGATTACACAATCATGCATGATAGAAATTATTCTCCAATAATTAAATACAATCAAACTAGGGTGCTAAGCTAGGGTTACATCACAACCCTAGCAAAGCGTTTAGCCAAGCATGACTGTGGTGGAATTCTTCATAGTTGAGGAAGACATCTTCACCGCCATGGATCGATCTCTTCTTTCTTCTGACTACTCCTTTCTGATCTCAGCCTCAAGCTCCTCTGTATCATCCAATGTTGTAGAGACCCCCTTTAAATAATAAAATATCAGTCCTATAGTTCCCTTTTTCATATAGGAGATATACATAGACATTCTGTCGAATAAAGACTCCTAAAATTTGTGCAGACTTCTAGGCCAATTTTGATAAGGTAAACAGTTGTTTTAGGGAAGGCTTGTGAAACACAAAATTGTAGCTCTTTGAATTTCCTATCAACCAACGCGGGAATTTAGCTGTTTTAACACTCGAGGAGAGAGATATAGCTAGATTACCAAAACGGGTTTAAGTTACCAACTTTGGCAAAAGTTTCCTTTTTGGAAAAGAATTTTTCCTTTTCTTCTTCTTTCCATTCTCATCAACTTGTAGCTTCTTTGGACTTTTTTCTAAGTATAATTAGATTTGGATCTTCAACATTGCTCGATCCCAAGAAAAGTCATATTGTAAAGCTCAGAATTACTGGTCTTGACTGATTTTACAATTAAAGTCCTGAAATAAATAAAAACAATAAAACAATGTAAAATCACAAATAAACTATTATTAAGAGAATAATATATAGGCTAAAATGTATAACATTCAACGCCTAACACCCAATTTGTTCTATGTAATCTTGGAGCCCAAGCCCGTTACCCACACGTAGACTAACAAACAAAGAACATCTCTGTTTCAGAAACCATTTCCTTTTCGCCCAACATATGATAATATCAAACTTTATCCAGATCAAGCATATGATTTGGATAAGTTTACCAATCATATATATATATATTTTTAAAGAGATTAATAATTTTATTTATTTTTTAATAATTCCCCTCTTTCTCCACCAATTGTCCGCTAAGATCATTTTGAAGAGAATGTCAACACAAAATCATCTATGGTTTTGTAGAAAGAAAAAAAAGTTGAGTTGTTTTCTTTTTTTAATCTTCCTTTAGGAATTATTAACCATATATATATATATATATATATATATTTGAATATCCTGTATTCCTAACTTTTTCTTATCCTTCTTCTCCCCACTTATTGTCAACTTTTTTCATATTCTTACATTATTGATAAAATAAAAATAAAAATAAACATTACTTTCTTTTCTTTGAACTCTTCTACTTTCCTTCTATTCTTAAAAAATAAAAATAAAAATAAAAAATAAAAAACTCTTTACGTGTAATTCTTTTCTATTTGGCCAATCTCTCTCTCAAACTTCAAAATTATCTATATGGTCAAATCTTAAGTTGTTAAATAATAATAATTTTTATTCCTATATTTTTGAAATTGATGCTCTAAGAAGTAATATTTTTATCCTTCTTTGTTATATTACAAAGATTGTGTGTGTATCTTCAATTTTTTATATGTTTTATTTTTTAAATTTTGAGTAATAGTATTGAACAATATTTATTTTTAAAATTGATTTAACTGATTTGAAAAACAATTAGAGGACAAAGTTTAAAAGATTTTTAACCACTTGTTATTTTTTATATATTCATGCAAATCTCTTGCAAAATTTGATTAAAAAAAATTAATACTTAACATAACATTTATTTAATTTTAATATATGAAATTATTATTACACTCATTATATATATATTTTAAAATTTTTGTTTCGTGATTCTATGTGTATCAAAATAAATAAAAAATAATAATTTAAATTTAATTTACAAAATAGTTGACGTATAATTTAGTCTCCTCCACTCTTTTCTATTTGTAAAATAAAAATCTCATGCTTAACAAAATAGGTCTTGCGCATGAAACAATTAATTTTTTCCACTAAAATGTCTTTTACTTATAATCTTTTGTAATTTTTTACTTTATGTTGACACAACTATGTGTTTTTGCTCGTGTGTATATATATATATCCGATCTCTGCTCCAAACGATACTGTTTCAAATTCCCCACAAAAACTCGATTCAGTTCAAGATCATCATCACCGTCCCATTTCTCGATGCTTCCATAAGGAAGGCCGCCGAGGGCAGCGATGGTGTTCCTGCGGTGTGGGAAAAGGTTCAAGCACTACAAAGGCGGCGGTGTGTGCCGGAATTGAACAAGTCTCTGTACTCGTTGCGGCTCGTGCGTCAACTCTGGCTATGTCTCTGTATCGGAACGCCTCCGGCGACCCCACCGGTCCATTGTAATTTGGGGATTTCGTATACTCTTTTGAAGTTACACAAGGTACCATTTTTGCAGATTCCATTTGTCTTCGCTCTTTGGAATTGGAACCGAAGGTAACCTATTTTAGAATTTGAGCTGTTATACTCCTCAGTTCCAATTCTAAAGCTTTGATTAGCTCTAATTTTACTTAGATTTATGTTTTTCTACTTCGTTAATATTTGATTTCGTAATTTCTATTGTTGAATGGATAATTTTATATATGTTGAAAATTGGGTTAGTGAGAGACTTGTTGTGGTGGGTTACAATTTTGCAGTCAATCTTCTAAGGGGATGGAGATTATAGTGGTTCTTTAGCTGCATTGAGCCAAAATTTTATGCTTGGTGTGCACAATTAAGCTGTCTCTTTTGGTTAGGATGGTTTTGGAGTTATTTCAGCTTAATGCCAATTATGGAATGATTAGAGTAGGGAAGTGATTTAGGATGTACCTACTTTGCCAAATGATTCTGTTTGATCCTGCTAGAAGGAGAGTTGTTGCTGTGTTTTTGGTTAGCATGGTTTTGGAGTTATTTCAGCTTAATGCCAATTGTGGAATGTGAGGACTGATTAGAGTCCGGAAGTGATTTATAGTGTGATTGTTCTGCCGAACAATTCTGTTTGATGCTGCTAGGAGGACAGTTCTCACTGTATTTTTGGTTAGGATGGTTTTGGAGTTATTTTAGCTTAATGATGCTGCCAGGAGTATAGTTCTTGTATGTTAGTTCAACCTTTTTTCTACTAATTTTCTTCCTGATTTACGAACACTCCTCACTGTTCTGCTTCAGTGTTGAAAATCAAATTGATCATGCACCCCTTAATTCCTTTCCATCTTCCTATGTTGAACATGAGAATATGGAGTTCTTCCTCCTTCCGACTCCTTTCGCTCATTCGAGTCATGCCTTTTGGTATCATTTAGTTCAAATTAATATTACTCTTAAGAGGGGCGATTAAATTGTTTATAGAAGCAAAATATGCACTGCCTATAACTTCCTTTCAAGCAGATATGCTAAAGAACTTTTTTTAGGAACCATTAAGTCGATTACGAGGAGCATCATTATTTGTCCAATATGTGTATTCTTCTCTATGGTAATGTGGTCCAATTTATAATAATTGTTGTAGTTCCTCTGAGGAAATTAAGGAGTTGAGGATTCTTGATTAGTGGTAATGTCTTCCAGCCTCAATCATTATTATGTCATGTGATTACTAGTTTTGTGAATGTTATCATGTATGCAGCTGAACCTCCAAATTCTAAAGAGGCCATTAAATGGTTTTATCAGGCTTCATTTGCGGTCCATTTCTATGCTTAGTGCCAACTTGCGCAGTGTTTGCATCAAGGTCGTGGAGTGGATCAAAATCTAGCAGAAGGGTTATGCGGTGTTCTCCAAGTCTGTTCTTTCTAAACGAACTTTTTGTCACATTTGAAATCAGGTTACCATTGCAATATTCTATTTTTAATTGCACTTCCAATTCTTGATGATAATCCATCAGTACTTTCTACTTTGATCTCACTACCATTTGTTGACTATTGTATGCATTTATGTGTGAACCTTGTTATGATTTTAATACTATCTTGGCTGTATATTTATGTATTTATTTACTTTTAGCATCTTGGCTGTTTATTGATGTACCTCCATCTGATTCTGAATGACTTGAGAGTAGTAGTGTATAGCCAGCCCATGTAGTTGAAATATTAGGCTTTTTTTAGTATATAACCAATTTCAAAGTACCCGCCAAAACTACTACTTTTAGCTCTTTAACTGCTTTCGATCGAGCACGTGGGGTGTGGCTGCCTATGGGAAGGGGGGAACTAGGACTTGATTCATATTAGCTTTGGGCATCGGCTCTTGAAGGGGGGACTACCATGAATATGATTCCTTTGCAGAGCTGAATCGTTTAGTCAAAATGTCCATTTGAACTCAAGTTAATGATTTCAGTGTTCCCCAGGTCATGTTGTTCGGAATGACATAGGCTTTGTTGAGCCTAAATGGTAATGGTACACAGTTATGGATCCAACTCGTTTGTGTAGGAACAAAATGAGGATAATGGTTATAGCTTCTGAAGGAGAAAAGTAAAATCCTTTTGTGCCTCAACATACTTTGTTGATTAGGTTTTTTTTTACTAAACAAAAGAAAAGTACTCAATGCCAGTAATAAGATGCACACTTCAACATAAGAAATGAAAGAAAATTCTCTATTAAAACCAACTGAAACTATCAATGAATGAAGTCCATACAAAAGTGTCAACAATCCATGGCTGCTGAGTGCTGAAGATCTATTCCTTGCCTCAAGTTGCTTAACACACACATATATATACACACACACACACACACATAGCTTCTGTTGATCAGTTTTTTTTTTTTTAAAACAAAAGCTAAGTAGTCTATTATGAGGATTACAATGCCAGCAAGAGGCACATTTCAACAAAAGCAAATAATATTACTGCATGTCTTTTTTCTCCAGCTTGTCTCTGCTAGTTGCCTTCATCTTTGTACTAGTCAAAGTACAATTTTACTGCATGTCATTTATTTACAGCTTGTCTCTCCTAGTTGCCTTCGATCTTTTTACCGGTCAGAGCAATTGCAGCCCTATATTCCTGGCGCCAAACATAAATTCGAAACCTTAGACTTAAAACTTAGAAATTTAAAGGATACACATCATAATTAATGCACAAAGACGGAGGAACTTACTTAGCTCCTAACTTCCAGTTGCCAAACCATAGAGAGCCAAGAGGTTTCATCGACAAGACGTTAATGGGAGGCGGCTTTGGCTGCTGGATCCTTGGAGGAGCAGCTGCAGAATTGGCAAGCTTGAAGCTGATGACAAACTTAGGACAGATATGGGAGTTGATGTTGGGAGCCCATATGATGTATCTTCTAGGGTTTGATATATCATCCACTCCTGATTCGAATTCGTCGGAACTCGGCCGAGATTGAACCGAACCGGGTTGAACCAGTTCGGTATCACCCAAGATTACCATACACAGCAAAACATGCCTCACTCCATTTTCATCTGGAACTGCTGATAATGCACTGTCACATTTTAAAAATGGAGAGGAAAAGAAAAAAAAATCAGACATGACAGAGGAACATAGAGCAATCACTTCCAGGCCACTAAATTGCAGGGAAACCAGAATCAATTAGGCTAAATTGTGACTTGAATACGTATCAGAGAAACCAGAATCAATTAGGCTAAATTGTGACTTGAATACGTATCAGAGAAACCAGAATCAATTAGGCTATATGTGTCCGGTGACGAATTATATTGTTCTAAGAAGCTCAACTTTATAAATAAATAAATAAAATAAAAATAAAAAATCTAATTTTCAACCAGAAAGAGCTGCTTAGGCATCCTGCCAGACTTTTTTGAAAAAGAAAATGCATTGATCATTTACAATGGGATTTCTCCTCTGTAACAAAATGTGACCATTTTTATTATTTTATTATTTTTTATTTTTTTCAGAAGCTTAGATTTGTTGAATCATTTTAGACACCACTGTGAATCAGAGAAACCAAAATATCTGGATTAATGTCCATTGATTGGTTTTACCGTTAATTGGACATTTAATTTCTCAAAATCCTGAACACCCTTTACAGAAAGAATCTAGAAACACACACATACACACAGTGACACAGAGAGGGAGGTACCTGTCAACAGAATACTCCATAGGAGAGAGACACACACCCGAACCAGAGAACTGTCCACCCCCATCAAATCTTGTGAAACCGTTGCAAATTATATTTGCTATCTCGGACCTTGAAGACCCGAACCATGCGAACTTCAAGTTGGGAGTCCTCTGTTTTGGGTTACCCGCCACAACCTTCTTCAAATTAACGAATGCTTCGTACCATAATCGACTGCTTGAGCTCCGAAAATTGTTCGTGTAAATAGACTCCACAGTCGCGTCCTTCCGAATCGAACCCAACCCATCAAGAAAACTGTTCTTGACGAATGCGTATCGCAGCTTCGAATGTTTCTTGGATTCCGTATCCATCAACTCCGTAAAAGGCGGAGTTTGATCAGCAGCCATTGGTGCTCTGAATCAAGATTTTATGACCCAGACAAGAATTATCGTATTTGTGTATTATTTTGATCAAACAAAAGATCAGAATTCTTGAATTACGATATATATATATATATATAGTAGAAGTTGAAATCTTGGAAAACCCAAAACAAGAAGTGACTTACCACGGCGAGAACACGACTATGAGAACGGTGTTCTTCGGATGAGAGAAATCAGAATTCAAAGCTGAGGGAAAGTGGGGGAGAGAGATTGAGAGAGAGAATTTACCGAGACACAGGCGAAAGAGAACTTTGATCGCAATAGCAGAAAAATAACTAAATTTGACAAGCTGTGTTAGTGTGTGAGTGTGTGTTTTACTTTTTACCGTTAAAGAACGGCTAAGTTGGTAGTCTTTGGGCTCAATTCGAAAACCGGCCATTCTTGATCATATTGTAGCAGCGCCGCTGTAAGTTTTCTTTAAGTGGGGGTCATAAATATTAAGATATCAATCACTCAATATTACCTCTCATTCCTAATATTAAGAATCCAATCTTTTTTTTTTTTTTTTTTTTAGGCCAAATTGCACTAAACCCTTTTGTGCTATCAAAATGTTGTAAAATAATCTCCTATACTATTTTTTATGGCAACAAACACCCTCAATTTATCACAAGTTGCAAATTACTATTTTAGCATACGAAAAGAGAAAATTTTGGTGTTAAAAGTGGTAGGGGTGCAACACACTTATTGTTTTGGCATTAGTCCAGCTGATGCAAATATGTGTTTTGAGGCTTTGAGCCTCCATGAAGTCATGGGTGTATGTATTTGCTTAATCTTTCTTATAATAATAATACATAAATAATAAATAAAATAAGTAATTAAGATGGCTATTTTGAAATTAATTAATTTTAAAAATTAAAACCTTTATCCAATTAATTCTTCCCAACAAGAAAAAGAACTATTTTTCTCATTGTAGAATTAAAAGCATCAAACTGTCGAAGCTCCATACAACTTAACATTCCCAAATCAAATTAATTTCAATTAATTATATCAAATAATTACTTATTTCTTGTTCTTCGTTTTTTTATTTATTTATAATTTTAATTCCTTCACATGCGTTATTTGTTAATTCATTATGTTATCATCTTTCACGTTTTTCTAAAAAAGTTTACATATAGGTTATATATATACAATTCTCTCACCACCTTTGTTGTGAGTTTACAAGTATGGGATAAGTGCAGAAAACACACCAAAAGTATATTTCGCGTAACACTTTTACTTTTTATTTGAAAAAGTATACAAAAAATACCCCTAATTTTTTCAAATTGTGCAAAAATACCTCCTGACGTAAATTAGTGTTATAATATCCATTTTGCCCTTTTACTCTTCTAAAAATGCTCAAGGCTACTAATCTCATAATTCAGGGGTGTTATGTGCACATTATCTTTTCTTTTTTGTTTTTTGAAACTTTTTCCTCTATATATATTTCTAAACATTTTTTTTAAAAAAAAAAAAAAAAAAAAAAACTTTGAGAATTTGAAGAGTAAGGGTTTAAATTTTTTGAGATTCCAGTTTATTCTTTTATACTAAATTTTTTTTTTCTTTATTTATTTTTCGTACCAACACTGTTAAAAAAAAAATAAAAATAAAAATTCTTTAGTTTGCACTTTATTTTTGTTTTTTTATTTTCTATTTTTATCTTTACTTTTCTTTTATACTTTTATATTTATTTTTACTTGTCCATTACCGACGTCCTCCAATTGTATCATTTGCGGTCATTTTATAAAATTATTTATTTTTATATATTTTATAAAATGGTTTAATAAGGGTAATTTAGTCAATTTAGGGTTTAAATTTATCAGATGGACCTATTTGCACCAGATTAAAACTTTAGAAGTGTTTTCTGCACGATAGGGGCATCCTACAATAGTGTCATTTTAGGTCATTTTACAAATTTATTTATTTTTATATATTTTATAAAATAGTTTGGTAAGGGTAATTTAGTTAATTTAGAATTTAAATTTGTCAGAGGGACCTATTTGTACCAAATTGAAACTTTAGAGGTATTTTTTGCATGTGAGAGGTGTGATATGCATTATAAACATATCTTAAGGGTGTTTTCTGCACTTGAACCTTACAAGTATTCACATGTAAGAGCGTACAAAAAATTTGGTGAATCAATCAGAACCGAATTAGATCATACGTTTGGCCTTATTCTGCTAAGATTTAGTTTTGATTCCAAAAATAGAGAACCTTTGACTTTTCAATTATGTTTGAGGTTTATTAATTAGGACCAAATCAAATAATTAATTATAAGATATATATATATAGCTATAAGTTTGAAAATATGTAATCCTATATGCTTCTTGTATAAATTTGTAGAATGCTAATAGTCACAAATCATTTTGAATAATTTTTTTTGTTTGGACACATTTTCAATTCAATTGGATGAATATATGTATGCATTCATTATAGTATAAAAAAGAAAAATTTATTATTTACAACGATTGTGCCAAGTTGTTGCCAATCAATCAATAGTTTATCAATTCAAAAATTTCTTTAAAACAAATGGTCTCACACTTAGTAAATTGTGATTAATTCAACCCTTTTACTTTAATAAAGTGTTTATATTGATTGATTGTAACAATGACTTGACAGAACCATTGTCACTTCTAATTTCTTACTTAAATTATTATTATTATTATTATTATGGAAGACCTTAGATGAGCACCTTATCATCTCGGTTACATAAAATTGATGTTTCGAAATTAAAATTGAAAGAAAAAAATTGCTTGTATACTTGTATGCTTTGAATTTATCATTTCAATAACTTGTGTAATTAAGATGATCCCTTAGTTCGCTTTGGAACATAGATGCTAGGTGGCATGAACTACCTATCTTAGATTCGAAGTTAATAATTTTGAGAATCTATATCTTGTTGCATTGCATAGTATACTTCTATATTGTTTAATTACATAAATGTTGTAGTTTATGCTAGAAATGCTTTAAAGTAGCTTAGGATGATTCCTGAGTCTCACTTTTAACATAGACGTTAGGTGGCATGAACCTTTTGAATTGTTTCAAATTAATGTGTTAACCTTGTTAAATGTTAGGTCTATGCATGCTCATTCACTACGAGTAATACAGGTTACTCACCCCTCACTGAATGCGACCTGATTCAGGTATGAAGACGTGGTTTTGGGATACACAATATCTCTAGGTCGTTTTGTTAATTTGAAATTCTTTTAAATGTATTCTTGTTCACATGCAAGTGTTAGCATGTTTGAGTTTTACTTTTAAAGTTGTAATACTTAGCTAGGCTCAATATGCGTTTATACTTTGTAATATGTAAAATGTATTTAGATATACTCGCTAGGACATATTTTACATATATGTAATGAGGCTATGGGCCAAGGACATTGATTTTGTAATCTAGGTACTTTTATCTTCAAGCTTCATTATGGAAAAATAGAAAAATGACACGCATTAGCATCACCACTTTTGCATGGGGTGTGGGAAGTGCGCTTTAACACTTCCATAGGGTCTATTTATTTATGTGTGAAGTGTGGCTTAGGGTCAAATGGTCTTTTGAAACCATTTTATAATTTTAAGTTTCAAATTTTCTTTTAAAATTCATTTTAGGCAGAATTTGAAGTTTAATATGTGATATTTTGTATTTAGCGACCATTGAGGCCGTAGGCCATTGGAATACGTGTAAATATGTATATTACGTTTGCGTGAATGCTCACCTTGCACAAAATATCACATTTGTATGAAATAAATGCTTGTTGGTCTCAAGTTTTCCATTTTAAACATTTTCTTTGCATTTTGAGGTTCGGATAGGTTGTATTTTGTATCCGACATTTTTGGGAGTTGCGGACCATTCCTGTGTGCTTAAAATCATTATTTACATTTGCGTGCATGATCGTTTTAACACACAATACCATTTAGGGTCAAGTGAATATTTGGTGCAAAGTTGTTTATTTTTTTTTTCATCATATTTTACCTAAACTGATTTAGGGGCATTTTAGGAATTTTCTTTAAAAAATAAATTCCAGCCTTGACATGGTCACATAGAAAACGTGATTTTAGGTTGGGGGGGGAGGGGGGTTCTCCACAATAATTTTTCATAAAATGCCATCTCGGTCTCGAAAATCCCCCGTCAAATCTGATTTCCTGTACGCATATGCACTTTTTGAAAAAATCTGTTATAAGAGCATTTTGGGGATTTCACGTCAAAAAATAAAATTTTCTTTCGAAATGGTCAGTTTAGAAAAATTATTTTAAGGGGGTTTTCTTCTTCGTGTTTTCCTAAAAAGCATCGTTTAATGCCTCAAAACGGCACCCGATTTCAACATTTTTCTGCCCAAACACTATTCACCGCTGTCAAAACACTATTCATGACCACGACGACGTCAAAACTTTGTTTCGACTTTTCTCTTCCATCTGGATTCTGAATCAAGCGATTCTTAAGTCTAAGGTCATTAATTTTTTGTCGTCTTTCCAATTGTGTGCTCGGTAGCACCCATATCTTGCTAGAAATTACTATTTTTCCCTTGGGGCCAAACTTTTCCATTTTCCTTTTTATTTTTCTTCTGTTATGCTTTCTTCTGAGTTTCATGACTTCGTGGGAAGTCATGAATGTGTCTTGGGAATGATGTACATTTCTAGAGACATTGCTTCTATATAAAAGACTATTTTGCCCTTAGGGGCTTATTTGGCCTTTTTCTAATCTTTTTTTTCGCATCGATTCTCGTGAAGTTCCGTGACCTCATAGAAGGTCACTTTGGTGTCCTAAGGATATTGTATATCTCTATAGACTTGTTTTATGTTTTCGCTTTCGCATTTCGGATCCGTTATAGGGTCAAACTACAATTCATCACAAGATACACTGACTTGAAAAACTAGGGCCGTCACAGGTAGTATTAGAGCTCCTAGGTTCAAATACATTGGATTACGGGTTTTGAGTACATATCATGCTTGTGTTGCCATGCTCTATGTGTTTAATTGCTTCTTGATAACATGTTTTGATTTGATAATATGTATGTTTGCTTATGTGGTAATTTGTTTAAAAGCTTACTTTAACTGCTTTAGCATATGATATATGCTTGTTTACCTTAGCATGTAGTATATGCTTGTTTACTTTAGTATGTTGTATATGCTTATCTGCTCTAGCATGACTATATGTTGCATACATTGACGTGTTATTTATTTTATGTATTCGCTGAGTGAGTTGCTTTCAGTTATGATAACTTATGTTATTGTAGATGCCGTTTCATTCTTTCACGCATATAGCATCATGGTCTAACTCGTGGAAAGTCTTTTTGTCAGGGCTCGAGTGAGCATTGAATTGCAGTTTTTGTCTGGTAGAATGAGACGCTGGCCGTGGAGGCGCCGTTTCATCCCGTTCTTCTTTAGTAGCTTCATGACATGGTCATGAGGCATCTAAGGTGTTGGTATTATCCCTTGGGGTTTTGTAAGTGACCTTGATGTGATGACGTCATTGAGGTCTTTGTTTCTAGCGTCATGGGACGAAGAGTCAGGGCTGACTCGAATCCTTCCTTTGGGAGTTTGGAAGTTGCCTTTGAGCCTCAACGGTGAGGTTCTCGTGTCTTGTTTTCTTAGGGTGATGGTTTCGGGATTTGGATAGGTGTGTTGACCTAGGATCCTTCTTATGTTGCCTTGGATGGCTCTTACGAGCTACTGTTGGGATGTGAGTAGTTTCGTGTAATTAATTGCATTAGTGCAATTAATTACTCTCTCTTGTCTTTAGAGACTTATGGTGTTGTTTTAGGGTTCTGGTAGAATCCTTTAGAGTTCCCATAGAACTCACTGGCATCTTGAGGGGTGTTCTTGTTGTTATTGTCTTATAAGGGTTAGCATTGGGGCTATCCATTACATTATTGTCTTGTTTCGTGTGGTGTCGTGTAATACCCCTAATTTTAAAAAGGATATTCCTGGTATTTAATGGTATTTAATTTATTATTTAAGTGCATTTTATTTGATTATGTGTCATTATTTTTTTTATTAGGTGCTTAATTGTTTTCTTTTGTGGTGATTTAATTTATTTCTTTTGTGGTGATTTAATTTATTTAAATGATATTTATTTTTAGTTATTTGATTGAAATTACTTGTTAGTGTTTTAATTATTTAATTGGCATTAATGGTTTAAGTGTAATTAGTTTAGTTATTTGATTGGAATTACTTGTTAGTGTTTTGATTATTTAATTGGCATTAATGGTTTAAGTGTAATTGGTTTAATTATTTTATGTGTGTCTTATTTTATGTGTGTCTTATTTGGTTTAATTGGGTTTACTAATTATTATTTTGTTCAATTAGATTATTTGTTAAGTATTTAATGGTGAATAGGGTAATTAGGTAAATACATCTAACTAGGGTTTTAATTACAGTATAAATTAGGGTTTTATATTATAGCCGTCGTAGGCTTCTACGTTAATTGGATGAACCGGTTAGGATTGTGAATTGGACTTAAATGAACCTAGGGTTTAGGAAAACTCTATAAGTATAAGGTAGACGTCTGTGTAGGATTTTTTTTTAAACAAAGCACACGTTTTATGGAAGTAGAGAAGGAAAAACGTAGTTTTTCACATTCTGCCAAGGTTTAATCAAAGCTCTTCGTCCGTGGTCCGATCGAGCTGAATTTTGGAGGAGAGGTTCACGACTCAGTGACGCACAATCTGAACGGTGGAGATCAGAGTTTGACCTCGGGAACAGTGATTCGTACTCGTGAACAGTAACTGGGTCGCACAAGTTTTTTTCCATTCTGCCCAGATTTCATCAAACATCCGATCCCGCTTCGTCCGTGGTCCGATCGAGCTGAAATTTGGAGGATAGGTTCATGACTCAGTGTTGCATAATCTAAACGGTGGAGATCAGATTTTGAGTTCGGGAATAGTGTTTCGTACCCGTGAACAGTAACCGGGTTTTGGAACTCGCCGGGATTTTTTTAAGAAGACGACGTTGAAACTTTGAACAAAAGTTTCTGAGGCAAGATTCTATCCTTACTCTTTCCCTTAGGCTTCATACTCTTTGCACTCTTAAATGATTTCAGGATTAATGAAGATTAAACCAAACTAAAATGATATCTGTTTTGCTATGAAACTAATAGTTACAGTAGTGTTGTATGCTTGTTCAACCTAGACTAAGCATGTTTGTGGATGCATTGTGGTTCTGTGGTTTACGTTTTTCCTTACCACTGCTAGTGTAAATTATTGGAAGGATGGGTCTAGATGATAGCTATCTTAACTTCTGTAATAGCAACTGTTGGAACTTAAATACTAGGAGGATTTGAGTTTAACACTAGATCGGTTTTGTGGAACACTATAATTTGAGCATGTCTACATACATACTGTGAATATTGTTTTGATGCTTACATTATCACAGTTAGTATCAACTGTGAAGGTTAGGATTTTGTGATACATACCCTACATATCTGTATGTCATTTGTAAGGTATTAAATGGATGTTTTAATTAATTCTGTCTTTATATCAGACTAAAGGGAACAACTTAAACTGGGCAAGTATATGTTGTTGTTGTGACCCTGTTTATCAATGCTTATTTTATCACTGCTAACATTGAATGTTGGATGTTGGAATTTAGTTGATATATACTTGATTTATTGGTATTTTTGACTACTGGAGGATTGGAAAGTAGGCACCGGTATGGGACGGTGGCATACTAAGGATGGGTTTGGTTTTTAAAACAATACCATTACCCACCTACTTGGAATAAGGATGGGATTAACTAAAAGTTAAGTCCCGTGGATTTGTATTGTCATGGCAACTACTTGTTGAGCGGCAATACCAGGGATTTTGGATGGATTTTATATATGTACTGTTATGGTGCCTCGGTATGAGCTTGAGCCTCAGGACCGATGGCTAGGGAGCGTATATGCATCGGGATGTGTAGTTGGCTACGATGGTTGGAGGTGTACCCTGTTTAGGTATAGGTACATATGCCCACTTCGTGTGTGTTTTAGCATGTTACCTCTATTCAGGTTGAGACCGGCCTGTAGTCCAATGGGAGTCCTTTAGTGTGACTATATATATATTTACGGACTATTAGCTATTGTTGAATTGTTTAGGATGTACATGCGTATCGGGCCTCTGTTTGGATTGTAGTAGTATAGAACTTGCGCGTGGGCCTGACCCACTTCTATTTTTCAGGTACACGACAGTTCCAGGCTTAGACGTGTTCGTGCTGAGCAAATGTCTCTATTCACTCTTTCGACGATGTAGGGCTCTCTCTATAGTTTTATTTCTGGACGTTTATTACAGTTGTTCTATCTTCCGTTTGGATGTTTAATAGGGGTCCACTAGAGATGGATTCCCAAGTTGTAAACTGGTGGAGTTTTGGAGTTTGGGTTTGATGGATTTTAATAATTATAATATTTTGCGGATTTCTATTTTTAGTTCCTTCCAGCTTTAATTTCATTTCTTAGTTTATTTTGTATTCCGTGTTCATTATAAAATATTAATTGTTTGATATTCCCTCGGGTTTGGGCCTGGGCCTGATCAACCCATGTCTCGGATCCGAGGGGTATCACAGTTGGTATCAGAACACTCCAGGTTCAAGTGTCTCTAGGATGTTTTCGTATTAAGTCTTTCGCGTAGCGTTTTCTCTTGAATAGAGCTTAAGTTAGGATTCATTGTATTCCTTATGGTTCGTATAGAAAGGGTACTAACGTCTGTCTTTTCGTGTTAACAGATGGTTAACGGTAGAAATGGACAGAACATGCAAGGAACTAGGAAGGAAAGGAGAACGGCACGTAGGCAACAATATCTCCTACAGCGTCAGCAAATAGAGGAAGAGCAGCAAAGGCTTGGGTTTCAAGATGACATGGATCAGTTTCAGAAGGAACAGGAGAATGTTCAACAGACTCTGGACCAGGTCAGAGATCCAGAGATTCCTCCTTACCTCAATGACCTCGTTGCTCGGGCTATAGAGGCTGGGGTAACAGTTGCACTTCGGAATCAGCCTCAGGTACAGCCGGCACCTGTACCAGCACCAGTGGTTCAGACGGATTCTTGGGGAAAGGCTAGGAGCTCTTTCACAAAGGGGAGTCCACCTGTGTTCTCAGGCTCAACCGATGCGAGAGCAGCTCACCAGTGGAAACAGGACATTGAGCGTCATCTTCGTTTGGTTCAGTGCACAGAGGTTCAGAAGCAGATGCTTGCTACTTTCAAGCTAGTTGGGGATGCACTACAGTGGTGGGAGTCAGTTACCACCTCAGAGGAGAGGATGACATTGTCTTATAATGAGTTCAATGCTCGCTTTGATGAGAAATATTTTCCCTATGCAGTCAGGGCAGCTATGAAGACCGAGTTTCTAAGTCTGCAACAGGGAAACATGACAGTGGCGGAGTATGAGCAGCAGTTCACACGCTTGTCTCTCTTTGCACCGGAGGAGGTGGATACAGAGCAGAAGAAGCACAACAGTTTTGTCAAGGGACTGATGTGGTCTATCAAGAGAGCTATTACAGGTACTCCAGCCTATACTACCTATGCTCAGGTGGTAGACGCCGCTCTACAACAGTATCAGTTGACTGTGGACATCAGACAGGCTCGTGGTGAGAAACGGGGAGATAAAGACTCTACTAATCAGTCAGCTGAAAAGGGGAATGGCAATGGTCACCGGCAGAATGACAAAGGCAAGTTCCAAGGACAACAGCCTTGGAAGAAGCACAAAGGTGGTTCAGATGCTCACCGGAATGGGGTACCTATTCAGAGGCAACAGAATGGGGGACCACAGGCAGGACAGGGTCCGCCACAGGCTAACCGACAGAGGAGGCCATTTGGTACTTTCCAGGGTAGTTGTTACACTTGTGGAGAGTATGGTCATACCACCAGGCAGTGTCCTAAAGCAGGACAAGGACAGGGACAGAGACAGTATGTGCAGTAGAGACAGAGGGCGCCAGTGCCTCTACCAGCTCCACAGGTTCCACAGATTCAGGGACAGACACATCTGGCTTTACCGGCACCGCCGCAGACTCAGGGACAAGCACCACAGCAGTTACACTATGGCAGGGTGTATAACCCCATGCCACAGGATGTTCAGGCACCTCAGACTATTGAGGGTAAGTTTCTTATTCATGGTTTGCATGGACGTGTTTTATTTGATACGGGTGCTACACACTCATTTGTAGCTAGGACTTTTGTTGCTTTGTCTGGGATGAGGACGAGGGTATGCACTAGACCTCAGGGTATTTCTACGCCATTGGGTGATACAGCTATTATACATGAGAGTGATAGGCCTGTGACACTAGATATTGGCAGACTCAGATTTCTAGCCAATCTATTGGCCCTGGACATGCACACTTATGATGTGATACTTGGGATGGATTAGTTGTCTCACTACCATGCCCAAGTTGTTTATTTTGATAGATCTATTATTTTTACCATACCTGGTCAGGATATGTATGTAGTAGCTATGCCACGTTCTAAAGGGGGCGGTAGCACCTATTTGTTCCATGTGGAGGAAGAAAATGAGAAGGGGATTACTGTGTCATTGGATAACATACCGATTGTACAGGATTTCCCGGATGTATTTCAGGAGATTCCAGGGTTGTCACCTAGTCGCGAGATCGATTTTGTGATAGACTTAGCTCCAGGCACTGCGCCTATTGCTAGGGCACCCTATAGGATGGCACCGGTAGAGATGAGAGAGCTGAGGGATCAGATTCAGCAGTTACTCAGCCAGGGTTTTATTCGTAGGAGTACATCACCTTGGGGAGCACCGGTTCTGTTTGTGAAGAAGAAGGATGGTTCGCTTCGTCTGTGTATAGATTACAGGGAGTTGAACAAAGTTACGATTCGTAACAAGTATCCTTTGCCCAAGATTGATGACTTGTTTGATCAGTTAAGGGGAGCCACATATTTCTCTAAGATTGATCTGCGTTCTGGGTATCATCAGCTGAGGGTCAGGGAGCAGGATGTTCCTAAGACAGCATTTCTCACGCGATATGGTTCTTATGAGTTTCGAGTTATGCCGTTTGGGACGACTAATGAACCTGCAGTATTAATGGACTTAATGAATAGAGTTTTCCGGGCTTATTTGGATCAGTTTGTTATTGTCTTTATTGATGACATCTTGATCTATTCTCGGTCGGAGGACAATCATGCTAGACATCTTCGCATAGTCTTGCAGACGCTTCGTGAGCACCAGTTATATGCCAAGTTCGAGAAGTGTGAATTTTGGCAGCGGGAGGTGAAATTTCTGGGTCACGTGGTGTCAGAAAAGGGGATAGCAGTGGATCCGGCCAAGGTTTCAGCGGTGGTTGAGTGGGGACAGCCTACACCACCTACTGAGATTCGGAGTTTTCTCGGTCTGGCAGGATATTATAGGAGATTCATCTAGGGGTTCTCCAAAATAGCAAGACCACTCACTCATCTGACCAAGAAGGGTGTACAGTTCGTGTGGGATGAACACTGTCAGCGAGCTTTTGATGAGCTGAAAAGGAAGCTGACTTCTGCATAGGTTCTGGCTACTCCGCAGAGCGGGATAGAGTATCTTTTTTACACGGATGCTTCGTTGCAAGGTCTTGGATGTGTATTGATGCAGGAGGAGCGACCGATTTCTTATGGATCTCGGAAACTTAAGCCTCATGAGCTTAATTATCCAACACATGATTTGGAGTTGGCAGCAGTGGTCTTTGCCTTGCGTATTTGGAGGCATTATCTGTTGGGTGAGTCCTTCAGATTATTCAGTGATCACAAGAGTCTGCAGTACTTGTTCACTCAGAGGGAGCTAAATATGAGACAGCGCAGGTGGTTGGAGTTTGTAAAAGACTATCATTTTTCTATACAGTACCATCCAGGGAAAGCGAATGTAGTGGCGGATGCACTCAGTCGCCGACCTGTTGGTAGTCTTTCTGCTCTATTCACTACTGAGTGGAATGTTTTAAAGAGTGTGGATGAGTTATCGGATGCTTTTATGGCTTGCATGGTGGTTACACCTTCCATCATTCGCAAGGTTTTACAAGCACAACTCACCAATCAGCAGTGTGTCGATAAGGTCACAGAGATAGCTTCCGGAGAGGTTCCATACTACTATGTTGGGGCTGATGGAGGTTTAAGGTACAAGGGACGGTTAGTGGTACCTTCTGCTGATAATTTGAGGAAGGATGTGATGACTGAGACTCATCACTCTGAGTTCTCTGTTCATCCAGGAGGCGATAAGATGTATCAAGATATAAAGCGGCAGTTTTGGTAGGCAGGTATGAAGAGGGACATTGCTCTTTTTGTTTCTCAATGTAGTACTTGTCAGATGGTTAAGATTGATCATCAGAGGCCGCCAGGAGCTCTACAGCCACTACCAATTTCGGAGTGGAAATGGGAGAGCATATCTATGGATTTTGTGGAAGGGTTGCCAAATTCTTTCAAGGGGCATAATTCCATATGGGTCATTGTGGATAGGTTGACCAAGTCAACTCATTTCTTGCCTATTTGCACTGACTACACTTCGGAGCAGTTGGCGAGGCTTTACATTTCAGAGATTGTGAAGCTACATGGCATTCCATGGTCTATTATATCGGACAGGGATTCGAGCTTTGTATCTGGATTTTGGAAGAGTTTTCAGCAGGCTTTAGGTACGGAGTTACACCTTAGTACTGCTTATCATCCTCAGACTGACGGACAGACTGAGAGGGTGAATCAGATTATGGAAGATATGCTTCGGTCGTGTGTTCTGGATTTCAAGGGCCACTGGGAGGAATATTTGCCACTTGTAGAGTTTGCTTATAACAATAGTTTCCAGAAGACTATTGGTATGGCACCATTTAAGGCATTGTACGGTCGACTGTGTCGGTCACCTGTTTGTTGGATGGAGGTTGGAGAGAATCAATTCTTAGGTCCTGAGTTCATCAAGGATACCTCTGAAAAGATTGCTCTTATTCGAGATCGCATGCGTACTGCCCAAAGTAGGCAGAAGAGCTATACTGATCGTCGTACTCGAGCTTTGGAATTTCAGGTTGGGGATCAGGTTCTACTCAAAGTGTCTCCTATGAAGGGTGTTATGCGCTTTGGGAAGAAAAGAAAGTTGTCACCGCGATTTGTTGGTCCATTCATGATTACGGATCGCATTGGAGCTGTTGCTCATCGGTTGGCACTTCCGGATACTTTGGATCGCGTCCACAACGTGTTTCATGTTTCCATGTTGCGGAAATTTCTTCGAGATGAGGATCGGTATCAGCATATCGATGTTGGGGAGATTGCGTTGCAGCCGGATGCAACTTATTTAGAGCCACCGTGTTGTATTGTCGACCGACGAGATCAGATTCTTCGTAATAAGGTTATTCCTTTGGTTCATGTTCAGTAGAGTCATCACAATGAGTCTGAGTCCACTTGGGAACGAGAGGATGTCATTCGCTCACGGTTTCCTGAAATATTGGAAGAAGGTAAGAGTGAATTCCGAGGACGGAATTCCTTTTGTTAGGGGGGAAGAATGTAATACCCCTAATTTTAAAAAGGATATTCCTGGTATTTAATGGTATTTAATTTATTATTTAAGTGCATTTTATTTGATTATGTGTCATTATTTTTTTTATTAGGTGCTTCATTGTTTTCTTTTGTGGTGATTTAATTTATTTCTTTTGTGGTGATTTAATTTATTTAAATGATATTTATTTTTAGTTATTTGATTGAAATTACTTGTTAGTGTTTTAATTATTTAATTGGCATTAATGGTTTAAGTGTAATTGGTTTAATTATTCTATGTGTGTCTTATTTTATGTGTGTCTTATTTGGTTTAATTGGGTTTACTAATTATTATTTTGTTCAATTAGATTATTTGTTAAGTATTTAATGGTGAATAGGGTAATTAGGTAAATACATCTAACTAGAGTTTTAATTACAGTATAAATTAGGGTTTTATATTATAGCCGTCGTAGGTTTCTATGTTAATTGGATGGGCCAGTTAGGATTGTGAGTTGGACTTAAATGAACCTAGGGTTTAGGAAAACTCTATAAGTATAAGGTAGACGTCTGTGTAGGGTGTTTTTTAAAACAAAGCACACGTTTTGTGGAAGTGGAAAAGGAAAAACGCAGTTTTTCACATTCTGCCAAGGTTTGATCAAAGCTCCGATCCCGCTTCGTCCGTGGTCCGATCGAGCTAAATTTTGGAGTAGAGGTTCACGACTCAGTGACGCACAATCTGAACGGTGGAGATTAGAGTTTGACCTCAGGAACAGTGATTCGTACTTGTGAACAGTAACTGGGTCGCACAGGTTTTTTTCCATTCTGCCCAGATTTCATCAAACATCCGATCCCGCTTCGTCCGTGGTCCAATCGAGCTGAAATTTGGAGGATAGGTTCATGACTCAGTGTCGCATAATCTGAATGGTGAAGATCAGATTTTGAGTTTGGGAGTAGTGTTTCGTACCCGTGAACAGTAACCGGGTTTTGGAACTCGCCGGGATTTTTTTAAGAAGACGACGTTGAAACTTTGAACAAAAGTTTCTGAGGTAAGATTCTATCCTCACTCTTTCCCTTAGGCTTCATACTCTTTGCACTCTTAAATGATTTCAGGATTAATGAAGATTAAACCAAACTAAAATGATATCTGTTTTGCTATGAAACTGGTAGTTACAGTAGTGTTGTATGCTTGTTCAACCTAGACTAAGCATGTTTGTGGATGCATTGTGGTTCTGTGGTTCACGTTTTTCCTTACCACTGCTAGTATAAATTATTGGAAGGATGGGTCTAGATGATAGCTATCTTAACTTCTGTAATAGCAACTGTTGGAACTTAAATACTAGGAGGATTTGAGTTTAACACTAGATTGGTTTTGTGGAACACTATAATTTGAGCATGTCTACATACATACTGTGAATATTGTTTTGATGCTTACATTATCACAGTTAGTATCAACTGTGGAGGTTAGGATTTTGTGATACATACCCTACATATCTGTATGTCATTTGTAAGGTGTTAAATGGAAGTTTTAATTAATTCTGTCTTTATATCAGACTAAAGGGAACAACTTAAACTGGGCAAGTATATGTTGTTGTTGTGACCCTGTTTATCAATGCTTATTTTATCACTGCTAACATTGAATGTTGGATGTTGGAATTTAGTTGATATATACTTGATTTATTGGTATTTTTGACTACTGGAGGATTGGAAAGTAGGCACCGGTATGGGACGGTGGCATACTAAGGATGGGTTTGGTTTTTAAAACAATACCATTACCCACCTACTTGGAATAAGGATGGGATTAACTAAAAGTTAAGTCCCGTGGATTTGTATTGTCATGGCAACTACTTGTTGAGCGGCAATACCAGGGATTTTGGATGGATTTTATATATGTACTGTTATGGTGCCTCGGTATGAGCTTGAGCCTCAGGACCGATGGCTAAGGAGCGTATATGCATCGGGATGTGTAGCTGGCTACGATGGTTGGAGGTATACCCTGTTTAGGTATAGGTACATATGCCCACTTCGTGTGCGTTTTAGCATGTTACCTCTATTCAGGTTGAGACCGGCCTGTAGTCCAGTGGGAGTCCTTTAGTGTGACTATATATATATTTACGGACTATTAGCTATTGTTGAATTGTTTAGGATGTACATGCGTATCGGGCCTCTGTTTGGATTGTAGTAGTATAGAACTTGCGCGTGGGCCTAACCCACTTCTATTTTTCAGGTACACGACAGTTCCAAACTTAAACGTGTTCATGCTGAGCAGAGGTCTCTATTCACTCTTCCGATGATGTAGGGCTCTCTCTATAGTTTTATTTCTGGACGTTTATTACAGTTGTTCTATCTTCCGTTTGGATGTTTAATAGGGGTCCACTAGAGATGGATTCCCAAGTTGTAAACTGATGGAGTTTTGGAGTTTGGGTTTGATGGATTTTAATAATTATAATATTTTGCGGATTCTATTTTTAGTTCCTTCCAACTTGAATTTCATTTCTTAGTTTATTTTGTATTCTATGTTCATTATAAAATATTAATTGTTTGATATTCCCTCGGGTTTGGGCCTGGGCCTGATCAACCCGTGTCTCGGATCCGAGGGGTATCACATGTCGGGATTCCATCGGGGTATGAGCTGGTCTTGGGAAGGATTTGCTGACCCTATGTTTAGGAGACCTCAGTGGTCGTTTGGGGGATGGTTCCTTCCCTCATAGTGAGAGATTAGACTCATCCAGGTTCGGTTGTACGTTTTTCGCGTGGTATCTTTTGAGAGGCATTCCATTCATTTCTTTTGATTTTATGAACTTGCCATTTGTATGATCCCTTTTACATGTTTATGAGCCCATTGTTTTAGGGCATGCCTTAGAAACATATTTAGGATATATGACTATGTGGTAGTTGTATGAAGATGTAGATGATACGTTTGTATATACAGTATCTGTTTACCATGCTAATGCCGTTGGTTGTATATAACGTGTCGCTATTTATGTGACCCCTATGTGATAAGTGGAATGATTCATTTACCTTATGTGTAATGTGCGCTTAGTACTAAGGTGTTAATTGATTTATGCAATTTAATTTTTGCGAGTATATACTATGTGAGTATCTGGCTTATACTGTTTTATCATTCCTGCACTTTTAACGGGGTTTTGTGACCTTAGTTGTCAGGATTGTTATGAGTGAGCTATGTGGTAGACTTCCATTTTAAGGACCTAGTTGTCCATGATATGGATTTTGATCCAGCATTTTGTTTCCGTTTGTGACCTTAGGGTAGGTCTGCTTTGGACTGTATCTTTCGATTTTGTGGGGTCCGATCCATTGGCTTGAGGGCATAGACTTGTCAGGCTTTGGATTCGTGAATGGAGGTTATTGATAAAAGTGTTTTGCAATGTAGGAGTTGCTAGCTCTACTTGCATTGAGGATTTAAGGCCTTAAGCGTAGCGGTGCCTATGACATTGTTCTCAGAGTTTTGGGATTAGTTGCCCTAACTCTCACAAAATGCCTGGTTCCTGTAGTGCGTTGGTAATGATTTTTTCGACATTGATGTCATTCGTATTTATAAGTTTTTCCAGGTTAACCTGGTTGGGGGCAAGTTATGAACTAGTACCTTATATTGTCATGTTACCGTACAAAGTTGTGTATTATAGGCTAGAGCTAGTTGCCGTCAATGCTACCTTACTGACGAGTAAGTGTGGGCAGGCGCTAGTCACTATCATTGCTACCATACATTTGACTACGTCGTGGGCGGGTTCTGGTCGCCGTTCGTACTGCCATGTCGCTCTTTTCTTTTGTCGTGTTTCGACGTTTCGTTGTCTTGGGGTTTCTCTCGGTGGTTGACATTGAGTTGACATGCCGATTCGGTTGATAAGTTATCTTCTGTTCCTGGATTCGCGTTCCTTCAGTTGAATCTTAAGGCTTCAAGAGTTGTCCTTTAGTGCTTTATGATCCCTTCCTCGGTGTGACCTTGTGTTTGGTCCTTGTACAGTTCTTCTGTGATGTTCCTAATTTCGGGAACAAAATTTCCTTAATGAGGGTAGGTTCCTTTCTTTCATTTTTCTCAAATTTTATGGATAATTTTTTCCGTTGAATTTTCTTTTCTGAGTTCGATTACTCATCACTTAGTGTCATCTCGAGTGCTCGGAAATGGTTTCCGAGACTCTTTCCTATGGATTGACAATTTTCTTTAAGGACCGAGTCATTTCCACATTTATTTTTTTGGACACTATTCACTTTTCGTCCTTTCCCTATTTGTCACTTTGTTGGCACAACCTCGCTTTTTGTGTTCGGAGTTGAGTTTTGACTTCACGAGTTTTCATTTCAGTTGATTTTCTCGAAACGAGTAGTTTTACTTTTGGAGAAAAGCTCACTGGTGTGTGTCAATACCAAAGTATGCAAAAGTGTGTAGTGTGGCCAAGTTTAAATTTAGAAAATGCCACTTCCACTTCCAACTAAAAATATAGCTAGAGTGAGTAGGGATCGTCCTAAAGGAATGAGGTGTATTTGTGATGGAAATTAATGTCGAATTAGTAGGTCAAATGATCAAAGATGGTTGGTGATTGTTTAATTAAACTACAATGCAATTAAAATTAATGCAAGTAAAGAGCAATCTAGAAAATAGGGAAAAGATATAGGATAGAGGTCTTGGGGCTTAGAGTCACCACTAAGCTTCACTTCATCAAACACTAGCAATTGTACATTAATGGAGACATTTAAATTGTAACATGTGTGGGTGTGCCATCAATTGAAACTAAGCATGGATGACAAATAAGTATATATTGTCTAGCCAATTTAGATGAAAAACACAACCTATTAAATGAGACCAATATCCATTCAATTAGACCACAATTAATGCACACATAAAAATCTAAAGATATGCACTCTTTGCATTCACAAGTATAGAACATCAAGAAACAAGAATGGATTGTTCACCTACCTAAGAAATTAAAGCAATTACACTGCAACTAGGCTAGAGACATGAAATTAAACTAATTAAACTAGAGATGTGATACAATCCATTAAGAAACAAGTGTGAACCATCAAATAAATCACAAGAGTGTTCCATTAAGTACCATGCCTTGACTATCACTAGATTAGCATCATCAACACACATATACATGCATCAACTTCATTAAATCTAGAGATAAAAACATGAACATCAATTCTAGTATACATAGATATATGACTAGAGCCAAATGATCAATTGAAAGCATTAATCCATACAAATAAAATAAAAATTACAAGATCTATATTTATTCATGGTCAAAACATCTATTACAACTAAAATCCCCAAAAATACACAAAAGCTTTAGGATATCCCTAGCCCCAAGATAATAATTTAGCTACTCATTGTAGTGGACATGGAACCCTCAAGGGCTAGCTTGGAGGTTGGCATCATCATTTTCATCCTTGCTTTCTTCTCCAAACCCTAGTTCTAGAGAGAGAAAAATTATTTGTATAATTGGTAATATCTCTATCTATCTCAATAATGGATGATACAATAATGTTCAATAAATCAATTACACATTCCTTTTAATAAGGACCAAGTTAGAATTACAGGCTATGATTAGAGGAAATTCGCAGCTACACAAGTTAGGTAGAGATTGACGCGCTCGGGAATTAGACAGCTCACTGCCAGCAGCATTTTCGATCAATCGGACACTTAGCTTCGATCGATCGAAGTCGACGTGGCTCGAAAATATCTTTTTTGGCCTTATTCAATTGGCTGAGCTGGCACCGCCTCATTTCGATCGATTGTAGACTTCTTCGATTGATCGGGATTCCTCTTTGATCGATAGAAGTTCCCCTGGTGCATTTTTCTTGGTTTCTTTCTAACTTTGTTCCTTAGTTCCAAAATTGAGCTAAATGGTTCTTGTTAGCCTGTTTGAACTTTATTAACCTGAAATAGGCAAAAACACAAATAAGTATCTAAAACATGAAAGTAAGATAGATGAATGAACTAAAATACCTTAGCTTAGGTGCTAAAATGCGTCACATTTGAGCACTCATCACACCCCCAAACTTAAATATTGCTAGTCCCTAGTAATGAACTACAAGGAAAGGAAAGAAATAAACAACTAAGTAACTATGAACTAGAAAACAATAAAATGATAACGCCACTTTCGTAGGAAACACGATTACATTTAGCGAATACAACAAGCCTTTTAAACCCCTAGGTTACCCTAGTGGACGAGTGAAGTCTCGTGAGGGTTTCCAGAAATGATACCCACAAACATTGAGCTCTTTCTCACAAGAGAGGCACCAACATACAAAACAAGCATTGGGAGAAAACTACCTCAAGTATACAATTTTTCAACCCTTTTCAAGTAATCTCCCAAAATCTCAACACCAAACCAACAAATATGGTCCTCCACACATCAAGAAAATGATCATGCAAATCAAAATAATTCTAGAATCCTTTTAAGTGAACCGGCATAAAATATATTGCTATCTAAGCCAACTAAAGAAATGATCACATCCTTATCCTCAAACTAGTACACAAATCTAGTCCTGATCATCAAAACAAAGAGTGAACCTTTTTTTAATTTCATTGCCACAATAGAATTTTAAGTGCACAATTGGATCACCTTTATGATGTCTATCATACCACTAGTAGTGTCAAAGACTTTTGGAATGCCTTGGAAGTAGAATATGGAATTGAAGATGCTAGTGTAAAGCGATTTGCTGTCTTAAACTTTAATAACTATCAGATGGTGGAAAATAAAAGAGTTAGTGATCAAATCCATGAATTTCAAGAGCTATTTAGGAAAGTAGAAAGGAAAGAAACTAAGTTAAGTAAGGACATTAGAGTGTCCAGTCTTATTGAAAAATTACCACCCTCTTGGTCTGATTTCGCTAGGTCCCTTAGACATAAACAAGGAGATCTAACCTTAACCAATGTAATTAATTCACTCAGGATTGAAGAAAAACATAGGTCAAGTGTCTAAAGTGAAAATGAAAAGACAACTAAAGTAAACTTAGTTGAAATTACAATTAATTCTAATAACAATAGGAATCACTTTAGACCTAAAGGGAAGAACTTTAAGGGAACTATTAGAAATAACAACCACCACAAACATTTTAATAAGAATGTCCAAAATAATCGGGATAGTAAATTCAAAAATACTAAGGGCAATGAGGATAAACTTTGCTATGTCTATGGGACGATCAATCACAAAGCGAGAGATTGTTTTTACAAGAAAACTGAAGTGTACAAGCCCAGGCATAAGTCATTTCAAAATCAGAAAGATTCTAAAGCTTAAGTTAATGTGTTAGTGGATCAAGAAAATTCAAATGAAAATGCACTAAGGTATAAACTCAATCCAACTATTAATTACACTTACCACAACAGAGATTGGTGGTTAGATTCTGGGGCTAATATACATGTATGTTTTGATCGTGATTGCTTTAAAACTTTTTAGAACTCAAGTGGAGGAAGAGTAACTCTAGGGAATGACTTGGTCGCACTTGTACTTGGAATTGGAGATATAAAGCTAAAGATGACTTCTGGAAAGACTTTGGTTCTCAAGGATGTGTGACATATTCCGGAAGTGAGAAGAAATCTTATTAATGGATCGTCCTTAGTGCAACAAGGATATAAAGTTGTTATAGAGTCTAATAGAATAGTGATTACTAAGAATACTATTTTTATTGGAAAAGGTTATGTTACCGAAGGTTTGTTTAAGATAATGTAATTTCTGAAGTTAATAAGAATTCTCTTCAAGTTTTTAGTGTTGAATCTTGTGATGTATGGCATGGAAGATTATGACATGTAAACTTGAAGAAAATTAAGAGATTAATGGATTTAAATTCAATTCCAAAGACTGAGGTTGATTTGAAGCAAAAATGTGAAGTATGTGTTTAAGCAAAACAATCTAGACAACATTTTAAGTCTGTTAAAAGAAATACCCAACTTTTGGAATTAATTCACAGTGACGTATGTGATTCAAATAGACATCTAACTAGAGGTGGGAAAAAGTACTTTGTGACAGTCATAGATGATTGTTCAAAATATTCTTATGTATATCTAATTAAAATAAAGGATGAGGTGTTTGAAAGATTTAAAGTATACAAAAATGAAGTAGAGAATCAACTAGAAAAGAAAATTAAAAGACTTAGATCCGATAGAGGAGGAGAGTATCAATGGAATGTTCTTGGTACATTCTGTGAAGAAAGTGGAATTATACATGAAGTTATTGCCTCTTATTCACCTCAATCTAATGGTGTGGCAGAAAGGAAAAATCGGACTTTATTGGACATGGTAAATGCTATGTTAATTAGTTCTGGTGTATCCGAGAACTTGTGGGGGGAAGTAATACTCACTGCATGTTTGATACTTAATAGGGTAACTATTGGAGATAATGAAAAGACCCCTTATGAAATTTGGAAAGGAATAACACCTAATATTAAATTCCTACGAGTGTGGGGGTGTTTAGTAAAGGTGGCTATACCTGAACCTAAGAAAAAGAAAATATGACCTAAAACAGTATATGCTATTTTCTTATGTTATGCCCAAAATAGTAGTGCTAATAGATTTTTAGTGTTTAACTCTGAAATTAGTGAAATATCAAATAATACAATAATTGAGTCTAGAGACGCTACAGTTTTTGAAAATATTTTTCCATTTAAAACAAGAATTCCACATCATATAGTTGAGAAACAATCAAACTTTACTTACGAGAAATCTTCTTCTAGTATTTCTTCCAAAAAGGAATCTGAATCTCAAGTTGAACTTAGAAGAAGTAAAAGACCCCGAATAGAGAAGAATTTTGGAGAAGGGTTCTATACATTTGTAGTAGAAGGGAAATCAAACACCTACAAGGAAACAATGTCTTCTATAGATGCTCCTTTTTGGAAGGAGGCTATAAATAGTGAATTTGAATCTATAATTCAAAACAATACTTGGGTGCTGACTAATTTGTGTCCTGGAAATAAAGCCATTGGTTATAAATGGGTATTTAAAAAGAAGTTAAGACCTGATGGAAGTATAGACAAGTATAAGGCAAGACTAGTAGCTAAGCGATTTACACAAAAGAAAGGAATAGATTATTTTGATACTTACTCACTTGTATCTAGTATTACCACTATTAGGATATTAATAGCTTTAACATCCATACATAACTTAGTAATTCATCAAATGGATGTAAAGACCAAATTTTTAAATGGAGATTTAGATGAAGAAATCTATATGGAACAACCCAAAGGTTATATTGTAAAAAGACAAGAACACAAGGTATCTAGATTAGTAAAATCTTTATATGGTCTTAAGCAAGCTCCTAAACAGTGGCATGAAAATTTTGATAGAGTTATTTTGGATTATGGATTTAAAATAAATGAGCATGATAAATGTTTATACTATAAAGAGAGTAATGGAGATCATATGATACCATGTCTTTATGTGGATGACATATTAATTTTTGGAATAAAATTGGAAATAGTAAAAGATATTAAGACATACTTATCTATGAGTTTTGATATGAAAGATTTAGGAGAAGCTTATATGATTTTAGGAATGAAAATTGAGAGAACTTTAGAAGGAATTATTGTAAGTCAATCTAATACAATTGAGAAGATGTTGAGAAAATTTAATTATTTTGAAAGTAAACCTGTGTTAACTTCTTATGATCCTAATGTACATTAGAAGAAAAATAGTGGTGATCCTATTTCCCAATTAAAATATTCATAAATGATTGGATCTTTACTATATTTAGCTAATAAAACCAGGCCTAATATTTCATATGTTGTGGGAAGACTTAGTAGATATACTCATAACCCGAGTACAGAACATTGGACAGCTTTAAAGCGAGTCTTTAGATACCTAAGAGGAACTATTAAAAATTCTTTATGTTATAAAGGTTTTCCTGCGATGGTAGAGGGATATAGTGACGTTAATTGGATTACCGATAGTTTAGAGGTTAAATCCACTAGTGGCTATGTATTTCTCTTAGGAGGAGCTATAATATCATGGAGTTCCAAAAAACAAACAATTATATCCAGAAGTACAATGGAATCTGAGCTTATAACATTAGATACCACATGCACTGAAGCTGAATGGATCAAGAGTCTCTTATTAGATTTACCATTAGTAAATAAATCAATTCCAGCAATACATATACTTTGTGATTGTAAGGTAACTATTAATCTAGTGAGACAATCCCATACAAATAAGAAAATGAATAGACATATACAAGTAAGATATAAGTCTGTGAGGAGTATGTTGAATAGGAGTATAATCTCCTTAGAATATATTAAGTCGAAAAAGAATTTAGCTAACTAATTGACTAAAGGTCTGTCTAGGAGCGTAGTCCTAGATTTGTCGAGGGGGATGGGCTTAAGACTATAAGGGAGTCACTTTCGGGAGGTAACCCGTCCTTTGTGATTGGAGATCCCATGAAAAAGGTTCAATGGAAAGAAACAAACAATACTGCGTGACTCGTTTACAGCATTTTATTTAGAAGGTTTCTCATGAAGATTCTCTCCTATCCATCCCTATGACATTTGTGCTATTTAATGTGACGTTAGGAAGGGCATTTCCCTGAATGACCCTAAGGTAAGCATACTCTTGTAAGTATCTGTCACACATACCTTTTGAGGACTCACCTAAATGGGAGCTGTCATGAGGCCGCGACTATGAGAATTGGGTTGTTCTCTCGTAACTCTCATGAGAATCAAGATACAAGCGAATGGCCATTAATAGCGCTAAACCGTGAAACCAAGTTTATCGTCAATACTTTGTGTGTGATATGTTAAAGTTTGACTCAAGGGCTAAGTTCAAGACCTAGTCTCCCAGGACCCTCAAATGAAAACTATCGACACTGAGTGTAAGTTTAAGTTTGGAAGACTCTTGCACCCATTGCATAGTATTCAGTTGCCCCATTCTGATATTTTTTTTAAAAAAAATTACGTATATATTCTATATGATCTTTTTTTTTTTTTTTTTTTAAAGTTTTAAAACTTGTGGGGGATTGTTAGTGTTCTTAGAGAAGTTTTAAAACTTCCAACTCTAGAATTTCTATTGGTTAGGAATTCAAAAGTCCTTAACTAATTAACTGTAAATGATAATAATTAACTTAAAGGAAATTAAATTAAATGTCATAACTGTTAAGCCAAACAGCACATCTAGGTTTATACCTGTTGATGAAAAGACGTGATAAATTCTATTAATATGTAGGTTTTGATTAGCAGAGAAATCAATAGAACAAGTTCTATTCTACTCTCAGAAAATCTACTGCAATCATATTTTCTCTGCAATCATACAGTCTACTCCTACTATATATATATTATCTATTTTTCTGGGGTAACGTGACATCAAAACTTGGTGAAAGCTTATCTGTGATCGTGCGCATAGGGAACCATTGGAGTTGTTTCTTGGAGTCTTTGGTGGATTGTAATTACCTGCACATAAGGGAGACTTCAAAGGCTTTAGGACAGCGCATTGCGTGCCTCTCCATCTAATATGCCAGAACTATCTTTCTCTGTTTTGATCTGTTTTTTGTTTTGATACAATTATATTTGTTGTTTAATTATTTGAAAATATCTTTCCCATTCCATAAATATAAAGTATTTTACAATTTGAAAATCAATATCCCTAACAGCAACAACAGCCCAATCAAAAACCACAATCTTTGGCTGCTAGGATAAGAATATCAGCAGGAATATGAACCAGAACAGTATCATGTGTAATGCGCTGATGTGAAAGCTAGGCAAGAGCATGGGCGACCCCATTACCATGTCTAAGCACATGGTTAAGTCGAGAAAAGGAGAATCGCCGAAGAGCCACTCGAACATCGAATGATACGGACTGGATTTCAACCGGATCACAATCACTTCCCTTAACTGCCTGAACCAACAACAATGAATTGATTTCAAACCAAACTTGGACATAAGACAAAGTTAAAGCCCATAGAACTGTTTTACGCAAACACATAGCCTCAGCCAAAGTAGTAGAACAAACATGGAAGGGAGAAAAAACCACTGCCCGCAAAACAGTTCCCCTAAAATCCCTAAAAATAGTACCCCCACCTCCAACTTGGGCAACAGATGAAAAAAAAAAAAAAAAAGCATCCACATTACATTTAACTAAACCCTCTGTTGGAGGCACCCAAATTGACGGGGAAGGATGGGGATGCAAAGTGGACCAATGCCCTACCGGAGCAGAATTTAAAGCAAGATAGGTGGAAGTAGAAGCTTCCTTAAACTCTCAAAAGGAAGAACAAGCCAACGAAACCACCTTAGACAGAGCAAAAAGCTTCCCATAAAAAACAAACTTATTCTGAGCCTTCCAAATACCCCAACAACAGAACGCCACCAAACCTAAAACAGTTTGATCCTTATCTTTCGACACCGACATTCTCTGTAAGTTCATCTACCAATCTTCAAATGATGAAGGCAGCGCCATCAAGAAATCAAACTTTAAAGGCAATAATTTCCAAATCTGCAGAGAATGAGGACAAAGGAAAAGCATATATTCTAAAGATTCCTCCTCAATACCACACCTGGGGCACATAACATCAAGAACCATCCTATGGGCCTTGAGAAGTTAGCGAACTGGTAACGTAAGATTACAACATTTTCACAAAAAATGCTGTAATTTTGGAAGAATTTTACATTTCCATATACTACTCCAACTAAATTGTTGCCGTGACACAAGAAAAGCAGCATCCCGGGAACGGACCTCTCCTTGTCGTCGCAATCGAGTAACCAGATATTATGCGGACTTCACTGAAAACTTACCATTAGGCTCACCATCCCACCCCAATTTATCTTCCTTGGAAAAGAAACTAAAAGGACACCGAAGAATAGCGGCTACAATGGGAGGTGGAAATAAAGATTTAAGCAAATCCACATTCCAACCAGTCCGCCGAGAATCGAATAACTCCACCACTAAATCAGGGAGCACCACACGAGGAGGTCGAACCAGCTTACCAAAATCACCAGGGACCCAACGATCATTCCAAATATTAATAGATAACCCATTCCCCATAATCCATTTGGATCCAGCAGTAATAAGAGATTGAGTAGACCAGATACTATGCCAAGCCTAAGAAGGATTGGACCCCAACTGTGCTTCCAAAAATGAATAATTGCGAAAATATTTGGCTTTAAAAATCTTAAAAGCCATCCCCTTTTTCTTTTGTTTTGTTGGGGCTAGATTTCAGGGACGAAATCCTTTTAAGGTGGGAAGGTTGTAATGACCCGGTCATTTTCCTTCCTTTCCTTTTCTCAGATTTTTACGGATATTTTTTTCCGTTGATCTTTTCTCTTTTCTTTTTTTTTTTCTTTTTTTTTTTTTTTTTTTTTTTTTTCTGAGTTCAACTTCTTGCCACTTAGTGTCATCTTGAGTGCTCGGGAATGGTTTCCGATACTCTTTCTTTTGGATTAACGACTTCCTTTCAGGACCGAGCCATTTTTACATTTTCACTTTTGTGACACTATTCACTTTTCGTCTTGTTCTCGTTTGTCACTTTGTTAGCACAACCTCACTTTTCGTGTTTGAATTTGATTCTGGTTTTGCATGCATCCACGATATTTAAATTCCATGCTATGTGTATTTTTACTTTTATAGAAAAGCATACTAGTTGTGTACTTTATTCCTTAGGGGTGTGGATGGACACTTTTTTGGAATTTTTCTTTCTTTTGGGGTCATTTGTGTAATTGCTATAAGTAATTATTTTTCATCTTAGGGACCATTTTGCAATTTAATTTGGAAGATATTTTCAAAAATGACCTTTTTGCAATTTTCAGAAAGTGTGACAAGTGTCACACTCTTATTGGTCCACTTGTTGACATTTGTGTGGAAACACTTTGATGCCTTGGATATTGACATGTGGAGGGTGGAGATTCAACCACTTGTTGACCTAGGATAGGTGCACATGTTGGCTTGTATGGTTGACAAGTGTAGGCTTAGAATTAAGCCTACAATGGATGCTTGAATAAGTGACGAGTATATGCTATAAATTAAGTCTTGTAATTATTTTTGTGCCACTTTGGGATTATGTTGTTAAAGAAGGGTTTTTGTGCAATTGACCATAAATGTGTGTATTAACCATGGTGTAGGATCACATAGTGAGTGGAGGATTTCTATTTCATCCACTCACACTTTTTCACATTATGTCATTATCTTCCTTATCAAAAACCCTAGCTACCATTAGAAAAGCTTGATGTTTAGGCCTTTACCTTGATTTTTGAGGGCCTTCCATTCACCTTAGACCATTAACCTTGGAAGACAAAAGTTTCCTCTCATCCTCCTCTTCATAACCCTGAAGGGTTTGCCATTTTATGTTGATTTACCTTGGATTTGAGAGAGACACTTCTCTAGTGAGGTAGGGGGTGTTATAGTTTATTTTCTAAGTGGTTTTACTTGCTTTTGTATGAAATATAAGTTCTATGCATGTCTTTTGTTAATTTGAGAAATTAATGATGTATCATAGCTTGCATATAACTCATTTTAGACTTGGTATATGACATGGCCATGACTTGATCTTTGTTGTATATTAAATTGGGATAATTTAAATGAGTTTTCAAATCTGGAGATTTAATGAATTTAATTTGATTTAAATTATAGTTAATTGTGTTTTATTTGTATTCCATTTTAGACTTTATATATGGTATGACCATGACTTAGTGCTTCTTATATATTAATTTGAGATCATTTGAATAACTTTTGAAATCTAGAAATTTAATTAATTTAAATTAATTAAATTCTATATGATGATATCTGGTTCATCTTGCACTTTTGATTTGATATATGTAACGACCATACTATGTTGTTTAACATATATTTATTAGAGGTTATTTGCAATTGATTTAAAATCTAGATAATTTAATTATTATTTTTATTTGACTAAATTCTATATAATTGTTCCATGGATTTACTTATGTTTTAGAAGTTTTTTCTATGTTTAAATCATTGATATTAGACTTGTCATGCATTCACTTAGTTGTGTTTTAAGCATTGAATAACCTTGTTGTTAGATTTATATTCATGAGAATTGTTTCCAATATTAAATATATGATTGACTTGTGTAATGAATTGCATACTCTGTAATTGAATTATATATACCATTTTAGAATTGAAATTCTAAGGCATGGATTATGTGGTTTCAACCTACTTGTGCATGGAAGGTGATTTCGTGTATTATATAAATTATGTATAAGTTATGAACTTATTTGATTTATTTTGGAGTCTTGGGACATTATTACAAGTGATATGACTAGAGTTTGGCTCTAATACGGGAGGTATGAGTTCTCCCTATTTTATAGTGCGCACTAAGGTGGTATTCCCAGCGGGTTAATGCCCAGAACAACTGTAGTTCTTGGCATTATCCAAGATTTGATGTCCAAGTCTTCCACTATTTGATTTTGCATTCAATGCCAAGTTGACAATCATGTTTAATTATGACTTGTGGTTTTGGTTATTGGCGATTTAATGTTGTTAAGTACATTTGTGCATTATGATTTGTAAGGAATCATCGCATGTTTTTAATGTTGTTAAGTACATTTGTGCATTATGATTTGTAAGGAATCATCACATGTCTTTGATGTTGTTAAGTACATTTATGTTAAAATGTTCAAATGTAGCTTAAGAATGATCCTATAGATTCATTTGGAACATAGATGTTAGGTGGCATGGCCCACTTTTATCGTTTTCGTATTTTAGATTTCAAGTTGATAACTTAGATAATCTATATCTTGTTGCTTTGTACATCATGTTCTTATATTGTTTGGAATTGCATGAAGGATGTGATTTATGCTAGAAATGATCTAAGGTAGCTTAGGATGCTCCCAGAGTCTAATGATCGGTATGACAATTATACATCAACCTTTGTAATAACACAAATCATTGTAAAATAGGGCTATTGGTTGGGTAAGTCGAACCACTGGGACTGCTAGTTTATGGCAACTAAGATATCTAGAATCACTTTTAGAATGATGAAAGGGTTTATAGAGTTTTGTTAGTTTGTCACTAAAATTAAGAATTAAAATGCATAAAACACGAAAGTAAAGAGGTAAAGATAAATAAGAAGGGACTAAGAAAGTGAATCCACCTTCAACCCTATACATATGCTAGACAAAGACTAAACTGGGGATAGACAATATATAATGGTCAAGAATTATATAGCAACACATGATTACCGTATAATCATCAAGAAGTTCATTAAATCGAAAACAAGAATGATCCATCAAAAGTTTATACATTTGAACTACCTAAACTAGGGTGTAGCATCAAGCATACTCTCTTAAGCAAAAGATCATCAAGCCTTTAATCAAATGATAAAGCACATGAAACTAGGAATCAAGTATAAACCATCAAAGGAAATACCTAAGCAATGGACTATCAAGTTTCTCTATTAACATGCCATGAAAACCATTCACAATCTTATTTCCATTGTCACCATGAAAATGCAAGCATTATGATTAAGATAAAAAAACCATCTAAGACAAGATAATTAACTTAAAACAATCATTTATGTGCATTAAAATTCATTACATCAAGTAATATGCTCTAGATTATGAAAAGACCAAACTATACATCATTATCCCCAAAATAGAAGCTAATCTAAAACATACTTACAAGGGAGGGCTTCATCACCTCCCTAGAGAAGGATTTAGTTACCCATAGGAACAAGGAATGAAGAAGAAGAAGCAAATCCACCCTCCATTTTCGTGCTCAAGCAAGCTAGCACCCAAAACCCTCAAGATCACTCATTTCTCTCTCTAGAACTTAGCTAAAATGTGTGATATCAGATTTTACAAGCCTCCCCCCTTATCAAGCCTAAATTCCTCTCTTTTTCCCCCCCTTTTCGAGCTACAACTCCCCAGGATGAAGCTGGACCACACAAAAATGATAAGGGGACCAAATGCAACACAAAATCAGGAGCAGTTAAACTGCTCTCTGCAGATCGGCGGGCGTCCACGGGTGCTTGCATCTTCGAAGATGGCTACTGGCATGTTCGGCGGGCGCCCGCGGTGAATCGGCGGGCGCCTGCGGAAGCTCGGCGGGGGCCCACGGATCTGCAGCGGGGCCCCGCGAAACAAGGCAGTGAGATGTGGATTTTGGCGCGGGGCTTTGTGGCTGCAACACATGAACAAAACTTCTCATGAACCCCTCTGCGCCGATCCATTGACGCGGCTTCCATTATAAGCATTATGCCTCAAACTTCAACCATACAATGACTCAAGAGGTTTGGTCCAAAAGATGGCTCCCCGGCAACAGCGCACCGATTTCAACAAGCGATTGCTAAAACCGCTTCTTTAATCATATTTGGGGAAACTGACCTGAAACAAGACAGAAATACATAAATGAAGTTAAACTATACATTATACTCCATTAATAGACTTAACTAATGCAAGTAAGGACGCTTGAATATGTAATATTCGGCACTTATCACACCCCTAAACTTACATTTTGCTAGTCCCATAGCAAAACCAAAACATAGAACCTAACAAAAAATGATAACAAATGGAATGCTGACCACATGCATCAATCATGGAGCAAGAAATTACCTACGAAGCTCAAATGTAACTTGGAATAACAAAAATTTGGAAATAGACTAATTAAGCAAACTACCTTACAAATATAAAGCCTTGATACTCAAAATGGCAAAATAAGTTTTAACTTTTATGCACTGCTCATTAAAACCTATATAAACACTTCAATTGTTATTTCTAAAATGGAATTTAACTCTAACTTCAGTGAAAGTGAACCAGATTCCCAATATGTGGCTTTTACCCTCTTTTTCCAATCCTAAAAACACAATCTTTCAAATCCTTAAATCTCCTTCTAAATGAGGTCCCCAAGGCTTAACTTTATTCACAAAACAACTTTTGTTGCTTAATGACGATTTTATTGATCAACTTAAAAGATCACTTACTATGGTCGTGCAATGTCAAAATCCTTTAAGCTTTCTAACCAACCCATGTAGTAAGTGTTAGGCCAATAACTCCCAAACCAGATGGCTTTAGGGTGTTAAGTGTAGAGACACTCCTAGGGCTTAATAACTCGAATTGGAAAGGCTACGAACTTCGACGAACCATATTTATTTATTTTTGAATGACCGTGCAATGTTTAAGTCCTTTAAGCTTTCTAACCAACCCATGTAGCAAGTGTTAGGCCAACAACTCCCAAACCAGATGGCTTTAGGGTGCTAAGTGTAGAAACACTCCTAGAGCTTAATAACTCGAGTTGGAAATGCTAAGAACTCAAACTGGTCATATTTTTATTATTATTATTTTTTTATGCCAAGGGTATCCATTTATTAGGGTCACTAATTCAGATCAACTGAGTCCTGGTCAAGGTCAATTGGGTTACATACCTCACAATTAGGTTTCCTATGTGCATATGTGCAATGTGAAGCATAAAAGAGTATGAAGTCCAGCGAAAATCTAATTGAAATACTTATACACACCGATATGAATCAACATGCTTATTTCAAAAAATTTCTTTATTTTCAAAAATCTCTTGGCTTCTATATGCAAAGTATTAAACACAAGTTTCGATTCCAAAAGTTCCAAATTACACTATCATTGCTCCCAACAACATGATTTTATTAATTAACATGCATAAAAAATGAACAAAAATCATAAGAATGTAAGCACATGCACCCCCAAACTTGAATGTCACATTGTCCTCAATGTGAGAAGACAAAAGATAAAAAAAATAAAAATAAAAATGGAGAGTGCTAAGAACAATAGTACAAAGTTGAGGAGGAATGGAGTGGCGGTGCAAAAATAGGCCACTCCGTGAATTCCATGACCATACCCCCAAACTTGAATTCAAAAACCTGTCAAAAGCATCTATACAAAGCAAGAATCATATGAATCCAAACATCACTAACGATAACTGTAATTTATTTCAAAGCTAATGTAATACCCCCATATTTTAAATGATTTATTAATTGGAAATAATTACTTTTATTTTATTTTTAAATGATGTATTGGATTTAATTTGAATTAATTGCGTTTATTTTAATTTTTAATTGATTTGTTTTATTGAGTGCTTAGATTAATTATTTTATTTTATTTATATTTCGTAAATTATTGATATGATGATTGTTGTCTGTGTGTTTAATTATTGATTGAATTGTTGGCGTGTTAATTTTATTGGTATGGTATAACTTGGTTGTAATTTATTGTTTTGTTTATGTGCTTAGTGTAATTAGTTTTTAGTTTTTATTATTTAAGTGTCTATTTAATTATTTGATTTATTTAAATTAATTGGATTTGGGATTAAGGGAAGTTGGACCAAAAGATGTGGTATTGGACTTGTATGACGTCTTATTGGGTTAATTAATAAAGGCCCATGATTATTTAATTATTTAAATGATCATTTTTGTATTAATTATAAATATATATAATTTTATATAAATATAATTAATTAATAATTGTTATGAAAAAATATATATAGAGATATATATTTATGGATATATATAGGTTTATATGATTTAATTAACTAATGATTAATTATGGAAGATAAATATATATATGGGTGTAATATAATAAATGTTTATATATATTATATTATTTAAAGGTTATTATCTTATTAGGTAGTCCTAATTGGAATAGGATTTAGGTTTTAATGTATAAATATACACATAAGGTTTAGGATTAAAAATTTACATGTTAGAAAAATAAGAAAAAGAGAGAAGGAGAAGGCCGACAAAGAGGAGGTCGGGTTAGAGAAAGAGTACGTCGGATTTGGAGAAGGCAATCAAGGCTTGAAGCTTCGGTTTCGTTTTGAAACCTTCAGGCGAGTTCTTCTCTAACTTTCCTCTTAGAACTCATAAGGATTTCAGCTTGAGTATCAAAATCTAAGGTTAAATTTATTGATTAAAGGATGGTTAGAACGGGATATTTAAAATATGAATTATTATATTTTATTTTTTGAAATTTTAGATTTTTATTATTGTATATATGTGTTGCATATTTTGTTTACATCAACAGATAGGCTGGATTTGGACCCAAGAGGGGTTAATTTGTGTTTTAAAATTTCTGGAATTTTTCTTAAATTTTCTGGAATTTTCTGATATTTTTCTGGTATTTTTGGTAATTTATTAGAATTTATCTTTATATATTTATTGGAAATATATATATATATATATATATATATATATATATATATATATTATTTAGACATATATGCACACGGGAGAAGACGTCGGTAGTTGGCGCAAGTATGGGGTTGTGATCCAGTGTGGGATGGCGCATGGAATGATAGTGTGATTGCTAATCTAGGCTGTTGAAGAAGTTTGATATAGGTGGATTGATCTAGTGCATCGCGGTGCATTGAAGTATGGTGCACATGTGAATCTGGACCATGGATTAGGTTTGGTCAACAGAAGATTAATCTAGTGTGGGTGCATTTGTGTGAGCTCAAGTGAGCTAATCCAGTGTGGGCGTGCACACAGTAGCGTTTGAGCTCAGCCAATTATTTTTGCCTATTTGTGACATAAAATTAAAACGGTCATAACTTAGTCATCTTAAATCCAAATTGGGTCATTCTTGAGCTCAAATTCAAAGATTTTTCGTGCTCTTTCCAATGGTACCAATTTCATTATTAGATTCCCATCATAGTAGGAGGTATTTATGTTTTAGTGAGACAGTATCGAAAAATTATTTACCGAGATGTAGGATTTATGAAAATTATTTATGACGAGATTTAGTGGCGTTTAAATTGTGTAAATATAATAAATTATTATATTGTCATGGAAGAAGGTGTATATAGGTGTGTATGTGTGTGTATATATAATTATATATATGCGTACACATTGATTTTATTAAACTATGATTAGTATGGAAGGAAGGATATATAAATATATATATATATATATATATATATATATATATATATATATAATCAAGGATTATTAGGGAAGGATTGTACACGTATATATTATGTAATATGTGTGTGTGTGTGTGTATATATATATATATATGTATGTGAATTAAGGTTATTTGTATTATTATTCATATTTGATATATATGGATAGGCCGATTATTAAATTAATTATATACATGAGATATGCATGGAATGTATACGCATGAGTTGTTTTGTTTGTAAGTTGATTTTCCTACATAGGAATTGTTTGGTTGGTAAATTAACTTTTAAAGTTTGGTACATGGTTGAATTATAGGCATGGATGACTTGCCAAAGACTTAAATCTTTTACCTTATTTGTATGAATAAAACACATAATTGGAAAGTATGGATGAGTTGCTAATTAAAAGTATAAATAAATATATACTTAATGAGGCATGGTTGATTTGCCAAGATATAAATAAATATATTCAAGGAGGCATGGTTGAGTTGCCAATTTATAAATGAAAATATTTATCATGGCATGGTTGATTTGCCAAAGCGTATTTAAATTGCTACGTGTTAGATGATTAAAATATCATTTATGATTATTGTATGTGTAGATTGGATTATGATTAGATATTCTTAAATTAGAATAATCTAGTACTTAATGGTTAGTGTATTATTTTATATTAATAAAATAATATTGGTGTAAACACTGAGGATTTGTCAAAACTTAGATTTTGGATATGTGATTTAAATAATTAAAATCATTGTTGGGTTTTAGGTTAAATATAATCTTCCTTTTATTATAATTTATTGTTTAAATGATTAAACAACTCACTAGAATGGAATTAAGGTTAAAGGAATTTCTTTTTAAAAGAAATGGTGGATTGGGATAGGTATGATTATTATTTTAATCATTGTTTAATAGTTTTGAAAATTTAATAAATCTATTAATGGATGTGATTAGTGTAGTATATATAATTGTTTATATATATATATATCATGCTAGATTAAAGTTAAAAACTTCATTAGGTTTGGTTTTGATCAGAGATGATCTGTTTATTGGTTTTCAGAGGCTTGGTAGAGTGAACTTGCTCGTAGGGTTTAACCCACGATTTATTTTTCAGGTTATTAGAAGTTCAAGTCTCAAGGTTGAGGATCCGCAGCTGGATGACTTATCCATTCTTTCATTTTTTTTTCCCATAGGATATTATTGTTATTTTCATTTAATGTGAGTATTTAATAATGAACTTCCAGATAGTGGATTTTGGTTAAGGGGTCCTTGAGTTATAGGATTCCCGAACTGTGACCATTCGAGAGTTATTAATGGATTTATTATTTAATAGATTTTCCTTCAGTGAGTTATTTATTCATTTCTATTTTCTTTTTGTCATCTATGCTTGTTAAATACTTTACTTGTTTTGATATCCCCTGATTTTGTCCGCGGACTTGATCAACTCGTGTTCCAAAATTAGGGGGTATCACAGCTAATATCCATGCAAAGAAGCAAAATGGAATGCAGTTATAAGTTCAAAAGAAACTGGAAAATAAATGCCAAACACGGCCCAAAAGAAGTCTAAAATAGTACTACGGGAAAAAGGGAAATAAAACTGAAAGCATAAAATCACTCCACCATCGGAGTGGAGGAGGAAGCGCCAGGTGCGCCGGGTGCTCGATCAATCAAATTCTGGAGCATAGCCTGTAAAACCTCCTGGTTCTCCTGAGTTTTCTGAATGGCGCCCTCTATGTTGCCAAAACGTATGTCGAATGTATCAAGACGAGCAGTGAGGGCAAGATAATCAGCTCGGGTCATGACATCTAACGGCGGAGGCGCAGGGGCATCATGAACTGGCGGAGCAGGAGCCACAGGGGGTACTGGAGCACCCCAATCCAACTCGCCCCCAATGCGAGCCTAACGGGACGTCTTGAGCTGCACAGTGCTAGACTTCCAAACCCCAAGGTTGAAGTCAGACACAATCTTCTCTTTCGCCTCACCACGAGGTGCTTTAAATTCGGCATTTTTAAGCAACCTGGTGATAAGGTAAGGAAATGGAAATGCCTAGGTGGTGGCACTGCTGGACCTCACCAAGATCAACTCATTATAAATCTTGAGAATTTGGTCCCAGACAAGCTGTGGGACGAAAAACCAGTACTCATTTTCAGCGGCGTAGAGGGCTTTACGAAAATTCCCCTTACGCTCGGAGTGGCCTGGCACGGGAAGGACATTCTTAGCCAGGACCGAATCAAGAAACCACAGCCAGCATGGTAAGAAGGATTTATTAGTGCTTGTGGTCCAATTGCCGGTGAATTGGCCGTGGCAAATCTCCGCCACAATGTAGACAAAGTCATGTCGGGAGGAGCAACATAGAGAGGCAAGCCCACCCCATCCACGGGAGATTCCAATGGGCAGTCTATAGCCATAGCAAGGTCATCAAGGGTGAATTCAAAAATCTCGTCATCAATGGTGGTTTTGATGACCTCTGGTTCCGCACAGGAATGAAACAGGTTGGCGTAGAACAGACGGACCACGCGCAGGTAGTAAGCATGAGCCCGTGGCTTGAAAAGCGAGGCGAGGCCATATGCCTTCAACTCGTGGACTGACCATGAAGTCTCATGATTGTGCTCAAAATCAGTGCCAATGTGGAATTTTGCTTCTGGGACAATTGGCTATTCAGTCTAATCTGGAGTTGGAAGCACATTAGAAGGGCCCTCGAACGATCTAGCACGCTTGGAAGCCACTCTAGAAGCCATTGGATGGAAGAGAATTGGTTCAGACCTTTTTACGAACACCTGGTGTGCAGTAAGAAAAGGAAGAGATGCAAAATGGTGAGAGAACTTAAAAGATCCAAAAATTTGAATCCCTTACTTAACAAAACATAAGACTCAACAACAACACATCCTCTACACAAGCAACCCCATCCGCTATGAAGCAAAACTTGAAAGAGGAAGAAGAAAAGGAACTTACCAAACTATGAAGAACATAAGACCTTTCTTGCTTGATTGATGGGAGATGGGAATGAGAGTTTGTTAACGAGAGATGAGATGTGAGATGGATGGGATGAGATGGAGATGGCCAAGATTTGGAAGAGAGTGGGAGGTTTTGAGGGTGTGAGAGGGTTAGGGTGAGAGTGGAGAGGGAGAAAGAGAATTATAACAACATAAATGGGCTTGAAAGCCCATTAAGAATCAAGCGGAGGGGAAACGCGGGCGCCCACAGATGCACGGTGGGTCCCCACGGGGCGACGAGGGATACTAGGGAGTTTGGCAGGGCCCAGCGATGAACGGCGGGGGCCCATGGTAGTTGCAGCAGGGGCCCGCGAACAACGGTGGGGCCCCGCGGAGTTACTTAGCATACTAGCATGTTTCGCGGGCGCTGGTAGTGGCGCGGTGAGCGCCCGCGGGACCTCTTGTGAAGCTGTTTTGTGCAGCAAAGCTCAACCTGCAAAGCCCGGACTTGATCACATGGACTTCCAACAAGGACGGAAACGCGTTGGAGATCCTGGAAACCGCATAGGATTAAATAGACGAGACAACTTCACAAGCAACGGCCATGAGATTCAAATGCTAAAAGAACCTTAGACAAGACGGGAGACATGCCCATATGACCTTGAATATTTCCAGAAGTTGAACAAAGACCTGAAGATGATGAAGAAAACCAAATGTAACCGCCGGGATGCCCGATGAACAATTCCGGAAGCATGCACATTTTGGTCGAACTTTGTGACCTCCCAGAAATTTCGTGGAACTAAGCACTTGGGAAAAGGAAGCTTGGAGGATGGAAGAATTGCTTCTGATGAAGGCTAAATTTAAAGTCGATAGCTAAACGAAGTAAGATCGCACATTAGTCCTCGTGGACTGGGTCCGTTAAGAGGACTTTCTCTACTTTGCAGATAGGGACTATGCTGTCAATGTAGGCTTAAGCCGTTGGCCATTAACCTTAAACAAAGATCCATCAGCCGGATCTTGAAGCTCGACTACTCCATGAGGAAAGACGGCGGTGATGACATATGGATCATTCCACTGTGAACGGAGTTTATCGAGAAAGAGTCTCAATCTAGAATTAAAAAGCCAAACTTTTATCCAGGGGCAAAAGACTTTTTGACAATGTGCTTGTTATGAAAAGCTTTAGTCTTCGCCTTACAGATTTTGGCACTTTCATATGCTTCATTGCGGAGTTCCTCAAGCTCATTGAACTGCAATTTGCGAGTAGAGCCAACTTGTTTGAGATCAAAGTTGAGCCTTTTTATGGCCCAATAAACACGGTGCTCTAATTCGACTGGAAGATGACAGGCTTTACCAAAGACAAGTCGATATGGTGACATGCCAATTGGTGTCTTATAAGCTGTCCGGTAAGCCCAAAGCGAATCGTTTAGTCTCAATGACCAATCTTTGCGGTCCGATCGAACCGTTTTTTCTAAGATATGCTTAATCTCCCGATTAGATACTTCCACTTGACCACTCGTTTGAGGATGGCAAGGTGTGGTAACCTTATGAATGACAGAGTACTTGGAGAGGACTGATTTAAGGTAATGATTTCGGAAATGAGATTCACCGTCACTGATGATTGCTTGGGGCATACCAAAACAACTAAAAATGTTGGATTGAATGAACTGGATCACGACTTTATGATCATCAGTTTTGGTGGCCTCGGCTTCAACCCATTTGGAAACATAATCCACCGCTACAAGGATATATTCATAGCCATAAGAAGATAGAAATGGTCCCATGAAGTCGATCCCCCACACATCGAAAATTTCAATAATGAGGATGGGAGTGAGGAGCATCATGTCTCTCCTAGACATGGATCCGAGCTTTTGGTAACGCTTACAAGATTTATAAAAATTGTAAGCATCCCGAAACAAGGATGGCCAATAAAATCCGCTTTGAAGGACTTTGTCAGCGGTCTTTCTGGCACTAAAGTGTCCCCCACAAGCAAGAGTGTGGCAGAAATTTAGGACACTTGTGGTTTCATTGTTAGGAACGCATCTCCGGATGATTTGATCCGGACAGTACTTGAACAATTCCGGATCTTCCCAAAAGAAATGCTTAACTTGGGAGAAGAAACGGTCTCTTTCTTGTTTTGACTAATTGGATGAAATTTTGCCTACCGCAAGGTAGTTGACAATGTCCGCAAACAAAGGGAGATTTGAATGGGAAATCTGAAATAGTTGCTTATTCGGAAAAGAATCCTGGACTGCAGCAAATTCAGAAGATTTTTTAATAAGTAGACGAGAGAGATGGTCTGCGACAACATTGTCTGTCCCCTTCTTGTCCTGGATCTCAATGTTAAACTCTTTTTTCGCGAACAAATGCCTAAGAGCGGCATGATCCGAAAAGACAATGACCTTTGATCCAAGAAGATAGGAACGGAATTTATCCAAGGCATACACCACGACCAACAATTCTTTTTCAGTGGTGGTGTAATTTAACTAAGCATCAGAGAGAGTCTTGCTCGCATAATAGATAGCATGTGGAAGCTTGTCCACACGTTGGCCCAAAACCGCACCTAATGCATAATTGGATGTATCACACATGATCTCAAATGGAAGAGACCAATTAAGCGATTTCATGACTGGGGTGGATGAGAGAAGAATGCGAAGTTTCACGAAAGCTTCTATACAAGCTTCATCAAAATTGAACGAAACATCCTTGGCAAGAAGATTACACAAGGGCCGAGAAATTTTGCTAAAGTCTTTAATGAAGCGACGATAGAGCCGGCATGGCCAAGAAAGGAACAGATTTGACGGACATAATTTGGAGGAAGGAGGTTGGAGATTAACTCCACTTTGGCTTTGTCAACCTCAATCCCCTTTTTTGAAATGACATGTCCTAAAACAACGCCTTCTTGGACCATAAAGTGACTATTCTCCCAACTTAGAATGAGATTGGTTTCCTTGCACCTTTGAAGTACAAGAGATAAATTATGGAGACATAAGTCAAAGGAGGATCTAAAGACGGAAAAATCGTCCATGAACACCTCTAGGAATTTTTTAACCATATCCGAAAATATGGACATCATGCATCTTTGGAACGTGGCCGGAGCATTGCATAGCCCAAAAGGCATACATCTATATGCAAAGGTTCCGAAAGGGCATGTGAATGTGGTCTTCTCTTGATCTTGCAGATCAATTGCCACTTGGTTATAGCCGGAATAACCATCAAGGAAACAATAGAAGCTTTGGCCGGCTAACCTCTCTAGGATTTGATCAATGAATGGGAGTGGAAAATGATCCTTCCTAGTGGTAGAGTTAAGTTTTCGGTAGTCAATGCACACACGCCACCCGGTGATGGTGCGTTGTGGCACGAGCTCTCCCCTGGAATTTTCAACGACGGTGAGGCTAGATTTCTTGAGGACCACTTGAGTGGGGCTCACCCACTTGCTATCAGAGATGGGGTAGATGATTCCCACATCTAGCAATTTGATCACTTCTTTTATAACCACGTCTTTCATGTTGGGATTCAACTGGCGCTCCACCTCTCTAAAAGGTTTAGCGTCCTCCTCCATATGGATACGATGCATACAAATAGAAGGGTCGATTCCTTTCAAATCAGCCACTGCCCAGCCAATAGCTTCTTTGTGCTCTAGTTTCTTGATCCTTTAAAAGGTTAGAAGCAATGATGACTGGAAGAGTTTTACTCGCACCAAGAAACATATACTTGAGGTGGGTCGGGAGTGGATTTAATTCAAGTTGTGCTGGAGATTTCAAGGAAGGGACTGGAGGAGTAGTGGAAAGCTGAGGAAGTGGTTCTTTTGGTACCTTCCAAGGAAGACAGTTCATGATAGCATTAATGTCAAGCAAATAGCTTACTTCTTGGATTGATTGGTCAATATCAAAGTTTAAGAAGTCAAAGTGAGACATGCAAGTTTCCAAAGGATCTTTGCTTAGAATGAAAGAGAGAGATTCTTCGACCACTTCATCTACCACATCAATAAGAAAACAATCATCCTCATCGGAAAGATGTTGAGTTGCGTGGAAGATGTGGAGTTTGACTTGCATATTGCCAAAGGCAATGTCCATCACCCTGGTTCGGCAATTAATTGAAGCGTTAGTCATAGCTAAAAATGGCCTACCGAGGATCACGGGAATATGCTTCTTTGGGTCATGGACCGGTTCCGTGTCAAGAACCACAAAGTCTACCGAGAAGTAGAATTTGTCCACTTTGATAATGACATCCTCAATAATGCCTCGTGGGTGCTTGACTAATCTATCAGCAAGCTGCAAGACCATGGAGGTTGGCTTTAGATCTTTCAACCCAAGCTGTAAGTAAACTGAATATGGAATCAAATTTACACTAGCTCCTAAGTCAATGAGGGCCCTTTCTATCTTGTTGTCACCAATGACACACGAGATAGTTGGGGTGCCCAGATCCTTATACTTTGGAGGAGCACTGTGTTAAATGATTGCACTCACATTTTCAGTTAATCTCACCTTCTTTGGCAAATGATTTTTGGAAGTGCTCTTTTGAGTGCACAAATCCTTGAGAAATTTTGCATAGAGAGGGATTTGCTTTATAGTATCCAAGAGAGGCAAGTTAATCTTTACTTGCTTGAAAACTTCCCACATGTCTTAAATTTTGCAATTCTTATTCCCAAAATGTGTCGACTTTTGGAGTCGTTGAGGAAACGGAGCCTCAGGCTCGTAAGACGTCTCCACATTTGGGTTGACAAACTTGGAATTTTCAGCATTTGACTTTGGATTTTCCGGAGTGAACTTTGGATTAGAAGAGAGGAGATTTGGATTTTTGGGAGGAAGAACTTTGTCATTGCTATTTCCATCAACCTTGTTGTCCACAACTCGACCACTCCGAAGGGTAGTGATTGCTTGGACTTGTTCATGAGTTGGCCCATTGGGAGGAGGGGTTTCGTTAATCACATGAATCCCTCTAGGATTCTCAAATGGTTGAGCGGGAAGCTTCCCTTTATCTCTTTGAAGGAGTTGGTTAATTGAAGTGGCTATTTGCCCCACTTGATTCTCAAGTTTAGCAATAGACTGAGTGTGGGAATAAACCATTTGGAGAGTGGGCTAAGATGACAATAGTTGCTTGTTGAAATCCATCATTTGCTTATTTAATGATTCTACCATTTGATTATTTGGAGCCAAGATTTCATCGGTTGGAAACACAAGAAGATGAGTAGAGACATCTGCATTGTAAAGAGGATGAAAACTTGAAGAGGCCTGAAATGGCCTATTTTGAAATTGAGAAGAGGGCTGATTTTGCTACCATTGATTTTGAAATTGCAAATTTTGTGGGGCTTGCTGCCTCTGCGAGAAATTCTGATGATCTCTCAATCCCGGATTGTAAGTATTGGAATATGGATTATTTCCGGGCCTTGAGAACATCGCATTTGCTTGCTCTTAATTGGGATTAGGAAATTGTTCCAGTGTGGGACAATCTTCTGAGAGATGGAAAGGACTAGTGCATGATGCACACACCGGGCTAGCTGAATTTCGAGACAAGGAAGGAGAAAGATGTGGTGCCATCAATTGATAGAATTTATGAGTTATGGCATCCACTTGAGAAGATTCCTCCCTCATGGTTTTAGGTTGACAAGGGTTGGTGGTCTTTATTTTAGTTGAGGTTGGAGCACTACGAGAATTATGCTGCAATGAGTTCTCACTCAAATTCTCAAGTAAAGTCTATGCCTCATCCGCACTTTTAGACATGAACATCCCTCTACAAGATGAGTCAACCATAAATCTATGTGGGTCGGTTAACTTAGCATAGAAGGCTTGCACCAATTGCCATTTTGGAATTAGGTGGTGCGGACATTTCCTTAAGAGGTCTTGAAATCTCTCCCAAGTCTCATGGAGTTGTTCACCCTCGCTTTGTGAAAAGCTAAGAATGGAATGCCTCATTAAATTGGTTTTACTCACTGGATAATATTTTTTTAGGAATTCTTGCTGTAATTGAGCTCAAGTAGTGATGGAATTTGCAGCAAGGGAGTTTAACCAATATTTTGCCCTTTCTTTTAAGGAGAATGGGAAGAGATGCAAATGGAGAGCATTATTAGGAAAGCCCCTCAGCTTGATGGTAGAGCATATTTCAAGGAATTCATCAAGATGCTTATAAGGGTCCTCATTTTCAAAGCCGTGAAAAGATGGAAGCATTTGGATGGTGCTAGATTTAATTTCATATTGAGCGGCCTCAATATTTGGCATCACTATGCAAGAGGGGGAAGCATAAGTGGTAGGGATGAAGTAGTCCCTAAGAGTCATGGGAACGACGTTTGGAATTTCAGCTCTATTATTATGGATTCCCTCATTTTCGACATCTCCAACATTTTCAACCATTGTGTTAAATTCAGTTTCAAGTTCTCTTATACTAGTAGATTCCCTAAGGTTTCTTCTAAGAGTTCTTTCAAGTGAATTTATGTCAACTGGCGAGTCAAGCATTGGTAAGGAAAGTGACCTACGGCCAAACATTAATAACACATAGCACAATCAAGACAACAATTCATCACCATCAACTCCGCATACGATGTTCCCTTTCTCCTCAATTATCAATATAGAAATTAAATAGCCACGACAAGGACCGATGCTTGCAATATAGAAAAACAAAAATAGCCTCGACCAGGGTTTCACAACTTAACTATATCTAAACTAAACACATGCAAGATATTCATAACTTTGAAACTAGAGTTTCGAAAACTTACCTGAAATCGTCTAGACTTACAAATTTGCTAGCTTTCCTTAGCAAGCCTTGAATATCTAGAATCTCACAAACACTTAAAATGTCACAATGATCAAAACAACACAAGAAAATATTCACAAAACACAATATTGACAATCAAACCAAAGGTAATCCTAAAACCTCGGTTGCAAAACCGTTTGCAGTCTCCGGCAACGGCACCAAAAATTGATCGGTATGACAATTATACATCAACCTTTGCAATAGCACAAATTATTATAAAATAGGGCTATTGGTCGGGTAAGTCGAACCACTGGGACTGCTAGTTTATGGCAACTAAGATATCTAGAATCACTTTTAGAATGATGAAAGGGTTTATAGAGTTTTATTGGTTTGTCACTAAAATTTAGAATTAAAATGCATAAAACATTAAAGTAAAGAGGTAAAGATAAATAAGAAGGGACTAGGGAAGTGAATCCACCTTCAACCCTATACACATGATAGACAAAGACTAAATTAGGGATAGACAATATATAATGGTCAAGAATTATATAGCAACACATGATTGCCGTATAATTATCAAGAAGTTCATTAAATCAAAAACAAGAATAATCCATCAAAAGTTTATACATTTGAACTACCTAAACTAGGGTGTAGCATCAAGCATACTCTCTTAAGCAAAAGATCATCAAGCCTTTAATCAAATGATAAAGCACATGAAACTAGGAATCAAGCATAAACCATCAAAGGAAATACCTAAGCAATGGACTATCAAGTTTCTCTATTAACATGCCATGAAAACCATTCACAATCTTATTTCCATTGTCACCATGAAAATGCAAGCATTATGATTGAGATAAAAAACCATCTACGACAAGATAATTAACTTAAAACAATCATTTGTGTGCATTAAAATTCATTACATCAAGTAATATGCCCTAGATTATGAAAAGACCAAACTATACATTATTATCCCCAAAATAGAAGCTAATCTAAAACATGCTTACAAGGGAGGGCTTCATGACCTCCCTAGAGAAGGATTTAGTTACCCATAGGAACAAGGAATGAAGGAAAAGAAGCAAATCCACCCTCTTCTTTCGTGCTCAAGCAAGCTAGCACCCAAAACCCTTAAGATCACTCATTTCTCTCTCTAGAACTTAGCTAAAATGTGTGACATCAGATTTTACAAGCCTCCCCCCTTATCAAGCCTAAATTCCTTTCATTTTCCCCCCCTTTTCGAGCTCCAACTCCCCAGGATAAAGCCGGATCACACAAAAATGATAAGGGGACCAAATGCAGCATAAAAGCAGGAGCAGTTAAACTACTCTCTGCAGATCAGCGGGTGCCCGTGGGTGCTTGAATCTTCGAAGATGGCTACTGGCATGTTTGGCGGGCGCTCGTGGTGACGCGGCGGGCACCAGCGGAAGCTCGGCGGGGGCCCACGGATCTGCAGCGGGGCCCCGCGAAACAAGGCAGTGAGATGTGGATTTTGCCGGGCGCCCATGGGGCCTTGTGGCTGCAACACATGAACAAAACTTCTCATAAACCCCTCTGCGCCTGTCCGTTGATGCGGCTTCCATTATAAGCATTATGCCTCGAACTTCAACCATATAATGACTCAAGAGGTTTGGTCCAAAAGATGGCTCCCCGACAACAGCGCACCGATTTCAACAAGAGATTGCCAAAACCGTTTCTTTAATCATATTTGGGAAAACTGACCTGAAACAAGACAGAAATACACAAATGAAGTTAAACTGTACATTATAGTCCATTAATGGACTTAACTAATGCAAGTAAGGGCGCTTGAATATGTAATATTCGGCGCTTATCATTTAACCTTTGATATAGACGTTGGGTGGCATGATCCTTTTGAATTGTTTCACCTTAAGGTGATATTCTTGTAAAATGTTAGGTCTATGCATGCTCATCTCCTATGAGTAGCTTTATGTTACTCACCCCAAAGTTACAGGGGCATTGTTCAAGTACGAAGACTTTGTTCATGATATTCATCATTGCTTGGATGATTGTGGACTTGAAGGTTTTAATTTTTGTAAAGGCTGGCTTAAAACGCAACTTGTAGCCTTATTTGTCAAAATATGTATATTTGATTTCATATATGTACTGTGTACATGAGTACACTCCTTATAATGTATTTTACATGTATAAGATGAGACCGAAGGCTAATGACATATATTTTGTATCCTATGTAATTTTTGACTTCATGAAATATTATGAAAATATTGAAAATTGCCAAGTTATTGTTTCGCCATGGTTGCATCGGGTGTGGAAATTTCATTTTCATTCTTTTATAGGGTCTCATTAATCATGTATGAAGTGTGGCCAAGGGCCAAATGGTCATTTGAAGTCATTTGTTAATTATGGATTTCAAAATTTCCATTTCAAGTTCATTTTCGCTTTTTTGGCTGTCGGTAGGTCAGATTTTGACTCGGCCATTTTCAGGAGCCGCAGACCATTCCCGCTTGCTCAAAATCACTATTTATGTTTGTGTGAATGATCATTTTCATGAAAAACTCCTTCTTTGATGAAATGAGCCTCCTATGGACTCATTTCACATTTTTGTTGAAAAATCTTGCTTAAGGGCATTTCAGGAATTTTCTTTGGGAAATAAATTCCGATCTTGACTTTGTAACATAGAAAATGTGATTTTGGGGGGAGTTTCTTCACGTCATTTTCCTGAAAAATGTCATCTTGCTCTCGAAAATCGCGTTCCAAACTCATTTTTCTACAATTTCATTGTTTCAGCATTTTTTTACTATTTCTGGTGCAGTTGAACGGTTCAAGAATGTTAAACCAGTTCAAGGTGTGAAAATTAGTCCAGCATGGGCATTCTGTCTATGTTGAACCGGTTCAAGAATGTTAAACCGGTTCAAGTCTTCCAGAACCTGTTTGCAGGTTCAGCTTTGACCTTCCAACTTTGAACTGTTGTAACTTCTTCGTTTCAACTCCGATTTGGTCCGTTCTTGAGTCTAAACTGACCATGTCAAAGTAAAATTTCCAATGGTATAAATTTTAGTTTCAGATTCTTCTCCTAGCTCAAGATATCCTTGTTTTAGTGAGAGGGTGTCAGATTTGGTTCGAACCGGAATATGGTTCATTTGGGATTTCACTTCCTTTGGCCTTGGGACTTCATGTGAAGTTACCAAAGGATGTTTTTGGATTTTTTTGACCTCATTTGACTTGTTAGAAGTTAAATTCCTTCATCTTAAGGTGAAATGACTATTTTACCTTTGGTCCTTTTTTTAGTAGGGTTTTGACACATTTGTCTTCATTTTGTTTCCGTTGAGTCTCAAAATTCCTTGAAGGGCCATTTTTGTATCTTAAGGATGACGTACATCTCTAAGGACTTGTTTTTGTTTTGTTTCCGCATTTTGGATCCGCTTCGGGTCATCACATGACACACTGGGTTGCAAAATCCACGGTCATCACATTACCCCACCAAAAACGAAAAACATACTTCAGAATGGAATTACAAAGTTTACGTGGAAGCTTAAAGCATGACATGACATATGTGGGCAAAAAACTTAAAACTGATTTAATTAAAATTTCCTTACCTGCTGGAGATAAGAGAAGAGCTTTCCAAGATGCTAAGTGAGTGGCAACCCATTGTGAAATATATAGATAAACATCCCACTTGGAATGTCCAATAATCACAGGCATACCCAAATATTTGTCACTCAGACCTTCCTCCTGAATATCCAGTAACTGACATAATGCAAGACGATCTTCCAAACAAGTATTACGAGAGAAGAAAATAGAGGATTTAGAAAAGTTAATCTGCTGCTCAGATGCCCGTTCATACCTCTGTAAGAGATTCTTAAGAAAAACAATTTCCGCTGTAGAGGCTTGACAAAAAACAATTGAATCATCTGCAAAAAAATAAGTGAGAAATAGATGGAGCTTGGGGGCAAACACGGATTCTAGATAAAATGCAATACTTAAGGGCCACCTGCAAAGAAAAAGAACGAGCTTCTGCACACAAAATAAATAAATAAGGGGATAAAGGATCTCCTTGTCTGAGGCCTCTTGTGGGATGAAACATCCCCACAGGTCTACCATTAATTATCACAGAATACGAAACCGTGAAAATATATGCATGATTTAATTTAATCCAATGAGCATGAAAACCCAATTTCATAAGCATGGCCAACAACAAAGGCCATTCTATACGATCATAGGCCTTACTCATATCCAATTTCAAGGTAAGAAACATTTTTTTACCTTTGCACTTATTCTTAAGATAGTGAAGAATCTCATGAGAAATCAGGATATTATCCGTAATTTGGCGGCCCGGAACAAATGCACTCTAAGATTCACTAACAATGAAAGGAAGAAATTCTCTAAGCCTATTAGCAAGCACCTTAGCAATGATCCGATAAGCAACAGAGCATAAAGAGATAGGTCTATAATGGGAAACATGGGTTGGAGATTCAATTTTAGGAATTAAAACTATGTTAGAATGATTCAAACTAGATAAAAGATGATCCGAATGCAAAAAACTACATACTGCATCAAGGATCTCTGTCTTAATAAGATATCAATATCGCTGATAAAATAACGGAGTCATACCATTAGAACCCAAAGCTTTGCATGGCTACATATCAAAAATAACATACAGAATTTCCTCTTCAAAAGGTGGTCGAATTAAACTATTATTCATATCAAGAGTAACTCGTGTCTGAATGTGCTGGATAAATTGATCAATACCTAACGGATCTTTGGAATGAAACAAATCCTGGAAATAGGAAAGAAAAATATTCTGGATCTGTGAATCCTCTTCAATTCAATTACCAGAGGAATCCTATATCCCAGAAATATGATTTTGCATTTGCCTACGAATAGTAGAGGTATGAAAGAATTTTGAATTTTTATCCCCCACTTGTAACCATTGAATTCGGGACTTTTGAAACCAGTACAATTCCTTTTGACGCCAAAAAGATTGTAACTGGCTTTCCACTGTATTCACCTGTTCAGAATTATAATCATCCATGTTCTCTTTCAATTATTGCAATTTAAATTTAGCTTGTTCAATCTATCGCGCAAGAATTAAATGCTTTATTCCGAGCCCATTGGATCAGTGATCTTTTACAAGCCATGAGTTTTTCAGACCACCGAAACAAATGAGACCCAGAAACTAGACCACGCCAAGCTTTCCTAACAATGTAATCACACCCAGGGTCAGACACCCAACGTACATCAAAATGGAATTGACAAGATTTCATATGAAAAACTGGTAAAAGATCAAGAAGCATAGAATAATGATCAAACCTCGCCACCGTAAGATGACGAAGTCAAGCCTGGGGAAACATCTGTTACCAATCTTTACTACATAAAGCACGATCCAATCGTTCCTTAATATTGGCAAAACCACTACGATGGTTACACCATAGCCCTCAAATCTTAAATCCAATAGCCCACAATCATTCACCAGATTGTAAAATTTTTTAAAACCCAATATGGTTTAGGAATACCACCTTATTTCTCCAACGGAAATAACAAATCATTAAAATCACCAATAAGAAGCCACCGAGCACCCCACAAACACTGCATTCTTTTAAGATATTCCCACTGGGACGCACAAATACCATCATCAATACTAACATAAATAAAAGTAAGAACCCAAGAGCCCTTTCGAACTAAACAAAGCTCCACTGTAATCTGATACTCGCAAAAATTAACTATTCGAAACAAATTATTAACCCGCCAAAGTAAGGCTATACCCCCAGCCGCTCTTACAGAATCCACACACCAAACGAAGTCTTTAATACCCCTAATTTTAAAATGATAGTCTCGGTATTTATTTACTTGTTTTAATTGAATTTTTAATTGTTTAATTGATTATTTGGCTATTTGTTTATGTGTTAGTTAAATTATTTGTTTATGTGTTATTTGCATTATTTGTTTATGTGTTATTTGCATTATTTGTTTATGTGTTAATTGAATTATTTGTGTAAATTAATTTGTATGTGATGATTTATATTTGTTTATTTGTTAGGATTAAATGGATTTGTTGTTTATATTTTATTTTTAATTTTATTATTTAAAAATGATGGATATGGTTAGTAGTAATGGACCACCCCAATGGATCGCATGGCCTACTTGGATAAGAGATGTAATTGGTACAGATAACTACCTATGGATGGGTGTACATATATATATGGGTATATATGTATATTAAGATATTATATTTATTAGTATTTGTAAATAATTAAAATTAATAAATATAGTTAGTTTATATATATATATTTATATATATATATATATATATATATTATACATCACGTACAAACTAGAGATTATATATATGTATTATTATTTTCCTTATTATTTATTTTCCTTTTTATCAGATGACCGGTCTATCACACTACCATCAAGTTTGAGAGTGTGAATTTTAAGCGAGGGCCAAGAGTTTTACATTTATAAAAGCCACTACTACCTTTCACTATAAATATAGCTAGGGCGAGTAGGGATCGTCCCAAGGGATTGTGAGGGTCGAACAAGGTTATGGAATCGCTATTAGGGCTAGTAGGTTGAGTGATCAAACAATTGGTTGGTTGGTTAATTAGACTAGAGAACAACTAAATTAAACTAAGTGATAACAAAAGAATGCAATTAAGAGCAAATAAGAGAGAGAAGAATCTTGGGGTTTAGAGATCACCACCAAGCAATGCATTTCTATACCATTGACAAGTGACTAATGAGGGCAAATGGTGTGTTGCAATATTGGAGTATGTGTGTTTGGTTGATTCAACAAGTAAGGATGACTAGTTAAGCATATATTGTCTAAATATCATGTGAAAAGCACAATATATCTAAGCAATGAAGCATATATTGTCTAAACAACATGTGAAAGGCACAATAGATCAAAACAAGTCATTAATCCTTTCATTAAGCTCACAATCCAAATACAACACAAGGTGACAGACATATGCTACTTGCATTCAAAAGCTTGGATCATCAAATAACAAGTATGGATTGTCCTCCCATTTAATACTACACTATAACTACACTACATCTACACTACTAGCATGAAAATAAACTAGGGGAGAGGCACAATCCATCACGGAATAAGTATGAACCATCAAGAAAATCACAAGAGCATTCCATTAAGCACTATGTTTTGACAATCTCTAAATCTATAACATCAATACACATATACATGCATCAATAACACAAGAAATAGAGGCAAGCACATGAACATCTATTCTAACATACATAGACATATGGATAGAATGAAATGATCAATTGAAAGCATTTAACCACATAAATCATTGAATAATCAAGATCTATATATATCAAAGTGTCAAAACATTAATTACAACACTAATCCCTCAATAATACACAAGATTAAGATAAAGAAAGCATGCTTGGGGCTAACTCTAGCCCCAAAAGGATGTCTAGCCACTCATAGTGATGTTGCTCCAACCCTCAAGGGCTAACTCCATGGAAGAAATCTGCTCCTTGTTGATGAAGAACTCCAATGGTGTCTCTAGCCTTCTTCTCCTCTAAGCTTCCTCCTTTTAGAATAATCCCTAGAATTGTATATATCTCAAAAAGTGCATCATATTCCTCTTATAGGTAGGTTAAGTGACACACAAAATGAGCTGGGGTCGTGCAAAGCATATTCCCCAATGATTGGATGGAGGACAACTTTTAATGAGTTGAAAATTTAACTTTTTCGCACTAGAGGAAGTTTGATTGATCGAACCTTGGACTTAGATTGATCAAACTTGGCTAAGATCTATCGAACTAAGGCTGGATTGATCTAACTGGTTGAGCTTTTTGGGAAAAGACAAATCCGAGATATATTGAGAAATATTTTTGGGAAAAGGACAAAAGTGGTTAGTGGGTGGTACAGCTGTGGATAAGATCAATCATTTGAATAAGGACAAAAGTGTTCGATCGATCGAAGGGTGGTGTTAGATCGATCGAACTTTGGACTTTCTACTTTGAGTCAAGGTTTGGATCTATCTTGAAGTACTGAGATCGATCAGTGTTGGATCGATCGAACTTTGGACTTTCTGCTTTGGGTCAAGATTTAGATCTATCTTGAAGTACTGAGATCGATCAGTGTTCGATCGATCGAACCTTGAAGTTGGATCGATCGAACTTGGCTGAGATCTATTGAACTGAGGCTGGATCGATCCAACTGGTTGAGCTTTTTGGGAAAAGACAAATCCGAGATATTTTGGGAGATATTTTTAGGAAAAGGACAAAAGTGGTTAGTGGGTGGTACAGCTGTGGATAAGATCAATCATTTGAATAAGGATAAAAGTGTTCGATCGATTGAAGGGTAGTGTTGGATCGATCGAACTTTGGACTTTCTGCTTTGGGTCAAGGTTTGGATCTATCTTGAAGTACTGAGATCGATCAGTGTTCAATCGATCGAACCTTGGAGTTGGATTGATCGAGCTTTGCTGCTTCCCACCTTTGGCTTTATTTGCTTCTTTCTTTCTCCACTTTACTCCTTTCTTTGTTTAATCCCAGAATTGCTTCAATTAAGTTCTTATTTGGCTGAGTTAGCTTATTTTCGGGATAAGTGCCTGAAAATGAAAATAATACGAAATTAATCTAAAACGGTAGAGTAAGATAGATGAAGGTACTAGAATGCCTAAGCTTAAGGGGTTTAAATACGCACTTTTCAGGGCTCATCATCAGACTTGGAATGGACTTAGGATTAGGGTTAATTTTCTTTAGCCTCTATTTACATAAGTATAAGTCTGTAGGAGGCTTCAAAATTATATTACGTGATTTTATTTTAAAGTAAGAAAGTTATAGAAAGAGTTTGAGAAAGAAAGAGGAAGAGGAAGGAAGGATGAGAAAACCCTTTAGAGAAGAAGATCAAGGAAGAATGAGTTTAACTTTCGATCCGAAAGTTTAAGGCAAGTTCTTCTTCTATATCTCTCCCTTTGATTCGTGTTTCTATACATGCCTAGGAAATTCCAGGATTTCTTAAACATAAAAAATTAAATAATTATGCAAGTTTAATTGGATTAGAACATAGGTTTTATGAAATTAGTTTATATTTGTTCTTGTTTTATGAATTGATAAATTCATGGATTTGATTTGATTCATTTATGAATTTTTATATGTTTAAATGATGTTTTTCATATATGAGGATTGATGGAACATAGAAACATGCCTAAGATTCCTTAAACAATAAAAATTGAATTCACAGTAGGGTTTCTGGGTTGAATCACGTAATAGTTCTCGATCCACCGTTACAGTGCTCGAGCCTTGGAAGCAAAGCTCGAGCTATAAGAGAAAAAGCTCAAGCTGTTAGATGTAGACAGTTGTTATGGTTACTTATGCAATTGTAATTTTCTAAGATTCCACTCAGTATGGATTCCCGAGTTGTATTGGAAGATTTGTTGTATCAAAATATTTTATTATTTAATAAAAATTTATTCTGAGGATTTATTGGATTATCATTTTAGTGTCTTTTCAGCATTTTTATTTATTCTTATTTATCCTTTTGTATTCTGTGTTCGATTATTACCGATTTATTTTTGATATCCTCGAGTATTTGGGCATGGGCCTGGCCAACCCGTATTCGAAAATCTGGGAGTATCACAAAGTCCATCTTTAATCGTCTTTTCAACTTTTGGAGTTTACTCAATCTAGTTTTGGTTTCAAGAAGAGCAATAACATTCGGGCAGTGAGCCCGTTTAAGTGTTATTAGTTGTTGAACAGTAATAGGATTACCAATCCCTTGATAGTTCCAAACCAATATTCATAGAGAATTATGATGAACCACATATTGAGGGACATCAGGAAAATTATTAAGAGACTAGACATTAGAGATACCTGAGGATGACGCCATACTGTTGGAAGAAGGAGGTTTGCAACGCTGAGGTTGAATCATTAGGCGAAAAGAATTTATTCGACCCAAAACAGCAGAGCCAATTCAGAAGTTGGTCTCGAACTGAATTACCTAATTGGGCTTGACCCAGAACCCACCACCGTATGTGAAGTAGAAGCCCAACCGAAGTTAGAAACCTGACACAGTTAGCGTGGCCCATCGGCCTCACATACGCCATACGCTTGAGAAAATGCTTGGGAGGCGTGCGTAGCATCAATGGAACAGGCCGCCGGAGAATCCGTGAATTGATCCAACAAGAACTCTAACAGGAACCCAAAAAGCACCAGCGGCAAGGCGAAATGATGCCCAGGGAACAAAGTCTTCACACACCTGTAATCAAAGCCACCCACACCATACAAATAAAATAGCAAGTCCACAACGACAATCTAATTCAAGCAGACAAACAACTTCTGACAACCAAAATCACCAGATCCACAATAGGAACCAACACGATTCCCATGACTCGACCCAAGAAGCCCGAAGGACAGTAATGCTACGTTTGGTATACAGGAATGGAATGCCCATTCTAACCATTCATTTGTTTGGTGTGCATAAATGGAATGGAATGGTCATTCCATTGGAATGAAAATCCATTCCAGAGAATGAAAATTCATTCCATTACTAAACCTATGGAATGACCATTCCATTCCATAGTAAGATTAAATATTTTTGTAATATTCCTAATAAGCCCTTCATCAGATTCCAATAAGGCAAAAATCTTTCGTATAGACAAAAATAATATTTCACATTCCATTTTTCAACTTCTTTATTAGACGTGGTAAAGGTCCTTCACCTTCCATCTCTTCTGAATATATCCAGACTGCCATTGATAAAAAGTTGCAGGATCTTCAACCAAATTGCAAGTATTAATCTCTTTAATTATCTTATGAGTATATCACTTTTTTCTTTTTCTTTTTTCTCTTCAAACATTTATATATGGAGTAATGATAATATAAAATAAAAATTAACAATCATCTGGAGTCAAAAATAATATTTTATTTTATTTTAAGGTTTTTCTTTATTTTTTTCAATGGCAGTATTGGGCATCTTAATAATATTCGATAATTCATCGTTAGAGTATTAATTAAATTTTTATTAAAAAGTAATGTAAGCCATTGAAAAGGGTATCTTTGACAAAAATCATTATATTCCAAATTTAATGATGGTCAACCAAACAATAGAATGGTAATAATCATTTCATTCCATAACAATTCACCATGTCACACCAAACAATGGAATAATATTTTCATTCTATTCCATTCTCATTTTCATTCCATTCCGAGCTGCATTCCATTCAATTCCATTCTTGCACACCAAACGTAGCTTAAGGGAGTGAGATGAATCTTTGAAAAACCAAACCCGACTAGATCAAGAGAAGAAAGGAGCAAGAAGCCCCCAAATCAGCCACTCTAACAAGTAGAGAACTCCTATGAAAGGATAGAACTCCTATGAAAGGAGAAGAAGCTTCCGGAAAGCTTGGAAAAGTAAAAAAGATTCTTGTGCATTCTACCGCGCACAATTACTACAATTCTGGTGAAAACCATACAGGCGAGTAGGGCTGCAAATGAACCGAATAGCTCGGGCTCGGTTCGTTAAAAACTTGGCTCGGGCTCGTTCGTGAAGCAAACAAGCCGAGCTTAAACATAATTTTTAGGCTCATTTAGTAAACAAGCCGAGCTTTAACAATGCTAAGCTCGGCTCGTTAGGCTCGTGAACAAGCTCGCTTTGTAAGGTTTATTTTTTATTATTGTTATTTTATATACATTTAATATAAATTCAATCCAAATTCACACACCTTTCATAGGCCCACCTTATTTTTAAAGGCCCACCTCATTTATTTTTTATAATCCCAAACTCAAACATGTTCAAAAGCCCAACTCCACTTAACCTTAAGCCCAATTCTATCACATGCATATCTTGGTATCAGCCGTTGGATTACTTAAACAATTTTTACATTTGTGAGAAACCCTAATTTTGTACAGCCCCAACATCTCTTTCAACATAGCAGCACTTTCCTTTCAAGTTTCAACGTAGCGTTACTTCCATTCTCGCTGGCCGTCGACGGTCTCAAACAACAGATTTCTCTCTAAATTTTTTCTATTTGCTCCCTGTCCTGTGATGATGTATCATCATTGAATACAAATCCAGATGCAACGATTTTCTTCAAATCAGCGAAAGAGATGGAGATTTTCTTCAAATAGTAAAAGAGATGGAGCGATTTCCTTCAAATCGGGGAAAAGATGCAATCATACAGCGATTTTCTTTCAACTCTATAGATTTGTAGTTTTTTTTTTTTTTTTTTTTTTTTTGGGGGTTTGAAAGGCGAGCTCGAGCCCAAGCCCGAGCTTGTTGAAATTCTAGCAAGCCGAGCTTGAGCCTGGTTTAACCAGGCTTGGCCAAACCCGAGCACACTTCTGAAATTGGCGAGCCAAGCCCAAGCAAGATAAAGCTCGGTTCAGTTCATTTGCAGCCCTACAGGCGAGTGCTACTTGGGGCCATTTGTACTGAAATGGTTTTGATTCCAATTACATAACAAAATCTTTTAAAAGACTTGTTTGGACCACTCTTACATTTATTTGTTTAGGTGAAAGATAAGAAAAAAATTTATTTTATTATCCAGGAGTGATTTAGGAATAGAATTCAATAATTATCTAATTTAAATTATACGAGGGTTGTAAGTTCCATCACATAAAGTCGTAGGATTTACCACTTCACTAACATAAATTAAATTCAGTAATTACTGAATTCGATTTTAAATTATTATTCCTTACTAATTTAGTGTTGTATCCTAAAATTTGTAAATTAGAATAAATTACTGTTCTCTCACAAAAATGTGAAAGTGTGTGGGCTTGTTAGAGCTTTAGAAAGACTCACCTACGAATCCGACAAAACTTATATATATATTAATTCGATCAATAATTGTGTAAGAAGAGAAAAAAAAACTCTTAACAAGATTCTTTGTGTCTTGATAGAAAGAATTTTAAGTTTAAGACTGAAATGTAAAATTAAAGTGAAGGGCAATTCAAAAATATAAATACTAAAAAAAATAAAGGAATTGAAAGATTTACCTTGTCTTGAAATTGTTGAAATTGAAATATAAAAATTTAAAGTAGATAAAAAGATAAATAATAATATGTTGGCCCACTGTCTAAATAATAGACTCTTGACTTTCGTCTTCATTGTGACCGTCGAGCCCATTTCCTTGTTTGTAGAACTGAATTTGGTCCATTAGTAGTTAACCCATTTTCATATAATAGGAACTCATTAAGTCACGGTCTTTCTGGTCCATTAGTAGTTAACCCATTCATATAATAGGAGTACCTTTCTAGCAATTGTTGACCCACTTATTAGGCGGTTTGGCAACTATTTTTGTTTTGTGTTTTACTTTTGCTTTGGTCCGAAGTCGAAATAATACTTTTGTTTTAGAGTGTGTTTAATACTATTTCAAAGTTTGTTTGGTAATATAAATTTGTTACTAAATTTTTAGAAACAAAAATATAAAAATATGTTTGGTAAAATGTATTGCAAGTTCGAAAAATTAAATAACTAGTTAAAAATATCATTTTAGATTTTTTTTTATTTTATTTTATTTTTTGAACATTGATTTTGCTACAGCGTGGAAGCAACGAAAAGCATTATTTTTATACTTCCGATTTTGGCCTCTTTTTCGGAAACGCTTTGGTAATATTCAAATGACAACAAACCCAAATATGTTTTGTAATTTTGATTCACTACATTACACTAGTAAAAAAAAAAGAGGAAGAAGTATGAAGTAAAAACAATTGTCAAACATGCTCTTAGTATGCCCACTAAGTAACAGAATAAAATGGCTGGTTGCTACAATATTACTTCGCCACGTTAAAATTTTTAGACTGTCCAAGTGTCAACAACGAATACCAAAGGTTTTGTGGCCCAATGGTATCTCTTCTACCTCCCAAAGTGGATGGTGAAGATTCTAATCTCCAAAAGAGCGAATTGGGTATGTGAGTAGTGTGTGTTAGTACCGATAAGTCTAAGTGTAGGAATAATTATCACTTTTAACAATGTTCACGTGTTAACTTGTTATTGGTCCATTTGCTCCTTTCTTATTCGTCCACACATGCAATGAGAAGGCTGCACATGACTATCATTCTTGTGTGTCAACTGTATTCATCTCAAAGTAAAACGTAAGCATTACACCAACATTTTCCATTGATTCAAAAATTAGACAGCCTCCATTGTTGATTAGTTCTCTTAACAAACGAAAAGTACTCTATTATATCTTTTGACCGATCAATGTTTTTGCTAACATGGGACGGAAATGGAGTAAAAAATACATCTAAAAAAGTCAATTCTCGATTTCACTCCTAACAAATTATGTAACTTTGTCTCTAATGTCAGGTTCCCTAAATGACACTATAGGAGAGTGGAATTCTAAAGTCTTCCGCGTTGATGCAGAGAGTGTAGAAGATGATAGATTAAGTGCAATGAGTTTTGTTGTGTGGTAGATATTTGTGTGAAAAGTTTTAGAAGGTAGATAGAAAGTAGATGAGATGTCTACATAAAGAGAGATGGGTCATTTGTGATTAACAAGCTCTGGAACCAATCAGATGTCCAGGTGTGTGTGATTGCACAAGTTGCTAGACGAACTTTAAAGAGTCGGAGTGTATTAGAACGAGTGAACAACTTTTGAAAGGTTGAATAGGAGGATATAGTAAGAAATATGTGTACATGTAAGTTATCCTGTAAGTTAAAAGAGTTGAATTGATTAGCTCTAGAAGTAATAAATTTAAAAATTGTGGTATTTGTGAGAGTAAGATCTCTCATTAATGTACTGAAATCCATATAAAATTGAGGAGAAAAAAAATTAGTGCTATAAAAATATATGGTTTGGCTAGTAAAAATAAAACAAAAATAACATACGGCTTGAACTAGTAAAAATAATAAAAAATCAAACCCACAAAGTAAAAATAAAGTGCGAGTAAAGTAAATAAAATCTAAGATATGATTCGTGAGTCGAAACCCTACTTGGAAGAAATGCAACCAACTGGGATGAAAACCACGGAGATTTTCACAGTCTGGAGTGAAACGATCCACTATCTTCGAATCAAAGTACAACAAAGTCTAATTCAAGCTCACACCCACTCCGCTCTACCAAGAACTAGTTGTTGAACATCACATGCTTTCGGTCGCGACTCCACATCCGATTGCTACAAACTCCAGACTTACTCCTCAATCCTTGTAGAATGGTTGTTAGTAGATCACGAACACTCCACGAATGCTCTGACTCATTCAAAGTTCGATCGATTCCTCATTCCTTCAAATTCTGAATTGGTGAAGGCAAATAGAAATCCTATTTTTTTCTGAATGGAATCTTCTGAATCTTCACTATGCTTGAACTCTGATCAAATTAAGAATATCACCCTAAAATCATTCAAGTATAATAGTTTGTGCTCTCAAGTATATAAATTTTTTTATAACAATTAAGGATGATTTTATGTCAAAAATACTCTCAAAAAGATTTCAATAGCCAAAATACTCTCTTTGAAACTCTAAGGCATGTTTGGTAACACTTTGAGTTTTGATTTTCTATTGTGATTTTCTTTTATTTACTTTATTATTATTATTTTTTTGTCCAAACAGCAACAAAATCTGCTTGGTAACCCTATTTTGACTTTTCAAATTTCAAAACTTGTGAAAAGTAATTGTCATTTTACTCCCAATTCCCACAACTTCAAAATGAAGCTTTTGTTTTCCTTTTTGATTTTTAGATACTTTTATTTTTCACAATTAGAGAAATTTTATTTTATTATTTTTCAATTATACTCAATAGTAAATAAAATTAAAAAATATATTTTATTATACTCGAATAGCAAAATTAAAAATGTTATTTCATTAATTTTCAATTATACTAGAATAGTAAATAAAATATTATTTTATTATTTTTAATTATACTTGAATAGTAAATAAAATATTATTTTATTATTTTTCAATTATACTCAAATAGTAAATAAAAGAGTCAATTTAAAAAAAAAATTACCAAACAAATTTTCTCTTTTCAAAAATTCAACAGCAGTTATAGGGATGGCAACGGGGCGGGTTTGGAGCGGGTTTCCCTAAATTCCGCCCCGTCCCTTTTAATTTTTGTCAAGTCCATGCCCGCCCCGAGACCCGCGACGGGTTGAATTTTCATATCCAACCCCGCCCCGTTAGGAAATACTGTGCCCCCGTGCCCGCCCCACTAACAAATTTTTTTCTCCCACTTTTTGGAACTTAAACTCCTGCTATTTAAATGTGCAAAGCCTAGGAATGACACAACATAAATAAAATTATGTATTCTAACAAAAATAAAAAAAATAACATGCACATAACATAATTCAAAGAACATAATAAACAAAAATAAAAATTTAATACAACCAAATCACAAGAAGTTCTAAGCTCCAACTTCCACCATAACCAAAACAAAAGCAAATTTAATACCAAGTTTACATCCCAAATTAGGATTGTAAGAGATGGGTTGGGTAAGCCGCTAAAATAACTTATTAATATATATATATATATATATATATATATATATATATATTAAATATAGTTATATGCGGGGCGGGGCGGGGCGGGGCGGGGCGGGGCCCCTAGGATATGTATATTGAACCCTTACCCGCCCCGTGACCCTCGACGGGTACAAAATTTGTATCCATGTCCGCCCCAACGGTATAATAAGTGTTCCCATATCCGTTATTAACGGGGCGGAACGGGGCGGGGCCCCGGCGGGGCGGTAAAAATTGACATCCCTAAGCAGTTACCAAAACTTACCATTTTTCACTGAAATGAAAGCAAGCAAAAAATAAAAATGAAAAAAATGAAAACCACAGTTTTACCAAACAATGAGAGAAAGAGAGTTTATATAGATTTTTGAAAACCTAATCATATTTGGAAAACAAGTTAAATTCAAGATTCTCTCACAAAAATCTAATAAAAAAAGGAAACCAAGTTGGACTAGAAAAACAATTTCAAATTTGGTTTAGGAGAACTTGGTCTGGTTGGGACTGTCTAACTTTGGCAAACTCAAAACTTTTGGTTTCGGGAAACTTGGACCGGTTGGAAAAAAGTGCAACCGTCCAACTTTGGCAGTGTGAAGAAATATTTTTAAAAATATATACCAATGTACTTAATCCTAAAATTTGGAGTATTAAAGATGAACAATATGTGTCCTCACACATTTATCTTTCTTTTCTAATACGTTAATCTTATTGGAATATATATGTAGAAAGATTGCAACACTTGTACTTCGGCTTCAGACATCAAGACCCAAAATAGAACAAAAATTATAAATGGATCCGATATTTTGACTTCAAAATTTACCAATTACAATATTTATTTCTCACATTGCATACCTTTTTACTACATAATAGATAAACCCTCAACCATGCAACACCCCGTTTGTGGTTGTGTGCATCCACTAACCCTATTTGTGTATACCACTACATCCATATCCTTCCCAACTGAACCCATACACCCAAAAAATTCCTTGTCGAGGAGTTTGTGCGTGAATTAAGCTTCCTCCGGTCCTCTGTCCATCCGGAGCCAGCCGAACTCGACGAACGGCGGTGCTTTAATAGATTTGAATTGTTAATACGCTGAATATATAGTACATTTTATTTAATAATATACTAATAAGAAATACTGAAATTCAATAAATAAATAAATAAATTTAATTGGAGAAAGAAATATATAATATTTAAAAATTAAATTACTCAAATTCAATAAAAATATATAATTTATTTCAATAAAAAATATATTTTTATAATATTATATATATAATAAATAATAATTCAAAATTATTATTATTATTATTTATTTTTTGTTTTTTATATTTTTTTTTACTCTACAAATTATATACACACTTTTGTTCAGTGCATTTCATGTGTGTTTTACTAGTAAATATAAATGTGTGAAAAGATTAAATGGGCTAAGCAACTCTAATATCAAAATACATGAATTGGAAAGAGATAGTCTCTCCGTCTCACCTTAAGAAATCGAATTTTAAATTTTTAAGTAGTGAGATGAGAATCTTTACCTATAGGCCATATGGTTTATTCTTTTAATTTTGAAGGGTCAAATAGAGGGTTTCGTTTCTAATTATAGGCCAATTTATTTAGGGCCTGTTTGACAACCGTTTTTGCTTTGACCCAAAGCAATATTTCTGATTTATAGTATGTTCAACACTGTTTCGAAACTTGTTTGGTAACGTAAACATATTCGGTAAAAAATGTTGCAAGTTTGAAAAATTGAATTACTAGTTTAAAAAGTCATTTTAGATTTTTTTTTTTTTTTTTTTGAACAATGCTTTGTTATAACGTGGAAGCAAACAAAAACATCATTTTTATGCTTCCGATTTTAGTCTCAATTTCGAAAGCGTTTCGGTACTATTCATGATTACTAATTTTATCATACTTTGTACTTTTGTTTCGCTATAATACATTACCAAAAACAAAAAACACAAAACAAAAATATTAACCCCTAAAATAATATTAGTCTAATATTATTTTGAAGGTCCAAGCTACACAAACACTACCCTTCACTCCTATAGAACAAGCTTGTGTCCACTACCGTTAGATTTAGAGTACAAACTTTACAGCCTCTGATCAACGACTGAGTGCGCATACTTACCTAAGAGTGGCTACATGATAGCTTTTTCCTTCTTGGGGTTACAAATGAGGTGGAGTAGCTTGGCCCAAGTAGTTAATCGAAGCAATGTTTCTGTTTTAAAGTGTGTTTAATACTATTTCGAAATTTATTTGATAACGTAAATTTTATATAAAATTTTTGAAAGCAAAAATATCAAAAAATGTTTGGTAAGAAGTGTTGCAAGTTTGAATATTTGATTGGCTAGTTAAAAATATCATTTTACATTTTTTTTTTTTTTTTTTTTAACCGTGCTTTACTACAACGTAGAAGTAAACAAAAATATTAGATTTTGGTCTCAATTTCGAAAGCACTTCTATACTATTCAAATGATAATAAACTTTACCAAACATGCTTTGTATTTTTGCTTCGCTACAACAATACACTAGCAAAAAGTCAAACAGCCCCTTAAATAATAGGGTTAATTTCACTGACACCCCCTTTAGATTTGGCCAAATATCACCTTGAAATATCTTTCAAAAAATATTATCACTTACACCCCAAATTACTTTTCTAACTAACCCCGATAAAATGAGTGTGGAATGACATTTTTAACCTCATTTTTTAATGCCTTTTATTTTAAAACCTATATGGAACCAATGTTAAGTGACCAAAATATCTATTGCCACCTGTCACACATATACACACTCATCAACACGATCACCATCACCACCATCAGGTCAGAATAATATTCTTACAAATAAAAAAATTACTTTTAAACCAACTCATGTGATGTGTGATTGCTACAATTGTATTCTTTTGTGCCATAGAAGGAAAGAGATTATAGTAAATAAAGGAACTGCTTAATTTCACGATCGGATTAAACTCCCCCTCAATGATTCAAGCTGTTAGCGTCATTATATTTGCAAAATTGCAGAGCTCCAAGGTTGGTTCAGGATCAACTCATTAACGGCAACGAGGGTGGGCAAGAAAACATGAGTCGACTTTACCAATAAAACCCATATTAGTATGTACCTACAATTACATTGAGAAAGTGATTAGTACAAAATTTCATTGGTATCTTTCAACAAAAGTTGGTGAAAAAGCTTTGCTGGGATGGAATGCCAAGGGAATCTGTTCAACGATCACAATAAAAAGATGAAACATATAGATAAAGAATTGAAAAAGTTCTCTAAAAAAACTAATGTAATCTAATCAATTTAAGAGGAACTGTAATTTGCCATCATTGATAAATGGAGTTTCTTTGGCAGAGGACTATTCTGGCAAGTTCAAGTCGAAATCCTGGTGTCTGTGAGTGGAGTCCTCGCTCTCAAACGACGCCATGGTGCCGTCGGACCCGGCGTTCCCGCTGCAACAAACTGATAAAATCGAACAAAGAAACCAAGGTTAGATGCGAACCGAAAAACCAAATCAGAGATGTGATTCGAATAGAAAACCGAAAAAAACCGCCATATAATCTGTTCAAAACATTAAATGTTAAAGTTTTTTTTGACAAAATTAAAGGGTATTTAAGTCATTTTATATGATATCAAATGTCTAAAGATAACACTTAGAGTGGGAGTGAAAAACGAGACAAACGTTTATATTATGAGTGATAATAATTTTTGAAGATTGTTTCAAGTGATTTTGACTTAAACGGGCTCAATAAAATTAACCCTAAATAATATTTTGTCTAATGTACTTATTATTTTGAAGGTCCAAGCTACACAAACACTACCCTGTATTCCTATAGAACAAGTCGAGGATGAGTTATTCTAATATTGAGCTTGTGTCCACTACCGTCAGATTCAGAGTACAAAACTTTACAGCCTCTGATCTACGACTACTAGCGCAGACTTACCTAAGAGTGGCTACATGATAGCTTTTTCCTACTGAGGTGGAGTAGCTTGGGCCCCAAGTAGCACTTGGGGCCCACAGTGTGTTGATTTGTACCGGACAAGATTTTGATCCCCCAATTACATATATACGTTGTTTCTTTCCTATTGCATTGCCCTACGATTGAGTATATGACAGATTCCACTGGCATAAGGAACTATGGCCAAATGTAAAGGGTGGAAGCTATTTCAGGTGGTGTTCCACTTCACATGAATATATATATACTAGTACCATATTAATATTATGGTACTCTACTTGTATGGCCAGGTTAAACCATTACTTTTGTAATACCACTTTTCTGAAACTTTACTACACTGCTTTGAATTGAAAATCAATTAAGAACCTGTATTTTGGGTGAGTCAAATGGTTCTCATGCAACATGAACCATTTGAATTGATGAAGTTGATCTAAAATTCTAACTTAATATCATATACACTATATTTAATTTATATTAAATTGGAACTTTGTTTTTGTTTCTTTTTGCTTACTAAATTATTAATCATGACAAGTGTTTATTAATGGTTTTCTGTTTCAACTTTTTTTTATTTTCTTTCTGGAGTCTGTTTCAACTTTGTGTTGCAAATGAAAGATTAATAAGTTGGGCTAATTCATCAACCTGCTTAAGCCATCTGACTTGTACGCCTATATATTAATGATGGGCTTCACTGATTAAAACCAAGAGGCCCATTAACTGAAGCTCATTGACTTGTGGGCCTCAGCTTTTCCTAAAGGCCCACCTCAACATAATTTCCACTTCCTTTGGTTGCACTCGTCCACAAACATTGCAAAGTAGATAGTGAGAATTCGAGTTTTCAAATGAGCAAAGTGAGTGTGAATAGTGTGAATATGTGTTTCTTGCCAATGACAAAATATATATATATATATATATATATATATATATATATATATATATATATATTATTTGATTAAGCTTGACTACTTTTTATTATTTTTTATTCTATTTTAGCAATGATTAGTGTGTTAGTAATTAGGAGTTCCGGAAAGAGTCGAACTCAAGACCACAAGGTAGGAGGCAAGTGCCTGCCCTTTCAACTCTGGGAGCACTATCACACCTTATTAAGCACAAGGATAAGGTGGACAAAATCTATAGATCTTTTAGACCGGTTTTATCTCTATTCTTGTTTAGTAGTTGTTGGATTCATGAGATGGTGTTGGCCCGTCGTCGTGTTGCAATTAGTCCACGGCTATTCCTTGTGAGTAGATATTGGATGTGCTAGGTGCACTATGTCATAAGTGTACTAATCCAAATGAAATAATATATCATCTTGATATCAGCAATTTTATAAGTAGGTGGGCTAACTTTTTTTGAAATAACGAATTGTCATTAATTGGTACACTAATGACATGACGCGCCTGGCGCATTTAGTCACTTATTCATATAATTATTTAGATGATGATTATATTTAGACTATAATTCAATACCATAAGAACTCTCAAAAGTCAATTTTTATGCATGATTATTATATTTCGACTGACTCCATACCACAAGAACTCTCAAATTCAAACTTGTATATATACAATTGTGTATACGCACATAGGTATATAGCTTGTGAAGGAGAAAAGTAAGAGCTTTGGTAATTCCTATAGATGAATATGGATTCAATGGTTCTGTAACTATGTTCATTTGTATGAAATTGAAATTTTGAAATTTAAAGTTTGAATGGTTTTTTCTCCAACTTCAACGCAGAATGAGAATGTGAGTTCAGGTATAAAAAGGTAGAGTGTGTGACCAGTCTAACAAACTTGGATTATCAACACATGAGAATGAGACTTCAGTTGTAAAGTTTGTGAACTTTGTGTACTCGTAAAAAGATCAATTTCATAACTAACATAGCACTACAATTCAAAAAGAAGAGGTACAACAAAACTTGAAAGGTTAGTTGTACGTAAAAATTGATTATTGCCATTAATTAATGGCTTGAAAAAACAGAGGAATTGTAAAGCATATATGGAGGAGTTATATTGCTTACCAATAGAACTAGAAGCCCTAAAACTTATGAGGTACTTGGGACTAATGTGAGAGTTCATGTTTGACATCCATACAACGTATTTTCTAGGTCTCAACTGATCATCCACTCCAGTTGTTTCGAAATTATCAGAACTTGGCCGAAATTGTCCTGAACCAGGGCGAACCAGTTCGGTGTCCCCCAATATAACTTGACACAACAAAACATGTCTTACCCCATTTTCATCTGGAACTGCTGCTAATGCATTGTGTAAAAAATAGCAGACAAATTGATTAAAAAAAATGAGATAGACCTATATATTTCAATTAGAATATATTCTAATGTCATTCTTGTATACCTATCAATAGGAAAGTCCAAAAGAGAGAGATGAACGCCAGAACCAAACAATTCCCCATTTTCAAGTGGTGTGCATATATTGAATTCATTCCGTATGATAATACTGATCTCATCTTTTGAATTGTCGTACCAAGTCCCGTAAATTTTAAGTCCTGGATGGGGCGTTGGCTAGCCACAAACTTTTTGAACCTCTGGAATGTTTTGAACCAAACTCTAAGGTTAAGAATAGCCTACATTTCAACCAAACACACAGCTTTGAATGAGCAACTAAAAATCAGTCAAATTGATCCGCGCACAGGATATGTTTGAGAGAGTCGGGGAACTTCATAGGAAGGGTCATCAAGGGTTCGCTATTATCCACTCCTTGGCAGGCATCCCAGTGCTATAGATACTGGGAATACAACTGCATTCCCAACCTGTAAAAGTCAGGAACCCTTGTAATCGTGCATTTTCACAAACAGTGAGCACTCTATCTTGGTCCAGGTAAAGAATAACTTGATTGTCGGGTTCTGCTCTGGTCACTACAGTTGTAATAATATCATCTATGACCAAACAACTGAATGGCTTTGTTGATGTCCCGCGGACGAACTTGATAGCATTTTCTGGTACCAATGGTTTCCCAGAAGGAAGCAACACCTTCTCTATCGATGGGTCCCGTTGCACCTTATTATTTTCATCAAACAGTAAACCGGGCATATCCATGAAGCTAGTTCCCTTTCTTTTTGGAATCCGACAGACTTTCTCATAATCATCCTTATTCAAATGTAATGGTAGATGATCATAAAGCATTGGTTTCTTCTGTCCAGCAACTTGGTTTCTAAATCTTATGTGTTTTTGAAATGTGTTTCAAGGAGCACCATCATAAAGAATTTCTTCCCGTTTTTTATAATTTGTGACCGGGGGCAAATCTGAGATTGCATCACCTAGTAAAGTGCTCTTTTCCAACATGCATGACCGCCCTTTGTCAGACCTAACAATATTTTCCTTAAATTCATATATAACCACCCCTCTTCCAATACCTCATGGGTGGGTAAAGGATATTGAGACAATTTCTCAATTTAATGGGCACCCCAAAGGAAGACTCACTTCCGACATTGAGCTGCTCCATAAGAACCTGCTGCCATGATTCCCAATCGAGCTTGGCAATTCATAGCAACTAGGCGCCCGATCGCATACAAATCAAATCTCCTCCAGCAAACTTTAAAATATCACACACGTTCTCCATTAATATGAATTTCGGTTCCAAAAATTCAATGATGTCCATAAACACCACGAGCGGATGGTTCTGTGTATCCTTCAAAGGGTCACTTGTGTCTCTAAAAGGATTGTGACCGTTGATTCCTTGACAAGGAGGACCTCCACATATGCAGTCAGCATCACCTGGAATAGGCAATATCTTTGATTCATACCCTTTTGTGACAAACCCCTTTAAAATATCTTTGCACTTGCTTATGCCATCAATAGGTTCCCAGGTGTCCTCAGTAGAATCATAGCCCCTCCACCGTACCTTAAAATACAATCCACGTTTTTTTTTACTTTGTTTGGATCACCGTAGCAGCTGGCAAGTAACTTCGCCACTTCAAATTCTCCAGGAGCAACTTTAAAGCAATCATCAGCATCTTCATCTTCATCTTCATCTTCATCGTTGTCTAGGCTATCGTGTTTAGAATAATGATTGTCTAATTTCTGAGAACCCAACAATTAAAACTCCAGGCAGAGCTTTTCCCAGTCCTTCAGCAAACACAAAAAATCTTTGGCTGCTTCATTTCTTACCTGGGTTTTAGGGTGGTTCAACTTCAAACTTTCACATGCAGAAGGATTCAAATCAATAGCCCACCTAGTAACAAGTTTCAAACCAAAATTGGATGCCCCAAAACACAAGCCAGTAGACATAGCACCATAACCAAAATATAGATCCAGTAGAGACATCTCAGAAACTTGAAGATTGCATACTTCAGAAGACTTAATTTGAATTGTCAATGGGGTCTCCTAGAGTGCTGTTTGAACTAACTTTGCTTAGTTACTAATGATCCTTTTTCTCAAATTTTATGGATAAATTTTTTTTCGTTGAATTTTCTTTTCCGAGTTCGGTTTCTCATCACTTGGTGTTGTCTCGAGTGCTCGAAAATGGTTTCCCAAACTCTTTCCCTTGGATTAACAACTTCCTTTAAGGATCGAATCATTTCCACATTTTCATTTTTTGGATACTATTCATTTTTCGTCTTTTTCCCGTTTGTCACTTTGTTGACGTAACCTCACTTTTTGTTCTCAGATCTTTTTCCGGCTTTGCATGCATTCATGTTATTTAGTTTCCAACATATTTGTATTTTTACTTTTATAGAAAAGTATGCTAGTTGCTTACTTTTTCGTAAAAGGACATGAATGCATAATTTCTTAGAAACATTCTTAATTTTTAGGGTTTTAGCGTAATTAAATAAAGTAATTATTTTTCGTCGTAGGAACCATTTTGTAATTTAATTTGGAAGATATTTTCAAAAATGACCTTTTTGCAATTTTCGAAAAATGTGATAAATGTCACACTTTCATTGATTCACTTGTTGACATTTGTGTGGAGACACTTTGATGCCTTGGATGATGACATATGGAGGGTAGAGATCCACCCACTTATTGACCTATGATAGGTGCCTTTGTTGGCTTGGATGGTTGACAAGTGTAAGTTTAGGATTAAGCCTACAATGGATGCTTGGATGAGTGACAAGTGTAGGCTTCAAATTTAGTCTTGCATTAGTGTGTATGTGTGTGTGTGTGTGTGTGTGTGTGAGGTAATGTAAGAACACATAGTGAGTGGAGGATTTCACCAAAATTAGTTTAGGGTTTTCATTTTAATTTCATTTCATCTCTTTCCTCTCAAATCCTAACCTAGCCACCATTGAAGCAAAGCTTAGCTTAGAGCTTTAAGTTTCATTTTGGTCCCCTTCCACTCACCTTTGACCATAAAGCTTGTAATACAAAAGTTTTGCCTCACCTTCCTCTACATAACCCTAGAAGGGTTTACCATTTTGAGTTTGCTTGCCTTGGATTCTAGAGAGACACTTCTCTAGTGAGGTAGGGGATGCTCTAAGTTTATAATCTAAGGGATTTACTTGTTTTGTAGTGAAATATAAGTTGTATGCATGTTTTATATTAATTTTAGTAATTAATAATTAATTGTAACTTACATATAACTCACTTTAGAGTTGGTATATGGCATGGTCGTGACTTGATCTTTGTTATATATTAATTTGGGAAGATTTAAATGAGTTTTCAAATCTAGAGATTTAATTAATTTAATTTGATTTAAATTCTACTTAATTGTACTTTATTTGTATTCTACTTTAAACTTGATATATAGCATGGCCATGACTTAGTCCTTGTTATATATTAATGTGAGATTATTTGAATAACTTTTGAAATTTAGAAATTTAATTAATTTAAATTAATTAAATTATACATGATGATATCTTGCTCATTTTGTTCTTTTGATTTGATATATATAATGACCATACTATGTTATTTAACATATATTAATTAGGAATTATTTGGTTGAGATTTGAAATCTAGAGTGGTGTGCCGTCGCACCAACGGTTAAAATATGTTCAAAAGATAGTGAATATGCAATGTGACCAAGTTTTAAATTTATTAATGTCACTACTACCTCTAACTAAAAATATAGCCAGGGTGAGTAGGGATCGTCCCAAGGGATTGAAGGACTACTAGTAGTGGAAACAAGGCTTAGGGTTAGTAGGTTGAGTGATCAAAGGTAGGTTGTTTGGTTGATTAAATTACAATTAAGATTAAACAAGATCAATGTCAAGTAAGTAATTAAATGATAGAGAAAACAAGAGAGAGAGAGATCTTGGAACTTAGAGATCACCACTAAGCATCACTTTTCTCTATACTCAATTCACAATTAACGAGGGAAAGGCATATGTTGCAACAATAGTGAATGTGAGTGGTTGTTTTAACAAGTATGGATAACTAATTAAGTATATATTGTCTAAACAACACAATAAATAGCACAATACATCAAACTAAGTCATTAATCCTTCTTTAAGCTCACAATCCAAACGCATCACAAAATTAGAGAAATATACTACTTGCATTCATAAGTATGGAACATCAAATAACAAGCATGGATTGTCCTCCCATTTAACAAGTAAGGTAACTACACTACATCAAAGCTAATGACATGAAAATTAAACTAATTAAACTAAAAGAAAGGCACAATCCATCAAGTAATGAGTATGAACCATCAAATAAACCACAAGAGCATTCTATTAAGCACTATGTCTTGACAATCTCTAGATCTATAGCATTAATACACATAGACATGCATCAACAACACAAGAAATAGGATAAACAGATGAACATCTATTCTAGCATATATAGACATATGGATAGAATGAAATGGTTACTTCGAAGAATTAAACCACACAAAATATTAAATAAACAAGATCTATGTATATAAATATGTCAAAATATGTATTACAACACAAATCCCTTCAAAAATACATGAATCAAGACAAAGAAAGCATGCTTAGGGCTAACTCTAGCCCCAAGAAGATATCTAGCCACTCATGAATGGTGTCCTCCAACCCTCAAGGGTTATCTCCATAATAGAAATGCTCCTCTTCTTGAAGTAGATGGAAAACCTCTCAAGAATGTCTCTAGCATCCTCTCCAAGAATATGTTATACAATATGTAAGTTATGTCAAGTATGCTCTCAAGAATGGCTCATATTCCTTATATAAGTAGGTTAAAATGTCACACCCAATAATCTGGGCTCGCACATCAATATTCGTCCAATAATTGCACCATAAGCCAACCTTTAATGAGCTGGATTTTGTCTTTTTTTCAGGCTTGAGGAAGTTCGATCAATCAAACTATGGTGAGATCGATCGAACATGGCTGAGATCCATCGAATACTGCAGAGATCGATCATCTATGGCGGCGTCTTTTTGAATAAAGACAAATCTCTGAGATATTTTGAGATATTTTTGGGAAGAAAACAAAAGTGGCAGCTGGAGTAGTACATGTGGATAAGATCGAGCACTTCGATCGATCGAATAGCTGTTGAGATCAATCAAACTTTGTGGAATCTTGTAGATAAAGACAAAAACTCAGATCCGTCTTGAACTGCTTAGATCGATGAACTTTCGATCAATCGAATATATTCTGAGATTGATCGAACTTGCTAACTTTCCACACTTTGCTTCATTTTGCTTCACTTTGCTCCTTTCTTTCATTCAGCTTGAGATTGCTTCAATTATGCTCTTATTTGGCTGAATTAGCTTATTTTGGGGATAACCACCTAAAAAGGGCAATAACACTAAATTAGTTCAAAACGGGAAAGTAAGATAGATAAAGGTCCTAGAATACATAAGTTTAAGGTGTTTAAATGCGCATTTTTCAACGCTCATCATAGAGAAATTAATTAGTTTATTTAATTAATTTTTGTTTCTATTGCATTAATGATTTAATCATGTATTTGACATCAGTTGTATGTTTAAATCATGATTTTGGACTTGTATTAGATTCATGAGTTTATGTTTTAAATATTGAGTGATATTGTTATAACCTGTAGCGAATTGCACACTGAAGATTCGACATGTGATGTTATAATAGTATATAATGAGTCACACTCTGAAGATTCAACCTTTGTCATGTCATAGTAGTTGTGAACTTAGAACGTGTGTTGTATGTGTTTCCAAATTCGGTTGTGTATGGTATATAGTTGATTACCTTGTATATACATGATGTTATATACGTTATTGCACAATTTGTTGCGTTGTTTAGTATGCTTCTATATTGTTTAATTGCATAAATATTGTAGTTTATGCTAGAAATATTTTAAAGTAGCTTAAGACGATCCTTGAGTCTCACTTATGACATAGACGTTAGGTAGCATGATCCTTTTGAATTTTTTAATGTTAATGTGAAAACTTTGTAAAAAGTTAACTTTATGCACGCTCATTCCCTACAAGTAACTTGTTTACTCACCCCAAAGTTATCAGGCTTTTCAGGTACGGATGCCCTGGTTTGTGATGCACAACATCCCTAGATTGTTTCGATAAATTAAAGTTCTTTTAAGTGTATTCATATTCACATGCAAGTGTTGGCATGTTTGATTTTTACTTTTAAAGTTGTAATACATAGTTAGGTCAAAAATATCATTTTTACCTTGAGACTTGTATTGTGTGCCTAAGCACACTTTTTAACATTCATTTTATGTATATGATATGTGGCCAAAGGCCAAACTTCTTTTGAAATCCATGTATATCCAAAAATGTTGAATTTTGCCTTTAATGAGAATAATATGAAAAACTAGGATCTAATATGTCATTTTTGCACCGGTGCATGCCTTGTGTATGAAATTCATCCTTTGGCATTCATTTACCATGTATGAGGTGTGGTCAAGGGCCAAACACCATTTTATTTTAGGTTTTACATTTTTGTTTCATATATTGCATTTTTTTTGGCAAAAATAGGAAAATCCGAGCCTTTAAGGGTTCATTTCTAAATTAGGTGGTGCAAAGTGTGTACGAGCACCTCCACTAGGACTCATTTAATATGCATGAAATATGGCCTAAGGCCAAACGGTCTTTTTATTACATTTAGGTACGATTCTCGTAATTTTTGCCTTTAAGGGCAATTTTTCCGCATTTAGGTAGATCAAATTTTGTATCGACGGTATTTTTAAGCCGTGGATCATTGTAGCATGTCCTAATAGGTAACTTACGTCTGCGTGCATGATCGTTTTCGGGCAAACTTTCCTTGGTGATTTGAGCCTCCTATGGGCTCATTTTGCATTTTCTTTGCAAAAACTGTGCATAAGGGCATTTTGGGGTTTTCACATGAAAAATAAAGTTTTCTTTTGGCATGGTTGGCTAGAAAACATGATTTTTTTTTTAGGGATTCTTCTTTGTGTTTTTTTCCAAAAAGGCCCAGAAAGTCCTCAAAATCACTTTTCAAGTTGGCTGGTCTGGTGCATTGAGCACTGGACGAGCGTTCGTCCATGGGGGATGAGCGTTTGTAGTTAAAGTAGTGGGCACTGCCTTGGCGTGCCCATTTATGAGCGTTCGTCACCCTTGGACGAGCGTTCGCTCATCTGTGTGTGTGTGTGTGTGTGTGTGTGTGTTTTATTTCAGCACTGCACCTCCAATTTCAAGTTATCGTATCTCCTTTGTTTTAACTCCGAATTAGTCCATTCTTGAGTCTAAATTGACCATGTCGAAATAATCTTTCCAATGGTACCAATTATAGTATCAGATTCCACTTGTAGCTCAGGATATTCAAGTTTTAGTGAGGTTGTGTCGGGATTTGGTTCGACCTGGGATGGGGTTTCCCTTCCTTCGACTTCAAGACTTGAGATCTTTATCGTCCGGACTCCGAATTAAGTGAGTCTTATAATACTCCTAATTTTCAAAAGGATAGTCTCGGTATTTTGTTTAATTGTTTTCTTTTCATTAATTGTTTTATTTAAATGTTTTAATTGGTCTAAGTGTAATTAGTTGTTTTCTTTTCATTAATTGTTTTATTTAAATGTTTTAATTGGTTTAAATGTAATTAGTTGGTTTAAGTGTAATTACTTGTTTTCTTTTCATTAATTGTTTATTTAATGTTTTAATTGGTTTAATTATAATTCGTTGATAGGTTGACCTGGTTGTTGACTTTATTTATTTAAATTGTTTTATTGAGTTAATTTTATTTTATTACGTGTGTTATTTAATTTTAATTATTTGTTAAATGATTTAGTTAGTTTTATTTGGTTAATTGGTATAAAGTTTAATTGGTAATTAAAGTAAAATGGTTAATTTGTTTTAATTTGTTTTATATCGTTCCATTAGGTATACACAGTAGCCGTCATTGTATAAACTTGAAACTTCTGTATGGGCCGAGCAAATCCGATTAGGGTTGAGGGAACTTAGGATTTGTGTGGCCTATAAATACTTACTTAGGATGTCTGCTTAGGGTTTTAAGAAGAAGATTACAACATCGTAAGTCTGAGAGTAGTTTTAGAGACGGCAGGAAAACAGAGAGCAAACAGAGGAGAGTTTCACCGAAAATTATAGACGAACGTCGGTGTAAGGCAAGTTCTATCCTTACTTTCTCCCTTAGGCTTCGTGTTCTTTTCATTCCTAAACTGTTCCAGGATTAATTGTAACTTAAAAAGTTTCTCTGTTCGTGCTTAAGTTGGTTACACACCAGTATGTGTTGCATGGTTATTAAACTGTTAAAACTTGATAGTTGTGTGCATAATTCTTGATTTAAGTTCATGATTAATAATGGTATAAGGACTTAAACATGGACTGGGAACACACTAGGGTTAGGTTACAGGATTTGGAAGTCATAACGGTGAGGCGTAGAGGCTGCAGAGTCCATCGGAGGAGAGAACGACGAAGCAGAGAGGGAGGGAGCCGGCTCCCCTTAGTGTGGAGGCGGCTCCAAGAAACTGGAGCCGGCTCCAATGTTTAAAGGAGGCGGCTCCAATTTTTGGAGACTTCTCCTTGCTCAGTTTTTGGGATTTTCTTCGTTTCCAGTCAGTTTTGCATGCAATGGTTGATGTTGGAGTTGTCAATTGAGTGCAGAATTGAATATGGAAGGTCTAAGTAATGTATAGAGATAAATTAAAGCTTCAAAGGTGGTGTTAACTAAGTCTGCTTGTGTAGAAAAGTTTGGACAGTAGGGTTTTAAACAAGTAATTCCATAGTGTTAAATTATGTGATGCACTATGTTTAATTCTGAAATCTTTTGAGACGAATGATATAATTGGAACATGTATAATTCTATATCATGAGTATGTATCTGAATTACACTTGTTTAGAATATGGTGGTGTTGAAGAATAATAATTCTTAAATTAACACTAATGGGATTTTGTAAAACAACCTAAACTAAGTAGGTATATATATATATTGTAAGTCTGTCTTGATACTTGCATTAATACTATTAGTATCAACTGTTGGAGGAATGGACTTTGTTAATGGTTACTTTAGATGTCTGTAATATTAACTGCTGAGTATTGAATGATAATTTGAAATATTCTTACCATTATATCTGTTTGAATGAAACAATCTAAACTGGGTAAGTTTGTGTTTATACAGTAACTATAATTCTTGATACTTACATTATGTCTGTTAGTATCAGGGTTGGATATAAAACTGAATCTGTTTATGTATATATCTGATTCTTTTTATTGATGCTTACACCATGCCTGTTGTATCAGTAATGAAAATATGGATTTAGCTGATGTTTACTTTAATTGTTGATGTTATCAACTGCTGGATGATTGGATAGTATACATTGGTATGGGACGGTGGTATGCTAGGGATGGTTTGGTTTCAAAATACCAAAACCTACCTACTCTGGATTAAGAATTGGATTAACTAAAGGTTAAGTCCTATTAATCGTAGTGTCATGGCAACGACTAGTTGAGCGGCACTACTAGGATTCGGGATAGACTTTAAATATATTGTTATGGTACCTCGATATGAGCTTGAGTCTCAGGATCAACGGTTAGGAAACGTATATGCATTGGGATGCATAGCTGGATACGATGGTTAGAGGTGTACCCTGTTTAGGTATAGGTACATATGCCCACTTTCGTGTGCGTTTTAGCATGTTACCTCTATTCAGGTTGAGACCGGCCTGTAGTCCAGTGAGAGTCCTTTAGTGTGACTATATATATATTTACGGACTATTAGCTATTGTTGAATTGTTTAGGATGTACATGCGTATCGGGCCTCTATTTGGATTGTAGTAGTATAGAACTTGCGCGTGGGCCTGACCCACTTCTATTTTTCAGGTACACGATAGTTCCAGGCTTAGACGTGTTCGTGCTGAGCAGAGGTCTCTATTCACTCTTCCGACGATGTAAGGCTCTCTCCATAGTTTTATTTCTGGATGTTTATTACAGTTGTTTTATATTCCGTTTGGATGTTTAATAGGGGTCCACTAGAGATGGATTCCCGAGTTGTAAACTGATGGAGTTTTGGAGTTTGGGTTTGATGGATTATAATAATTATAATATTTTACGGATTCTATTTTTAGTTCCTTTCAACTTTAATTTCATTTCTTAATTCATTTTGTATTCTGTGTTCATTATAAAATATTAATTGTTTGATATTCCCTCGAACTCGGGCCTGGGCCTGATCAACCCATGTCTCGGATCCGAAGGGTATCACAGTTGGTATCAGAGCACTCCAGGTTCAAGTGTCTCTAGGATTCTATCGTATAAGACTTCCGCGTAGCGTTTTCTCTTGAGTAGAGCTTAAGTTAGGATTCATTGTATTCCTTATGGTTCGTATAGAAATGGTACTGATGTCTGTCTTTTCGTGTTAACAGATGGTTAACGTTAGAAATGGACAGAACATGCAAAGAACTAGGAAGGAAAGGAGAGCGGCACGTAGGCAACAATATCTCCTACGGCGTCAGCAAATGGAGGAAGAGCAGCAAAGGCTTGGGTTTCAAGATGACATGGATCAGTTTCAGGAGGAACAGGAGAATGTTCAACAGACTCTGGACCAGGTCAGAGATCCAGAGATTCCTCCTCACCTCAATGACCTCGTTGATCGGGCTATAGAAGCTGGGGTAACAGCTGCACCTCGGAATCAGCCTCAGGTACAGCCGGCACCGCTACCAGCACCGGTTGTTCAGACGGTTTCTTGGGGAAAGGCTAGGAGCTCTTTCACAAAGGGGAGTCCACCTGTGTTCTCAGGCTCCACTAATGCGAGAGCAACTCACCAGTGGAAACAGGACATTGAGCGTCATCTTCGTTTGGTTCAGTGCACGGAGGTTCAGAAGCAGATGCTTGCTACTTTCAAGCTAGTTGGGGATGCACTACAGTGGTGGGAGTCAGTTATCACCTCAGAGGAGATGATGATATTGACTTATGATGAGTTCAGTGCTCGCTTTGACGAGAAATATTTTCCCTATGCGGTCAGGGCAGCTATGAAGACCGAGTTTCTAAGTCTGCAGCAAGGAAACATGACAGTGGCGGAGTATGAGCAGCAGTTCACATGCTTGTCTCTCTTTGCATTGGAGGAGGTGGATACAGAAGAGAAGAAGCGTAACAGTTTCGTCAAGGGACTGATGTGGTCTATCAAGAGAGCTATTACAGGTAGTCCAGCCTATACTACCTATGCTAAGGTGGTAGACGCCGCTCTACAACAGTATCAGTTGACTGTGGACATCAGACAGGCCCGTGGTGAGAAGCGGGGAGATAAAAACTTTACAAATCAGTCAGCTGAAAAGGGGCACGGCAATGGTCACCGGCAGAATGACAAAGGCAAATTCCAGGGACAACAGCCTTGGAAGAAGCACAAGGGTGGTTCAGATGCTCATCGGAATGGGGCACCTATTCAGAGGCAACAGAATGGGGGACCACAGGCAGGACAGGGTCAGTCACAGGCTAATCGACAGAGGAGGCCATTTGGTACTTTCCAGGGTAGTTGTTACACTTATGGAGAGTATGGTCATACCACCAGACAGTGCCCTAAAGCATGACAAGGACAAGGACAGGGACAGTATGTGCAGCAGGGACAGAGGGCGCCAGTACCTCTACCAACTCCACAGGTTCCACGAATTCAGGGGCAGACACATCTGGCTTTACCGGCACCGCCGCAGACTCAGGGACAGGCACCACAACAGTTGCACTATGACAGGGTGTATAACCCCATGCCACAAGATGTTCAGGTACCTCAGACTATTGAGGGTAAGTTTCTTATTCATGGTTTACATAGACGTGTTTTATTTGATACGGGTGCTACACACTCATTTGTAGCTAGGACTTTCGTTGCTTTATCTGGGATGAGGATGAGGGTATGCACTAGACCTCAGGGTATTTCTACACCATTGGGTGATACAGCTATTATACATGAGAGTGATGGGCCTGTGACACTAGATATTGGCAGACTCAGATTTCTAGCCAATCTATTGGTCCTAGACATGCACACTTATGATGTGATACTTGGGATGGATTGGTTGTCTCACTACCATGCCCAAGTTGATTGTTTTGATAGATCTATTATTTTTTACCATACCTAGTCAGGATATGTATGTAGTAGCTATGCCACGTTCTAAAGGGGGCGGTAGCATCTATTTGTTCCATGTGGAGGGGAAAAATGAGGAGGGGGTTACTGTGCCATTGGATAACATACTGATTGTACAAGTTTTCCCGGATGTATTTCAGGAGATTTCAGGGTTGCCACCTAGTCGAAAGATTGATTTTGTGATAGACTTAGCTCCAGGCACTGCGCCTATTGCTAGGGCAACCTATAGGATGGCACCGGTGGAGATGAGAGAGCTGAGGGATCAGATTCAGCAGTTACTCAGCCAGGGTTTTATTCGTAGGAGTACATCACCTTGGGGAGCACCGGTTCTATTTGTGAAGAAGAAGGATAGTTCGTTTCCTCTGTGTATAGATTACAGGGAGTTGAACAAGGTTATGATTCGTAACAAGTATCCTTTGCCCAGGATTGATGACTTGTTTGATCAGTTAAGGGGAGCCACATACTTCTCCAAGATTGATCTGCGTTCTGGGTATCATCAGCTGAGGGTTAGGGAGTAGGATGTTCCTAAGACAGCATTTCTCATTAGATATGGTTCTTATGAGTTTCGTGTTATGCCGTTTGGGACGACTAATGCACCTGCGGTATTCATGGACTTAATGAATAGAGTCTTCTGGGCTTATTTGGATCAGTTTGTTATTGTCTTTATTGATGACATCTTGATCTATTCTCGGTCGAAGGACGATCATGCTAGACGTCTTCGCATAGTTTTGCAGACGCTTCGTGAGCACCAGTTATATGCCAAGTTTGAGAAGTGTGAATTTTGGTAGCGGGAGGTGAAATTTCTGGGTCACGTGGTGTAAGAAAAGGGGATAGCAGTGGATCCGGCCAAGGTTTCAGCGGTGGTTGAGTGGGGACAGCCTACATCACCTACTGAGATTCGGAGTTTTCTCGGTCTGGCAGGATATTACAGGAGATTCATCTAGGGATTCTCCAAGATAGCAAGACCACTCACTCATCTGACCAAGAAGGGTGTACAGTTCGTGTGGGATGAACACTGTCAGCGAGCTTTTGATGAGCTGAAAAGGAAGCTGACTTCTGCATCGGTTCTGGCTACTCCGCAGAGCGGGATAGAGTATCTTGTTTACACGGATGCTTCGTTGCAGGGTCTTGGATGTGTATTGATGTAGGAGGAGTGACCGATTTCTTATGGATCTCAGAAACTTAAGCCTCGTGAGCTTAATTATCCAACACATGATTTGGAGTTGGCAGCAGTGGTCTTTGCCTTGCGTATTTGGAGGTATTATCTGTTGGGTGAGTCCTTCAGATTATTCAGTGATCACAAAAGTCTGCAGTACTTGTTCACTCAACGGGTACTGAATATGAGACAGCGCAGATGGTTAGAGTTTGTAAAAGACTATCATTTTTTTATACAGTACCATCTAGGGAAAGCGAATGTGGTGGCGGATGCACTCAGTCGCCGACCTGTCGGTAGTCTTTCTGCTCTATTTACTACTGAGTGGAATGCTTTGAAGAATGTAGATGAGTTGTCAGACGCTTTTATGGCTTGCATGGTGGTTACACCTTCCATCATTCACAAGGTTTTACAAGCACAACTCACCTTTTAGCAGTGTGTCGACAAGGTCGCAGAGATAGCTTCCGGAGAGGTTCCATTCTACTATGTTGGGGCTGATGGAGGTTTAAGGTACAAGGGACGGTTGGTGGTACCTTCTGCTGATGGTTTGAGGAAGGATTTGATGACTGAGACTCACCACTCTGAGTTCTCTGTTCATCCAGGAGGCGATAAGATGTATCAAGATATGAAGCGGCAGTTTTGGTGGGCAGGTATGAAAAGGGACATTGCTCTTTTTGTTTCTCAGTGTAGTACTTGTCAGATAGTTAAGATTGATCATCAGAGGCCGCTAGGAGCTCTACAGCCACTACCAATTCCGGAGTGGAAATGGGAAAGCATATCTATGGATTTTGTGGAAGGGTTGCCAAATTCTTTCAAGGGGCATAATTCCATATGGGTCATTGTGGATAGGTTGACCAAGTCAGCTCATTTCTTGCCTATTTGCACTGACTACACTTCGGAGCAGTTAGCGAGGCTTTACATTTCAGAGATTGTGAAGCTACATGGCATTCCATTGTCTATTGTATCGGACAGGGATTCGAGCTTTGTATCTGGATTTTGGAAGAGTTTTTAGCAGGCTTTAGGTACGGAGTTACACCTTAGTACTGCTTATCATCCTCAGACTGACGGACAGACTGAGAGGGTGAATCAGATTATGGAATATATGCTTCGGTCGTGTGTTCTGGATTTCAAGGGCCACTGGGAGGACTATTTGCCACTTGTGGAGTTTGCTTATAACAATAGTTTCCAGAAGACTATTGGGATGGCACCTTTTGAGGCGTTATACGGTCGACCGTGTCGATCACCTGTTTGTTGGATGGAGGTTGGAGAAAATCGATTCTTAGGTCCTGAGTTTATCGCGGATACTTCAGAGAAGATAGCTCTTATTCGAGATCGCATGCGTACTGCCCAAAGTAGGCAGAAAAGCTATGCTGATCGTCGTACTTGGGCATTGGAGTTTCAGGTTGGGGATCAGGTTCTACTCAAAGTGTCTCCTATGAAAGGTGTTATGCACTTTGGGAAGAAAGGGAAGTTGTCACCGCGATTTGTCGGTCCATTCATGATTACGGATCGCTATAGAGCTGTTGCTTATCGGTTGGCACTTCCGGATACTTTGGATCGCGTCCATAACGTATTTCATGTTTCATGTTACGGAAATTTCTGCGAGATGAGAATCGGTATCAGCATATCGATGTTGGGGAGATTGAGTTGCAGCCGGATGCAACTTATTTAGAGCCACCGTGTCACATTGTCGACCGACGAGATCAGATTCTTCGTAATAAGGTTATTCCTTTGGTTCGTGTCCAGTGGAGTCATCACAATGAGGCTGAGTCGACTTGGGAACGGAAGGATGTCATTCGCTCGCAGTTTCCTGAAATTTTGGAAGAAGGTAAGAACGAATTCCGAGGACGGAATTCCTTTTGTTAGGAAGGAAGAATGTAATACCCCTAATTTTCAAAAGGATAGTCTCGGTATTTTGTTTAATTATTTTCTTTTCATTAATTGTTTTATTTAAATGTTTTAATTGGTCTAAGTGTAATTAGTTGTTTTCTTTTCATTAATTGTTTTATTTAAATGTTTTAATTGGTTTAAGTGTAATTACTTGTTTTCTTTTCATTAATTGTTTTATTTAATGTTTTAATTGGTTTAATTATAATTCGTTGATAGGTTGACCTGGTTGTTGACTTTATTTATTTAAATTGTTTTATTGAGTTAATTTTATTTTATTACGTGTGTTATTTAATTTTAATTATTTGTTAAATGTTTTAGTTAGTTTTATTTGGTTAATTGGTATAAAGTTTAATTGGTAATTAAAGTAAAATGGTTAATTTGTTTTAATTTGTTTTATATTGTTCCATTAGGTATACACAGTAGCCGTCATTGTATGAACTTGAAACTTCTGTATGGGCTGAGCAAATCCGATTAGGGTTGAGGGAACTTAGGATTTGTGTGGCCTATAAATACTCACTTAGGATGTCTGCTTAGGGTTTTAAGAAGAAGATTGCAACATCGTAAGTCTGAGAGCAGTTTTAGAGACAGTAGGAAAATAGAGAGCAAACAGAGGAGAGTTTCGCCGGAAATTATAGACGAACGTCGGTGTAAGGCAAGTTCTATCCTTACTTTCTCCCTTAGGCTTCGTGTTCTTTGCATTCCTAAATTGTTCCAGGATTAATTGTAACTTAAAAAGTTTCTCTGTTCGTGCTTAAGTTGGTTACACACCAATATGTGTTGCATGGTTATTAAACTGTTAAAACTTGATAGTTGTGTGCATAATTCTTGATTTAAGTTCATGATTAATAATGGTATAAGGACTTAAACATGGACGGGAACACACTAGGGTTAGGTTATAGGATTTGGAAGTCATAACGGTGAGGCGTAGAGGCTGCAGAGTCCATCGGATGAGAGAACGACGAAGCAGAGAGGGAGGGAGCCGGCTCTCCTTTAGAGGGAGCCGGCTCCCCTTAGTGTGGAGGCGGCTCCAAGAAACTGGAGCCGGCTCTAATGTTTAAAGGAGGCGGCTCCAATTTTTGGAGACGTCTCCTTGCTCAGTTTTTGGGATTTTCTTCGTTTCCAGTCAGTTTTGCATGCAATGGTTGATGTTGGAGTTGTCAATTGAGTGCAGAATTGAATATGGAAGGTCTAAGTAATGTATAGAGATAAATTAAAGCTTCAAAGGTGGTATTAACTAAGTCTGCTTGTGTAGAAAAGTTTGGACAGTAAGGTTTTAAACAAGTAATTCCATAGTGTTAAATTATGTGATGCACTGTGTTTAATTCTGAAATCTTTTGAGATGAATGATATAATTGGAACATGTATAATTCTATATCATTAGTATGTATCTGAGTTACAGTTGTTTAGAATATGGTGGTGTTAAAGAATAATAATTCTTAAATTAACACTAATGGGATTTTGTAAAACAACCTAAACTAAGTAGGTATATATACATATTGTAAGTCTGTCTTGATACTTGCATTAATACTATTAGTATCAACTGTTGGAGGAATGGACTTTGTTAATGGTTACTTTAGATGTCTGTAATATTAACTGCTGAGTATTGAATGATAATTTGAAATAATCTTACCATTATATCTGTTTGAATTAAACAATCTAAACTGGGTAAGTTTATGTTTATACAGTAACTATAATTCTTGATACTTACATTATGTCTGTTAGTATCAGGGTTGGATATAAAACTGAATCTGTTTATGTATATATCTGATTCTTTTTATTGATGCTTACACCATGCCTGTTGTATCAGTAATGAAAATATGGATTTAGCTGATGTTTACTTTAATTGTTGATGTTATCAACTACTGGATGATTGGATAGTATACACCGGTATGGGACGTTGGTATGCTAGGGATGCTTTGGTTTCAAAATACCAAAACCTACCTACTCTGGATTAAGAATTGGATTAACTAAAGGTTAAGTCCTATTAATCGTAGTGTCATGGCAACGACTAGTTGAGCGGCACTACTAGGATTCGGGATGGACTTTAAATATATTGTTATGGTACCTCGATATGAGCTTGAGTCTCAGGATCGACGGTTAGGAAGCGTATATGCATTGGGATGCATAGCTGGATACGATGGTTAAAGGTGTACCCTGTTTAGGTATAGGTACATATGCCCACTTTCGTGTGCGTTTTAGCATGTTACCTCTATTCAGGTTGAGACCGGCCTGTAGTCCAGTGAGAGTCCTTTAGTGTAACTATATATATATTTACGGACTATTAGCTATTGTTGAATTGTTTAGGATGTACATGCGTATCGGGCCTCTGTTTGGATTGTAGTAGTATAGAACTTGTGCGTGGGCCTGACCCACTTCTATTTTTCAGGTACACGACAGTTCCAGGCTTAGACGTGTTCGTGCTGAGCAGAGGTCTCTATTCACTCTTCCAACGATGTAGGGCTCTCTCCATAGTTTTATTTCTGGATGTTTATTACAGTTGTTTTATCTTCCGTTTAAATATTTAATAGGGGTCCACTAGAGATGGATTCCCGAGTTGTAAACTGATGGAGTTTTGGAGTTTGGGTTTGATGGATTTTAATAATTATAATATTTTGCGGATTCTATTTTTAGTTCCTTTCAACTTTAATTTTATTTCTTAATTCATTTTGTATTCCGTGTTCATTATAAAATATTAATTGTTTGATATTCCCTCGAACTCGGGCCTGGGCCTGATCAACCCGTGTCTCGGATCCGAGGGGTATCACAAGTCTTAAGTCTTAATTTTTCGTTGTCTTTCGAATGGTGTGCACGGTGGTACCCATTTTAGTTTGGAATGACCATTTTGCCCTTGGTCCATTCCTTGGAGGGTTTTGAAACCCTAACTCCAGTCTTATTTCTGCTGAGTTACAGGACTCCTCGAAAGGTCATTCTTATGTCTTAGGGATGACGTATATCTCTATAAACTTGTTTATGTCTAGCTTCGGCATTTTGGATCCGCTTCAGGTCATCACATGACACACTGAGTTTGTAAAAATTCAGGGTCGTCACATATTATCCACCTTGAGCTGATCTGTACATATGGTTGTAAATGTAAAGTATGGCAACGACTATGTCATATCATAATAAAGATCAGAAGATGAGATTGCTTTCCCTTTTTTAGCCATATCCACATTTTCCAGGAGTCGGGCAATTTTTACTTTCGATACTATGGAATCCAACAGATTGTCGTCTCTTACGTCACAGTAAAACACTCTTCTTTTGTCAATCAGATCGGATTGGTTTTTTATTATCGTATCTTTAGCTCTATAGAACCACTGAGCTGTAAAATATGGTTCTCCATCAATGGTTTCAAATAGCTCCACAATCTTGGCAATGAAATCAGGCATTCCCTCTTTAGCTTTTACATAAGCGTCATCATAAAGATTGAATATACAACCATCTATTAAAGTTCCAAGTATAGTGACACCTTGCTTACAAAACCTCATTTTCAATGGATTTACCGTCTTTCGATTGATTAAAAGAAATAACAATCTCGATCTTTTCCTTAGACCGGTAGCGTTCTGGCCATTTCTCCCTAGCTTCGTTGGTTAAAACTGGATTTCCAACAAACCTGGATTTATCATCCTCCATCCGAAAATTTTGTTTCTTCTTTATTGCAAAAGAAGACTCTAACGATGACAGAATGTCCTGATTGGACTTTCGCTTAACGTCCCAACCCATTTGATGTTGATCCAAAAGAGAACAGATTTTTTTAGAGAGAAAAAGAGTTTTACACAGAGAAAATAACTAGGTGAAATAGGACCCATCAATGGAGAAGGTGTTGCTTCCTTCTGGGAAACCTTTGGTACCAGAATATGCTGTCAAGTTCGTCCGCGGGATATCAACAAATCCATTTGGTCGTTTAGGTTTGGATGATATTATTACAACTGTAGCACAATCAAGTAATTCTTCACCCGGACTAAGATAGAGTGATCATTTTAAATCATATTACAGCGGTTATGTACTGACTATATGATTTAATTAGAATATATTCTAATGTCATGCTTGTATATTTATCAATAGGAAAGTACAAAAGAGGGAGATGAATGCCAAAACCAAACAATTCCCCTTTTTCAAGTAGTGTGCATATATTAAATTCATTCCGTATGATATTACTGATCTCATCTTTTGAATTGCTGTACCAAGCATAGCGTAAATTACAAGTCCCGGGTGGGCATTGGCTTGCCACAAACTTTTTGAACCTCTCGAATGTTTTGAACCAAACTCTACTTGTTGGACTACGAAACCTGTTTTTATATATGCCCAAAATATCCATGTCCTTCCCAACTGAACCCATACCCTCAACAAAGTCCTTCTTGATGACGTTATGCATGAAGCTTCCCTCCGGTTCTATGTCCATTCCGAGGTGGCAGAACTCGGCAAATACTACCAGTTCTACGTCCATTTTAAACCTGGGATGGTTTCCGATTGATTCAGATAATGAAACCCTCTCTGGGATATGAATGGAATCTGAAGTAAACAATGGGTTTTCATTTTTAGGAATTGAACCGGATCCTTCTAAATGGGGATAAGTGATGGGATGTGCTATTGTGGGAAGAAGTTGTCGCCGAGCATTTAGTAAATTGTTCAAGTTTTTATTAGGCAATGAATCGAGTGGTTGTTTATTGATGATAATTTCTTGTTCCAAATAGTGGTTATTGTAGTTCAAAATATGGTCTAAATATACCATATACTATAGTACTACTTATTTAAATATTATGTAAAAATATAATATATGTATATATATAATTATAATTATTATAAAATAATAATCTATATATATAATTACTTATAATATATAGTTTAATAAAATAAAATAAAAACTATAAATAAAGGAACCTGATTAAAAGTCGAGGCTAGAATTTGAATCTATATCCTTAAGACAGATTCGCCCCGTTATGGTGCTAACGGACTCAGTGATGTCTATCTCCCAGAATACAATGACTTATCTTCCTTCGGTAGTAGCACTGTAAACCAGAGGAATAGGCGAACCGGCTCGGTGTAGTACTCTCTGACTCGGACTCGGACTCAGAATGATTGACTAAAGCTCGAACCCAAATACTAAGGCTCGAATCCACAAAGTAAAGAGAGAAGGATAAAGAAGAAAATTCAGAAGAAGAGAAGAATTCTCTGAATTTTGGTGTGATTTGCAAATGATCCAAACGGGGGTATTTATAGGTAGCAAGGTGCCTTTTCGGGTGGGTGCAACCATGGGTTATGATGGTTCGGAAAAAGGTGTAACCCTTTGAAAAAACTAAAAGTGGTTTTTTAAATTAAAAGGTGTAACCCTTTAGAAAAACTAAAATATGATTTTTTTTTTTTTTTAATTTAAAAGGTGTAACCTTTTAGAAAAACTAAAAAGTAGTTTTTTAATTCAAAAAATCAACCACCCAAAAAACCAACCCATTTGTGATACCCATTTAAATAAGCCCAGCCCAAAAATAGGCCCAATCCAAAATTCTATTTAATAAAAGGAATAATCCAAACTTTATAATTAGGCCCAAGCCCAAGCCCAAATCCAAGCCCAAGCTTGACTTATTTAAACTTCAATTGGTTTCAACATTTTTTCCATTTAGGCTTTTCAAATACCTCACTTTGGATCTAATTTCTCATTCACCCGGAAGCGGATTTGAGAAAGTAAATATACTATGTTCATCTCCTTGTGAAGAGGAACGCGCTGGTCTATAAATTCGTAAAAAATTCTTAACGAAATCTATTCCAATTCTCATCCAAAGTTTATATTTTTAATGCCTCCGTTTCCAACAATCCCCCACATGAATGGAAATTTGCGCAGATTACAAATGAAGAAGATACAGACACTAGAGAGAGTACTATTAGAAAGTAACTGCATCGGGATAGGTAGCTTTTGGCCTTGAACCTTCCCTAATGTATTACTAACGGATTTACTAGCCAACTAGTGAACATGATGTCTTGAACTGTTCAGCCGTTGATGTAAACCAAGACAATAGCAAACACACAATTCCTTCCCGCACAAAGTTGGTACGAATGGTTGTGTTCATATGGCCCTGAACAACTCCTGGTATTTCATGAGCGCTCTAGAAAACTTTGCCTTAGAAGTTATCATAGAAGCGGCCCCACTTCACACTCATATAGGTGACTTCTTATTAAGAATATCCTACTATACCCCACTTGAATTTTCAAGGTATAAGAGTTATTAAAAGCATAGCTTATCCTACTCATCGCTGTAGGTAGCACTGTCTCATCATAGAAATGGGTAGAAGATTGAATCTTCCCAATGCTTCTGGTGAGCCATTCAGAATTTCTGTTGTCCCTTTGAACCTAGATTTTGGGATCTCCAGTCAACTAGGTTGGGTTTCCATTAAGATGACTCATTAGCTTTCGGCTTTAATCCCATTCCCTTCGATGAACTATACACTTGCTCTCTTGTCAATCCTTTTGTAAACGGATCTGCTAAATTATCTTTGGACCTGATATAATCTATTAAGATTATCCCACGTAAGAGCAATTGTCTAACAGTATTATGTCGTCGACGTATATGTCGAGACTTACCGTTATACATATTACTTTGTGCCCTTCCAATTGCTGATTGACTATCGCAATGTATACATATAGCAAGCACAAGTTTAGGCTAATTTGGAATATCTTCTAAGAAATTACGAAGCCATTTAGCTTCTTCACCAGCTTTATCTAAAGCAATAAATTCAGATTCCATAGTGGATCTGGCAATACAAGTTTATTTTGAAGATTTCCAAGATATGGCACCTCCTCCAATAGTAAAGACGTAGCCACTTGTGGATTTAGAATCCTTTGTATCTGATATCCAATTAGCATCACTGTATCCTTCAAGTACTGCTGGATATCTAGAATAATGTAATCCATAACTTATGGTATATCTTAAATACCTTAAAACCCTGATTATTGCAGTCCAATGGTTCTTTCTTGGATTACTTGTATATCTACTCAATTTATTAACTGAGTATGCTATGTCTGGTCGTGTGCAATTAATTAAATACATTAAGCTTCCTATAATGCAAGAATACTCAAGTTGTGATATGCTAGGACCAGTATTTTTTGATAAATGAAGATTTACATCAACAGGAGTCTTTACAAGACTACTATCTTTCTTATTAAACTTTTCTAATATTTTCTCAATATAGTGAGATTGAGATAATACTAGACCATCTGATGTTCTAGAAATCTTGATTCTTAGTATGATATCAGCTATGCCTAAATCTTTTATATCGAAATTTTTGGTCAACATCCTTTTAGTAGTTTTGATTATAACATCATTACTACCTATTATTAGCATATCATCCACATATAGGCACACAATAACATATCCATTTTGAGTGTTTTTCACATAAACACATTTATCACACTCATTAATTGTAAAACCATTTGACAACATCACTTTGTCAAATTTTTCATGCCATTGTTTAGCTGATTATTTTAATCCATTTAAGGATTTTACAAATTTGCACACTTTCTTTTCTTTTCCTAAAACTATAACACCTTCAGGTTGTTCCATATAGATTGCCTCCTCTAATTCACCATTCAAGAATGCAGTCTTAACATCCATTTGATGTATTTTTAAATTTTGCAATGCTGCAATAGCTAGTAACAGTCTAATAGATGTTATTCTTGGAATTGGTGAATATGTATCAAAAAAATCCAAGCCTTTCTTTTGCCTATATCCCTTAACAACAAGCCGGGCTTTATATTTATCAATTGAACCATCAGGCTTCATCTTCCTCTTAAAAATCCACTTATACCCTAAAGGTTTAGTCCCAGGAGGAAGATCCACCAGCTCCCAAGTATGATTTTACATGATGGATTCAATTTCACTATTTATGGCTTCTTTCCATAAAGGAGCTTCAGGAGAAGATATAGCTTCCTTGTAGCTTTGTGGCTCATTCTCCAATATATATGTCAGAAAATCAGGACCAAATGACTTAGACGTTTTAGCTCTTTTACTACGTCTAGGTTCTTCCTTATCTTCATCATCTATAGACTCTTGGTCTATATTCTCTTGTATATTGTTATTAGCAATATCATGATTTCTTTTAAGAGGATTTTTACATGGAAATATATCCTCAAAGAAGTAAGCATTCATTGACTCAATAATTGTATTGACATGAATATCAGAAATGTCTGATTTATGCACAAGGAAACGATATGCACTGCTATTCTGTGCATAGCCTATGAAAATACCACCAAAAGTTTTTGGTCCTATCTTAACTTTCTTAGGAGTAGGAACCGCAACCTTAGCTAGACACCCCCACACTTTTAAGAATTTATAGAAAGGTTTTTGACCTTTCCATAATTTATAAGGTGTCACACTTGTTTTCTTTTGAGGTATTTTGTTGAGAACATAATTAGCAGAAAACAAAGTTTCCCCCCACAAATTTTGGGTCAAACCAGAACTTATCAACATAGCATTCATCATTTGGTACGGTTTTTGCGTTCAACAATACCGTTTTGTTAAGGTAAATAAGGAACGGTAGTTTGGTAAATAATACTATGTTCTGAGCAAATGTCAGCGAATGGTACTTTGTATTCACCACCTCTATCACTTCTAAACACCTTTATCTTTTTGTCAAGTTGATTCTCAACCTCATTCTTGTAATGTTTAAACATTTCCAATGCTTCATCTTTACTTCTTAACAAGTATACATAACAGTATCTTGTGCAATCATCAATAAAAGTAATGAAATACTTTTTGCCACCTCTAGTTGGCATAGATTTAAAGTCACAGATATCACTGTGAATTAATGCTAGAGGTTCAGTACTTCGCTCTATAGAGTGAAATGAGGTTCTAGTCAATTTTGTTTCTACACATGTTTGACACTTTTGATTTAAATCAATACTAAATTTAGGTATAGACTCCATGTTAATTAATCTACAAATCGTATCATAATTAACATGTCCAAACCTACCATGCCACACATCAGATGATTCAATCATATAAGCAAAAGAAGTATTAGCTTTATTATTATTATTAATAGCTTTGGGTACAACAGTCATTACATTGAACTTAAATAGTTCATTACTTAGATACCCTTTTGCCCACATACACCCCATTCTTAGTCAGCACAAACTTGTCAGATACAAAGACCAGCTTGAACCCATTCTTGCTTAGGAGTGACCCAGAGACCAAGTTCTTCTTGATGTTTAGTACATGCAGCACATTATTAAGAATGAGCTCTTTCCCTGAGGTCATCAGTAGCTTGATCTTTCCTTGTCCTTCAACCTTTAAAGTAGAAGAGTTCCCCATATAGAGTTGTTCTTCATTATCTATAGCTTCATAGGTAGTGAACATCCTCTTTCTGAAGCAAACATGACGAGTAGCTCCTGTGTCCACCCACCATTCTCTATTGTTACTCACCAGGTTGGTTTCAGAAACCACAGCTGAAAGATTTAACTCTATCACATCAGCTATCAACTTATCTTCCTCAACAATATGCACCTCAGTGGTCTTTTTCTTGGGGTTGTGTTGTGCTTTGCGGCTACGACAGTCTTTAGCTTGGTGACCTAACTTACCGCAAATAAAGCACTTCCCAGTGAACCTCTTGTAGTTTCCTTGGCTGGGACCTTCGCCAGAGTACTTCCTTTTCTTATTCTTCTATCCAGGTTCCACTACACTTGCCTTTGATACCATTGAAGAATTCCCGACTTTCTTTTCAGATGTACGATTATCTTCTTCAATTCTCAGCCTGACAATCAGGTCTTCAAGCCCCATTTTCTTGCGCTTATGCTTCAAGTAATTTTTGAAATCTTTCCAAGTAGGTGGCAGCTTCTCAATGATTGAAGCTACTTGAAAGGATTCAATCAATATCATCTTCTTAGCGTGTATCTCATATAGGATCAGCTGGAGCTCCTGCACTTGGCCATGACTGTCTTGGAGTCTATCATTTTGAAGTCCAGAAATCGTCCGACCACGAACTTCTTCAAGCCAGCATCCTCTGTTTTATACTTCTTGTCTAATGACTCCCAAAGCTCTTTAGCAGTATTCATTGGACTGTACACATTATACAAAGTGTTGTCTAATCCATTGAAGATGTAGTTCTTGCATAGGAAGTCTCCGTGCTTCCATGTATCAACAGCTCCTAACTTGGTAATGTCAGTCTCACTCTCATCTAGCACTGGGGTAGTCTCAGTTAGATACTTGCTTAGATTCAGAGTTGTAAGATAGAATATCATTTTTTGTTGCCACCTTTTAAACTCCGCCCCATTGAATTTTTCGGGTTTCTCCCCATGACTGACGGGAGTATTAGGCATAATAGTACTCGTACTTATCATTTGTCTGATATATATTAAATATACAGACCACAGTCAAATTTACAACAATATTTAAATAATTAAATTATAGTATAAGCGAAATCTGTCTTAAGATTGTAGTCCAAAATATGGTCTAAATATACCATATACTATAGTACTATTTATTTAAATATTATGTAAAAATATAATATTATATATATATATATATATAATTATTATAAAATAATAATCTATATATATAATTATTTATAATATATAGTTTAATAAAATAAAATAAAAACTATAAATAAAGGAACCTGATTAAAAGTTGAGGCTAGAATTTGATTCTATGTCCTTAAGACAGATTCGTCCCGCTATGGTGCTAACGGACTCAGTGGCGTCTATCTCCCAGGATACAACGACTTGTCTTCCTTCGGTAGTAGCACTGCAAACCAAAAGAATAGGCGAACCGGCTCGGTGTGGTACTCTCTGACTCGGACTCGGACTCGGACTCGGAGGCTCAAATCCACAAAGTAAAGAGAGAAGGATAAAGAAGAAAATTCAGAAGAAGAGAAGAATTCTCTGAATTTTGGTATAATTTGCAAATGAACCAAAGGGAGGTATTTATAGGTAGCAATGTGCCTTTTCGGGTGGGTGCAACCATGGGTTATGATGGTTCGGAAAAAGGTGTGACCCTTTGAAAAAACTAAAAGTGGTTTTTTAAATTAAAAGGTGTAACTCTTTAGAAAAACTAAAATATGATTTTTTTTTTTTTTTAATTTAAAATGTGTAACTTTTTAGAAAAACTAAAAAGTAGTTTTTTAATTCAAAAAACCAACCACCCGAAAAACCCACCCATTTGTGAAACCCATTTAAATAAGCCCAGCCCAAAAATAGGCCCAATCCAAAATTCCATTTAATAAAAGGAATAATCCGGACTTTATAATTAGGCCCAAGCCCAAGCCCAAATCCAAGCCCAAGCTTGACTTATTTAAACTTCAATTGGTTTCAACATTTTTTCCATTTAGGTTTTTCAAACACCTCACTTTGAATCTAATTTCTCATTCACCCGAAAACAGATTTAAGAAAGTAAATATACCACGTTCATCTCCTTGCGAAGAGGAACGTGTTGGTCTATAGATCCGTAAAAAATTCTTAGCGAAATCTATTCCAATTCTCATCCAAAGTTTATATTTTTAATGCCTCCGTTTCCAACAGTTATAACAATCATTCACAAACTCTATTGTCTTCTGATCTTTGTTTATCTAGAAAGGGAAAAAAAAAAAAATATATATATATATATATATATATATATATATATATATATATCATTCCTTCACAAGTATGATAAGTACATTTTGTTACATGCCTACTAAAGTGCCAAGCTGTCAAGTCTTACATGTTTCACACTGCAGAGCTCAATTAGACCATCCACAACTGGGATAAAAACTTGGGTTTCAATTGATTCCTGCCAATTGAAAAAATATACATGTTTCAAGCTTTATTTGATATATGTATATATATATACACACACACACACACATAGACATATAATTTCTATAATTGGATGGCATAATATTGACATATTAATGGTTTAATTTTAATAGATGTAGTGAAAAAAGAAACAGAGAATTTTCTATTTAATGACACTGGCATTACATTGGGGTATAGACTACCGACATTCATTAGTTTGCATATGTGATATGCCTTTCTTCCTTTCAATCAGAATAACTACTCTCTCTCTCTCTCTCTCTCTCTCACATACAATGCTGGGCTAGAACTCTTCCCCCTCCTCTTTGAGGATAGGGAGGTTATACCATAGGCTAATGGACCATTGATAACCTCAAGCCTATTTAAGAAAGCCTAGATGTTTAAACATGTTGGACATAAAATTACTATAGGGAAAGAGATTGAGACACTCACATGTTTGCCATTCCTTAGCCAGATTGGTTAAGTTGATAGTACCACATCTTCATGAATCTTGTATTTTGTCACATATTACTGCTTCATTGGCCTTGGAATTGTAAATAAGAACAGAACCAAACAAATATATATATGTTGTTACCCAAGTATTAACTCTAAAGTGAGGGTGAATAGAGGATAATTTATGTAATATAGAAAAGCAATTTCAAACAAAGTACTTAACACAATTGTGCAATTATAAAGATATAAATAAGCAATTAAATAGCATAATTATAAGAGAGATAAGGGAAGAGAAATTACAAACATTGACTCGACGATTTTAGCGAGGTTTGGAAACTCCTACTCCTCGGCTCAAGACTCCTCTTGAGACTTACCAATCTACTATGGCTTTTCCTTACGGGTGGAGTGCAAACATTTACATGAAGCATGACCTTGCTTATTTTCCTTACTAAGAGAACAACCTTCTCTTAGTCTTCATTTGGGTCACACCAACCCAGTAGGTCAATCCAACATTTACAATAGATAGTAATAAGAATAATGAAGTACAAGAAATATCTCTCAAAGATTGATATACAAACTTTAGCTCTCAACTAGAGTATATATGAATATAAGTTAAGCTTAAACTCTATAAATGATATAAATGAGAGAAGATGATATAAGTGAAGAACAAAAGCTCTAATGAACTTAATAAGATCTCTCAAATGTAGAATAGAACAAAAGCTCTATGAAGATTCGAATTAAAGCAAAAGCCCTTTAAATCCTTAGTTAAATCTCTCAAGATATGTATATGAGTGAATGAGAGAGATGAAGAGAAGATTTGAGAACAAAAGCTCTCTTTAATGCAATATGAAATCTTTCAATTGATGTCTCTTGATTATTCAGACATTCCCCACTCTATTTATAGAGTTTGCAAGCTCAATATAGCTGTTAGGAGTTGAATGCACAAGGGTCGAGGAGAATAGAGTCGTTATAGTTTGAAATCTGCAAAATCGACAGGAACCGGTCGACGTGTGGCATAAACCGGTCGACGTCTTTACATGAACCGGTTGATGTATGCTACAAACCAGTTGACGTATTCTTCATGAACCAGTTAATGTATGCATTAAACCAGTTGACATGAATGTTATGTTCCTGAAATTTCAGTACTGCCTAGATACCGGTCTATGTAAAACCTGGTGCATTGACAGTTTTGACAGATGACAGCTTATGCATAGGACTTTCAATACAGTACATCTGCACACAGCTTATTTCCATTGAAAACATTTAAGTAAACATTTACTTTAAGTTTACAATGTAAATAAGGAAGTATCCTCTATTTGGATTTAATAAAAAATATAAGAAAATTGAAATCCAACTAAATCAAAATGTAAAAATTCAGTTTTAGTACAAATTTGAATTTTTGACAATTTTGGTAAAAATGAATCCTTATGTAAACCAATGTAGACTTAGTCATAAATTATGATAAAATTAGTTTAGGCTATTTGAAGTGTAAAGAGTTATTACTGGGAGAAATTATTTTGAAATAATCATTATTTTAAAATTTCATTTTTCACACTTAGCCAAAAACACAATTTTTCATGACGCGCATTCTGGGGTCCTAATGTCCATTACCAACTCGTGCTAATGAAGGCTTCTCATGCCTTAATTTTTGACCAATATGAATTATATAATTGATGTGCATGGTCTTAGTATTTCTAGCATAAGTGATAAGTTCTTTCAAAGCTTATGCAGGCTTAAACTAACTCACTCTTTAGCAATGACTTCATGTGCAATTATATATGAATGAAGTGCATAGTCTATTGCTAATATATATATGGGAACATATGAATGATGATATGATATGTATAGTTCTATAAAGATGAGCTTCAAATGGATTCATAAATACTTTGACATTGAATCATAAACACTCACCATCCTATCTACCCCTTTCTTCATTCTTTGTCCATGATCGTTTAGGCTTTGAGGTATCTTTGTTTTCATCCTTTCTTTGAGTTGCTTTCTTCCTCATTGTAGTCCAAGTTATCTTTCCTTGCAACTTCAACTCTTCTTTGTATCCATTTCTTTCCTTGATGTGATCTTGAATAATGGAATTCTTGGAATGGTCTTTATGATCTTCATTGAGGTTCTTCATTGAATATTAGTCATCTATAACACTTAATGTGAACATTAGTCCTTAAACACCATTGATGGTTTGTTATCATTAAAACAACTAGATTGTCCTTGGATGAAATCCTTAAGGTTAACATGTGTGTGTGTGTGTGTGTGTGTGTGTGTGTGTGTGTGTATGTGTGTGTGTGGAGAGACAGATTTTTAGTAACTAGAGTATAAGGGCATGGAAGAAGGAAGAAGGGCAAGGGCCTCACAAGCCTTTGTTCTTATAGGATGTTGAATATATGCATCCTTACATAAGTTTAGTGAATGTTGCTCTTCTTCACTTCCTCTTTCAAATTGAAATTGTAACCATAACAACCAGCACAACAACAACCCATCCACTCAATGGACCTAATTAAACAATCATCAACTAAAATTAAACAGGAAAAAATATACTCCGTATATATGTCTATATATATATATATATATAAAGGTATTGTTGAAAGATTGAATTAGGAAAAGATTTTTATAAAATTAAACCTAGTATGTGTTGTTGAGAATTTGAAATTGAAAAAGTTAATACCTTGAAAGGTCATCTCGTCCTAACTTCCAAACAACACAGTAGTCCCATCCTTGGGTCTCAACAAGTGATCTTAGCCACTCCACTGCTCTCTCTATTGATCTCATTGTCTCCTACCCTTTTAACACACCTCTGTGAAAACTGGCTGTGACCTTTTCAAAAAGCCTTTAAAAATCCTCTACTTTTAAAGAGCCCTAACCTCTCTCTATATGTATGCCGATAACCTAATCTTACGATTTATGATTTCTCTTTCCCCTCCTCTTCTACTCTTCTCCTCCAACGCCCTTGCGTAGTAGAAGGTAGGATCGGAGTGAGTTTAGGAGTTGCCGTCAGACCGGATTTAGGAGTTGGTTTCGGAATGGATGTAGGGAAGAAATGCTACCTTGTCGACCTGGGTCTTGCTGAATCACTACGCCCAAAAAAGTTCAAAAAATCAATATATTTAGGGCCGTGTAGGATGGGATAGGGTTTTTTTTTTTTTTTTTCTTTCGTGTCAATACCAAAACAATTTATAGGAGTATTTTGGGTATAAATTATAATCATGTTTGGTAACGAAAATTTGTTTTAGAAATTTTCAAAATTTACTTTAGTTCCTCCGCTACAGTACCAAACACACAATATTACCAATTTGGTGATATGGGTTTTGGCCAAAAAATACGATATGTTATGAACTATTCTAAACCAATATATGCCGTCTCAAATATGATATTGGCCCAAATTTGAATACCAACATCAGAAAAACTATATCATAACACTTTCTAAACAGGCCCTTAACACCAGCCATTTACTTTTGTGCTAGCCTTAAAATCATTACAAATTTTTAATAAAATACAAACAATATTTTAAAATATTAATTCTTCATAAGTGTTAACATATAATAAATTAAAATTTAAACAAAATAAATTAAAACGAAAAAAAATATATTATATATAAATTCCCTTTTTTAAATCAAACAAGTTTTCCACGGCCTATTTGAACAAAAAAAATTACTTTCCATGGCTTATTTATTGAACTAGACAAAATATATATATATATATATACCGTACAAAATGTAGAAAAACTCTAAACTTGCGGTTGGGCTGGCTCTGATACTGCTGACATCCTTTTTGGTAAATTTTGTATTAATGACATGGCAACCAATTTGGATATAAATTGACATATGAAAAATGTTACAGAAGGTACATTCAGAGGAAAAGGAGATTGAAGCATTTGATTTATTTAATGGATAGGAATTATAATTTTAGTATTTATCTTTTGGTTGATGTAAGTTAAATATTTATGTTTATCTTTAGGATTAGTTTATTTTAAACTTATAGTTTGTTGGGTTATCTATAGGATTAGTTTATTTTGAATTTATAGTTAGTTGTGATAGAGTTGTAATGCAAGTAAAGTGCTTATGGGTAGGAGTTTGTTTTACATAATTTTCTATAAATAATCAAATAGACATAATCGAGGTCTAGCACCCTCAGAATCATTTTAATATTATGTTTTGCTTTCTCAAGTTCTTCCCCAAGATAACAACCTTGCTATTTCTCTCTCTCCCTATCTTTATCTATATCTCTCGTTCTGTCTTTATCTTTCCTCTCTCAATCTTTCTCTCTATATTTCTTTTTATATCAATTTCTTTCCTTTTCTATTCTCAAAACGTTACTATATATTATTCACTGATAAAGTCCTTTTAATTAAGGCAATTCTTGAACTCAAAGAGGAGTTTTACTGTTCTCTTTATCCTTGCATCGCCTGAAAGTTAACCTTCCCAAAGAGACTAACGTTGACAACTCACGCTCGAACCATATAATTGGTTCTGGCATGCCCACACTACATCAATTCCATATCGGATCTAAGGAGCCGATTTTAGTGTTAACATTTTTGGCACGCCCGATGGGACCCTACTAGGTGAGTGATTTATAGTAAAAATATACAGTCGGCTTCTCAACCGACATACAAATATTCTGATCAGTCAAATCAGCCAATGTACCAGTATTCTTATCAGCCATATGGTTAGCCAGTCGATTATCGGCATATTTTAGCAACTGATTATTAGCATGTTAAAGAAACCGATTATCGGCATAATCCAGCAGTCGATTATCGGTAGACGCCAACAGCCGTTGATTATCGGCATGTTCCAGCAATTGATTATCAGCTTGATCCAGCAATCGATTATCGACAGACGCCAACAACCGCTGATTATCGGCATGTTCCAATAGTCGATTATCGGCATGTTCTAGTAGTTAATTATCAGCAACCAGTTGCTGATTATCGATAGACACCAACAGTCGATTATCGGCAAGTTCCAATAGCCGATTATCGGCAAGTGGTAAACCAGTCACAACAGATGACTTATCAGCAACAAAGTTGGATAAACTATTAGCCTAGTACTGAAATTGGCCAGCCTTGCCGATCTCGGCAGGAAATTTTACCAGAAAATCGGCAGCAAAATTTGCCAGAATATTACCAGTAACCAGCAGCCAATTATCAGCAAGTGGCAAACTAGTCTCCAGCAGCCGATTTAAATCAACAAATGGGAGAGTTTAATAAGATATTTGCCCAAATGAGGGAGATTAATCGGGATTATTATCAGAGGATGAAAACACTAATAGCTCAGATATAGGAGGAGATACTCAAAAAGGAAAAGGAAGGAAAGAATTTCTCCAAGGGTACTTACAACAAAGACCCTAATTATGAAGTGTTCTCGGCTAAAGTTGATGATGAACTGAAAGTTGATGTTGCCGAGATTAACATCAAAAAGCCTTACATATATAAATCAACATGTCACCAAAGTTGCTGCCATGAATGGAACGGTACAAATCGGTTGAAAGCAAAGCGGCCTATGTACCAGCATTCCTTGCCGATTGTGACATCTAATAATCGATAAAAACAATCATCAGCTGAAAGAATTGTTTTAAATTGCTGCCCTCTGCCCAATTTCAAGAAAAATAAAAAAATATATATAAAAAAATAAAAAAAAAAGAAGAAGAAGAAGAGACTAGCCGATGTTAATTTCAAAAAGTTACTTAGAGCTCAGTTGAAAAAATCAGCCGAGACAAAATCGGCTAAAAGAAAATTGGCTAAAAAACCAATGGCTACCGGGGGGCATGTGATTGCAAACCCCCAACAAAAGTTAGTTGATCCATACACTCCACTTCAGCCTGCTGATTATAGTGAGGTCATGCTTGTCGATCAATGGACTTTTGGGCATGATGTTGTCCTGCCGATGGAGCTGACTGCAAAATTGGCTGCAATGAAATTGGCTGAAAGGAAATCAGCTAAAAAAACTACATTTAGAGGCAAATGAGATTGAAGCATTTGAATTATTTAATGGATAGGGATTATAATTTTAGTATTTATCTTTTAGTTGATGTAAGTTAAATATTTATGTTTATCTTTAGGATTAGTTTATTTTAAACTTATAGTTAGTTGGGTTATCTATAGGATTAGTTTATTTTGAATTTATTGTTAGTTGTGATAAAGTTGTAATGCAAGTAAAGTGTTTGTGAGTAGGAGTATGTTTTACGTAATTTTTTATAAATAATCAAAGAGGCATGCTGTAATCGAGGTCCAGCACCCTTTAAATCATTTTAATATTGTGTTTTGCTTTCTCAAACTCTTTCCCAAGATAGCATCCTTGTTATTTCTCTCTCCCCCTATCTCTATCTATATCTCTCGTTCTGTCTTTATCTTTCTCTCTCATAATCTCTCTCTCTATATTTCTTTCTATATCAATTTCTTCACTTTTTTATTCTCAAAACGTTATTATATATTAGTCTCTAAGGGTAGAGGTAAGAATCGTAAGATCGAATAAATATTGCATAAATTCCTAACATGGTGTCAGAAAAGAGATTATTAAATCACTCACTTTACGTTATACGATAAATTATTCCATACTATTGCTATATATCACAGAGAACATTTAGGGTATTATACTATTACTAGGAAAATTCACGTGCGATGCACGTGACGAAATAAGACATTTTATATAACAAATAAACTTTATATAAAACTCGATATTTTATTTTTTAAAAATAAAAAAAGAATTCAAAACCAAAAATTAGAAGAATACACAAATGAATCAATTCACTTATCATTTGTAAATATTTATTTCATAATGATATTTAACTCAATACAATGATAACCATGTTATCAAGATAAACAATTAGAATATATTTGAATAATTTAAATATTGTATACCATATCAATTATTGGCTACTTTTAGATCAAGATTTATAGGCATTCATTTTATTCCAGGCACATCAATTAATGTTCACATTTGCAAAATCATCTATCACCTAAGGTACTTACCAAGATGTTCAGACCAATTATATTATACAAACCTCAATTATCACAAGGCTTACCGCCCTTTTTACATTTCATCCTCTACAACTATTCCTTCATGAATTTAGTCACAATTTCATATATAGTGTTGGTAACAAGAAATTATGAATTCTCTATGAAAAAAATTATACGTAGTCCGGTAAACATCAAAGAAACAAACTATCAATAAATACAAATAACACATTAATCAATAATAAATTCAAAGCACTTTTTATATAGGGAGATGAAAAAGTCTAAAGACGATGAGTTAGAGTTTAATAATTAATTTTTTTTTTTCCTAGTTGGCACTTACACACACATGCCTCCACTGAGACTTGAACCCCTAATCTCCCTTTGGAAAGTATGGGTCTGGTACCATTAGGCCTCTGGCCTGTTTGTGAGTTTAATAATTAATTTCAATTTCAATAAAATGGTGGAGTAAGTATAATGTTAAATTTTAATAAGGTAAAAAACTGAAATTGAGAAGTTCATTGTGTGTGCCATCTTTAAAACTTCCTATTAAATAATCTTTTTAATTTTTTTATTTTGACTTAAAAAATAGTAAAAATTTATAAATAACTAAATAAAAAACTGAAATTGGGAAGTTAATTTGGTGTTTCCTTCAATTTCCCTATTAAATGTTAGGTTAAATTTTTAATATTTTATTTTTTAAAATAATAAAAGTATTTAGAAATAAGAAAAACTATAATCCAAATAAACATATTTGATAAGAGATGTGAAAAACTCAAGTCACATATAGCTAAACTTAATTAGTAAAGTATTTTAAATATATATTTTTTATAAACATATATGTAATACTTTACTAATTAAGTTTAATTCTTTGCCTCCAACTATAGATAGGTATGTAATAATAAATAAAGACAGAAATAAATACATCTAACTAATAAATTAAAGCAACACACACAACTAACAAATTCAATATATACTCCAACCTTGTGTGTGTGGTGAAAAATTAATACAATTGGTATAAATAAACAATACTGATTAAAGGATTAATATACAATATTTACGTAGGAAGAAGAGAAAAATCATTTATGAATAGAGGGGAAAAAAAAAAAGAAAAGAACTAATTCACGAACAATTACATTATGATAATTAAGAATATTTACTACAATAAAAGAGAAATACAAAACAATTTCTAAATTTCTAAAAAAAAAAAAACCATATTTTGTATCCATGTATGTGTGTACATATATATATAACACACATACTTGTTCAATTATCTTGGAACTAATTCAAATATTTGTTTTAGTTGTGTTGCACTCTTTGAACTTTTTATTAGGCACAGCTAATTTTCCATTGGCCTTTGCTGTTTATACATTCTTTTTTTAAAATAAAATTTATTTTCTTTGCCTTTCCTTTCCCGAAAAAAATATATATATATTTAATGTTAAATTATTATTATTTTGGCTTTAAATGGGAGATACGGTTTCTATAGATTCTTTTGTGGAGTTCTTGATAATTTGTATTTTTATTTTAGTTCTTCATTTTTTGTTTAATGGTTGCAAGTGCTACCTTGTACACCTTTTATGACATTTTAAATATAAAAAAAATTTAAAAAATTAAAAATTATACAACAATCGAAACTCTTCCAGTTAAAATAATATATATTTTTTGTAACCCAGAAAAACAGTGCCAAAAACTTGCAAAAAAAATAAGATTTATATAGCTCAATAAGTTAATATTTAAGGACCAACATGATAAATAATCAGAAATGAATTAAGTTTTATATCATAAAAAACATAGTTAGGAAATGCTTATTAGACACATGAGTTACTTACAGATTTACCACTCAAATTCATGTATGTTTATGACTTTGCAAGGAGGACAGAACATCACCAACAAAACCTGAAAATAAAGAAGAAAAAATAATCATAAATTTGCATAGAAGCAACATCATATATAAACTTTCAAATAAAAAATAAAAAATTATATATACACAAACGAAAAGAGAATGAGTCACGTAAAGTGTAATATTTGATAAGATATGAACAATTCTATTAAATTGATAGAACATTTAGAGCAATGTGGGGGTAAAAAAAAACCAAATAACATTACAATTTAAATATTAAAGAAATATGCTTACCTTGCATTGCAATAAAATCTCAGGATCAACACAATATAAAATTCAATGATTTTATAATTTCCATAACAAAAATCTCTACAAGAAAAACAATTTAAATCAATATTAAAAATTGATAAAGTAATGAATAATATATGAATCTATCTCTTTGCACTGAATGTCTTAGAATTGATCATTGAGGAGGGATCATATTTCTTTTTCTTTACTGTCAATCAAGACCAAAAATAACAATAATAGTACTCTAATTGTTTTGATTTGCATCTAAACCACATGTTACACCGCTCCCCGACAAATTTCTTTTTCTTTTTTTTTTTTTTTTTTCCCAACAACGTCCATCTTGTTTTGCCATATGTTTATAAAAAGAAAATATATATATATCAATAACAATAATTTAGTTTTGCAGAAGTTTAGTGTCCTTTGGAGGTATCCTTCAAGGAGAGGAAACGTCTATGGATTAAGACGGTTTAGGAGAATAAAATTATATTAGTAACTATAATTTAATTTTGCCCAAAGCCTTGTGTCCTTTGGAGTGTCCACAATAAACAATTTAGTGTTGGTGTCCTTTGGAGTGTATATGATAAGGAAATAATATTAATAACTATAATTAATTGCAATTTATATAAATAGTGAAAAGGTATATAAAAGAATAAAAAAATCTTACAGGTTTATGGATAGTGTAAATAAATAGATAAAAATAAATTTAAGTACAATATAGGAGATTATTAATTAAATACGAAGTAAAGTGAATTGCAATTCATGGCCAACATAATAATAATTGTATTTGGAAACTATTAAAAATAATTGATTTTTGTATTTACCGAAAACTCTTACGCAAAAAATGGGATTTTTTTTTTTTTTTCCCCGAATAATGTGGATTAGGGCATGCGAAAAATGTTTTTCATTTTTTCCCTTATTCAGAATATTAATTCCGTATGTGTGTATTTAGTTATAAAAGCTACTTCTATTAACTATTTGTTTTAATCTTTAAAAAAATACTTAATTTAAAATTGTTGAAAATATATAAAAATAATAAAAAATATATACACTCAATTATTATAAGAACTATAATTTAATGTTGCCCAAAGCCTTACGTCCTTTGGAGTGTTCACAATAAACGTAAGAAACTATAGTGTTGGTGTTGGAGTGTATAGGATAAGGAAATAATATTAATAACTATAATTAATTGCAATTGCTGCCTATCAATAGTGAAAAGTACATAAAAGGAATAAAAAAATCTTACACTTCTTTGGATAGTGTAAATAAATAGTTAAAATAATTTTAAATATAGTATAAGAAATTATTAATTAAATATGAAAAGACCTCAAAAAGGAGTAAAATGAATTGTAATTCGTGGCCAACAAAATAATAATTGTATTTGGAAACTATTAAAAATAATTAATTTTTGTATTTACTGAAAATTCTTACGCATAATTATCCACAAAAAGAAAAGAAAACTCTTACACAAAAAATGGGACCTTTTTTTTCTTTTTTTTTTTGGGGAATATTGTAGATTAGGGTGTGGAATTTTTGGGAAGGAAAATGGGTTGCTTTTTAAGAAGTGGGATGAAAAATATTTTTCTTTTTTCTGAATATTGATTCCGGTGTGTGTGCATTTAGTTATAAAAATTACTTCTATTAACTCTTTATTTTAACCATTAAATAAATACTCTAATTCAAATTTGTTGAAATTGTATAAAAATAATAAAAATATATATATATACACTCATTAATTATATGTGACTAATGGAATTTAGAGATGACTCATTTAATTATATGTGGCTATTGAAATTCTTAATAGTATATAAGTATATATTATAATATAAAGTATTTAATGAAAATTATTTTGTATTTTTAAAAAATCTAAAAATGTTAAGAAATTCGTTTTAATTTCGATTTTATACTTCAAATATTTCGTAATGGTGTTTATTTGGGGATTTAAGTATATTTTAATATTATTTTAGAGTGTGCAAGACCGACAACATTGGCATTGATATAAGGAAATGCTATAGTATAGAGAGAAAGTTGTTTATCATTTGATCAATTGGTTCGCTTGAATTACCCTTCTTTTTACAACATTGGCATTGATAGAAGGAAATTAAAAAGTCTTTATTTAAAAAGATGAAGTTCAAAATAGTTTTTTTTATTAGAGGAAGATGTAAAGTTCACAATTACATTAATATGAATATAAATTAGTGTTTAATTTAAATAAATTGGTATACAATGTTTAGAAATTAAAATTTTGCTTACACTTGTATAATAAAAATATAGATTATTTTTTATAATGATGGAACAGTTAGAAATTCCAAGAAGTGTAAATGTATAACGGTTAATTAATACAATTATAATAATTATTAACAAAAATAAATTTAATGTAAAGTATTTAGTGAAATTATTTTATATTTTTAAAAAATCTAAAAATGTTAAGAAATACCAATGTTTAGAAATTAAAATTTTGCTTACACTTTTATAATAAAAATATAGATTATTTTTCATAATGATGGAACAGTTAGAAATTCCAAGAAGTGTAAATGTATAATAGTTAATTAATACAATTATAATAATTATTAACAAAAATAAATTTAATGTAAAGTATTTAATGAAATTATTTTATATCCAAGTAAACAAAAACATGAAGGTTCAGGTAAGTCACGGGACGTGATAATGAACCATCACATAATTTAAGAAAAATAAATGTTAGAAAACTTTGTAGACAATGAACCATCACATAATTTAAAGATACTATTAATAATATATATTTTTTAATTAAAAATAGTATAAAAATGTATTGAAATAATTAATTTTTTATACATTTTTATAAGTAGTATAGATAGATAAGAATATTATATTGAAACTGAAGTTGGGTGAACGTCTGTTTTAAAAACAAAAATGATACTCTTTTATTTTTCCTTTTTTGTTTTTTTTTGTTTTTTGTGTATTTTATTTTATTTTTAAACAAAAATGGTACTTTTTTTTTTTTTTTTTTTTTGCCTTTTACATTTTTTTTCTTTTTTGTTTTAACATTTCTGGAGGCATTATAAACCATTATATATAGTTGATATATATGTTAATAAATTTTCTAAATTTAAAATAAGAAAAAATATTTGGAAATAGAGAAAATGTTTGAAGTTGGGTAGACATGTGTTTTAAAAACTAAAAATGGTACAATTTTTTCTTTCCCTTTTACGTTTTCTTTTCCTTTTCGTTGTGTGTGTGTGTGTGTGTTTTTTTTTTTTTTTTTTTTTTTTTTTTTTTTTTTTTTTTTAAACAAAGTTGGTACGATGAGGTTTTTTTTTTTTTTTTTTTGGGAATAATGTGAATTAGGCTCTACAATTTTGGGAGGAAATTTTTGGAAAGGAACGGTTTTTTTTTTTAAATAGTGGAAATATTATAATTTTTTTCCCTGTTTTATAGTGAGAATATGAGAATAAAAAGTATAATTAATTTGAGTTAAAAATAATTTTAATATCCTTTTAATATAAAAATTATGGTTTAAATATATACATGTTGAAGAATCTGAACAATCAAATAGTGTAATTAATCGGATTAAAAAACATGTTCTTGTGGTCTTCCTCAACTTTTTTCATAATATATTAGGTCATATATAATATATACAGTTATATATCATTATCTATACCATTAATGAGGCATGAATTATTATGCTTTAATGAATTTTTTTTATGCTAAGAAAAATATATATATATATTAAAAAATTTCTTACACTTTTAGAATTAGTGGGAATATTATAATTTTTTTTCCTTTCAAGTTTTTTTCCTTTTTTACACTAATACGAATAATCAAAAGTATAATTAATTTGATTTAAAAAAACTTTTAATATCCTTTTAATATAAAATTTATGGTTTAACTATATACATATATAAAAAGAGGTTGAAAATCTGAAGAATCAAATAGTGTAATTAATCTAATTAAAAAACATGTTCTTTTGGTCTTCCTGAACTTTTTTCATAAAATATTAGGTCATATATAATATATACATTTATATCCTTATATATTTCTCAATAGGACTCAAGTGTTGTATTTACATATACTATGAAAATAAAAGTAAAGAAAATTATAACTTTATATGGAGAGGGTTGTCTTATAGAAAGAAAAATAAATCTTACACTATCACAAGCTGAAGAAATCCAATATTACCAACTCAGACATAACTTTAAACTAATTTATAAATAAAGAATACTCTAAACTCTGGTATTTTGTTCACAATCCATCCTCATCACAAAAGAATCAGTATCATGGAAAAGCCTTGCATTGTGGAGTCAACCAAATTTTTGTTTGCCATTTATATCATTGTAAATAAGGATCTCCACTTGCTCGCATCTACAAAATCAATTAAAAAACTTCTTATTCCAAAACACGTAAATTCCAAATTAACAAATTTTATACAAAAATTCAGTATATGAACATGTATATACCTACCCCTGTGATCTTTACTTCACAAAAATTATTGATATTATAAATTTTATACAAAAATTCAGTATATGAACATGTATATACCTACCCCTGTGATCTTTACTTCACAAAAATTATTGACAATAATATCTTTATAAAATATATTGTGTCGCATTTGTGCGCCCAATATGCACACACATACGCAAGATAACATATACATATATACATAGATATCTATATTATAGAAGAAAAATAAAAGAAATCGGTGAAAGTAAGCTTACGGTTTTCTTACCATAATAAAGTTCACAATAATATCTTAATAGAATATCTTGTGTCATATTTGTGCGCCTTTTACACACACACATACACAAAGATAACGTAAACATGTATACATAGATATCTATATAATATAGAAGAAAAAAAAAAAAAAAGAAAGAAAAAAAAGATAACATAGACACACATACATAGATATCTACATAATATATATATATATATATATATATATATATATATATATATATACATATAAATTCAAACGGAAAATGAGAGCAAAGATATTCTTGTGCATGTATGTGTAACACAATTTATTAAAATTAAATAGAAAGATGGAAAGTCAAGGGTTGTAACTCTTGAAATAAATATAAGATATTTTTTTATTTGAAATAAATAAAAATGTATAAATGTTATATGTAGAGAGAAAAAGATATTCGTGTTTAAGTGTAAGGTGATTATAAAAAAAAAATAGAGAGATGGAAAGTCAAGTAACTCTTGAAATAAATGCAAGATTTTTTTGAAATAAAAAAAAAATGTAAAAATATTAAGAAATTCACAAAATGGCTTACACTTTTAGAATAAAATTAAGATAAGATATATATTAAGAAGAAATTCAATAAAGGTAATTTAACTTACAAATGTATTAATTCTTGATTTTAATAAATATAAAATAATTTAAAATCAATAAAAATGTATAGAAATAATCAAAGGTGTACCAAACAAACAATGAAAAAGGCTTGTGATTTAGGAAAAAATTAATAAAGGTAATTTAGCTTTTAAAGGTATTACTTTTTTGTTTTAATTCATATAAAATAACTTATAATTAATGAAAATGTATCTAAATAACTGTAGAAAAAAATGCTTACACTTCTATATAAGTAGTATTAATGCTGGATGGGGCAACTCAAATGACGTAACTGTTGAATGATTAAAAGATTTAATGTAAAGTATTTAATTAAAATTATTTTGTATTTTTTTAAAATCTAAAAGAGTTAAGAAATTTCTTACACTTTTGGAATAAAATTAAGATAAGATATATATTAAGGAGAAATTTAATAAAGGTAATTTAACTTACAAATGCATTAATTCTTAATTTTAATATAAATAAAATAATTTAAAATCAATAAAAATGTATAGAATTAATCAAAGGTGTACCAAACAAACAATGGAAAAGACTTGTGATTTAGGAAAAAATTAATAAAGGTAATTTAGCTTTTAAAGGTATTACTTTTTTGTTTTAATTCATACAAAATAACTTATAATTAATGAAAATGTATCTAAATAACCGTAGACAAAATGCTTACACTTCTATATAAGTAGTATTAATGCTGGATGGGGCAACTCAAATGTATGTAACTGTTGAATAATGAAAATATTTAATGTAAAGTATTTAATTAACATTATTTTATATTTTTTTAAAATCTAAAAGTGTTAAGAAATTTCTTACACTTTTAGAATAGTATAGATATAGATAATACGTTACACGCACAGATGTAGTTAAATTCGTACTTTTTTACATTTATATTCATAAAATTTTAAAATTGCTTTCAGAAATTATGAAAAAATCCCACTATATAAATTTGCTTTCCCTTCTAGATATAGGACCAGGGACCGTAAAGGACAAGAGGGCATGTGTCCCCCCGTGAATTTTTTATTTCCCTTATTTTTTAAAATATGTATACATTTTTTGAAAATGTGTAAAAAGCCCCCTCAAATTTCTCCTTCTCTTGTGTACAATATATGTTTCCTTTTAAAAAAAAAAAATTCTTAAAAAAAAAAATTCTTAAATTGTTTCATTATATTCTATATAGGTAATTTATTAATTTAATTTATCTCAAAAATAAAAATCTCTCTATATATATCCATCTCTCTCTCTCTCTCTCTCTCTCTCTCTCTCTCTCTATATATATATATATATATATATATATATATATTCAGGAAGACTCTCATGCGGTCCAAAAAAATAGATTTTTCAACGAACTAATAATCATATAGTCAATTACACGTTATTACTTTATCAGACCTAACCTTAGTTAATATTTGTTACCTTAATAGTCAATTTACCATAGTTACCTTTATTTACTAATGCAGTCTCAAACAGAAAACATACCTTTATTTACTAATGCAGTCTCAAACAGAAAACATATATTGCTTAATACTGGCAAGAAAACAACCTTAATTAATATTTGTTACCTTAATAGTTAATTTACCATAGTTACCTTTATTTAATAATGCAGTCTCAAACAGAAAGCATATATTACTTAATACTGGCAAGAAAACAATAAAAGGTAAACAACCGCAGTTAATATTTGTTACCTTAATAGTCAATTTACCATAGTTACCTTTATTTAATAATGCAGTCTCAAATAGAAAACATATATTGCTTAATTCTGGCAAGAAAACAATAAAAGGTCTACAAATTTGGGTTTTCTGAGACAAAAATAAGAAAAATCTCCAAATTCTGATTATGGCAATTTGCTCGTTTTCATTCCCATTTACGTTTTCACGCATTACAATTTTCTTCAAATTTTATGCACAAATCTATACTATTATTAAATGTGTATAATGTTTCAGTATTTCAATATTTATTTATTAATTGATATAAAACCCTACAAATTAACTAATAAAATTCAAATTACCTATTTATTCTAAATCTATACTATTATTAAAAGAGTTTCTATAAATTCAAATTACAAATTCCCTAATAAATCTATACTATTATTAAAAGAATTTCTATAAAACTGTAACACAAAATTTATACTATTATTATAAAAGATAATGACATTCATCCGGCCTGCCCAGTTATAATTATGTCCTTATCAGGAAAGGACACATATCATTATCCTATTAATCCAAGAAGCTTATAAATAAAATTTATACTATTATTATAAAAGATAATGACATTCATCCGGCCTGCCCAGTTATAATTATGTCCTTATCAGGAAAGGACACATATCATTATCCTATTAATCCAAGAAGCTTATAAATAGAGGCATTGAGGAAGGAGGAAGGGTACAGAAATTGAGAATTCTAAAAATCCAAGGGGCATAAATTCAGAGACTCACCCAAGCCTTGAAGAAGCATTTATTAATATAAAAAAATATTTATTAATTGATATAAAACTCTAAAAATTAACTAATAAAATTTAACTTACGTATTTATTCTAAATCTATACTATTATTAAAAGAGTTTCAATAAATTCAAATTACAAATTCCCTAATAAATCTATACTATTATTAAAAGAGTTTTTATAAAACTGTAACACAAAATCTATATCTATATTATTATTATAAAAGATAATGACATTCATCTGTCCCGACCCAGTTATGATTATGTCCTTATCAGGAAAGGACACATGTCATTATCCTATTAATCCGAGAAGCCTATAAATAGAGGCATTGAGGAAGGAGGAATGGTACAGAAATTGAGAATTCAAGACAACAAACACATCTAAAATCGTACCAGATTGATATGTAAAGAATACATCAGAGAATTGTACTCATTTTTTATAAATTAATAAATTAATTATTATTTACTTCATAAAAGTGTTAATGCATAAAAATCAATTGGTGCATAAATAATTAATTCACCACATATTATCCTCATACCTTCTTTCTTTTTTTTTTTTCTTTTTTTTTTTTTTTTTTTTTTTTTTACCAAAGTCAATCAGAGATATTGAACGAATACGTATGGATAGTGGGGGTCAATTCACCACATATTATCCTCATATCTTCTTCTTTTTCTTTTCTTTTTCTTTTTTTATTTTTTATTTTTTATTTACCAAAGTCAATCAGAGATATTGAACGAATACGTATGGATAGTGGGGGTCTGGATCTGGAACTTAGGGAACCACTGACATTTTCTTTTCCCACAGCCACAGAAAGACAGCTTCCTTTAGCAAGGCCCCAAAGAACGCGCAACTCAAGGTGCATCATATATAATGAGAAATGCTTTTTGAACCTTTTGTTCAGCCGGAAATACCGCCGATACATCCATCTTTACACCTATGTGTTTGATATTTTATTATAAGTTTTTTAATAAAAGAAAATTTAATTAGACAATATATATTTAAAGAAAATAAAATAATTTTTTTAAAATTCTACCACAAATTACTCATTTTATTCTCTATAAAACTCTATCACATTAAATAGGAATATATTTAAAAAGTTTCTATAAAACTCTAAGACAAATTACTTATTTAACTATTTATTATTTTGAGTTAAAATAAAATAATTTTTCTAAAATTCTACCCCAAATTACCTATTATTATAATTTTTTAATAAAAAGAAATCTAATTAGACAATGATATATTTAAAGAAAATAAAATAATTTCTATAAAACTCTACTACAAATTACATATTTTTTATCAATAAAATTCTATCACATTAGACAAATATATATTTAAAGAGTTTTTATAAAACTCTAACACAAATTACCTATTTAGCTATTTATTGTTAGTTTTTTTAATAAAAAGAAATTTAATTATACGAGTATTATTAATACAAAAAAATATTTATTAATTGATATAAAAAAAAAAAGGTTTTAAAAGAGTTTCTATAAAACTCTAACACAATTTACCTATTTATTTATTTATTATGAGTTTTTAATAAAAGGAAATCTAATTAGACAAGAATTATTAATATAAAAAAAATATTTATTAATTGATTTAAAAAGAGTTTCTATATAAAACTTTAACACAAATTACAGATTTTTTTTTATTTATCATGAGTTTTTAATAAAAGAAAATTTAATTAGACAAGAATTATTAATATAAAAAATATTTATTAATTAATATGAAAAATAAAATAATTTTTCTAAAACTCTACCACAAATTATCTTTTATTTTGAGTTTTTTTTTTTTTAATAAAAGGTAATCTAATTAGACAATAAATATCAATATAAAAAAATATTTATTAATTGTTATAAAAAGAGTTTTTAAAAGATTTCCTCTAACATATATTACCTATTTATCTATTTATTACGAGTTTTTTAATAAAAGAAAATATAATTAAACATTAATATATTTAAAGAAAATAAAATAATCTCTATAAAATCTACCACAAATTAGCGGTTTTATTTTTTATAAAACTCTATCAAACTATATATTTATTATGAGTTTTTTAATAAAGTAAAATCTAATTAGACAAGAATATATTTAAAGAAAATAAAATAATTTTTATAAAACTCTATCACAAATTAGTTATTTTATTTTCGATAAAACTCTATCACTAATAATATGTATTTATCTATTTATTATGAATATATTTACAGAAAATAAAATAATTTCTATAAAACTCTACCACAAATTACCTATTTTATTTTCTTTAAAACTCTATCACATATAACCGGTATTTATATATTTGTTATGAGTTTTCTAATAAAGGGAAATCTAATTAGATAATGATATATTTAAAGAAAATGAAATAAATTTTTAAAAGAGTTTATATAAAACTCTAATACAAATTACCGATTTATATATTTATCATGAGTTTTTTAATTAAAGAAAATCTAATTAGATAAGAATTATTAATATAAAAAATATTTTTTAATTGATATAAAATATAAGATACTTTTTATAAAATTCTAACACAAATTAAGTTTTTTAATAAAAGAAAATCTATTTAGACAAGGATATATATATTTAAAGAAAATAAATAACTTCTATAAAATTTTACCACAAGTTACCTATTTTATTTTCAATAAAACTCTATCACATTAAATAAGGATATATTAAAAGAGTTTCTATAAAAAAACTAACACAAATTACCTAAACTCTACCACAAATTAACTATTTAATTTTATTTAAAACTCTATCACATATAACATGTATTTATCTATTTATTATGAGTTTTTTTAATAAAAGGAAATCTAATTAGATAAGAATATGTTTAAAGAAAATAAAATAATTTCTATAAAACTCTATCACAAATGACAAATTATTTTATAAAACGCTACCACAAATTACCTATTTTATTTTCTATAAAACTCTATCACATCAGACAATTGATATATTTAAAGAAAATATATAACAATATAATAATACATATAAATAAAATATAAAAGTGTAAAGAGTTTTAGTATTTATTGTTTAATGTTCAAAAAATTTATTAATTAGTTTTAAAATAGAACTTTATCACATTTATTTATTTATTATGAGTTTTTTAATAAATAAAATATAAAAATAATTTTTATAAAATAATTAAAATATATATGAAAAGAAAAATTCGATAAGTTACAAAATATTTCATCACGTGCATGTGGACACTGAGTTTGGGCCCAGGTCGATTACCAAGCCCAGACTTTATTATGTGGGTTAAATCCAGCCCAAGCCGTCTTTGGCATCCTCAACTGCTCCCATAATCACTCCCTTGTGCCATTTACTAGTACAATTAAATATCCAATCTCATCATCCCAATTTTGGAAATAGTTTATGGTATCAGAAAATCAACCTTCAAAATTTTAAAATATTTCAAAAATTATTTCTAGTACTCAACTTCTTTTTTACTTTTTCGGTGGTTGAAAATAAACATGCAGAAACATTTTGGCAAGGCCATGTCAAGTGCATATAACACACACATCCCCCATTTACCACTTCACAGTTTCTCCAATTTAGATCATCATTAACAAGAACTTTAATACTACATGTCTAGTAATTCATGGTACTACTTGCACATGTTTATCAAACTAAACCTTATTTATTAATTTGCAATGTAAATTGGAAACTCCTTCTCATGCCATTAATATATCATATGCTTCCAATATGCCAATTGGTTCCCTCTACTCTAGATGCACGTGGGACAATCTTAAATTAGTTTCCGAATGATGCTCAATTTATAATCGAAAATAACTAAGCTTGCATTGTTGGGTTAAAAGAACAAATTAAGAATGAAGTGTGGAATAATTATTGAATTAACTTTTTTCATGGGTTCAAAGGATACCAATTTTTTAGGATTCGTGAATAAGCACTTTTAATTTTTTTTCTCTTTTAATTTTTTTTCTTTTCAATTTAAGAGGATTTTTTCATAAGCAATGATTACAAATTTATGAACAAATGGACTATTGAAGATGGCAAGGAAGATGGAAGAGATTAAGGACAAGAGAGATTGAATAAAGGTATTGACTAATTATTGTAAATTGACTATTAAGGTAACAAATATTATCTATGGTTGGAATTGACTATTTGAAAAATTCGTTCTTTTGGACCACATAAGAACCTTCTTGTATATGTATTATACTCCATAAACAATATTCTATATGTATATATATTATTACGTAAAGAAAAATGATAATTTTGATGACTTTTATCTAATGACTTGAAAACCGACAAAGTAGAATATTAATGTGACAGTACACGTAATAATCACGAATGGTAAGTTCTTTTACTCACACTCCTTTCCCAATTTTATTGCATAACATTCCATAATCCTAATCCGCCCAAAGAGATCCCAATCCGAACGAGAAGAAGTTGAATGAGTGGCTTCTAAGTTCTAACATAAAAAGTTATGGTCGAGATTTACAAACTATTGGGCCAAAACTCCTCTGGCATCACCGCCGCCGTAGAAATCATCGGTGACAACCAGGAGGTGGTGGAGATCCTTCAGCGTTTGCCAGCGAAATCCCATTCATTGAAAACGATCCTATAATATATATGGCTCTCTCTCATGTCGCTTCTCTCTGGCAATTACAACACCGACGACAATATCCGAAAATCTCCAATCTTTTCTTTGTAGATTTGGAACTCAAATCAGATATGTTCCAACCATCGACTCCTCCTGCAATATTAATACTCATAGTTATGGTAATGGTGGAGAAACCTAGGGCTGAACTGAAAACCCTCTCGCGTGACTTCTTGTTGCAAACTTTCTGACCACAAAGTTGATTATTTGCTATCCTACAAACCAAAAAACAAATCCATTCAAAAAAATATAAAATGTATTACATAAATATAAATTCATATATGAGATTTCAATATCTTTTTAGAGAATTTTTCCATTTGTTTTGCTGGCTTTTGTTATTCAAAGCAATGAAAGTTACCGAGAGTATTGATGGAAAGTTGCCTTGCTTGGTATATTTTGGTGTTAAGTTGGTCCACTCTCATTTAACAAGTGGCGGCCACTTAATGCATCGGTAGTAGGTCAGTTTTTTCAAGTCAGGTGAAATATTTTATGAGGGACTTTGTTTAGACGTAAAAAAATATTTATGTACTTATAAAGGTTGAGGTAGGAATTTTTTCATATTACAATTATATGTACTTACAAAATTCTAGTGTTGCTCCCCTTAAAATTATAAATACATTTTATTTTTGTTCTCTCTACTCAAATTTTTGGATTCGTTCATGAGTTTATTAGGTGAGACGTGTAAAATAACTTACTGAAAATTAATTTGTAAGTTATTTTTGTTATTTTTTAATTTTTTTTTTTTTTTGAAACAATTTAAGACAACCAAATACCTAAAAATTATTTTCCATTCATACAAACGTGTCTAAATCAATTCTTGTATTTTGGATGGGATTTGGAATGAGTCCACCATGTTTTGCAAATAATTATGACGAATTATTTCACTTTACTTCAAATATCTATTTTGTAATTTAAGTGATGATGTAATATAGTACCCTGAATGTTCTCTCTAATATTCATATATTTAGTTCATATTAGCAAAACATCATGTTAAAGTCAAGACATTTGTTAAATAACATGGAACACACTCAATTCACATGAATGATTAATAATCTAAAATAATAATAATAATAATACCCACAAAAAAATTTCACCGTAAACTCTGGTGATGTATCTTGGGGTATAGAGGACATATGACTTAGTCTGCTGGTACATCTTAGATGTTTTCATTCTTGTGCATGCTGTTTCTTTGGATGAGAAAGGAATAAAATAAAGTTAGCAAACTTATTTTTAAATTGTATAAAATCATTAGAAACCCGTTATCACTTGAAAACGGTTACGCTTCCAAGTGCCGTATTGTTTGAATTGTTGGGTTATTTCTTGTGATCGAGCCTAGCTTGCTTGAAGTTTGAAAAAAAAAAATTCGCTCAGTTAAAAAAAAAAAAAGTTCACTTTGTGTTTATTTTTATTTTTTTATTTTTTGTAGAGTCAACAATTTTATTAAAAATTGGTAAAAAAAAACAAAATTATCCTGATTTGAATTATATCTATATCTCAAATTCTCAATAGATTTAGATGGTTAATATGGCGAATATAAAATATAAACAAGTGTGCATAAAGTCTACATTACACTAGCTAGGGAAAAGATTTAAGGGGGCCAAGCAACTCTCTCTCTCTATATATATGTATATATATTTACATGAAAATAATAAAGAGCCTGGGCTCATATAGTATGACTCCTTTATTTTCTAATAAAATTGAATAAAGATGATAATTATACCGGGTACTAAAAGTTTATCTTGTTTGGGTTACATATCTGCTCTCGATCCAAAACCTAGTTTTGGTTTTGAATTATAAGCCAATTTCTTTATATAATATTTTGTGAAATGTTATTTTGAAGAACTCTTATCATTATAAAGCAATATAATGAATATTTCTATCATTTATTAGAAAAATTATTATATGCTTTCGGGTCAATTATGAAGCGACACACAAATAAACGTGTTAATTTTATATCTTTTTCATTAACTTTTTATTTATATGTCATTTCTTTGATAAAATATACAATGTGCCAAGCGCACAATTCACCCGGCACATCGTAACCATTCGCCTTATACATGCATAAATACATATACGATATGCGCCTATGGATGCACTTAGCACATTGCATATTTTCTCCATTTCATCTCCATGAGCTATTCTAACATTGAGTTTGTGTCCACTACCGTTAGATTGAGAGTACCAACTTTATGGCATCTGATCGAACGACCGAGCGCAATATTGGAGTCTGGGCAGTTGAAATAAAGGTGGTCATGGGATTCATCGTCCCTTGAGCACAGAGAGCAGGATCTAACCTTTAATGATGAGTTTTAATACTAAAAGGTAGGGGATTTTTTATAAATTTATATATATGCCTGTAGATAAAATTGACTAAATAGCTTGAAAATGGTAATTTTATTTGAACTAATTTATTTTTTTTATTTGTGTAAATATTAATTTAATTGCTTAAGTATAAACTAGTTTATTTGCATTATGTTTGGAAGAGAAAGTTGTATCTAATTGTATTAGATTTGGATCTTGTGACTGAAATTTGGGTGCGTGTGCTTGTACATTTATTATCAGTTTGGTTGGGAATGATTCTTGCATAAGCGGATCGTTGGCATATGTTCAGAGTTTTGGATGAACATTTGATTTGTGAATATAAAAATCTGATGCGAGATTGTAACATGTGAAGAGTTTTATATTTTATTTTATGGGGTTCGGAAATTATTTTAAAATTTAGTTTGAGGTCAGCGGTCCGCAAGAGAATGACCGGGCTGGTGTGTGCGGTGGATGATTTAATATATTATCTTTGAATATGTTTCCAGTATTGTATTTAAATTGTTTATAGTTTAATTTTAATTTTGAGTAATTTTTTGTGCATGTGCATAAATAATTCATGCACAAAGTTCTAGAAAGACTTTTCTATCTTTAATTTTAAAACCACGAAAAGAGAAAGTTCACCCTTTTAGAATAAAGATGAGTTTTTGTTAGATCTTTGTCTACTTTAAATTTTGAAGAGTTGTAACATTATTAAAAATGATTTATTTTTAATGATATAAGAGTTTAGTAAGTTTTTTTTTTACTATTTAATTTTCTTTTCTTTTATCAGGTTCCAAAATTCCGGGTGTGACACTTTGTGTCTTGGTAGAAAGAATTTTTAAGTTTAAGACTGAAATGTAAAATTAAAGTGAAGGGCAATTCAAAAATATAAATACTAAAAAATAAAGGAATTGAAAGATTTACCTTGTCTTGAAATTGCTAAAATTGAAATATAATAATTTAAAGTACATAAAAACACTAAATAATAATATGTTGGCCCACTGTCTAAATAATAGACTCTGACTTTCGTCTTCATTGTGACCGGCAAGTGTCAAGCCCATTTCGTTTTGCAGAACTAAGTTGGTCCATTAGATTAGTATAACCCGTTTTTATGCAAAGAAGATAGAAGAAGATTGGTGAATCTTAATAGCATTAGTGCGGTATCTGCTAAAAGCTTTTCGACAATTAAATCAATCACTGAAAATCTAAAATAAAGGCAGAAACTTAATATGTCGTTTTTATCATATTTGTTAAATAGTCGGACTTCGTGTTTATATTTGACGATTCTCCTGATCTATTGAAATTGTGGGGGATTCGAAGATATTCTCCCGTATTTTGAATGGTACTTTGAATTTGAATCACCTTATTAACTTTATTTTTAATTTAATTTCAAATTTTTGAATATTATATCTTATTTCCCTTTAACTAATATATATCTCAAATTGACTCATCAGTTTCCCTTATTCTCGTGCTCGCTTGTCGGGGATCGAGAATGTCAAAAGTTATTTTTCCCTTATTTTGGAAGGGAGCACTTTTTATTTATTTATTTATCGACCGAGCATGTTAGAACCATTATATTAAAACGGTGAGTATCGAGGTTTAGAGGCGCGTAATCGCTTCTTGAAGATAGTTGAAACCTCTCCCACGTGCAACGGAAGACAAATGGCAGCACTATTTCCAGGATTCAACTAAGCCCAAGTATCAAATCTGTGTGTTCATAAAGGTTGCACTTCTTCTTCATGAACCTATGTATTTATCTCCATCCGATCAACTAGAAGTATGAAACTCACACACTCAAAGCCAATAGTTTGAAAACACTTTTTCAAATCTCCTTTTCTCTCTTACTTGTATTGAGAATGTGTCTTTAGTAGGCTAAGTAGGCTTTCTATTTGTACTAGTATAAGTAGGGATATAATAAATTAGCATTAATGAAGTTATACTTAATTTTTCACTTAAATAACACTTTAGTTAAGGATAGTTAATATATAAGTTATAGAAAACTTTATTGATTCTACGTTAAAACTTCATTCAGTTGGAGTTTTAGTCATTTAATAAATAATAAAATTGAAACATAACTCCAACAAAGCATATTGGTAATTGTCACGTATTTACAAGCTCACAAAAGCATGTGTTGGCCACTGTTTTCACCTTTAAATAAAAGAGAGATTTTACGAGCTTCACTCAGCTCGTCCTTTAATAAGGAAATAAATTTACGAGTTTCACTTAGCTTGTCCTTTAATAAGAGATAGATTTACGAGTTTCACTCAGCTTGCAGATTTTACGAATTTCACTCAGCTCACCCTTTAATAAGGGATAAATTTTACAAGCTTCACTCAGCTCGCCCTTTAATAAGGAAGTAAATTTTACGAGTTTTACTCAGCTTGACCTTTAATAAGGGAGTAAATTTTATAAGCTTACTCAGCTTGCCCTTTAATTATGGAGTAAATTTTATGAGCTTACTCAGCTTGCCCTTTAATAAAGGACTTGGTTTGTTTAAGCTTCATAAGCTCATTCTTCCATAAGATAATATATATTTTTTACCTTAACGAGAACCCCTCTAATAAGGGAGATTGCAATCCTTTTTGCAAACGAATATTGCCCCAATCATTTTGAAGAGGCCGTTGGTCATAAAATGTCAAATACAAGAAGTATCAAATAATAATGCAACAAAATTCATGGTAATTATTATTTATTTATGTTCTTTACTCTATCAGAAATGCTTTTAAAGTGTAGATATTGATTTTCAACACGAAATTTAGCTTTCTTAGAATTGGGGTCATTCCATACTCTATTTTTATTAATCGAGCATTCTTTTATTTTATCATGGGTTGGAAACCTATCCTAAAATTCAATCACCCACTTACATCTACACGAACGTAAGTTCACAGACATGTTATATTGATTGTTATTTAGTTGTTATTGTTAAACAACAAACAATAAAATCAAACTTACGATAACATTTATTGTAGATTTACGATAACATTATCATTTTTATTTTTATTTTTTTATTTTTTATTATTATTATTTTTTAGATTAGCATTAAGCTCACCTTCCAAAATATGCTGGTTATATATCACGTGCTAACATTTAGAAGGACAGATAAAATAGCATGATAAATACACAAATAATTGAGCTCAAACAACTCAATCTACATGATTTTGACATTTTATATGCAATTTCTCACTTAACTTTTTGGCATGCAATACTTAATTTTGGAAGTCAACCCGGCATGGTAGGCTTGAACTTCAAGCATTGGAGATGGATCAATGCTCTCCCTAAAGTTTTAATTTATTACATATATATATATATATATATATATATACACACACACACTTTTTTTAAGAGTTTTTAGTGAACCTCGTTTACATGATGTAGAGGGATAGTAAAAGATATTTTTGTATACTATAACTGTGATTCCACGTAAAACACAACACACAGTGCTCTAATGGACTAAGTGATATACAAGTGTTATGATAATTTTTTTTAGTAATATCATGAGAACAAAGCAATTTACAATTTGTCGCACATATATAATTATTATTTATTTTTTTTGAAGACAAATATACACAATTTGAATGGTATTTGTAAGTCAAATTGGGCCTGTAGACACTAAAATTTAGTGGGCTTTGGTTTTAACGAATGGACCCATTAAATATAGGCCTAATGTTTAAATAAATTATTTAATTTATCAGACTTGGTCCACTTAAATTATTTAATTAGCCCAGCCCAGATAATTAAATGAAACGATAATTATTCCTAATAAAATATATTTTGAATAATTATCTTTAAGGATAATTATCACAATATAACCGGCCCGGCCCAGTTATAGTTTTTTCCTTATCAAGAGATGACACGTGTCATCATCCTATTAATCCAAGAAGCCTATAAATAGAGGCTTGGAGGAAGAAAAAGGGGAGAGGATTCAGAATTCAGAAGTTTACAAATTCAGACACAAATTCAGAATTCAGAAGTTCAGAGACTCAGAAATCCAGAGACTCAGAATTCAGACACAAATTCAGAATCGAAACCCAAAAGCGAAGAACATCAAGCACATCCAACAACGTGCCGTTCTTCATCAAATTCCACAGTGATTCAAGAACAAGCTCGTGCAGCCCTTGGATCCAACCAACCAAAAACAAGGAAATCGAATCAGAGGACCATTCTTTTTTTTTTTGTAAAAGATATTACAAAGGACTGTACTCCACATTCATAAATTAATAAAATTCTATTTTGCTCCATATTTTGTTTCTATTGCAGACTTACAAAATTTGTGTGTACAAATTTGTGGCACGCCCGGTGGGACCTCCTTTGCCTCTCATCTCTTTCTCCTACCATCAAGTTTCTTCTCTATCAGATTCTATGGCTCCCCCTAAGATTCAGACAGACAAGAAAGCCCAAAAGAACATTGCTATTGCAAAGGTCGACGCTAAAGCCACCATGAAAAGTGGCACGAAGACCAAATTAAGCGATGGAAGTACCTTGACGGGCCCTGTGACACGTAGCAAGTCCCAGGCGATGGCGTCATTCAAACTTCAACAAGATGTGGTGAAAACTAATCCTGCAACACCGGCGAACGTGAAAACTCAACATGTCAAAAACCTTGACATTGTTCTAGAGGAGGCTCTACCACCAGATTCACTTCGTTCTATCTATGATGCTCACTCTAGTGTCGGTTCACCCCCAGAGTCACCACGTCAGACTTCGGAGCAATCAATCACTTCAAGGAACGTGGATTCTCAAGGCCTATCATACTCAGATGTGGTTGCTGCTATGATGACTGGAGCTACTACGGTGGAGGAACAACTAGCAACTATGGCTCATTCCATTGAGAACCCCACAAAGACTATTGAAGAAAAGGACTTACAAATCGCTACACTAATGAATAAATTGGAAGTTCAGACCTTCGGTGAAACACCAATGCCATCCGGGAATCGTGCAACTTTCACACCACCACCGTCTGGGAAACCTACATCTTCCATAGCAATACTAACGGAGAATCCTAATTCTACAGCACAAGGTACTCACAGGGAGAATCCCAAACAGACGCCGGTGACAGAACAAGCGACCAGTCAAAACCAAACGCCGGGGATAGAACAGGCGACTGGTCAAACCAATCATACCTCTTCTTCAGTCTCTTCATTATCTATCGAACAATTGCAAGATATGATAACGAATACAATCCGAGCTCAATATGGTGGTGTCTCACAGAGCACTCTCATGTACTCAAAGCCCTATACAAGGAGAATCGACAGTATGAGAATGCATGTAGGATACCAACCTCCGAAGATTCAGCAATTTGACGGAAAAGGTAACCCCAAGCAACACATTGCCCATTTTGTCGAGACTTGTAACAATGCCGGAACAGAGGGGGACTTACTAGTCAAACAGTTTGTCCTGTCCCTTAAAGGAAACGCGTTCGAGTGGTACACTGACCTAAAGTCAGAATCAATTGATAGTTGGGACCAAATGGAACGAGAATTCTTGAACAGGTTCTATAGCACTCGTTGTACTGTTAGTATGATAGAGTTGACTAACACGAAACAATAGAAGGATGAGCCTGTAATCGACTACATTAATCGGTGGAGAGCCCTCAATCTTGACTGCAAGGACCGATTGTCAGAAGTATCTGCTGTGGAGATGTGTATGCTGGGAATGCATTGGGGCCTGCTCTACATTCTGCAAGGCATAAAACCTCGCACATTTGAGGAATTGGCTACGCGTGCCCATGACATGGAGATCAGTATGAAATCCCATGACGGCAAAAGTCCCGTGACTATAGAACCACGCAAAGATAAGAAGGACTGGAAGAAGGGCGACAAGTCATCAAAAAATGCGGCTAAAGATTCAATGGCTATCTCAACCACCCCAATCAAGATATCTGTTAAAGATGACAAGAAGGATGATAAAAAGCCTTGCCAGTTTCAAAAGAGGGAGAGACAACGTCCTACGCTAAAGGAGTTAGAGAAGAAAGAATATCCCTTCCCCGATTCCGATGTTCCTGGCATCTTGGAATGTTTACTTGAAAGTAAAGTTATAGAACTCCCTGAATGCAAACGTCCTCCAGAGATGGGACGTATCAACGATCCAAAATACTGCAAATATCATCGCATTATCAGTCATCCAATTGAGAAGTGTTTTATCTTCAAGGAGGTGGTGATGAATCTGGCAAAACAAGGAAAAATCTTGTTGGATACAGACGAAGTTGTAACTTCAAATCATACTACTGCTACTTTGACAACCTCTGTCGTGGGGAGTGCTCGTTCTCAACCTTTAACTTCGGAGGTATCTTGCACAACTATCCAGTTTGGTTCATTGGAACCAATCCCAATCTATATTGGCCAAGGGAGTGTACGTGACATTTCAACATTTGGAAGGGTTTTTCCTCAGGATGATGAAGAAGGATGGACTCTGGTGACAAGAAAGAAACCACGGAAGCAACAAGCTGATATTTTTCAGACTAATTATTCTAACAGAGGGCAAAGGAAGAAGAAACCCCAATATCACCATAAACAGTCTGGCCATAACAGAAAATGGGTCAAGAAGACACAGTCAACTAAACACACCTCTATAAGCAAAAAGAGTCAGAAGCCTATTACTTTGCAAGAGTTCTTTCCAAAAGGATACCTAAATGACGAAGTTGTAACAACTTACATGGTTTCAACTAAGAAAACAAGCCTTAATGATGAGAAGAACGAGGATCAAGATGAAGTCCAAAATGTAGAGAACCATAATACAGCCATCATTGAAAAATCTGATGATGATGAAGTGGTCAGAGGTACGTTTGAGTCATGTTGTGCACCAATTGTTTTCACGGACGAGGATCTTCAGTTGGGTTCGAAGCCGCACAATTGTCCTCTCTTCGTCTCCGGTTACATAAAAGAACGAAGAGTTACTCGTATTCTTGTTGATGGTGGCTCGGCGGTGAATCTAATGCCAAAATTTACGATGAAAAATCTTGGCATCACAATTGACGAGTTATCGCGTAGCCATCTTATTATTCAAGGTTTTAACCAAGGAGGACAGAGAGCTATTGGCATGATTCGGGCAAAGCTAACTATTGGCGAGCTCCAAGCAGAAACCTTATTCCATGTGATTGATGCAAAGACGTCCTACAATTTGTTGTTGGGAAGGCCTTGGATACATAGTAATGGCGTCATTCCATCGACTCTTCATCAGTGCTTCAAATTCTACAAAAATGGCGTACAAACGGTTGTGGCGGATCATAAGCCATTTACAGAGGCAGAATCTCATTTTGCCGATGCCAAGTTCTATATCGATCATGATACACCTTCGAAAGTGCCCATCCCAAGCCTTCCGTCTACACAAGAGATTCAATCTACAAAAGCAAAAGAAGCATTAAGTGATCCACTAGACGTTTCAGTGACAGACATTGTAAAGGTAGCTAAAACGCGAGGGGTCTCGATAAAAGCACATCGGACGAAACCTATTTTAAAGTATGTTCCAAAATCTTAGCGAGAAGAAGGGCAGGTACCTGTTATCGAGATAATTGAAACTAAGGAATTTAAATTAAAGATGTCACAAACCAAGGAAAAAGAAGATATGCAAAAGCTTAAAGGAGAGTTAACTCTTCCTCTCCCTAAGATTCAGAAGTCTTCACCTTCCAAGTCTCCGTTAAAAGGGTTCGTGCGGCCTTCTCAATCTATGGTTGATCATTTATCACTTCCAAAACAAAGGACCGGCGAAGGATTCGATCCTAAAGCATACCAACTCTTGGCTAAGTCGGGGTATGATTTTATAAATCCTGCAAGCCTTGGAAAACTGAATGCTGAGGTCACCGGTGAGAAGGTGCATGGCCTCAATGAGACACAGAAAAAGTTGAAAGATCAAGGGCATAAAATCATTTCACCTAAGTCTGGTCTCGGTTTCGTAGCTTCTGAGCCACTTCGAATTCAAATCACAAAGAGGGATAAGAAGTCAAGCACCTCATACATTGGGTTTGAAGAAGTTGAGGATGAACAAGATCAGCAGACTGGGCATCAAAAATCAGTCTTTGACCGTATAAGAGCTCTATGCGATCGAACATCTGTATTCAACAGGTTGTCAAGCCGAGAATCAAATGTTTCAAGTTCTCATATCAGCAATTTGCCTCGTAACTCTGTTTTTAACAGAATGAGCTTTTATGACCAAGGAAGAAAATCTGCACAACCTCAATCTCGAAAGTCAGTATTTTCTCGAATTGGTACTATCCATGATGCACCACTAAAAAACAGCAAGACTGTGAAGTCAGAAGAAGCTAACATCGACGTGGTAAATAATAGTGAGGTCCAGAGCCTAGTGCCTTCGCGAATGAAACATAAGACAGAGATAGATGTCACCAATGATGTTACATTGAAAGCTCGAAGGCGAACCATTGTATTTACTAATCAATCAGCAGAAGTGGATAGAATAGAAGGCACTGGCGAATCGTCTTGTGTTACTTCATACCACATCACTGTTGAAGAGGAACCTGACTGTGAACAACCAGATGATATCGAGAAAGCTCCACCAACACTAGAAGACGGGGGGCAGGCTACTGTTGATCAACTCAAAGAAATCAACTTAGGAACTGACGATCAACCTAAACCAGTTTTTGTTAGTGCATTCCTAAACCCCTTAGAAGAAAATGATTACTTTTAATTATTGTCTGAGTACAAGGATGTCTTTGCTTGGACATACAAAGAGATGCCCGGTCTTGATCCTAAAATTGCAGTGCACAATCTCGTTGTCAAACGTGGGACACGTCCGATTAAGCAGTCTCAACGTTTCTTCCGTCCAGAGCTAGTTCCAAGGATAGAGGAAGAACTCAACAAATTGATTGAAGTAGGGTTTGTCCGTGAGGTCAAATATCCAACATGGATTTCGAGCATTGTTCCAGTGAAGAAGAAAAATGGACAGATTCGAATCTGTGTGGACTTTCATGATTTGAATGAGGCATGCCCAAAAGATGATTTTCCTCTTCCCATCCCTGAGCTCACTGTAGATGCAACCACTGGACATGAAGCTCTCTCTTTTATGGATTGTTACTCTGGGTACAATCAGATAAGAATGACTCCGAGGGACGAGGAGTTAACTGTCTTTCGCAATCCTAAAGGCATATATTATTACAAAGTTATGCCCTTTGGACTAAAAAAAGCGGGAGCAACATACCAGCGCGCTATGCAAAGGATCTTCGACGATATACTCCATAAGATTGTTGAATGTTATGTTGATGACTTGGTGGTTAAGACAAAAGAACGAAGAAACCATTTACAGGATTTACGTACTGTCTTTAATCGCCTTCGAAAATATCAACTTAAGATGAATCCCCTTAAATGTGCATTTGGTGTGACTTCAGGGAAATTCCTGGGATACGTCATACGTCATCGTGGTATTGAGATTGATCCTAATAAAATTGAGGCCATTCAAAAGATGCCACCACCAAAGAATTTACGTGAACTTAGAAGTTTACAAGGTCAACTTGCGTTCATTCATCGGTTCATCTCAAATTTAGCGGGTCGTTGTCAGCCTTTTAACCGACTCCTAAAAAAAGATGTTCCATTTAATTGGGACCAATCATGCCAAAATGCTTTTGATAGCATCAAAAAGTACCTTCTCAATTCTCCGGTATTGGGAGCACCGGTACCTGGAAAGCCACTCATACTTTACATTGCTGCGCAAGAAGAATCGCTGGGTGCCTTACTTGCTCAGAATAATGAAGAACATAAAGAGAAGGCATTGTATTATTTAAGTCGCATACTCACCCCGACGGAGCGAAATTATCCTCCAATTGAAAAAACATGCCTCGCACTTGTCTTCGCTTCTAAGAAATTGAGGCATTATTTCTTGGCTCATACGATACATCTTGTTGCAAGGGCAGATCCTCTCAAATATGTCATGTCTAAGCCGGTCCTTTCCGGACAATTGGCGAGGTGGTCAATTTTGTTCAACGAATTTGAAATTATTTATGTGCCACGAAAAGCAGTAAAAGGACAAGTCTTAGCTGATTTCTCAGCTGACCATCCTATTCCAGCCGATTGGGAAATTTCTGAAGATTTTCCTGATGAAGAAGTCTTCCTTGTGGACATCCTCCCTCCATGGATGATGTTTTTCGATGGGGCTGGAGCAGGTGTAGTTTTTGTTTCTCCAAAGAGACATGTCATTCCATACTCTTTTGCACTTACTGAAAACTGCTCAAATAATGTAGCTGAGTATCAAGCCTTGATTATCGGCCTTCAAATGGTGAATGAGATGAACATCACGGACCTCGAAATATATGGAGACTCTAAGTTGGTGATCAACCAACTTCTTAAAGAATATGAGGTTAAGAAAGATGATCTAGTACCGTACCATCGTTACGCCTCTCATTTGTTGGAACGGTTTGATAGCGTCATACTAGAGCATATTCAAAGAAAAGAAAATCGAATAGCTGATACTTTGGCAAATTTGGCTACAACATTGGCGTTAACTGATGAAGACCTGGTTGATATTCCTGTATGTCAAAGATGGGTTTTGCCACAAGTCTTGGAGGATAAATTTGAAGAAAGTAATGTGGTTTCTTATTGGACACAAGAGGAAGAAGACTGGAGAATCCCTATCATTGATTATCTGGAACATGGAAAGCTTCCCGAAGACCTACGCCATAAGACTGAAATACGAAGGCGAGCACCTCGTTTCATCTATTACAACGATACATTGTATAGGCGTTCCTATGAGGGCCTTTTCCTTCGTTACCTTGGAAATAATGAAGCAATGCATGCAATGAAGGAGGCACATTCTGGGATTTGTGGAACTCATCAATCTGGTCCAAAGCTGCACTTTCTCGTCAAAAGAATGGGTTATTATTGGCCCACCATGGTCAAAGATTGCTTGGAGTATACAAAAAGGTGTCAAGCCTGTCAATTCTATGCCAACTTCATACACCAACCACCGGAACCATTACACCCTACTGTGACGTCATGGCCGTTCGATGCATGGGGATTAGATGTAGTTGGTCCTTTAGAAAAGTCTTCAAAAGGCCACTTGTATATCTTGGCTGCAACTGATTATTTTTCAAAATGGGCGGAAGCTGCACCCTATAAACATGTGAAAAAGGAAACAGTGGTTGACTTCATCAAGTCCAACATTATTTATCGATATGGTGTCCCTCGATACATCATCACTGATAACGGGACGAATTTTAAAAACAGTTAGGTAACTGACTTTTGTGAGAAATTTGGATTCAAACAACGTAAATCCTCCATGTACAATGCCCCTGCAAATGGTCTCGCAGAAGCATTCAATAAGACTCTATGTGAGCTATTGAAGAAAGTAGTCAACCAAACAAAGCGAGATTGGCATGAGCGAATGGAAGAAGCATTATGGGCATACCGCACTACGCATCGGACACCTACTCAAGCAACTCCATATTCTCTGGTCTATGGCGTAGAAGCAGTTCTTCCATTGGAACAACAAATCCCTTCATTAAGGATAGCCATACAAGAAGGTCTTACAAGTGAAGAAAATGCCATCTTACGTCTTCAAGAACTGGAAGCATTGGATGGAAAGAGATTAGAAGCTCAACAACAGTTAGAGTGTTATCAAGCTCGACTTTCTAAAGCGTTCAATAAGAGAGTTCGACCTCGGTCATTTCAAGTTCGAGACTTAGTATTAGCTGTTCGTAGACCGATTGTCATAAATCGCAAGGGAAATAAATTTGTATCCAAATGGGATGGACCGTATGTTGTTCGCGAAGTTTATACTAACGGCGCATATCTCATTATTGATGAAGACGGAGTAAGAGTGGGGCCCATTAATGGCAAATTCCTGAAGCGCTACTACCCATGAAGGCAATGCTCCTGATCGTATGAGCTTAAACTGCACTATTCTCCTGGCCTACATGAGTTAAAACTGTGATTGCCAAAAAAAAAAAAAAAAAATTCTTTATAAACTCCTGGCCCGCAAGAGTATAAACTGTGAACGGTGAAACAAATAAATAATGATAACATCTTTGTAAATAAAATGGAGATAATAAATCATTTGTTTTATTGCTAAAATTCAAAGTTTTTTTGAAAAAAAAAAATGATGATCAATACTAAAATTCCATAGCGATAATTTCGTCACGTTCTTGCCATAATATCTCTTCCAGTTGCTTCACTACTTCAAGATCGCGATTCGAGATGACGTTAGCTTCTTCTATTGATTTTTGATCTTCCCAAAGTTTGGTGATGGCTTCCTTCTTCTGAGATAACTGTGCATCCGTTGTCGATATGAGGACTTTAAGCCCTTGAGTCTCTTCCCTGGCTTCCTGCAATTCTTTCACTAATCTAGCTTCTTTAAATTCAGCTTCACTCAAACTAGATTGAAGTGATTCTATACGCTTAGCACCATCATCTTCTATAGACCTAGCGTTGGTGAGCTGTGCATCAATACTGGCCAATCGTTGGGATTGAGAGTCTGAAGTCATCATACAGGCATATGAAGAAGATGTAGCAATATAATTGGCCGCATTATTGGTATATGAGTCAATTCACCTCTTCAAAGCTGAATGGTCTCCAGGGAGTTTTGCGAGTCCTTCATAAAGTGTTTGAAGTTTAGGTGCTCGAGACGGTATTTTATCGGTAGGAGTATCGCGTATGATATTTTTTATGAAATCAATAAAGAATAAAGCAACACGACGATGAACATCAAGAACGATCTCTTCCGCATTGAAAATTGACATTTCAGAAGGGGTAACACGATGCAAGGGTGGACCCTGTTCTCTTAAAATCAAAGAAGGGATAACTACATGATCTTTACCAATATTTTCAACCACCTTCATAGCTTGACTAGTCACTTCAGCAACCCCCAAAACATCCGAGTGTTGACTAACTCTGCTTCTTTGTAGTGAAATCTCTGTACCTTTTCCTATCGCAGTGGCCAACTCTAAGGCAGACGGTCCATAAATAGATTCTTCACTACATGTTGGGTTAGCAACAATGACGACATCTTCCCCAAGAAATCCCTTGCTGTCTTTTATCTATTAAAAAATAATAATAAATAATGGTAATTTGCAGTACAAATATATATATATATATATAAAATAACAGTTACCTGTATAGGTTGTGAACTGATAGGTACCCCAGTAAAAAATTGATCAAGAGAAGTGGCAACACATTCCTGTACTGAATCAAGTCTCACTTTGTTGGTGACATGCTTCCAGTTACGATCCTCATCATAAGCTTTCACATCCTCATCTAACTCCATTGACAACTGACGGCGACGGTTATTGATTAATGGTGGGACATCTTCTGCTGTTTGGTGATGGCTACTAGATCCTCCAACAACGTCACAATCATTATGAGATTTGATGGTTAACTTTGGCACTGGCTTAGATGGGAGATTTGACTTTAGCCCCTTAATTAAAACCTTCCTGATTTTGGTTGGTTTCTCTAGTGGGGAAATCGTACGTTTAGATTGCTTTGAGGTAGTTTCTTTTTGTGTAAATGGATCAATATATACGCTGGGCCACCATTTGGCATATACTCTGATAACTAAGGATTTTTGGTGGCTTAAGGTTGAAGGAAGCAACGCATCACAACCAGAAGAATAATGAACGGATGAGTTCCAATGCTTTAAACATTCCTCTAAGGTGCAAGTACGAAAGTCATTTTTTAATTTTCCAGGAATATCTTGATGGTACCCAAATTGTCGGCTAAATCTGTGTGGACTATACGGCTCAATGATAAGACGGTCATTTTGGCGCAATGTCAAATGACATGATCGAAGATTGATTAGGGTGTCAAAGTCAGCCTTTGTCATCTCGCCATTATCTACAATAAGTCGCTCTTTTGAAGATCTTTTAGCCATTCGAGTTAAGTTTATTCCTTTACATGATCTGAATAAATTTTGGGCTTTAAAATGGTCAAAGTATCTTGTTCCTCTTTCGCCTGCATGTAATGTCATTCTAGGCCAATAGTTGGTATTAGAAATGGTGAAATTAGTTCTGAAATATTCACTCAACCATCCGAATACATAGTGAATAGGAAATATCACAGAGCAGCTTCTAGGATCTGGTGAGGAAACAATCTCGTTCAAGCCTCTGTAAATACTGGCCAGAACCGGGATGGAAAGACAAATGTTGCAGCCATCTACTAACATGCTTGCGACCTTGAAAGTCCCAGGACGAATTATGTTGCCAGGGTGTGCAGGTAAGGCAAATTTGCAGAGCCAACATGCTAAAAAAGCAGCTAGATAAGTGGTGTCTCTCGATGTTTCATCTACACCAAGGTTGATAAATACTTCTTTCTCTTTGGTGGACATCGACCGGACAGGAGGGATCACACCAGACGGATTTTGAGTCCTCATAGGGCAGTGAATTTTATTTTTTGTTGATTTCTTTGAACGTTTGGCATGTCTTGATGCACCTTTAAACCAGAAATTAATCCAGTCAGATATCTTCACATTCTGATCTCCTTTATACTTCTTGGAAAGTCTGTGGAAGGCCAAAAATAGGTGTTGACAACTCAAAGGGATAGAATTTTTGTTGTTACTAGCTCTTGATAGTTCATCTGCACAAGGAATAACTTCATCATAAATTGTTCCTTGGTGAGGGAGACCACCTAGCATATATAGATCTCGAAGAGAAATTAATAGCTCGCCAATAGAATAATGAAGTGTATTAGTGGCTGGGCACCAACATTCAAGGAATGCTTTGAATACATCTTCATGACGGTCATAGGAAAATAGGGAGGCGAATAAAGCACCATATAGTTGTTGTTTTGATAGAAAGTCGTGGAAACGCGCCAAAACATCTTCTAACCACTCCCAATATAGTTCGGTGTATAGCAATTCAGCAGGAAGTTTATAGGGAATACTCCATGATATTTCCTTCGCCTGAACATTAAGACCCAATAGTGAAAACTGGTTTTCTTCAACAACTCTCTCATGAAGTGAAGAATTTAGTATCAAGGCTTTAGAGACAATAGATTCTTCATTAATCTGATCAGGACCAAAGTCGGTGAGTTCGCATGTGGCCGTGCATGTCCAATGAGGTGAACAATGTTTATTGTTCGAATCAGGCACTTGAATAGCATTGCGACCAAAAAGTGAGTCATATACACTTAATGTCGTTCCTTGGACTCGTTGACTATTTTTGCTCTCTAAGATAGTCAGCTTTTGCTTTGCGAAACACTTGAACACCACCATGATGGATACCAAAGCTCAAATCGGTGTTGTCTAGAAGGAGGATTCAATTTCTGCTACGGTTGACACAAATCAAGTTGTTATACCCAATCAAGCCCTGCAAAGAAAAAAAAAAGGGGGGTTAGAAAAAAAAAAAAAAATTTGCTCCAGTATGCGTGAAAAAAAAAAAAAAAAAGTTCTCCAGCGTGCTTGGAGAGAGAAAAATATATATATATATATATGTTCTCCTGCATGCGTGGAGAGAAAAAAAAAAAAAAAACGTGGAGAAGAGAGAGAGGAAAAAAAAAATTCACGAAAGGAAGAAAAAAAAAAGGAGAAGAAAAAAAAAAGGAAAAGAAAGAAGAAAAAAAGAGAAGGAAAAGAAAAAGGAGGAAAACATAGGAAAGACAAAAATTTATAGAGGAAAAAAGAATAACAAAAAAAAAAAAAAAACAGGAAAAGAGTGATGAAAAAAATCTAGCGTGAAAAAAAAAAAAAAATAGAGATACATTCACAGTCCAAATTTGGTCAAAAGCGTAACACAGGAAAAAACCGTGTAGAATACAAGCAAAATAGCAACTGTCAGTTTAAAGAAGGAAAGTTGGATAAACTTTCTTTTTCGTTTTACGTGCATATTATGAATTACCAATACAATGTCTTGTATATGGGTTTGAAAAAAAAAAAGAAAAAAAAGAAAAAAATGAAGGGCAATTACACATATGCTGATCCATTATCCTATATGTGTGTAGGATTCTTTTGGTTGTCAAATCAAGATATTGATTAGATAAACACATGTGCCAGTTTAAAAAAAATGGAAGGGTTCATAGCAGTACAAAAACAACACGGAGAAAAAAAAAGAAATGAGCTGGGAAAGATACGTACCAACAGATCAATCAAGTTGTCGGTGCGTTACTCAAGTATCTTTGGGTCTAATAGTGACTTCGAAGCTTTAAGGTGATATTGATGAACCCATGGCCTATGATTATATTTATAGAGAAAAAAAAAATTCCTTTCTTTAATAGGATCTTTGGACTTATTGTTCAAATTGAAAAGTGAAGAATTACAATCCAAGATTGAATAGAAAAGTAAAAAAAAAAAAAAGAACTTTTCCAAATTCAAAGTTGGATACTTCAAGTCCCACTTGAAAAAGGAAACAAATCCTGTTAAACATGGAACTCGAAGTAGGGGCAATTTGTAGACACTAAAATTTAATGGGCTTTGGTTTTAACGAATGGACCCATTAAATATAGGCCTAATGTTTAAATAAATTATTTAATTTACCAGGCTTGGTCCACTTAAATTATTTAATTAGCCCAGCCCAGATAATTAAATGAAACGATAATTATTCCTAATAAAATATATTTTGAATAATTATCTTTAAAGATAATTATCACAATATAACCGGCCCGGCCCAGTTATAGTTTTTTCCTTATCAGGAGATGACACGTGTCATCATCCTATTAATCCAAGAAGCTTATAAATAGAGGCTTGGAGGAAGAAAAATGGGAGAGGATTCAGAATTCAGAAGTCTACAAATTCAGACACAAATTCAGAATTCAGAAGTTCAGAGATTCAGAAACCCAGAGACTCAGAATTCAGACACAAATTCAGAATCGAAACCCAAAAGCGAAGAACATCAAGCACATCCAACAACGTGCCGTTCTTCATCAAATTCCACAGTGATTCAAGAACAAGCTCGTACAGCCCTTTGATCCAACCAACCAAAAACAAAGAGATCGAATCAGAGGACCATTCTTTTTTTGTAAAAGATATTACAAAGGACTGTACTCCACATTCATAAATTAATAAAATTCTATTTTGCTCTATATTTTGTTTCTATTGCAGACTTACAAAATTTGTGTGTACAGGGCCACTGCTATAATGGCACATATATAGCCGAATATACCTCTGAGGATTCAAATTAGAGTTTTTTTTTTGTTTTTTTAGCAGCATGCGCTGCTTTGGAGTCGTAATTTACTCCCATCTCAAGCCAATATGCCCTGACGTTAGTTTTCGAGCTGTTCGCTTGGGTTGCAGCGTTTTTTGTTGGGTTTTATTTCAATAATTCATGTAAAAATCAAGTATACTGTAATTAATTAAAGAATAATTTAGATATCTATACCTGATTAGAAAATTCAACTTTAGATACCTTTAAGAATTCCTTAGCGCCCTTTGAGAGATCTGAAAAAAATTAGAGCGCTTTACCCCCTTCTGAAAGTCGTCGATACGATAGGACTGGGTTTTAAAACCCTTATATATAACAACAACAGGGGGGAACGACTTCTCTACAAACAAGCATATCTAAGTCTCCCTTCCTATCATGGAAACTTAGATATCAACGGTTAGAATTAAATCACACCAAATAAGTTGGAAAACCACAATCCAACGGTATAAAACCATACTCCCAATTAAACTACCAAATTGGAAAGTACAACTCAATCCATTAAGTATCAATAATCACATTGCAATCCTATTTTAGAAAACGTAGTACATAGGACCATACAATAATTTTTATTATTTAAATATATATATAAAAATTCCAACAATCTCCCACTTAGTCCATGCACTCTAAATTTTATAAAATGACACTATGGATTGCAACACACTTTATAAAAGTCAAGTGGCCACTCATTTTTATTTAGAAAACACAATTATCGAAATTAATGGATTGAAACTTTAGAACACTCTCCTCCATAAATTTCCTCAATAGTGGATCATGAATGCGTAAACAAGTAATATATTAGTCTAAACAGTTCCATGATCTCAAAACTGATTCCATTTAGGATTTAAGCAAATATAGTGGTTTTACTGTATTTCATGAGATGTGCAAACTGCATGGGGTCTAAACGCACACCTCACTATCCGTCCTGCTTCATACCATTGCGGTATGTCACCTAAACATATTACAGCAAGCCGCCAACCTTCTGTTCAGTGTGAGGGTTTACCGATATAGAGTCAATCCCATATCTAGCCCAAGCTATCCATCATACTTCATACCATCGCTGTATGTCACCTGAACATATTACAGCAAATCGCCAACCTTCTGTTTAGTGTGAGGGTTTACCGATATGGAGCCAATCCCATATCTAGCCCAAGCTATCCTCATGGACTGTGAAAAAACTCCCACAGGCAAAATTTAATATTTATGTTTGGATTTACCAATGTGGTGTCAATCTCACATCTAATCCAAACAATCTCATGAGTGAAATACCACTCCCAAACAAATCTTATACTTGGATTTACCGATATGACGTTAATCTCATATCTAGCCCAAACAACAGTATGAGTGAATTATCACTCTTAGACAACCTTTAATAATTATTTTGGATTTATCGATGTAGTGTCAATCTCACATCTAACCCAAACAACCTCATGAGTGAAATATCACTCCAGACAAATATAATAGCACGTGCATAAACCATATATATATCAAGGTAATAATAATAATTATGCATTATAACTTTATTTTGGATGCAAATAACTGTCACTATAAGGCGTAAACTGGAGGAAAAATAACTGTCACCACAAGGCGTAAAGAAACTAACTATAATGTAGCATATACAAAATAAATACTAGACATCATACCATAATGACTCTCGAACACCTATCCGAATCACATGCTCTTTAAATACGTTATTATCTTCGGCTGAAAACTTTAGTAAAAGGATTTGCAACAATCTTTCTGTAACCACATAGGAAAATTTTAATGACACTTCAACCTTAACCTTCTTATGCTTGAAAATGTACTTTATGTCAATGGGCTTAATACGCTTGGTCATCCTTAAATTGTTTCCATATACTTAATTAATATAAGCCTTTAGAGAAAGTCCAAGTATTCCAGTAGTGTGATCTCTATGGATCATAATACCAAAGACATACTTTACTTACCCATGTCCTTCATGTCAAAAACTTTACATAAAATTCTTAATGTCATGTATCACATGAATGTCATTGCTACCTTGCAAAAAATCATCAACATATAGGATAAGGAAAATAAAAAATGACTCCCACTGAACTCGAGGTATATGCATTTATCCATAACATTCTCTTTCAACCTATAATTGGTAACCACTGTATCAAAATTTTGATACCATTGCTATAAAACTTGCTTTAGCTATAAATGAATGATAATGAAATAATGACCTTTAAAGAGTCCTTTAAAGAAATTGGAGAAAAAATCTCAAATAAATCAACACTTAACTTTTGCTTAAGCACTTGGCCATCATTTTTTTTTTTTTTTTTTTCCTTTTATCCATCAAACACCTCAAAATCACCAACTACAACATATTTCCATGCTTTAAAAAATCTCCTAGGCTAAACATGCTTAGGAACTAGATTGGAAACTAAAAGAAGAGACTGCAAAATGAGAAATAACTAAATGAGTGGGAATAACTAAAAGAGTGGGAATATAAGCTTTAACTGAAACCACTAAAGAAAGTGGAATGGAGTCTGAAATAAATAGAATAGTTGCCGAAAATGTTTTTCTGCAAAAGAAACTACAATATCTTAAACTCCCACTGGATTTACTATTCTTATTAAATATGCATGATATATTCCAATAATCAATCTTGAATCCTTTAATATTTCAAGATACCCAATAAAATAATCATTGATAATGTGAGTATCAAGCTCCTTGATATCCACATTATATAACTCTATCTCTATAAAACATCCCTACACTTTCTATTTTTTGCAACTTTATTCTGTTCAAGAAAACTAGGAGTGATGTACTGTGCACAATGCACTGCTCTTTAAGTATGTACTAAAATACTACGATTTACACCCTCCTTACCATTCTCCCATTAAAACTCACCACCTTAGTCCGATCTTAAAATCATAATCTTTATACCAACTACTTTCAACTTTAGTCTAGTAGATTTTACACACATCAAGTGTTTCGGACTTTTGGTGGATTAAGTACACAATCATACCTTGGAAACCAATCAATGATAACAATGAAATACCTTTGCTGCAAACGAGCTACAATAAGAAATGGACCACAAATGTCGGTATAAATATAGTCTAAAACCAAATGACCGACTAGCCTCAAAATTGCATTTCTTAGCATTTGTCCTTTGACATAACCAACGTATAAAATTTGTGACCTAATAATCTCATCCTTGACCAAGCGTGCAAATCTCTTTTGAGAGACATTTCCCAATATCCTATGCATAACATAGATGAATCCTCTCTGACCAAAACACGATTTTATTCGGATGGTATCGAGTTAATTGAAAAATAAAAAGTAAGTAGGATGACACCCGAATCCATCCACCATGTTTATACCTATATTTTTACCAAGTTAAGCTCAAATATTAATATGGCAATTTTCTTTCTTGCTTTGTTTTTCTTTTCACCACAATAACCTTTTCTTTTGATGTCCTTTTATTTCTACATGATCAACATTTATCATTCCATGATCAATGTTGTTTTTATTCTGTTTAGCCTTATTCACTTTCTTGCCGCCTAGTTTCTTCATGAAACTATTCTTACTATCACCGCAAGATAAGCTGACTCAGTTTTAACACCCTTGAGTTGTTTCCATTCAATAACACAAAATGCTAACAGCTGGTTAATGCCACATTTAACTTCTTGTGAATTATAATTCACCTTGAAAAGCTGGAAAAACCTAAGCAGAGAATAGATCACCATGTGGACTAATTAACTTATTAGCAAATATGATTCTCTACTATCTCAGATCATTAACCAGCTTGCACATCTTATAGATGTACTCCCTCACTGAACCATTACCATCATATCTCACTAACATAATCCATATCAGATAATAGTATTGTAGTTATTTCTTAATACCCATTAACTCTTTCTTGATCAAATCAAGAAACTCCTTAGCAGTATCAAAACTAGAATACCACCCTGAATAGTATCACCAATAGAAGTATAAATTAATCTAATGGCATGGTAGTACCTGTAGTTCACTTAAAAAATGCAACAACTTTTCTACCTAAGAAGACAATACACTGGGCATATGGGTTTTTTTTCTAAAACAACAGATATGTAGTCTAAGAAATCCAATATAATATCAAAACCTGTTTTCTAGGCGGTATAATTTTAATCATTCAATGGTTCAATCCCTATAAGAAATCTTTAAATTGCTGAAGCGACTATAACCTGAATAAATGTTATATTGAATAACATCACATAAACAACATATAATAATATATCTCAGCTTTAGGGATTATAACTTTAATTCGTGCTTGGGGTTTTAAGCCGAATTTATCAGGGTGTTTTACTATGTGCAAAATCGTCCACCCTGCGGGAACAGATAAAATGCCATAAAAAAAATCACCTTTTGGCAGAAATTTAGATTTACTTTACCCCCCAAACCTGCGATCAAATTGCACATAGACCTATTTGATTATACTTGAATTATTACTAAACACTTCCACTACCTTTTGGCAAGAGGGTTATTTAGTTATAATCCAAGCACTCTCAAATATTCTACTCACTTATCCCGCACTAAGACATTGATCACCTTTTGGCAGAACTAATGCTTTCATGTAGGTAAATGCACTGTGAGACCTCAATAAGACCAATGTCTTAAAAAAAAATTTAAATAATAATAATAATAATAATAATAATAATACCCTCCGTGAGCGTGTCACCTTTTGGCAGGCATCACCCACTTTAGGTATTACCTTTGAAACGGTCACTTTACCAGTCTTCCTAAACCCCAAGGAAAGACATAAACTGTAGATATTCCATTTTATTTATATTCATATTTATATAGTGTACATAAGCCAAACCCAAAATTATGAAGCATTTAATTTCACTGCAATATAAATGGCTTTAATACAAATAAAATAAAGCCTTCTCATACATCTTAAGAAATTACAATGAATAATATAATAATAACATGCACATCAATCAAGATTTAAAAATCTCAATTCTATATATACTTTAATTAAAATAGGAATAACTAAACCGTGATGCATGTATATTATATATCCGACAAACAATTTAAAGTACTTTGAATCTTTAAATCAATTAGGTTAATAATATTTACTTATGGAACGCAAGCTCCTATAAGTTTTCAACTTAAAATTGAACAATTATCATTAATTACTCAATGTGACTAAATAAGCACACAACCTCATGTCACACTCAAAGGTCACTGATTACATGTAATATAATATGAATTAAAATTCTAAACCTAACATCAACTAGGCAAAAAACAAGTCACACTTTAATACCTCATTGACCATTTATGCATTTAATGCGTGAATGTATAAACACATTCAAATAAACTAGTCCACTTTAAATTCATGAAAGTAGAAACTTCATATATATATATATATATTTCTAACTGTTAATCGCACTACTAAACATGCAATCTTGCATATATATATATATATATATCAAAACATATATATTCACAATACAAAGGCTTGCTCACAAAACCAATCAGTCAAATATGTGGGCAAGAAAAAATTTACATCACTTGTATATGTACATCTCTAACTCATGAATATATATATATATACATGAATTAATTATGTGTTCATACCTATATCTGTATCCGTAGGATTAGTGTTTCTAAGCAAACTTTCATTATAATATAATATTATAATTTTTACATAAATGGTTTGCGTATTAAAACCGATGCATTTGTTTTATATATAATTATAAATGACTATAAAGTGACGAATTGAGAGAATAATTGTACCCCGAAGTGCCACAATTCTATTTGAAATCCTTTATGCAAATAAGCATTACTGGGAAAGCTAAACTTAATTCCTATGAAACAAAACGATGCATGATGGGTAACAAAGATATCACAAACTTGGTAATAATGGTTTTCCTCCTTTATACAGGTTCATATGCACAAATGTGTTCAACAGTCAGATTTGTCTAAATACTAGTTTCTTCTTCATATATATATATATATATATATATATATATATATATATATATATATATATATATTTTGAATCCTCATTGTCACTCTCAGAAATATTTGGCAGATCCAAAATAAAGTTAGTTTATAAAGCACTATAAAACAATACACAGTTGCATAGTTAACAAACAAAATCTACAACTACACTTGTAAATATATTTAACAACATGCAATTAAACAACATGCCACATTGATATCAGGATCACAGCCAACAAGATCTTAAATGTAGTCCTGTGCAATTGTCGAGAAGATTAATACAGGCTAACAATAAAACAAGGAAGTCATAGTCTAATACCACAACCATGACAACCAACTAGTGGCGACACACAATTGGCATGCTTTTTAATACTAATTGACTTTCCATATTCTACCATTCTTAAATTGTATTCCACGGACTATATAATCAAGTAGATGGAGGAACAAAACAAAAAATATATAAACCACTAGTCAAGCGGCCATGTGCGCAACCGCGACAATAAATCAATAGGCATGATCAATTAGAAAAAATAATGAATGGAATCCAGAAATTCTCATGCCCATAAATTTAAATAATATATGATATACTTTTAATTCCTTTCATCTTGATTTCTACGAGAAAATCTTAGCCCTTAATCTGGCTCTGATACCAATTTGTTGGGTTTTATTTCAGTAATTCATGTAGAAATCAAGTATACTGTAATTAATTAAAGAGTAATTTAGATATCATACCTGATTAGAAAATTCAACTTTAGATACCTTTAAAAATTCCTTAGCGCCCTTCGAGAGATCTGAAAAAAAATTAGAGCGCTTTACCCCCTTCTGAAAGTCGTCGATACGATAGGACTGAATAAGGGTTTTAAAACCCTTATATACAACAACAACAGGGGGTGACGGCTTTTCTACAAACAAGCATATCTAAGTCTCCCTTTCTATCATGGAAACTTAGATATCAATGGTTAGAATTAAATCACACCAAATAAGTTGGAAAACCACAATCCAACGGTATAAAACCATACTCCTAATTAAACCACCAAATTAGAAAGTACAACCCAATCCATCAAGTATCAATAATCACATTGCAATCTTATTTTAGAAAACGTAGTACATAGGACCATACAATAATTTTTATTATTTAAATATATATATAAAAATTCCAACATTTTTGACTTGACATTGTGTCGTCTGTTGGTCGCATCAGTTTGTTGATTCAATCAAATATCCAACAAAAAATTAACATTTACACCAATTAGTGGGATTGCTTGATGGATGATATGGGTTTTGGGTATTGATAGCATTGTAGTATCGGGAACGAAATTGAATTCAAGATCATCTGGGACGTCAGTAATTCCCCATAAATTTGGAACAATGCATCCGAACCTGAGCCATATTTTTTCAGGAAACTAATTGTTCTCACAGATGGCGCCAGCTGTTGAAGCAGAAATCAGCAAGACCCGAGACGACACTGTTTTCTTATAAAGAAGAGAAAAAAAAAAATTGATAAATCTTGACGGCACCGGTTTTGTGTCTGCCAAGAGCTCTCCGACAATCAAGTCAGTCACTGGATGTCTAAACTAAAGGCAGGGATTTAATATGTCGTCTTTATCGTACTTGTTTAGTAGTCAGGCTTCGTATCTATATATGACAATTCTCCTGGTCTATTGCAATTTGTTGGGGATTCGAAGATATTCTCCCGTACTTTGAATTTGAATCACCTTATTAATTCGGTGTAATTTAATTTCAAACTTTTGGATATATTATCTTTTCTTTCTTTACCTAATATCTAACTCAAATTGACTCATCACATGTAATAGGAACTCATTAAGTCACGGTCTTTCTGTGCATGCTTCAAATAGTCAAACCCAATTGCAATCCATTATCTTTCTAACAAAAACACTATTTGGGCAACTACTTTTGTTTTGTGCCATCTGAAATAAAAATAGTGTTTTTGTTTTAGAGTGTGTTTAATATTATTTCAAAGTTTGTTTGGTAACGTAAATTTGTTGTCAAATTTTTGGAAGCAAAAATATAAAATCATGTTTGGTAAAAAGTATTGCAAGTTTGAAAAATTAAATAACTAATTAAAAATATTTAGAAGTTTTTTTTTTTTTTTTGAACAGTGCCTTCGCTACATTGTGGAAGCAACAAAAAATCATCATTTTTATATTTTCGATTTTGGCCTTTTTTCGGCAAATGCTTCGGTAATATTCAAATGACAGCAAATCCAAATATGCTTCATAATTTTGTTTCTCTACAGTACATTATACTAGTAAAAGCAAAAAAAACTGAAGTAAAAATAGTTGCTAAACATGCTCTTAGGATGCCCACTAAGTATTAGAATAAAATGGCCGGCTGTTACAATATTACTTCGCCATGTTAAAATTTCTAGACTGTCTAAGTGTCAAAGACTTTGTGCCCAGTGATATCTCTTGTACCTTCCAAAGTGGATGGTGAGGATTCAAGTCTTCAAATAAGCAAATTCGGTGTGTGGGTAGTGCGTGTGAGTACGGATAAGTCCAAGTGCAGGAATAATCATCACTTTTAACAATGTCCACGTGTCAACTTGTTATTGGTCCATTTGCTCCTTTCTTATTCGTGCACGTATGCAATGAGATGGCTGTCACATGACTATCATTTTTGTGTGTCAACTATATTCATCTCTATTAAAATGTAAGCATAATTACACCAACCTTTTCCTTTGATTAAAAATTAGACTGCCTCTATTGTTGATTAGTTTCTCTTAACAAACGAAAAGCACTCTATTTATATCTTTTGACCGATCAATGTATTTGCTAAGATGGGACAAAAATGGAGTAAAATATGCATCCAACAAAGCCAATTCTCGATCTCACTCCTTACAAATTGTGTAACTTGGTCCTTAATGTCAGGTTCTCTAAATGACACTAATAAGAGAGTGGAGTTCTAAAGTCTTCCATGTTGACGCGGAGATTGTGAAGTAGTTGTAAATATGTGTAGAGTGTAGAGAAAGATTATAGATCAAGTGCAATGAGTTTTGTTGTGTGGTAGATATTTGTGTGGGCAGTTTTAGAAGGTAGATAGAAAGTAGATGGAATGTCTATATAAAAAGAGATGTGTCATTTGTGATCTAACAAGCTCCGGAGCCAATCAGATGTCTAAGTGTGTGTGAGTGCACAAGTTGCTAGACAGACTTTAAGAAGTGGGAGTGCATTAGTACAAGTAAACAACTTTTGAAAGGTTGAATCGGAAGACATACTAAGAAATATGTATACTTGTAAGTTATCATGTAAGTTAAAATAGTGGAATTGATTAGGCATAGAAGTAATAAATTTAAAATTTGTTAGATGTTTGAGAGTATGAGTTGGCTGAATCAATAGAAGTAATCACTATCTTATTAATGTACTCAACTAATGTACCGCAATCCATATAAAAATTGAGGAGAAAATAAAATTAATGAGATAAAAATATGTGGTTTGAACTAGTAAAAATAAAGTGTAAGTAAAATAAATTAAATTAAATTAAAATCAAACTTACAAAGTAAAAATAAATTGTAAGTAAAGTAAACAAAATTTAAGACATGATTTGTGCGTGGAAGCCCTAGTTGGAAGAAAACCAATCAACCAGGATGAAAAACACAGAGATTTTTGTAATCTGGAGCGAAACGATCCACTATCTTCGAAGCAAAGTACAACGGAGTCTAATTCAGGCTCACACCCACTTCGTTCTACCAAGAACTAGTTGCTGAACATCCCAGGCTTTTGCTCGTGACTCCCCGTCCGATTGCTACAGACTCCAAACTTACTCCTCAATCTTTGTAGAATGGTTATTGGTAGATCACAAACACTTCGCGAATGCTCTGACCCATTTGAAGTTCGATCGATTCCTCTTTCCTTCAAATTCTGAATTGGTGAAGGTAAATAGAAACCTTGCTTTTCTGAACAGAATCTTCTGAATCTTCAATATGCTTGCCCATTTCGGTAAACTCTCCATCATCTTTCTTTGGCTGAGTGGTATGTATTTTCACGGTGCTCGTTTTTCCAATTATGAAGCATGGCTAAGCGATCCTACTCACATTGGCCCTAATGCCCAGGTGGTTTGGCCATTATGATTTGATTGAGAATATGACCCTAAAATCACTCAAGTGTAATTTTTTGTACTCTCAAGTACATAGAAATATACAAAATACTTTTAACAAGCTTTCAATAGCTAAACTATTTTTATCTTTGAAGCTATAAGGCCCTGTTTGGTAACACTTTGAGTTTGATTTTCTGTTGTGGGTTTTTTTTTTTTTTTTTTTTTTTTTTTTTTCATATGGCATCAAAATCCGTTTGGTAACTCTATTTTGCCTTTTCACATTTCAAAACTTTTGAAAACTAGTTGTCATCTCCCTTGCAATTCCCACTTCAAAATGAAGCTTTTGTTTTTCTTTTTGATTTTTAGATATTGTTATTTTATGATTTTTCAAAATGAGAATTAGAGAAATGTTGTTTTATTATTTTTCACAATTAGAGAAATTTATTTTATTATTTTTCAATTATACTCAAATAGTAAATAAAATTTTAAAAATTATTTTATTATACTCGACTAATAAATAATATGTTATTTTATTATTTTTAATTATACTTGAATAGTAAATAAAATATTAAAATTATTATTTTTCAATTATACTCAAATAGTAAATAAAAGATTCATTTTTTTAAAAAAAATTACCAAACATATTTTATCTTTTCTCTTTTCAAAAATTCAACACCAGTTACCAAAACTTACCATTTTCATTGAAATGAAAGCAAGAAAAATAAATTAATAAAAAAAATAATAAAAACCATAGCTTTACCAAACAAGCCCTAACTAATCATGAGAGAGAGAGAGAGAGAGTTTATATAGATTTTTGAAAACCTAATCATATTTGGAAAACAAGTTAAATTTGTGCATAATTATTGACTCAAAGCAATGTTTCTGCTTTATAGTGTGTTCAACACTATTTTGAAACTTATTTGGTAACGTAAATTTGCTGAAAGATTTTTGAAAGCAAAAGATATGAAAATATGTTTGATAAAAAGTGTTGTAAGTTTGAAATTTTGAATGGCTAGTTAAAAAAGTCATTTTAGATTTTATTTATTTATTTATTTATTTATTTTTGAACAGTACTTTGCTACAGCGCGAAGCAAAAAAAAATATTTTTTTTTTATGTTTCTGATTTTGGTCTCAATTTCAGAAGCGCTTCAATACTATTCAAATGATAGCAAACTTTACCAAACATGCTTTGCGTTTTTGTTCCGCTACAACAGTACACTAGCAAAACAGAAAGCACCAAGCAAAATGCCAAAAAGCCCCTTAAGTAATATTTTGTCAAATGTATTATTTTGAAGGGTCCAAGCTACACAAACACACTACCTGTACTCTTCTTATAGAATAAGTCGAGGATGAGTTACTCTAACATTGAGCATGTGTCCACTACCGTTACATTCATAGAACAAACTTTACAGCCTCTGATAAACGACTACAAGCGCAGGCTTAGCTAAGAGTGGCTACATGATAGCTTTTTCCTTCTTGTGGAGTAGCTTGGGCCCCAAGTAGAACTTGGGACCCACACAATGTGTTGATTTGTACCGGACAAGATTTTGATCCCCCAATTACATAATGTAACAACAAAACCGTTTAAAAGACGCCCAATGTATCAATGTGATTATTGATGCCCATGTGCAGTTACATGTACCTTTCCCTTGAGCTTTTGAACCATTCCATTGTGGCACATTCTACTCATTCCTAATCATCAATCAATACATACACCATACAATACAATAATTACACTACATATACTGTACTTCATGTGGGTTTTTTTAAAAGAAATTATTACATAACCGAACTACATTTTAAAATAAGTGTTCACTTAATAAAATGTAACTTAGAAGAAAATATGTGAGTCACAATTTTAAAAGCAAACACTTATTTTGAGAGAGTCATAATTTTCAAAATAAACACTTAATTTGAAAGAGTTAAATAGTTTTTCAAAACGAACATTTATTTTGAGCGGAGGGAATAATTATTTTTTATTATTTTTTTAAATTTTTTATTTTAACAAACAAAGGACATATGACAGTCCTTCTTGGAAGGCTGTAGAAATAGTCCTTGACCTTCTCATATCACCATATCATATATTTGTATGTATGTATATAGATATATATAGAGAGAGAGAGAGGGAGAGAGACTGTAGAGAGAGAGGGTATCGGATTCCTCTGACACAAATTGTAAAGTCGGTTAGGCTTGTCTTCCAGACGTGCTTCAATGTTTCACAAAAGGGGAATTAATTTGAAAGGCCATTTAGAAAGGTCACAACTAGTCTCTCTGACAGAGGTTTGTTCGAAGGGTAGGAGACAATGAGAGATTTGGAAAGAGCAGTGGAGTGGCTTAGACCACTTGTGGAGACCAAAGGATGGGACTACTGTGTTGTTTGGAAATTAGGAGATGACCCTTCAAGGTATTTTTATTAATTTAATTTCACATTTTCATTCTTTTAAATCTCTTTGTATTTCAATCTTTCAAACATAATATATACCCTTTTTTTTTTTAAATTTTTGTTGATGATTGTTTATTAGATTCATTGAGTGGATGGGTGGTTGTTGTGCTGGTTGTTATGGTCACAATTTCAATTTGAAAAAGGAAAGTGGAGAAGAGCAACATTCACTAAACTTGTGCAAAGATTTTCATATCCAGCATCCTATAAGAACAAAGGCTTGTGAAGCACTTGCCCTACTTCCTTCTTCCATGCCCTTGTACTCCGGGTACCCTAAATCTCTCTCTCTCTCTAAATATATATATATATACACTTACATAAATATTTGTTTGGTTCTGTTTTTATTTACAAGACCACAAATTACAGGATTCATGGAGAGGTAGTACTATCAACTCAACCAATCTGGTTTGGCCATGGCAAGCATGTGGGTGTTTCAATTTCTCTCTTTTTTTTTCTTGTAATTTTTATGTACTGCATTGTTTAAACATTTGGGCTTTCTTAAATAGGCTTGAGGTTGATGACACTTGTTCTGATTGAAAGAAACAAAGGCATGCCATTTATGGAAACTAATCAAATAGGACTCCACCATCATGTTACAAATTGATTTTCAGAACCATTTTTAGTCTATACCACAAACTGTTTCATTGTTCACTATATATCTATTTAAATCAGACCATTACCATGTGAAGATTATGCCATCTTAATTAAGGTTTTGTTTCATCCAATTAGACAAATTATATGCTGATTTTGTAGATTTTTTTAACAAATAGAACTTGAAAAGTTATGTTTTTCTATTGTTGGCAGGATACAACTGGAACCCAAGTTTTCATCCCTGTTGTTGATGGTCTAATTGAGCTCTTTAGCGCGAAACATGTAAGACTGAATGCTTGGATTGTTCTTTATATATATATATATACACACACACACACACTTGTGGAGGAATGAAACTTGTTTTCTTTTTCTTTCTAGATAGCCAAAGATCAGAAGATAATAGAGTTTGTTAAGGATCAGTATAAGCATTGTTCGGGACAAGAAGTCATGACAGCACAAAGCAATAACAGTGTGACCATCAATGAACAACCACCACTTGATCCATTGCTTAATAAAAACTTGAACAATTCACCAGTTGCTCTTGACAATTTGAAGTTCATTCCTAGGCTACAACTTCTTCCCCCAATAGCACATCCCATCACTTATCCCCACTTAGACGGATCTGGTTCAATTCCTACACATGACCACCTGTTGTTTAGTTCAGGTTCCATTCATATCCCACAAAGGGTTTCATTGTTTGAATCAATCGGAAAATATCCCGGATCCAAAAATCCTAATTGCAGGGAAAATTTGTCAAAAAAGCGCGAAATTCATTTCATTTTGGGGCATGCCAATCATGTGGTTGAGGAACACAATTTGAAGCCCAAGCAGAGGACAGAAAGGGACCAATATCAGTCAAAGAATCTTGATGCAGAAAGAAATAGGAGGAACCGGATTAAAGATGGTCTCTTTACTCTACGCGCTCTAGTCCCCAAGATATCAAAGGTCTACATAATTGCATACATGTCATGTATTATGAAAAAAAAAAAATGTGTGTCTATACTTACACGTTTCGTTTTCAATTTTCATATAATAATTTCTCAGATGGATAGAGCTTCCATACTGGGAGATGCAGCTGAATATATAGAGGAATTGCAGCATATGGTGAAGGCACTTCATGATGAGCTCAAGGAAATGGAAGACGAGGAATGTAATAAGAACAATGTTGAAGAGAAGATGCCAAAAGCGAATGAGGTACATGATGGCAACAAAAATTCACCGTGTAATGAGCACAACCAAGAGTCCTCTACTGCAGATGAAAAGAAACAAACAGAGGTATGAAAAGCCAAGAACAAATTGAAATTGAAATTTAGATGTTAGTCTTCATTCAAATCCCAAGATATGTAAATCACCAGAGCTTATGATGAAAAAATTTTGTGGGTATTATTTGATTAGGAACTACTACTAATTTGTATCAGTAAATGCTCTGATTGATTTTTCTATTAATTCTTCCCTTAGGTGCAACTGGAGGTAAACCAGATTGGAACAAAAGATTTCTTGCTCAAGTTCACCTGCAAGCAAAAGCGAGGAATCTTTGCAAGGTTGATGGAGGCTATGAATTCTTTAGGTTTCCAAGTACTTGATGCCAATGTTACCACAATTAACGGCAAGGTCTTGAACATTCTAAGGGTAGAGGTAAGCTCGCATAAATATTGCATAAAGTAGCTAAATTTCTGTTGGGACATTCATGTGAATTGTGAGTCTTTTCCATGTTATTTCACATAGGACTTGAATTGAACATTAAGTCTTACTAATATGAACTAAATATATGATATCAGAGAACATTCAGGGTACCATAATACATCCATCACCATAATAACAAAATAAATATTTGAACTTAGTGAAATATTCCCTCAGAATTATTTGCAAAACATGGTGGACTCATTCCAAATCCAATTTAAAATACAACTGATTTAGTTTCCTTGAAGTCCCTTGTAAAAAATTTAAATAAAAATAGACTAAATTATCTTCTTTTTTTTCCTGAATAAATATGACTAAGTTATCTTTCTAATACATAATGAAATACTCTTGATTTGAAAGGCAAACAAGACAGAGGTTCAACCAAAGAGCTTGAAAGATTCATTGATCCGGCTAACAAGTCAGACATGCCAAACAGTTGATGGGAGTCTATGAAGAAAAGAAGCTTAGAGGACATTATAATCTGCCAATGGAAAAAGAAAACAAAAAACGAAAAGCAAAGAGAAAAAAAAAAAAAAAAGGGAGGGTAATATAGAGGATTTGTTTTTTGTTGAGAAAATGGAAGGCTTACTTTGGAAAGTCAAGAGATTTCGGATACTTGTATTTTCACTTCATGTTGTATATATAGGTTAGGTAATTTTCCCCTCATGCATTGATTTTTAATCCTTCTCAAGTAGCCACTAGATTTATATATATATATATATATATATGTTACCACAAACAACTGCAATTTTACTGTGACCTTTTAGTCTCTAAATTCATATAGTTGAACTATGGATTTATAATGGATGTGAAGTTTGAGGTTTAGATTAAAAACTTCTTTATTCTTACTTTGGAAGTAATGACTAAGGACTAGCCTACTGCAATGCTGTGACATTGCAGCACTGCTGTGACATTGTGATACAACAAGAGAGAGAGTTTCCCCAACATATTCACAACACTGATCCAATTTGAATTTTCTAACAATTAAAGAACAATTAGGCTTAGAAGTATATATTTATGCCTCAAATAGTGGTTTGATTGGTTTTAAATTAAGGGTTAATGCTGAATTCTGCAAAGAGAGAATTCAACCATCTGTCTAGTTCTTTTTTCTTTCTTTTTTTCTTTTTTTCTTTTTTCTTTTTAAATATATCTATATATATCTATATATATATATATATATATCGACAATTCATTTGTTTGAGTTTTACTAAGAATCATTATAAGAAAACAAAGTTAAAAAATTCAATTTTAGATAAAACCTTTACCAAAGTTCAGTTTTAATTTTAAATTTGAACTTCAGATTGGGTAACATATGAAACTTCTTTGAAATATCAATTGAATCGGATTTAGATAAACATAGGTATGAATGTATCTACTTATTGTAAAGCACATTGTACAATATTAGAACTTGTTTGTAGAATACATATATTATATAGGTTGAATATGGATTATATTCATATCATTCTTCTCGGATTTGGATCTGAATATGGTCATTACAAGTGATTATTGTAGGAATTTTGCTCTCAATATCGTTGAAAATTGTCATGATAAATAGAAAACATCACATTTCACAGTAACATAGACAATCATTTATCTTAAGAGATTAAACATATAAGAAACATTAAAAAAAATATGATCTTGATAGAAAAGCCAGAAAATAGAATATATAAAAACATATATGAGGGAGTGTCTCATTCAATACCATCATGCACTGGCTCTGATTTCATTGTCATGAGCAAACCTTGTTTCTCCTCTAATTTCATTATTTTCGGATGGATTATATCCTTCAGAGTGACCATGACCATGACCGTGACCATTTCCAGGCTGTTTGGCAGCTGGAATTCCATTCCTGAACCCGAATTCTATGTCCCCTTCTCCTAGGCGAGGGGTGTGGTGCCTTGAATCACCTTCTTTTGTGTGAAGAGTATGGTTTTGCTTAGTCTTTCCATGGTGCTGGCGCTGGTTACAGAGCCGTCCAATAATGCAAGCGATGACAGATATACCTACTACCGCAGCCAGGACCATGAAAACTGTCCCAAATGATCCATTTGAGTGCGATGAAGTCTGCCTTGGGGCGATTTTTGGGTAAACCTGAACTGGCTGAGACATAATTAGGTTAGGCTTTTGTTTTGCAGGAAAATGGGAGGATGGACTTGATGGTTACTTGGTTAAGTATAAGTCCTCTGCAGATCATGTTCTTTGAGTGCAAACAAAGGCAAATTTAGGTGGAGTCACAAAAGAACCAAGAACATATCTTTAAGGATTGGCATAACCACAAACTCGCGCTTAATCTGAGGTTTTTTAATTCAAAAAAAGGTACTTAAAGATATTCCTTCTGAAAAAAAGGGTATTCTTATAGCTTTGTATGGAGAGAGAGTAAGATTTTGGCTCCTTTGCCCCATAAGAGAGGAAAGCCTTGGATCAACTCTTATGGAATGAGGTACTTGGTTCAATTCCTTTATAGTGAATTTATGGCCAGTCTTCATGAGATTTTGCTGAATTTATTCGTCGCACGACTTGGGACGCAATGTGTGCCCTGGGGACAAAAAGAAAAATGGAGATCAGGGAGCATTCAATAGGCTTTCTCAATTCTTTTGTATAGTAGGGCTTCTTTGAAGTGTAATAACATTTCTTTACCTTTTTAGCAGAACAAAGCACTCAAATTTTTGGAGGCATAACTTCTTTTCAGGCAGAAGGTCAAACTGTCTAGTCTTTTCTGACTTGCATATGCAACATCATTGAAAGCTTCTTGTAAGCTTCCAAATCTCAAAACCAGAGTGACTCCATTATCCATTATAATGTAGATTTAAGTGTCAAATTTTAGTAGATTTTGGAACATGTCTCACATTCTTGAGCATCAATTTGTAGCAATTATTGGTCTTTGAGCACATTTCTCATATTGACTTACATTGAGACCAGAGAAAGTCTCTTTATATAGTGACATTTATAGATGCACCACTATCACTCCCCCAATTTTTCCTCTGGCATTGACAGATTAATCCCTTTTTTTTTTTCTATATTTATTCTTTTTGTCACCTTTTTTTTTTTTTTTTCTTCTGTTGCTCTCTTTTCCACTTTCTGCACTCCTTTCTCATATATATATATATATATATGGACTTCTCTCCGAATGATAGCATTTTATATCTTTCCAGTCATGGATATAATTCTTGATTTAACAATTATTTTCACTCATGTTATGTTTGGAAGCATCCAATTAACGACTTAAATTTGGGATTGAAAGAAATACTACTAAACCGCAACATCAAGTTAATCATTCTAAGTTCTGTTCTCCTTCATGACTACGTATAGCAATTTTACCAATAAAAAATCTGATACCACTTTTAGGAGAGTTTCAGTTTCTCTCACCTTGATATATATATATATATATATATATATATATATTGGCAAGTACCAAAAAACAAGAATGACATACCCCAGGATATTTTAAGTAAATAAAGTCACTATATTCCCAAATTCACCAATCTAGAATATGGGAAGTGAGCAAGAACAAAGTAATATCAGCTAGAAAGCTGGAACTGTCTGTACAAGAATCCACATTGTCCCCATGAAAGGGAGACATAGCATAGAAGACCTTCGAAGCAGAGCAGTCCATATGGTAACTCCCTGGAAACATAGCAGCAAACTTGTACCCAAAATATGGAACCAAGGCCAAACCAGGATTTTAATGCTGGAATATATATATATATATATATATATATATATATATATATATATATATATATATATATATATTCTTTTTTTTTTTTTTTCCGAATATATAAAGTAGATCCCATTTAAGCTGAAGCCATTTGTTTTCTCGAGAAAGGTCAAAACCAGACATAGACCATACTCTTATTCTAACTAGGGACTTGATTTCGTTCTTACATCTCACCCTACAATGGCGGGAGGTTCGACCACTTGGTTTGCCCTTGGTTTGTCCATTTTAACTAACCCTCAAGAATTAAGATCTATTAGGCTATATTTGGCAAAGTCAAAAAGAAAAGAAACAATAACATTAGTTACAAGAGAGAATAAAAGAAAGTGAAAGGGAGAATATTGTTAACCATTTATTGTGTTTGGTTGAATAAAAAAAATAAAATAAAAAGGAAAGAAGGAAATGACAGTAAACATGTTTGGAAAAGAAGGGAAATGAAACTGTTTTAATGAATTTTTTTACCATACCCCTCTCTATAGATTTTGTCATTTATGAAAACAAGGGCAAGTTTGGCATTAATAAAGTTTCTAGCCTTTCCTCCCATTGCCTCCCAATTTTGGGATGATAACAAAACCAACTCTTCAAACTTTAATATATCTCTCCAAATCTTTCCATTATGTTTTTTTTTCCTTCCGAAATATTATACCCCAGACACAAAAAACCTATAACCCTCCATTTCATTTCTTCTATTTTCCTTCCATTTCTTTCCAACCAAACTAAGCCTTAAAGAATCTGGCCATTGAAAGCAAAGCTGATATCCCACGAACTCCCATATTGTGTTGGAAGCAGGACATTGGAAGAACATATGGTCTTGATTCTTAATCCTTTGTCTGCAGAATGCACAGCTAATGTTCCTCGAGATTCCAAACCCAAACACTGTCTTGGAGTGTTTAGTTTATTGTTGACAGCCATCCACAAAATGACAGTGTGTGTAGGGATAAATCCTTTAAATTATACCATACCCTTCCACTCAACTTAAGGTTTCTTTGGGCTGATACAATTTCACGTAGAGGCAATCGAAAATGAATTACCAGTTGGAGCATTCATAGTTAATTTTACAATATCATATGTTGAATGGCGGATTGTCTCACATTCGAGCTTTGATTGGTCATTCATACCAAAAATAAAGAAGTGGGACCCTTTACTTCCTAAGGTTTCTTCGGTCTAATACAATTCCACATAGACAATGGAAAAGGAATTACCAGTTGGAGCATTCATTATTAATTTTACAATATCATTATGCCACTGGCTGCCTTTGAAAATGCAAGACTGAATTCATTGAATCGTTAATTATTTAAAACGAATTGTTTGATTTACGAGTTTTGATCAGTCATACATACAAGATATAAAGAAGTGAGACCCTCTACTTTCTTATATTACTATTTTAAAATAAATAAGTAAATAACCAATTCACTATAAAAATTCGGGCCCAACTGTCACACTATGGAATAAGAGCGTGCCCTTGAGGGAGATTATAGATGGTGCAAATTTTGAAGGTCCTTTATTGGAAGATGAAAAGACCTTCCAATCAAATACCAAGAAGTGGGGCTAGTTCCGCATTAAATTGCCGTTTTCACATCCGGGATACGAAATGGAGTAGTTATTGTATAAGATAATGTTATATTAATTAGTTTGTGCAGTTAAGAAGAAAACATTAAATAATGTTATTATATAATTGAGCATATGTATATTATATAACAAGTATATATATATTTTTCCTGATTTTATATAACAAGTTGAGAATGGTCCAAACTGGTGATTGGGTAAGGCTGAGTCATGCAAAGGGAACATCCAAAGACTTAAGAGCAAAACTACCTCATCAAAAAATAAAAAAGCTAAAGAGGACTACAAACATTGATAATTCTTATGTAGGCCCCATTATTTATTAACTAGGTCATTATCAAGGAGGGTTAGATTCCTTTGATTTTCAATATAAGTATTAATCAAAAATGAGAACAGGCCCTCTGTGACAAGTTTTCCACCTACACGTAACCATATGGTTGTACTTGGGATGGCTCTAATTGCAGGGGCGGACCAGAATTTTTTATATTTGGAGGGAGCCCAAGTGCCCAACTAGTGTATAAAAGTATTTTAAAATATATATAATTAACTTAATAATATATTAATCGCATTCTTTACCCAAGTCTTCTACATCTTTAATTCTTTATATAGGAGTCTCCTATATCATTTTAATATTCATTTCAAGACTAAAATAACAGAATTATATTTCTCTAAGGTACTTCAACGGTAAATTTTAAAAATAAAATTCAGACCTGATATGGATTTTAAAAAATATATATTATATTATTTTTCTAATTAAATCATCTCATTTTTCTAAAAAATAATTATTATTATAAAATCATTTTGTTGTGCTTTGACCTGGTCAAGACACCTTAGTGAAGTGTCCTTGCTTTGTAAGTCGAGGCTTTTCCAAAAGAATCATTGTGCATTTTTCAAAATAATTTTTCGTATGTTATTATAGCACCCCCAAAAACAAAAAAAAAAAACGACCAGACATTAATAGAAATAGTACAGCTTTTGTATGCATTTGTAATGTGAATGGATCAAATTGGCCCTCCCACATCTGAAATCAGATTAAAACAAAGAAGAAAGGGAAGAGCTGGGGCCAGCAGGTTGACTCCAACACCAGCACCAATTCCAAGCCGTTGCATTGCCTTCATCACCAAGTATTTGTATTAAAAACTCTTTTGAATATATATATATATATATATATCATCAAATTTTTTGTTTATTTTACAGATATATATATATATATATATATATATATATATAGAGGATAACAAAACAACCAACCCACCCCAAGCAACACAGAGTATAAGCTAGAGAAGATCAAGAAACAAATGGCTAACGCCAAAAACGACGCCGTCTCTCACGATCTCCTCTCTCTTCTCTCCCCAGAAGAAAGGGACTTCCTTATCCGCAACAATGGTGACCAGGTACAACGTTAATTGTTTTACTTACCATGTGTTTTTTTTTTTTTCCCCCTTCTTGTAATCTCCAATCTATGATCTTTCATGGGTAATAATAAACTGCTGCATTTCATCATCTTTAGATGCTTTTCTTTTCTTGGTTTTTCTCAGTTTCCCCAATCTCTTAAATTGAAATTTCTCAATTTTTCATGTTAATTAAACTGATTCTACTTTTTATGATCTTTTTTCATGCTTTTCTTTGTTTTACCTATACTTATATTGGTAGCTAAAAAAGTGCTTTGATATCAAAATTTTCATGTGAAATAAACTGATTCTACTTTTTATGATCTGTTTTCATGCTTTTCTTTGCTTTACATATACTTATATTAGTAGCTAAAAAAGTGCTTTGATGTCAAATCAGTACAGACAATTGAGAAGAGAAGAGAAGAGAATAAGAACTTGGGGGAAAGAAAAATTGTCTCTCAATATTCTCATAAAAATTTACCGCTTGAATTTCTCGAGCCCTATACATATATAGGCATCTAAAATGATATCCTAATCAAACACTAATACAAAAATTAACAAGTCTTATAAATTAGGAAAATCACTTTAAAAAATTAAAAAAATTGGTTATATAAATATTCACACACACCACCAAATGTCCACTATGGGTTCAATCCCTCACCGCTCCTTTGAGGAAGAAGAGGTTATACCAGTTAAAAATTACCAAGTGGTCGGAAGGAAAATCTCAATAATTATAACCTGAAAATAACTTCTAATATTCTCTTTCTTAAAATATATAGGAAAACTCTAAAATTTGTCTTTCCTTGCCCCATATCCAAGAATTAGTGACACTCATGTGCGGCTCATGCGTGCGAATCATGGTTTGATGCAAATCTGAAAAAAGTCGATACATGTAAATTAAAGGGAGCTAATAGTCACACTAAAATTATAAGCTTCCTGCACTTCATCTCCTTTGTGATTTGAATTAATGGAAGAGTGGAGTGCGAATATTATTTCCAAATTTAAGCTGTGGGTAAGTAGTGCTATATCAATTATACGATCTGTCAAAAAGAAAAATTATATGGTCTATTAAATGGTTCTTGATTTGGAATTTACAGGCTAAAATCAGTAATTTGGTTGGAAAGATAGTAGGATTATATTTCTCTGGTTCATGGTGTGGTCCATGTCGCCATTTTACCCCAACTTTGGTGGAAGTCTATGAAGAACTCTCAACTAAAGGTGATTTTGAAGTCGTCTTCATTTCGTCTGATAAAGATGATGAATCGTTTAATGGCTACTTTGCCAAAATGCCCTGGCTTGCCATTCCATTTTCTGATTCTGAGACACGTAAACGCATCAAAGAGTCGTTTAAAGTTAGGGGGATCCCTTATCTTGTTATCCTTGATGGCACTGGTAAGGTTTCATCCGAACAAGGGGTTAGAGTTGTTAGAGACTATGGTGCTGAGGCGTATCCATTTACGCGCGAAAGAATCAACATCTTGAAAGAGGAAGAAGAGGCCGCGAAGAGGGAACAATCCTTGAGGTCTATCTTGGTTTCTAGCTCCCGCGATTTTGTGATTTCAAATGATGGTAATAAGGTAATGTTTTTGTTCATTTATTGCTAACTCTGCCCTAGGCCTAGTTTTCGTGGTATGTCCAATATGTCCAATGGCATTGTCAATGATCTTCACAATGTTTATTATCAGATTCCTGTACCGGAGCTTGAAGGAAAGACGGTTGGCCTGTATTTCTCCAGGAGTACTCATGGAGGATGCCTTGAATTTACCACGAAACTCGTGGAGGTTTACAAGAAACTCAAGGAGAAAGGAGAGAACTTTGAAGTTGTGTTAGTATCTCTAGATGATGAAGATGAAGAGTTCAAACAAGAATTTGGAAAGATGCCATGGTTAGCCTTGCCTCTCAAGGACAAGAGCTGCGAAAAGCTTGTCCGATACTTTGAGCTTAGAGCGCTTCCTACACTTGTTGTAATCGGTCCAGATGGGAAGACTCTGCACTCCAATGTGGCTGAACTTATTGAAGAACACGGTGTTGAAGCCTACCCTTTTACTCCGGAGAAGCTTGTTGAGCTCGCTGAGATAGAGAAGGCAAAACTTGAATCACAAACTCTAGAATCAATTTTGGTCTCTGAGGATTGTGATTTTGTGATCGGAAAAGGTGGTTCCGAGGTATAATTTCTAACTTTTCATTCGAGAAATCAAGGGTCTTTTGAAAATTGTTTTTGAAATCATAGTTTAAAATTTTTTTAAACTATGGAAGACTAGTTTTTAGTTCTCTAGAAACTGTTTTTTTTTTTTTTTCTATAACCCTGAAATCAAGCAAGCTCCAAATGTTCATAAATGTGTATATTGTCAATTACAGAATTGATGTCAGTGATGGATCTTTGTTGATCATATCTGTGGTTTATTCTTCGTTAGGTCCCTGTATCTGAACTTGTAGGAAAGAACATCCTCCTCTATTTCTCAGCACATTGGTGTCCTCCATGCCGTACTTTTCTACCTACACTTATTGCAGCCTACCACGAGATTAAGGCAAAAGATGATGCATTTGAAGTTATTTTCATCTCAAGTGATCGCGATCAATCTGCCTTTGATGACTTCTTTTCAGGCATGCCATGGCTGGCTCTCCCTTTTGGTGATAAGAGGAAGGCGTTCCTCCAGCGCAGGTTCAAAATCAGAGGAATTCCTGCTGCCATAGCCATTGGATCTAGTGGCCTGACAGTCACTACACAAGCCAGGCAGCTCTTGCAATCTCATGGCGCAGATGCCTATCCCTTCACCGACAATCATATCAAGATATTGGAGGAAAGGATTGATGAAATCGCAAAGGGGTGGCCTGAGAAGGTGAAAGACGAGCGCCATGTGAAGCATGAGCTCACACGTACACGTAGGAGTGGTTATATCTGTAATGGATGTAGGGAGTCGGGACATGGTTGGTCCTTTTATTGTAAGGAATGTGACTTTGATCTCCATCCCAAGTGTGCTCTAAAGGATGATCAGAAGATTCAGAAGGAGAATTGTGAAGGGGGTACTGCAAAAGCGGAGGAGGGATGGACCTGTGAAGGCGGTGTGCGCCGTAAAGCATGAGGAAGCCATATCTAGCATTTGCACATGAATCACGGAGCTTACTTTAACAGTTTGTGATGCTCTATTTAAGGGGTCTTTGTAGATTGTGTGAAGATGTGTGTGCGCGCGTGTGAAGATGTGTTTGGGAAGTGAATAAAAGTGTGAGACATGGTTGGATCAATGACATGATCTATAAGTACTAGTTGTTCAATGAAACTTGAACTCTTGTCTTAATGTTTGATTGGTTAATGTTCTTGATCTGTATTCTGTACCTAGAGCTAGAGGAATGTGGAGTTTTGGTTAGCTCATATTTAGCATAACTATCATGTTTAGTCTTAATGGGTTATATTCTGCAGATTAAAACAACAACTTGTTTATGATTCTGCATTTTGTTTTCCACCGTTGCAATGTTTCTCCACTAGGGTAAATTACACGGACCTCCTCTATTGTTTGCCATAATTATAGGGACCTTTCTTATAGTTTGAAAAATTACTCGAACCTCCCTAAAAATGAAACTAACCTACACAGACCTCCCTTCCTGGTGATGGACCGTCAAATGTATTAACAGATTTATCTAATTTACTGAAATGTCCTAAAGTTTTTATGATAAATGACTGTAATACCCATCTGTATGTGTGAGAGAGGAGATGGACGAAGGGTAAAATGAGAATTCTAATTTATTCAGTACATAACATCAGCAAAATTCGTCATTGACTTGCGTTGTCTGTAACAGAAGGGAGATCTATATACGTCAGTTTCATTTTTAGGAGTAGTCCGAGTAATTTTTCAAACCATAGGAAAGGTGCCTATAATTATGGCATACTATAGGGATGTCCGTGTAATTTACCCAAGTTAATAATATAGAGTAAAGAACAGTCCATTACACTTGCCCAATAAAATGATACTTCAGCTTGAATAGGTCAGGGTCAACTCAATTAAAGGTTGATTTTGAGTTTGTTTACTAAGAAAACTAGCTGAGCTCGAGCTTATTTTTTATAAACTCGTTTAATAAATCACACCAAGCCCAAACAACTAAGGCTTGTTTCATGCTTGTGATGAGATTATAAAGCTTAGTCGAGTTAGCTCGGCTCATCTCATCTCACCTCAAGGTGAGCTCTAAATCTTTCAATTAATTTGAAATGTAATTTTTACTAGACAACTCCAAATTTTCAGTTAATTTGGTTTTCATATGATGTAAAATGTAATGTCCCGGATTTTTCTGAATTTTTCAATAATTTTATTTTATTTATTTTTTGTATTTTGTTTTGCGTGCCACATGGGCCCTGAGGGTCGCTAGGACATTTTTATGAGCTCGGGAGTTTTGGGATTTCATTTTAAGCATGTTAGAATTGACGGGATCAATTTTAAAAATTTTCAGAGTCGGGACGACTTTCGTGTTCGGGAATTTCTCCCAGTTTCTCCATATATTGTTTATAATGATCTCTTTTGTATTTATTTTTGTAAAGGCATTTCTTTTGCACAATTAATTACATGTAAAATGACCGTATTCTTTTGTCGACTCCTTATGCAGTCGTTGTATTTTGACCATAAAGGGCTTGAATTGTAATCTTATTCTTTTGGACATATATGTATATTTTACGGTGATTTTGATTCACAAAGGATGTATGAATGGTTATATTTTGAAGATTCAATTAAATGTGTTAAGGTTGATAATGTTCATGGAGCTTTATTTCATGTTTAGTTGCTTTGGATTGCATTTGAATAGGTTTGGGAAGTTAACCTTTCGACCAATTCACCATGGGGCATTATCTAACCGATTAGATAGTGGTGTCTACCCGGTTAGATGAGAGGGACAGTATATGGGTTTGATGGGTTTCTCCCATCTAACTGGTTAGATGGGAATATCTAACCGGTTAGAGGGCCTTCTACTCAGTTAGATACTCTTATCTACCCAATTAGTTGCATGGTTGTGTGTTGTAGAACCAAAGTGCACAAAGTGTGATGACGTGTGGTTGCACAAAGTGTGATGACGTGTGGCTAAGTTTAAATTTGTAGAATGCCACTAATACTACTACTACTAATTACTAATGTAGCAAGAGTGAGTAGGGATCATCCCAAGGGAAAGGAATGGTATTTTAGAATCAATTTTGGATTAGTAGGTGGAATGATCAAAAAAGGGGTTTGTTGGTTGAATTATACTACAATTTAAGGTAAAGTAATGCAATGTAAAACAACTAAATAAATGAGGTGTAGAGAATGAAAGAGGGTTCTTGGGACATATAGTTCACCACTAAGCATTGCCTTCCTAGACATTCAATATTTGATGGATTAGGGGGATTATGTGTTGTAAAAGAAAGTGTGTGCCATTAATTGAAATATTAAATATGGATAGCCAAGTAAGAATATATTGTCTAATCAATCTAGTGAATAGCACATTATATCAAATTAAGTCATTAATCCTTCTATAAGCCCACAATTAATGTACACTCAATAAATTAGAGAAATATACAACTTGTATTCATAAGTATGGAACATCAAACAACAAGAATTGATTGTCCACCTATTTAGGAAATTAAAGCAATTACACTACAACTATACTAATGACATGAAAAGCAAACTAATTAAACTAAGGAGGTGGCACAATCTATCAAGAAATAAGTATGAACCATTAAATAAACCACAAGAGTAATCCATTTAAGCATCATGCATTGACCATCACTAGATTCATAATATCAACACACATAGACATGCATCAATGTCACAAAATATTGAGAAAATTACATGAACATTCATCCTAGCATACATAGACATATGGATAGAATTAAATGATCAATTGAAAGCATTACACTACACAAATTATGTAGAAACAATATTTATATATATAAGAAGTCAAAACAAGAATTACAACATAAATCCCCATTAATTACAAAACATCAAAGTCTATGAGGCATGCTTAGGGCTATCTCTAGCCCCAAGAGAATGGTTTAGCCACTCATTGATGTTGTCATCCAACCCTTAAGTGCAACGACCCGGTCATTTGCCTTTCTTTCCTTTTTCCTGAAATTTTACGAATGAATTTTTTTTCGTTTAATTTTCTTTTCTGAGCTCTGTTTCGTGTCGCTTAGTGTCATCTCGAGTGCTCAGAATTGGTTTCTGAGACTCTTTCATGTGAATTGACAACTTTCTTTGAGGACCGAGTTATTTTCGCATTTTTCGTTTTTCGGATACTATGCGTTATTCCGTCTTTTCCCTATTCTGTCATTTTCCCTATTTTGTCTTATCTCCGTTTGTCAGTTTTTGGCACAACCTCACTTCTCATGCTCGGAGTTGGTTTTTGACTTCACGTGCCTTCATCTTGAGTGGTTTTCTCGAAATACGTATCTTTACTTTTGCAAGAAAGTACTCTGTTTGCTCCCGGTGTCCACAGTGGCATAGATGCACAATTCTTCATAATCTTTTTCATTTCTTGGGGTGTTTTTCGTAAATATCTTTTGAAGATATTTTATTTCAGGGGGCATCTAAGAAAATATCTTTTGGAAGATATTTTCACTATGGGGCAATTTCGCAGTTAACCCTTTTTGTAGGGGCCATTGTGCAATTAACAAAAGTTATTACAAAAATGTCTCGTCTGGACCCTGAATCCTCGTACGGGATTCATTTTCACTTTTCGTTGACTCGTAAATTCATAGAATTTCCTTCTGGTCATTTTTCTCCAGTTACAGAGTTGTTGGGCCCGGTTGCCGCCGAACTTGTTCGGGGCATAACTTTCTGTTCGGGACTCAGTTTTCAACGCCGTTTCTTCCGTTATTCAAATTTTCTCATTTTAAATCTTTTTTGTTCACAGAGTTTTTCCGTTTGAGCGCATTTGCTCAAAATCCACTTTTCTGGACCTGGCGGGGCCCTTTCGGGGCAGTTTTTGAGACTTACTATAAATAGAACACTTAAAGAAGAAAAATCAGATTTTGGTCATCTTCCCCACCTCTCTTGGCCGGATCTCCTAGCAGCCATGGCTGCCACTTTCTCTCTCCTCCTTTGATCCATTTTTCTTTGATGAAAATCCTTCGGCCTTTACATTTGTTGTTCCCCTCGACGTGTTCCACCATTACCCCTTATTAGAAACCATTTCTGTCCAAATTTTGAGTTCGGGATTGAGGTCAAGTTTGGATTTTCATGGGGCTTCTTGGGGATTCATATAGATCGTGTTGTCCCTGATAAAACCTAGGAGTTTCGTCGGATTCAGAGCCGTTTCAATTCGGTGGGGATTTGGGATTTTCATCTCAAATTGAGGTAGGAGGTGTTATAGGTTTAATTCTTGTTATATAACATGCTATTGATGCTTATACAACTTGATTGCATGCTTAAATATGAAATATAGAGATTTTATTATTTAATTTTCTTGTATTGGATTTGATTTTCCCGGTTGCTTATGATTTGTTTTAAACATGTAGTATGGTAATATAATACTCTATAATATGGTCATTGACATATATTAAATTGAGGAAAATTGAACAAGTAATAAAGATTTTATTTAATATTTATCTTAAATAAAATATTAAATCATGTGGCCTTAACTAACTCAAAATCAATATGTGTTAGCATATTAAATTAGGCCTTAGCATGCTTTCCAACATAGTTGAATTTGAAAGTAATTGGAGGTGTTTGAAAATTAGTAATTATTAATTAATTTAATTAATTAATTTGCCCCGAGTGCACTATTCACTCTATTTGAATTCTGACTTGATATTCTTGATTTACATGCCATATAGCTTCACATATATTTGATTTAGAATATTCGGTTAGGTTTTGAAACCTTTTATTTAATTAAATTCCATGTTTAAGATTTAATCCTCATGGTGATATACAACTTGAATTGTATTGTGGCATGCTAGAAAATTAAGCTTAGGTATAGTTGTTCACATATATTAAATTGGGATTAATTGCATGAGAATTGCAACTTTTAATTTATATTTAACTTTAGTGAAAGTTTAATTCACATGGTCTTAAATTGAATGAAATAAACTTGTAATGTGATATTACATTAGTTCTTGGCATGTTTTCCAACATAGGTTAATTTGAGAGCATTTGGTTAAGTTTGAAAATCAAGAGATTTTAATTAAAAGAATTAATTAAAATCTATTTTGTGATCCCATTAGCTTAATTAAGGTTTTAACTTGATATTTGTATTGGCCATGACTTGTTTACTAGTATATATTAATTTAGGACTATTTGAAATTGTTTTAAAACCTTGGGATATAAATTAGCATGATTTAATTACCTTGTTGTTGTATTTAAACTCATGAGCTTATGTTTTCAATATTGAATATATTGTTATCTTGCGTAATGATTTGCACACTTCATATTTAACATCTTTCATGCATAGCGTGTAATGAATTGCACACCGAAGATTCGACATTCATCATATCATATTAGTTGTGGATTTAGAGCACGTATTGTATAGGTTTCCAAATTTGGTTGTGCTTGGTAGATGGTTGATTATCTTGCATATTCCTGTTGATATATGCGTTGTTGCACAACTTGTTGATTTTAAAAACTTGGGAATGTCGTTGTTTGACTATCGCTAAGACGTGGTTCTAGTACGGGGGATAGTCCCTCTATATAGTCTAGTGCGCACATGGGGGGATTACCCATGAGTTAGTAACCCTAAAGTAACTATGTTGTCGGTCTGATCCGGCGTAACGTCCGAGTATCCACTTTGTTTGATTTCACATTTCATTTTCAAGTTGATAACTAAATGATGTTGTAACTTGTTGTTCCTTATTTGTCATTCCATTTTAAATTACATGATGTTAACTTTGTGAAACTGTGCTTTATGCATTATATTGGAAGTTCCAATGTTGGTTAAATTGCATCGATATTGAAAATTGTGTTTTGACGTTCTAACAAAGCTCAGGATTGATCCTATTGATTTATTTAGAACTTAGACGTTAGGTGACATGAACCACCACTGTTATTTTGTACTTTAGATTCTAAGTTGATGGCTTTGAGAACTTATACCTTGTTGCATTGTATAACATACTCTTTTGTTATTGGACTGCATAGGTAATGTGATTCTTGTTAACTTGTATTCAAATATGCTTTTGTCATGTTATATGGATTACTCTAGACCTAGTTCAATTGTATTGAAAACGCAATTCATGTTAATTTATGCTCAAGCATTCTTCTTGTCGTATTTTTTAGATTATCCCAACCATGATTCGTTTCATACACGTATGTATATCATGATTCTTGTTGCTTAGACTCTAAGATAGCTTAGGATGCTCCCCGAGTCTCATTTGGACATAGACGTTAGGTGGCATGAGTCCCTTTAACATGTTTCACCTTAAGGTGATAAATTTGTAAAATGCTAGGTCAATGCATGCTCATCTCTTACGAGTAGCTTTATGTTACTCACCCCTACGATACTGAGGCATATTTCAGGTACAAGAAGCAAAGTTGAGGTCTTTATTATGCTTGGATGGTTTGTGGACTTGGAGACTTCCATCTTTGTAAAGGTTGGCTCGGAATGCCAATTGTAGTCTTATATGTCAAAATATGTATATTTGATTCCATGTATGTAATGTGTACTTAAGTACACTTCTTTCAATGTATTTGATATGTATGAGATGAGGCCGGAGGCCAATGACATGTATATTGTATTCTATGTAACTTTTTAACTTCATGAAATATTATGAAAATCTTAAAAAATCGCAAGTCATTACTTCACCATGGTTGCATCGGGTGTGGGAATTCCATTCTCATTCTTTCATAGGGTCTCATTAATCTTGTATGAAGTATGGCCAAGGGTCAAACGGTCAATTGACTCCATTTTATATTTTTGGATTCCATATTTTCCATTCCAAGTCCATTTTTGCCTTTTTGCCCGTTGGGGGTTCAAATTTTGCATCGGCTATATTTTTAAGCCATGGACCATTGTAGTACGTCTAAATAGGTAAGTTACATTTGCGTGCATGGTCGTTTCCGGGCAAAACCTCATCGTTTGTGTTTAAGCCTTCTACGGACTCATTTTACACTTTTGTTGCATATTCTGATCTAGGGGCATTCTAGACTTTTCAATTCAGTTTTATTTCCTTCTTTCAACATGGTTGAATAAAAATCATGATTTTAGGGGGGTTTATTTTTTGTGTTTTTCCAGAAAATGTCGTCTTGGTATCGGAAATCGCATACGAAGTTTAGCTCTCAGTTTTTAAATTTAGCAGCTTTTTGGACCCTCCGGACCAGTTTTCTTGAGAGGGCATTTTGGGCATTTCACAGTGAATTTTTTTCGATTTTTCTTGCGATTCACGTAGAAAACTCGATTTTGAGGGGGATTTCTTCTTTGTGTTTTTCCAGAAAATGTCATCTTGGCCCTCAAATTTCTATTTTTCCCGGAAAAACCCCTGCTGCCAGGTTTTTGGGTCGCACCCTTACTGCCTCTTCACATCTAAACGGTTAGATGGGATCTCGTAACCGATTAGATGAGTGTGGGCAGCGTTTTTGTCACTGTTTTTGGCCTCCTAACCAGTTAGGAAGGTCTCCTAACCGGTTAGATGTTCATGGGTTGCCTCTTTTGGATCGTTTTGCCCCTTCTTCTTCCGTTAGCCATATCTTCTTCATCCGGACTCCGAATCAAGCGATTTTTGAGTCTAAGTTCATTGATTTTTCGTTGTCTTTCCAATGGTGTGCTCGGTGGTACTCACTTTTAAGCTAAAAATGACAATTTTGCCCCTAGGTTCAATCTTATTCGTTTTTGAAACGTTACTTCCCCATTTGATTCCTTTGGGTTCCGTGACCTCGTTGAGGGTCATAATGGTGTCTTAGAGCCATGTTGTATCTCTAGAGACCGTTGTTTTGTCTTTTGCTTCCGCACTTCGGATCCGTTATCGGGTCATCTTTCGATTCATCACTAACGCACTGAGTTGAAAAACTTGGGCCGTCACATTAATGGCTATCTTCATGGTAGAATTCATCCTCCTCCCTTGGTGTTCTTAGCAGAAACCCTAGATTAGTGGAAGAACTTTCCCAAAATGTATGTTTCTCTCTCTAATCTCTAGCCAATTCTCTCTCTAACTAACCACCACCTTACTAAAAATGGCCAAATTTCTTATATAGGTAGCTCAAATGTCACACCCAATGGTCAAACCTCGTGCACTAGGACCTCTAAATGATTGCACCACAAACACACCTTCAATTCTGCTTGAAATTTATTTTTCACGTAATTTGAGGCAGTTCGATCGATCACATAGTTGCTCTGATCGATCGAAGTATGGCGGCGCACTTTTTGGATAAGGACAAGGTTGAAATATTTTTGGAAAAAGGACAAAAGTGGTTGGTGAGGTTAAGATCAAAAGGTTCAATCGATCGGATAAAAGGTTGGATCGATCGAATAAGAAATTTTTCTGAGGATAAAGACAAAGGGCTCGATCCATCATGGCAGGGTTGGAACGATCACAGTGTGATCGATCATAGCTTGGTCCAATCGATCATAGAGGAATTTTTCACCACTTTGCTTCCACTTTGCTCCTTTCTTTCAATAAACTTGAGATTGTTTCTTTTAATGCTCTAATTCAGCTGAATTGACTTATTTTTGGAATAAGTGCCTGAAAATAGAAATAATATAGAATTAGACTAAAATGGGGAAATAAGATAGAATAAGGTCCTAAAACATTCAAGATTAAAGGGTTTAAATGCGCACTTTTCAGCGCTTATCACAGGGTCTAACCAGTTAGATGCACCCATCTACCCGATTTAGATGGTCCCTCAGTTTTTGCATACTCTCTAGTCAAGCCATCTAACTGGTTAGATGAGGTCATGTACCCTGTTAGATGAACTAATATTTACTATTGGACCCATATTTCAGTATAATTACCTAATCACCCCCAGACTTCAATCAAAGCATAGAATGACCATAAAAAATACTCCCTCTGTCCCACAATACATGTCATACATTGGGAATTCAACTTTTTTATGGTAGTGGAGTTTTAATAGTTTTTTATTATATTGATAAAAGTGAAGTTTCAAATATGCCCTTACTAAAAGACAAAATAGTACTTCGTAATTAGTGTAGTTATTTAGTTAAAAGGATAGTTTGGGAATAGTATAAAAAATAGTATATTCAATTTTGGAATAGGACATGTTTTTTGGGACATCCTAAAATGGAAAGATGGACAACTATTTTGGCACGGAGGGAGTATCAGTTTTACCCCTAATGAGATTAGAGGCTATAATGAATTTACCAAATAACTATTATACCCTTATGGACTCTAGAACTATTATAATGACATGAAATGACCATAGTACCCTTATGTGACTTCGGTTTTAGGTAAGGACCTTATTAGTGATCCAGATCCTCAGGTTTGGGTTGTTACTAGGGTTGCAACTTGGGCGGGTTGGACACTTAACTCAGGCTCAGCCCAATGTATAAACCTTCAGCCCAAGCCCAGCCCAAGCCCATGTATAATTTCGCCTAGTGAGCCCACACCCAGCCCATACTTAATTTTTAAAACGCGGGCTAAACCCGGGTTCTTTATTCGGGCTATATTTTCGGGTTTTCTTGGGCTTTTAAATCGGGCTCTCAATTTTATTAGTGTTTGAAGTTGGATCACAGCCCCATTATTGCTCCCTGTGTAATGATAGACACAAGCCACAATTACCAACATCAGTCACAACATTTTAGTTCACAGATTCAGTAACATATAAACCTTTTCTTTTAGACCATACAAAAATTATCAAATATTTATTCATAAAGCAGCAAGTGCAGACCATCTATAAGAGAATAACATCTTCGATAATCATCAGTCTTAGAAGATCTAATTCATCTCCATGCACCTTCTTCTTCTGCTAACATTTAAGTCTACTTTTACAAGGAGTTACATATGAGATTATTAACTTCCCCTGGCTTCTAGAACACCTAATTTTCTAGGCAAAAGTCAGTATAATTTTAAATACAAAGTTAACAAAATAACAAGCCCCATTCCATGCGTTCATGATGCATCCATTACAAAACAATAAAACATACAAGTGCAACATTAATAATAAATAAGTACAAAGTTAACAAAATAACAAGCCACATTCTAACAAAATATAAAATTCATAACCAACATTAATAATAACATTCATCCTCCAAAACAACAGAAAAAATTGTTGGTCATTCATCCTCCAATCTCCATGCTCCTCATTCCTACAAAAGGGATATGACAATATCAAATTATAGATAACTTGTAATAAAAAAACATGAAATATATAAATCATTTGTCAAAACTATCTCATATACACATAATTGATAATATTACCTCTTAAATTTTGCTAGATGATGCTGAAGTGGTGCAAGCTCTAGGTTCTCCAACTTTGATCTCCAAACCTATATGCAAATGAGAATATTAATTATTTGTCAACTATAGAGATCACAAAAACAATTTTATATACATATAAAATTAATAAAGAAAGTGAAGAAAAGTAATACATTTTTCTAAAGCTTCTAGTTCCTCTAATTTTTCTTCCATATCAATAGATGTTGATGAACTCCTTAGCCAATCTTGGGCACAAATCAAGCACTCAACAATATAAGGAGTTAAGGAACTTTGAAATGAGTCAAGTACTCGTCCCCCCGTGCTGAAAAGCTGACTCAGAAGCCACAGTTGAAACTGGAATTGCCAAAATGTCTCTAGCCATTTCTGAAAGGGCAGGATATGTAGGGGCTTTTACTTTCCACCACGCCAAAATATCAAATTCTGGTGATTCCCCTTCAACAGCAACATATAAGTAACATTCTAAGTCTGACTTAATTACCTCCCTTTGCTCATTTTCAAGTGATTACGCCAATTCCTCCTATGCTCATCAAGTACATTATCCACCCCCTCAACATCATCCATTTCAACATCAACATTTGTTTTAGTTCACTCAACATTTTTTGCCAACTCAATTGATGAATAATATTTATAAAGTGCAGCCATGGTATCTCTTATCTTCCCCGTCAACTCTTCAACCTTGGTATCCGAACAAAATTTTGCAAAACAAAATTTTACAAATCCCAACTTGTAACGAGGATCTAAAACCACTGCTATGATCAACAAAATATTAATTTTGTCAATATTGCAATACTTCTCAAACTTTAGGATCATTTTTTTCCCCATATTACTAAAGAAAACATTTTCATTTCTTGACCACTTTTGTAGCAAAGTTTGAATTCCAGTCACTTCTTGAAAATAGGTGTTAGAGGTGACATACTTGGACCCCGATACACGATTTGTGATAATGTAAAAGTGCTCCAAGAACTTGTGTAAGTTCTTTCCCTTCAACCAATCCTCTTCAAATGGAGCACCCTTTGAAAAAGTTAAATCTTGCTCCTCTAACCGCTCAAAGGCTTTTTGATACTCAAGTGCTGCACCAAGCATTAAATATGTTGAATTCCATCGTGTTGGAACATCCAAACACACTGTTCTTTTAGATGTGATCTTCTCCACCTCAGCACACTTCTTGAAACATTGATAACGACAAGGAGAACTCCTAACATACTTCACTACTTCACGAATCTTAATGATGGAACTACTCACCTCGTCAATTCCATCCTTCACTATCAAATTCAAGATGTGTGCAAAACACCTTACATGGAACATCTTACCCTCCAATAACAACCCATTGCGCTTATTGAACTTCCTCTTCAAAGTTGAAACTGCCGTATCATTACAACTTGCATTGTCAACAGTTAACGTGCAAAGTTGATCAATTCCCCACTCTAACAAACAACCTTCAACAGCTTGTGCAATGATGTCACCATTATGTGGAGTTGGAACCACACGAAAATTAATAATTTTTTTTTGTAACCTCCAATCTTTATCAATATAATGTGCCGTAAGACACATATAGCCAAGATTTTGGATGAAAGTCCACAAATCAGTGGTAAGACAAATTTTTGAAGCTGATGACTCAAGAATCCATCTAAGTTTGCATTTCTCAGCTTCATATAGATTATTGCAATCTTTTGTCATAGTAGTTTGAGAAAACAACTTAAATTTTGGCTGTAACACACTTAAAAACCTTTTAAAATAAGTTTTCTCCACAAAACTAAAAGGAAGTTCTTCAGCAATAATCATTCTTGCAAGCTCTCTGCGACAGTCTTCTTGGTCAAACTTCCAATTACTAACACCAGAACCATCCCCTCCAAAACTTAAGATTTTTTGAGTAGGGTCTTTATTACCATCATACTTAGAACAGACTCCTAAGTGTTGAATTAGAGTGCTAGTTCCATTCTTAGTAGGACAGCTATATAAGCCCCCACAATAATTGCAATTAGCCTTATCAGAAGCCCCCTCCCCTCCCTTCTTTCTTCTGTTTTGTGAAATGATTCCACACCTCAGATTTTGGTAAATAACTCTTTTTTTGCAAAGTTGGCATGGTTTTTATTGTGGCTTCATTTGTTGCCTTTGTCTCTTTCTTTTTCACCATCCCAAATTTTCAATACTTCTAAAACGTATGTGTGAAAAAAATAAAAATAAAAAATGCTCAGTAAATCAATAATAGCAAATTGTGTGTATATATAAATTTCTACTTCAATAAGCAAGACAAAACAACAATAACAAGAATAGGGGTTGGATTTTTGAACAATCTAAAATTTAAAAAAAAATAAAATTTGCAAAACAAGAATTACAGTCTTACAACCTTGATTAGTTGATTTAGAAAAAGAAAAAAAATTAAAAAATTAAAACAAAACCTATACATACAAGTTAGCATTGCAGAGAGAGAGGGGGGGCAAGCTTGAGAGTTAAGAGCAAATCAATAATAACAGATTGTGTTTTTTATATAAATTTATACTTTAATATGCAAGACAAAACAACAATAACAAGAAATTGCAATGGATTCAACTCATTAAAACAAAAAATAAATAAATAATCTGTAGTACCTATCGATATGACAGCAGACGATGACGAAGGACGGCAGTCACGGCAGGACAGAGGACGGTGGCGAATAGGGGTCTGAGATTTGGAAAAAAACCATACCTACAAGTTAGCAGTTGGAGGGAGAGAGGGGGAGGCGAACGGTGAATCTGATCTAGAACAACAAGCGATGGAAACTGAGAAAAGGGGATCCAATCTAGAACAACAAGCATGGAAAGTGGAAACTGAGAAGAGGGGAGGCGGAGTGTTTTTTTTTTTTGGAAAGGACTTAGGTGAGGCAGCCTTTGAAGTAAGGTAAGGTCCGTAAGGATATAAGGAACGTAGGGTTTCTAACTTTCTATATACCAAAAACAGTCTTCTCTTTTTTCTTTTTTCTTTTTTTAAGTGTTAGACTAATTCTTTCCTTAATAATACAATAATAAATTTTTATTTTTATTATGTATATATATATAATTATATATAAAGCCAATGTTTCAGTTTTGATTATTTTTTGTTGATTTATGTTTTCATTGCGACATGCCATGCTTATTAGGAGATACCATATATATATATATATATATATATATATATGTATGATTATATTAGTCTTACTATTAATCTTGGTAAATAAAAATTTACTACTTAAGTAAATATAATAATAATAGGACTTATTTAAAAATATAATAAAATCTATTTAAAAATAGAAGGTAATTAACTACTTAGAAAGTTGTAAATAGAAGGTAAAAATTTACTCGTCAATATAATAATAATAGGACCTATTTAAAAATATAATAGGACCTATTTAAAAATAGAAGGTAATTAACTATTTGGAAAGTTGTAAATAGAAGGTAATGAACTATTTAGAAAGTTGTAATCTCCTTTCTAGATTGCATACTTGTAAAGACTCTTTATATATAATTAGATTGTATATCCCATTCGTTTATACTTTATACGTAAAAGATTGTGTCTTTGATCATTAATATACATCAGGACTCTTTATATATAATTAGATTGTGTATCCCTTTCGTTTATACTTTATATATAAAAGATTGTTTCTTTAATCATTATTCATTAATATACATCTATTACTTTGACAGGCATTAGTGATTAAAGTTAATGATCTATCTGACTATTTGACACTCATAAACAAAAAAACAAAAAGAGAAATAAAAAAAAAAAAATGCAAAGTATTGAAAAATTATAAAATAATTTATAATTTTTTTTATGGCCCGTAAAAAAAATATATATATTCAATAGAAATAACCTTTTTATTTTTTGGATCTTATCAAAAAAGATAATTTATTCAATACAAATAATTTTTTTTTTTTGAATCATCTTTTTTCATATATATATGTTTTTTGAATCTTGACAAAAGATATAAATATTAGATATAAGGAGAGGAAATTTGAAAGGGTTATTGTGTCATTTAAAAAGTAATAATCATTTAGTTGTAAAGTTAAGGTTATAATTGACATTTCATTTAAGATTGTAGTGTAAGTGTAGAAAAACGGATGCAAATATGGTCTTCCTTATAATTTTATATTAGGTATATATTACTAGTATTTATATTTTTACTAAGCAAAATATTTCACAAGGACTGTTGGAGCAGAAATGGTAATGCCTAGTTCTTTCCTCTAATAGGTCCAGCGTTCAAATCTCTTACGTCCTTATATTTTTGTGTTTACTAGAAGTACTCTGAATGTGACAGGTTGGGCGGGCTTCATTTTCGTTTCGGGCGGGTTCGGGTTGGACTTCGGGCTTCATAACATATCTACCCGAGCCCGGCCCGAATTGAATTCGGGCCGGGCTGGGCTCGGGTAAATTCGGGTTGGGCCCCCCCGAGTTGCAGCCCTAGTTGTTACAAAAGTGAAAGTTTTTATGTTTTAAAATCGGGTTATATTTTGTGTTGGATCCCTGTCGACACGAATTTTGATCATTGGGCCAAGTATGAGCTCACATACTCCCTCAATGACTGAATCATTTGTGTCTAAAAAAAGGTTTGGGTCATCGGGTTGAATATGGGTTAAGTAGCCCATTTTATATCCAAATCCATTTATGACCTGTCATAGATGGGTTCACTGGCGGATCCAGAGGTGGGCTCTGGTGGGCTTGAGCTCACAAAAAAAAAAAATAATAATAGTACTAGCCTATCCCAAAATAGATTAGTCCACCCCATTATACATTTTTGGATCCACCCTTAAATGGGTTGTTAATAGGTTTATGACCCATTTATAACTTGCCCATTTATAAGTCGCCCAAAACTACCCAATTGTAAAGTGTAAACATCCGCGTGGCCGCTCAAAGAATGTTAAATAAAGTCGTTACTGCACAACTGTGTTTGGCACAGTTTTAGAATTGATACTGTGAAATTGAAATAATTTAAGTTTCAACTAACTAATTGAAATATTAATTAGTTTGTGAGGTTCAGATGGAAACATACAGGATGGTCGGCCAAAGCAGACCATGCTTTATGATTTCAACTCGTGAATCGTGATTAGCTAAGCAAGAGTAGGTAAGGCTTTGTCATGCAATGGGAACATCCAAAGACTTGAGAGCAAAGAAAGGTACCGAATGAAAAGCTCTAAAGAGGACAACAAACAATGACAATGGGTAATAAAAAAACATTAATCTTATGTAGGACCCATTCTTTATTAGATGATGTAATTTATTCTTTATCTATTAGTCTTCTATAATTCTTTACATAGAACTAGAGAAGTCTTCTATATTTCTTTCTAATATATATATATATATATATATACTAAGATAAGATTATGTAAAAATAAAAAGTATTTATTAATCCTATACAGAAATATGTATAGTTTTGGCATAATATGTATATGTATATATGGAAAAAATTTGGAGTTAAAATTTTTTTTTAAAAAAATAAGGTAAATTATAGTGACACTCTAGGTTTGCTTAAAAGACAAATAGATACAACTTAGAGAAAGTGTGATGCACTGCCCTAGATTTACAAACTTGAATAATGACACCCCATTTTATAAATAAGTAACCAAATGCAGCCTTAAATGACATAAAATATCTAATATGCCCTAAGATATATTTTCATCCTCACCAAAGATGACCAAATTACTCTCTCACGTCATCTTTCTCTCTCATCTCTCTTTCAATCCTCGTTGGTCACTCAAAGCCAAAAATTAAAAATAGCTTTACTCTCTCGTTCAAAAAATTTTGAGGTTAAAAAAAAAAAAAAAAAATTATATTCTCTTCTTTCTATATATAAATGTAAATTTTCAAAAATAAAACAGAAAATAATTAAATTGAAATTATTTATTACATTTGGTGTGTCCAATTATTTTGACTCGTCAATTTAATTATTATTATTATTATTATTGTCCATTGTCCATGTGTTAACAGTGTTATTATAGTACCCAAAAAAAAAAAACGTGCAGGTGATAATGACCAGACATTAATGGAAATCGTATAGCTTTGAAAGCATTTGCAGAAAAGGAGGGGGAGCTGGGGCCAGCAGGTTGACTCCAACACCGGCCCAATTTCAAGTCTTTGCCTTGCCTTCATCACCAAGTATTTTTGTATTAAACACTTAAAAAAAAAAAGGTAAAATAAACAACAATTTGATGAAGGAACCAACCAAGAAAGCATCAATATATAGATATATATATATATATATAGGAATAATCATCAACCCCAAGCAACACTCAGTATAAGCTAGAGAAGTTCAAGAAACAAATGGCTAACGCCAAAAACGACACCGTCTCTCACGATCTCCTCTCTCTTCTCTCCTCAGAAGAAAGGGACTTTCTTATCCGCAACAATGGTGACCAGGTACAACGTTAATTGTCTTACTTACCATGTTTAATTTCTTGTTTTTTTTTTTTTTTTTTTTTTTTTCTTGTTATAATCTCCAATCGATGATCTTTCATGGGTAATAATAAACTGATGCATTTTATCATCTTTAGATGCTTTTCTTTTCTCAGTTTCCCAAACAGAGGAGAGAAGAGAAGAGAAGAGAACTAATATAAATTTCTCAATTTTAACTTGTCTTGTGAAATAAACTAATATAAATTTCTCAATTTTTTATGTGAAATAAACTGATTCTACTTTTTATGATCTTTTCTTGCTTTTGTTTGTTTTACATATATTGTACTTATTAGTAGCTAAAAAAGTGCTTTGATATCAAATTGATAAAAGACAATATAGAAGAGGAGAAGAAATTAGGGTAAAGAAAATTTGTATCTCAATATTTATAAAAAATTACCACTTGAATTTATGGAACCCTATATATATATACACACACACATTTCATATACATAGGCAACTAAAATGAAATCCTAATCAAACACTAATTCAAAAGTTAACAAATCTTATACATAAGGAAAATCATATTACAAAAAAAAAAATATATATATATATATATATATATATATATATAGTGGTTAGATAAATACTCACACACACTCCCCCAAATGTCCACTATGGGCTCAAGCCCTCAACTCTCCTTTGAGGAAAAAGAGGTTATATCAGTTGTATTAATGGTCAAGTGCAGTGTTGTTAAAGGTGCGCCTAGGCTCGAGGCGCAGGTCTAGCGCCTGTTGTTATCCCAGGCTCACTGATATTTACTAGGCGCGCGTCTCGGTTGTGCCTCGTCCTATTTGGCTTGGTGCGCCTAGGCGCGCCTCGCTGTTTTTTGTTTTTTTTTTTTGAATGATTGTTCTATCTCTTGAGCCAAGAAGGGTACTTTTGGCAACTTAATAAACAAATAAGAAAGCCTAAGCATATTAGAGAAGGATTTTTTGTTCAAAATAATAAACAAAAAAGAAAGTCCAAGACCGAACATAGAAAGAGTGAGACTGTGAGAGCAATGACAAAGCCCTAGTGGCAGAGACGAATGACGAAGCCATATCAGTTCTTCTCCTCTACTCCTCTCTCCTCTCTTCTCCTCTACTCCTCTCTTCTCATCTTTGCTTACTTCTTTCTCTCCGTCTAGTTCTTTTCTCTTTCTTTTTTTTTTTGGGGGCTCTATTTTTTTCTCCTTTTTCTCATCTACTTCTGTCTTCATCTACTTCTTTTGTCTCTGCCTCTTATTTTTATTTATTTTTTTGGCTCTATTTTTTTTTTTTTTTTTTTTCTTTTCTTGTTAACAAATTTTTTTTAATAAATTTATTTCTTTTTGTACTCTGTTTTGCCTTTCAAGGAAACAAATTTGTGCTATGTTTTATGGTTCTTGAATGCTTATATAGTTGATGGATTTACTTTTTTATATTTGATATTAATTTTTAGAATATTGATATGACTTGTGAGATATGAATGTTATTATGGTAGTTTAAAATTTTAATTATGCGTCTCACTTCACTCAAGCGCGCGTCTCGCCATGCGCCTTATGCCTAGGCTTCAAAGAACCTCTAGTGCCTTGGTTCGCCTTGAGCCTTTAATAACATTGGTCAAGTGGTTGAAAGGAAAATCTCAATAATAATAAACTAAATATAACTCGTAATATTTTCACTCTCCCCATATCCAAGCATTGGTGACACTCGTGTGCAAATTGTGTTTTGATCTCTATAACATATCCACCTACTTCGTGCCAAATCTGAAAAAAAAGTGGATACATGTAAATTAAAGGAGCTAATCACTAAAATGGTAAGCCTCCCGCACTTTTATCTCCTTGTGATTGGAATTAATGGAAAAGTGAAGTGCGAATATTATTTCCAAATTTAAGCTGTAGTGTAGTGTAATTAGTGCTATATCAATTATACTATCTGTCAAAAAGAAAAATTATATGATCTATTAAATGGATGTGATATTTACAGGCTAAAATAGGTAATTTGGTTGGAAAGATAGTAGGATTATATTTCTCTGGTTCATGGTGTGGTCCATGTTGCCATTTTACCCCAACTTTGGTGGAAGTCTATGAAGAACTCTCAACTAAAGGTGATTTTGAAGTCGTCTTCATTTCGTCCGATGAAGATGATGAATCATTTAATGGCTACTTTGCCAAAATGCCATGGCTTGCCATTCCATTTTCTGATACTGAGATGCGTAAACGCATCAAAGAGTTGTTTAAAGTCATTGGGATCCCTCATCTTGTTATCCTTGACGGTACTGGTAAGGTTTCATCTGATCAAGGGGTTAGAGTTATTAGAGACTATGGTGCTGAGGCTTAGCCATTTACGCCCGAAAGAATCAACATCTTGAAAGAGGAAGAAGAGGCCGCGAAGAGGGAACAATCCTTGAAGTCTATCTTGGTTTCTAGCTCCCGCGATTTTGTGATTTCAAATGATGGTAATAAGGTAATGTTTTTGTTCATTTATTGCTAAGTCTGCCCTAGGCCTAGTTTTTGTAGTATGTCCAATGAGTCCAATGGCATTGTCAATGATCTTCACTATGTTTATCATCAGATTCCTGTACCAGAGCTTGAAGGAAAGATGGTTGGCCTGTATTTCTTCATAAGTTCTCACGGAGAATGCCTTGAATTTACCACGAAACTTGCGGAGGTTTACAAGAAACTCAAGGAGAAAGGAGAGAACTTTGAAGTTGTGTTAATATCTCTAGATGATGAAGATGAAGAGTTCAAACAAGAATTTGGAAAGATGCCATGCTTAGCCTTGCCTCTAAAGGACAAGAGCTGCAAAAAGCTTGTCCGATACTTTGAGCTTAGCGCGCTTCCTACACTTGTTGTAATCGGTCCAGATGGGAAGACGCTGAACTCCAATGTGGCTGAACTTATTGAAGAACATGGTGTTGAAGCCTACCCTTTTACACCGGAGAGGCTTGTTGAGCTCGCTGAGATAGAGAAGGCAAAACTTGAATCACAAACTCTAGAGTCAATTTTGGTCACTGAGGATCGTGATTTTGTGATTTCAAATGATGGTAATAAGGTAATGTTTTTGTTCATTTATTGCTAAATCTGCCCTAGGCCTAGTTTTTGTAGTATGTCCAATGAGTCCAATGGCATTGTCAATGATCTTCACTATGTTTATCATCAGATTCCTGTACCAGAGCTTGAAGGAAAGATGGTTGGCCTGTATTTCTTCATAAGTTCTCACGGAGAATGCCTTGAATTTACCACGAAACTTGCGGAGGTTTACAAGAAACTCAAGGAGAAAGGAGAGAACTTTGAAGTTGTGTTAATATCTCTAGATGATGAAGATGAAGAGTTCAAACAAGAATTTGGAAAGATGCCATGCTTAGCCTTGCCTCTCAAGGACAAGAGCTGCAAAAAGCTTGTCCGATACTTTGAGCTTAGCGCGCTTCCTACACTTGTTGTAATCGGTCCAGATGGGAAGACGCTGAACTCCAATGTGGCTGAACTTATTGAAGAACATGGTGTTGAAGCCTACCCTTTTACACCGGAGAGGCTTGTTGAGCTCGCTGAGATAGAGAAGGCAAAACTTGAATCACAAACTCTAGAGTCAATTTTGGTCTCTGAGGATCATGATTTTGTGATCAGAAAAGGTGGTTCTGAGGTATATTTTTTAACTTCTCTTTTCAGAAATCAAGGGTTTTCTGAAAATTGTTTTCCGATAGCATGGTTAAAAATAAAATATTAGTTCTCTAGAAACTCTTCTCTCTCATTTTCAAAATTTTGAAATCAAACAAGTTCCAAATCTTAATAAATGTGTATATTGCCAATTACACAATTGGTGCGAGTGATGGATCTTTGTTGTCTGTGGTTTGTTCTTGGTTAGGTCCCTGTATCTGAACTTGTTGGAAAGAACATCCTCCTCTATTTCTCAGCACATTGGTGTCCTCCGTGCCGCACTTTTCTGCCTACACTTATCGCAGCCTACCACGAGATAAAGGCAAAAGATGATGCATTTGAAGTTATTTTCATCTCAAGTGATCGCGATCAATCCGCTTTCGATGACTTCTTTTCAGGCATGCCATGGTTGGCTCTCCCTTTTGGTGATAAGAGGAAGGCGTTCCTCCACCGCAGGTTCAAAATCAGAGGCATTCCTGCTGCCATAGCCATTGGATCTAGTGGACTGACAGTCACTACACAAGCCAGGCAGCTCTTAGAATCTCATGGCGCAAACGCCTATCCCTTCACCGACGATCGTATCAAGATATTGGAGGAAAGGATTGATGAAATCGCAAAGGGGTGGCCTGATAAGGTGAAAGACGAGCGCCATGTGAAGCATGAGCTCACGCGCACTCGTAGGAATGGTTATATCTGTAACGGCTGTAGGGAGTCGGGACATGGTTGGTCCTTTTATTGTAAGGAATGTGACTTTGATCTCCATCCCAAGTGTGCTCTAAAGGATGATCAGAAGATTCAGGAGGAGAATGGTGAAGGGGGTACTGCAAAAGCGGAGGGGGGATGGACCTGTGAAGGCGGTGTGTGCCGTAAAGCATGAGGAAGCCATATCTAGCATTTGCACATGAATCATGGAGCTTACTTTAACAGTTTGTGATGCTCTATATAAGGGGTCTTTGTAGATTGTATGAAGATATGTGTGTGTGTGTGTGTGAAGATGTGTCTGGGAAGTGAATAAAAGTGTGAGACATCTGTAGATTGTGTGAAGATGTGTGTGTGTGAAGATGTGTTTGGGAAGTGAATAAAAGTGTGAGACATGGTTGGATCATGATGACATGATCTATAAGTACTAGTTGTTCAATGAAACTTGAAATTGTCTTAATGTTTGATTGGTTTATGTTCTTGATCTGTATTCTGTACCCGGAGCTAGAGGAATGTGGAGTTTAGGTTAGCTCATATTTAGCGTAACTATCATGTTTAGTCTTAAATGGGTTATATTATGCAGATTAAAACGAGAACTTGGTCTCATCTCACGTTCACGAGTGAGCTCTGAATCTTTCAATTAATTTGAAATGTAATTTTTACTGGGCAGCTCCAAATTTTCAATTAATCTGGTTTTCATATGACGTAAACACATTACTCAAAATTCAAAAATGATGCACATCTACCTGAGCAACCAAACTAATGTTCTCACATATTTTCACAGAGGTTTTACCTCCAGAGAGAAGAGGCTTAATTCTTATGTCAGGTGCAGTTTTGTCCTATGAAGCTGGATCCATTGTTGTAATAGCACCCTGCTGTGGACAGCTAAGATAAGATCATCCACACCTGTGGATGATCTTAGCCGTCCCCCCTGCTATATAAACACGGCAGCAGAGGATCCGTGATATTTGTCCTATACAGCGAACAAATGATGATATATGTACCTGTTCACAGTATTCTCAACTCTTCTGTACAAAAGCATCAAGTAACTAAAGAAAAAAGAACTAAAATTAGAAAATAAAAGACAGACAAAAGAAATGTTTGTAGACTTGAACGATATTATTGAATTCCCATCATATTCATATCCTCATATAAAAAGTACATGAAATAAGTTACACTGCTTCATCTTGAAAAGCTGTTTCTTCTTTCAAAAAAGAAAAAGAGCGAAGGGGAAAAGCACAACACTGCTCCAGAAAAGTGGGAACACCGAGAATGTGTTCTTGTTTCATGCAATAATATAAATAATTCTAATAATTTGTATTCGATGTGTTTTGTGGTCAAGTAGGTGTTATCAATGCTTATGGGTTAATCCCATAGAACAAATCTAGGAGAAGGGGATAGATAATCAGACAGAGATGTTATGGAAACATTCCATGTCATTGAGCAAATCTTATCTCCCACGTGCTATGGTTTCATTTTCATTCAAATTCCCAGGTAGTGTGGCTGCGAATCTTATCTCCCACGTCTTAAGTATAGTATTGGGGTCATTCCGCTAACTAATTGGCCGTCAAGTCATCAAGACCCTGATTTTCATAGCTCACGAACGCGCCTACTGCTCCAAGAAACCCTTCATGCCGCAAAAACATTGCCTTTGCCTCTCCTTTTGACCTGAGAAGCAGAATATATTCGTTCAATTGAAGTCTGTGTGAGGAAAATGGACATGGGAAAAGTAAAAGAAAGAGAAGCAATGCAAACGTGTTCCTGACGACGACAAGGGTCAGAAAATGTGGAGCAAGGAAGGAACAAGGATCAGGAAGAGCACAATGGCATTTTATTTCATTAAAAAGGAAATTTAACAATCTATTTTGTCTGCACGCATAATGTATTTAGAAATTTCAAGATTTAATGTGATCTTAAATATTTGGCAGCGATTTTTACCAAGGATGCACTTGTACCTTAAAATGCTAGAGCGCCAGCTTAGATTTCATATTTTTAAAAAGAGCAAGGAAAAATAATTTACTGTTACTCCAAGACCAAGTATCAAAAAATAGAATAAGCTCCCCGTAGTTACCATAAATTAACTGCAACAGAAATTGTGTCCATTGTATAAGCATGACCCCGAATGAAACCTAAGCTAAACGGCTGACATATCCAAGTCTCATCAAACAAATTGCTTCCAGTATCACAAGACATGATCTTTTGGTAACAACATGAACCATCTCGAATTTACTAAACAGCTACTACAATCACATAAATAACCTGCTATAACTCATTATACACAATATATATAATTAATACATGTCGAATTGGTTCTTGGGAATTCAAGATCACTTGAAAATAAAAGATGTGCAATAAATTAAATTCAAAGATTTACGAATAGCAAGTTAATTCACAAAATAAAATTTGTCCAAGATACCCTCGCGATTCATAATTAAAAAGCTTTTTCATTCTCGGCATTTTAATATTGAAATCCTGGTTGGTGGTTTCTGACGCGGATATAGACATGGTGTAACAAACTCGGGTCCTTATCGGCGTGATGTGCAGAATTGGTTATCGCAATACTGAATTTTTTTCGACCTCCCATATAAGCCCAAAAATGTAAGGATGCCAATTTATTTCAACATATTTCAATAAAAATGAGTTTTTACTGAAATTTATTTAAACAATGTAACACAAGTATTGACTTATTTGTATATTCTAAGGCTATCCTTACGAAAAAGGCTTATTAATTATTTTTTACTAAATTAATGAAAATAATAGATTTATGCATGAAATAAATAATATTCATTCCATATGTAATATGTGATAAGAGAAAATGAATATATATATATATATATATATATATATATATATATATATATATATATATAAAATACAAGTTAAAGCACAAAAAAATTATGAATCATAACATATATATTATATAATATGTATATGTATAATTACTTATGGTTAATATAATTAAAATTTTATGTTTGTTGTGTTTCGGGGAAAAAAATGACAAGTTTTATTTAGATTAAATAAATAACAAATAACTATAATTAAGTAGAGTGGAGGTGCAATGTGAAAAAGTTAGTATTACTTACCAAAAAAAAATTGTGAAAAGGTTAGTACAAATGTATCTCAATGCCTTCTTGCATCTTTTATCAGTTTCAGGCAACCATGAATTCTAAAATTTAGTACAAATTTATCAACTGGACAATTTTATATCCAAATCCATTTATGACCCGTGATAGATGAGTTCACTGGCAGATCCAAGAGTGGGCTTGACTCTAAAAATAAAAAAAATAGAGCAATACTAGCCCACTCCAAAATAGATTACCTCTTCCCATTATGCATTTCTAGATCAATCCTTAGATGAGTTGTTAATAGTTTTATGACCCATTCATGACTTGCCCATTTATAACTCGCCCACAACAACTCAATTGCCACCTATAGTGTAAACATCCACATGGCCGCTCAAAGAATGTTAAATAAAGTCGTGACTGCACAACTGTGTTCGGCACAGTTTTAGAATTGATAACTAATTGAAATATTAATTAGTTTGTGAGGTTCAGATGGAAACATAAAGGATGGTGGGCCAAAGCAGATTAGATTATAATTGAGCATAAAATTATAACATGTTGGGAATGATTTCAACTTGTGATTAGTTAAGCAAGAGTAGGTAAGGCCAAAGTAGATAAGATTAGAATTTTTTTTGTTTTATATATATATATATATATAATTATATAACATGTTGGGAATGATTTCAACTCGTGATTAGCTAAGCAAGAGTAAGGAAGGCTTTGTCATGCAATGGGAACATCCAAAGACTTGAGAGCAAAGAAAGGTACCGAATTAAAAGCACTAAAGAGGACAACAAACTAGGGGTAATAAAAGAACATTATTCTTATGCAGGACCCATTCTTTATTAAATGAAGTGTCGGCCAAGTCACAAATAGTTTAGGTAACAAGACGCCAAATATTGCACTAGTTGTCAAGTCGTACACTATACTACCATCTTTTGTTTCTTTTTAAAAAATCATACTGCAATTAATTTCCACGTATAGTATGCAGTTTATTGTTGAGTTAATTCTGTGATTATTAAGTGTTATTTATGTAGTTCTCGAGATATATATATATAATCATAAATGAGGACTAGCCTTCTAAGACTCTTTAAAATAGTTGGTCAAACTACATGGTTGCAGGGTAGACCAAAAAAATTATTTATATTTGGAGTTATATTCTCTTCTTTTTCTATATAAATGTAAATTTTCAAAAATAAAACACAAAAGAATTAAATTGAAATTATTTGTTACATTTGGTGTGTCCAATTATTTTGACTTGTGTTGTAGCTCAATTTAATGTGTATGTTATGAGTTGTGAAAAAAAAAAAAAATTAATACCATTGCCCATTTTCCATGTGTTAACAGTGTTATTTTCCATGTATGGTATGTGGTTTATTGTTGAATTAATTTGGTCATTATCAAGTGTTAGATTTTTATAGTTCTAATCATGTGTAGATTTATCTAAGTGTTATTTTAATCATAAATGAGGACTAGCCATCTAAGACCCTTAAATACGTATATAAAGAACATTATAATAATATAATATAATATAGGGTAAATTATACAAACCTCCTTTATAGTTTTTCATAATTATAGGCATTCCCCTATGGTTTGAGAAATTACACAGACCTTTTTTCTAAAAATGAAACTATCCTACACGAACCTCCCCCTATTATGGTCAACGCGAGTCAATGACGATTTTTGTTAATGCTATGTACGGAATAAACTGAAATTTCAACATTACCCTACGTCCATCTCATCTCTGTCACACATACAGGTGGTAATGCAATCATTAACCATAATAACTTGAGGGTATTTCAGTAAATTAAATAAATATATTAGTATTTTTGACATCGCGTCACTAGGAAGTGTCGTGACCCATGACTTTTTAACCCGGTGCATAGTGATTTCCCGAAGGTTAATTTGGTAACGGATTCAAAATGCGGAAGCAAATGATAAACTAAGGTCTCTAGGGATATAAATCATTCCCAAGACACCAATGTGACCTTCCATGAATTCACGGAACTTAAAGAAAGGCGAATGAACAAACGAGAGTCAAAACGATTAAAAATCGTCAATTAAAGGCAAAATGGTCAATTCACAATTTGAAAGGAGAAATTGACTCTAAACAAGTCAAATAATTAGAATAAAACCTAACCTAATCATTTTACAACATTCCAAGAGATTCTAAGAACTTTGGACAAGAATTCCACAACGCGCCCTTTCCCGGTTTAAATGAAAACTGATACTGTCCCACTAAAACATGAATTACTCCCACTGTCATTTGAATCTGACAATGGCATAGGTACCATTAGAAAGCTGACTCAAAATCCTTGAGTTTAGGCTCACGAATTTCCCATTTGGATTAGAAATGAAGAAATTATGATCATTTGAAGTTGGAACTTTAGTGCTGAAACATAATAGAGAGACTGTGAGAATGCATGATATTTCGGTTGATCGAAATGGAGTTTCGGTCGACCGAACTGGGTAGAGATCTTCCTGAAACCATGTTTTTGAGGGGTGGTTACTTCGATAGACCGAATTGAGCCATCGGTCTACCGAAATAAGCCATCGGTCGACCGAAATGGCCCTGAAATGTGTTTTTGGCTACTGGAATGTGCATTTTTACAAATAAAAAAGGAACCGGCCGATCGAAACACCTTGAAAAGCTAGTAAAGGACTGTTATATGCCAAATGTGTTAGGGTTCAACCCATGCTTCACATCTCATCATGGATTGGTTCAAAAATGAAAGTTTAAAACTGATTTTTAATAAGATTTGAGTATATAAACATATCAACAACCTTAATATGGATCATTGAAGGTATTACAACAACTCATGGCCTTATACATGTTAGTTACAAGAATCTCATATGCCCAAACCCCAAAGTTGGTTTAAATACATTTCTAAAGCAAAAGATGGTACCAAGTGACTACAAGTACTAGATTAAACATGTTTGGCCCTTGGCCTTGTTACACACACATCCAAAGGGTGTCAAAAGGTGCACTTAAGTGCACATTACATAGTTTGAACAATAAATACATGTTTTGATACATTAAACCAAAATGAAACATGATATGCTAACAAGTGCATATTGCAACATAACAAAAATATTCTAAGTAGTCAAGCAAGCCTAAGAATGTTGTGTATCCCACGATAATGCTTCTTTACCTGAAAAACACCCAGTAACTTTGAGGTGAGTAAACAAGTTTACTCGTATGGAATGAGCATGCAAAGGCTTATTCTTTATACAAAGTTTGCAATTCAATATAATTTAATCCATGCTAATAAAGTGATATTTGAACTTTCAACATAGCACAATGAGATGCAATTTCACAAAGTTATCAACTTGGAAATTAAAATGTGAAATCAAACCAAAGTGGATACTTGGATATTACCCGGATTAAAACCATACTCTTAAGATCACTTTAGGGCTATTAACACATGGGTACCTTCCCCTAGTGCGCACTATAGTGTAGGGAGCTCTCTATCTCCCGTACTAGTCACAAGTCCTAGCTGAGTCATGTTCTTGATAATATCTCAAGTTTCCAAAATCAACAAGTTGAGCAACAAATCATGATATGTGATAAAAATATAATAAAGCTCCATGAATTACATCACTAAATCATTAGATCAACACGATAGAAATTAAGTAGACTAACTAGTTAATTTCTCTAGGTTTCAAGGATTGTTTAAATGATTCCAATTTAATATATAGCAAAGAGTAAGTCATGGCCATGCCATATTTCAAGTCTAGAATAGAATTTGAGCATGGTACAATTAAGTAGAATTTAAATCAATTTATATCAATTAATTCTCTAAATTTAAAAGCTCATTTAAATCATGCCAAATTAATATACAATAAGGATCAAGTCATGGCCATGCCATACATCAAGTCTAAAATGAGTTATATGCAAGCTACCATAAATCATTAGTTACTTAATTTAATACAATCATGCATACAACTTATACATCATTATAAAAACAATAATTGACTTGAATAATAAACTAGAACACTCTCTACCTCACAAGAGGATTGTTCCTCTTGAATCTAAAGGAAGTAAAGGAATTTCAAGTTTTTCTTTTAGGGTTATGAAGAGGAAGATAAGGCAAGGCTTTTGCATTCCAAGCTTAATGGTATAAGGTGAGTGGAAGGAGGTCAAAAAATGAAGTCAAAGCCTTATACAAGCTTTGTCTTCGATGGTGGCTAGGTTGGAGTTCTTGAGAGGAAGAACATAAAGTGAAGTAAAATGTGAAAACCCTAAGTTAAATGTGATGGAATCCTTCACTCACTAGGTGCTCTTGCACTACCTCACACACACAATGTAAGACTAATTGTGAGACCTACACTTGTCATCATCCTAAGTAAACTTCCAAGACTTAATATTGAGCCTACACTTGTCAACCATCCATGCCAACAAGTGCTCCTATCCTAGGCCAACAAATGAGTGAATCTCCACCCTCCATGTGTCATAAGATTAAGCCTCCAAGTGGTTCCACCACAAGATCAGCAAGTGGCACCATAGGAATGTGACACTTGTCACATTTTTCAAAAATTATAAAAAGGTCATTTTTAAAAATATCTTTCAAATTAAATTGCAAAATGGTCCCTAAGACAAAAAATAATTACTTTAATTAATTACACTAAAACCCCAAAAGTCATGAATAATTACAAGAAGTTATGCATCAATACCCTTTACAAGAAAAGTAAACATTTAGCATGCTTTTCTAGAAAAGTAAAAATGCAAATATCATGGAATTTAAATATCATGAATGTATGCAAACCTAAAATCAAATTCGAGTACAAAAAGTGAAGTATGTAAGGAAAATAGGAAACGAGAAAAAGACAAAATAGGGAAAAAGAAGAAAAAAATAATTTTGTTGAAAAAAAAAAGAAGGAAAATGATCGGGTCATTACAACCTACCCTCCTTAAAAGGAATTTCGTCCCCGAAATCGAATCGTACCTAAAAAAGAGAACAAATAGGGATACCGAGAGCGAACCTCCTATTTGAGCTCCCAGGTAGCCTCCTCGACGCCGTGGTGTCTCAACAAGACCTTAACCAATATAATAGTCTTGGTCAGTAAGACCTGTTCTCGTGAATCAAGAATCTGGACTAGACCTTTCTCGTAGGTCACGTCCTCATCAACAACAACATCTGTCCATCGTAAAACATGTGATGGATCTGGCTCATACTTCCTCAGTATAGAAACATGAAAGACGTTGTGAACCCTATCCAGGTCTGGCGGCAACGCCAAACGATAAGCAACTTCACCGACGCGCTCTAATATCTCAAAATGGTCCAATGAACCTAGGAGGCAACTTGCCTGTCTGTCAAAATCTCAGAAATCCCTTACGCGGAGAAATCTTAAGAAAGACATAGTCCCCTACCTCAAAAGACAAGGATCGTTTCCTCCTGTCAGCGTAACTCTTCTGTCTACTCTGTGCGGTAGCCAACCGCTGCCAAATCAATTTGATTTTCTCTGTAGTCTCGATGACAATGTCGGGACCCAAGGCAACGGTATCACCAACCTCGGTCCAACAAACTAGAGATCTATAAGGTCTGTCATACAACGCCTCAAAAGGTGTTATGCCAATAATGGTCTGGTAACTGTTGTTGTAGGCAAACTCAACCAAAGGTAAGTAGTCCTCCCAACTAGCTCCGAAATCCAAGATACAAACCCGTAACATATCTTCCAATATCTGAATGGTGCGCTCCGACTGACCATCAGTCTGAGGATGGAATGTTGTGCTGAAGTGAAGCCCCGTATCAAGAGCCTCCTGAAAACTCTGCCAAAAGTAAGACGTGAACCGCGGATCCCTATCCGAAACAATGGATACAGTAACCCCGTGAAGCATGACAATCTGCCGCACATACAGTTCACTCAGTCTCTCTACACTGTCTGTCACCGTTATGGGCAAAAAGTGAGCCTTCTTAGTCAAGCTGTCAACTATGACCCAAACGGCATCATTTCCTGCCTGAGACCTCGGAAGTCCCGTTACGAAATCCATAGTGATATGATCCTATTTCCTCTCAGCTACTGGTAATGGTTGCAACAATCTTGCCGGTCGCTGATAATCTACCTTCACTTGTTGACAAGTAAGGCATCGAGTCACAAACTATGAAACATCCCGTTTCATACCCTGCCACCAAAACTGTCGTCGCAGATTGTGATACATCTTCGTACCACCAGGATGAACTGCGAGCTGAGAGTGGTGAAAATCCCAAAGAACGTCTTCACAAGAAGACAAAGGAACGAACATCATCACCTTGTACCTAAGACCACCGTCTGAATGTAAGGTCCAACCCTCTACATTCTCACCACCAGAAATCTGAACATGGATGGCCTTCATCTCCCCATCCTCCAACTGAGGCTCAACAATTCTGCTGATAAGTGCGGGTTGAGCCACAAGGCTAAATAAAGTAGCCCGTGAAACATCCTCGTAAGACTGTAAACCAAGATCTGCAAGCTCTTCTAGCATTTTCCATCTGTGAATGGAAAAGCTAGTAAGAATCCCCCATGACTTTCTACTCAATGCATCGGCCACTACGTTGGCCTTACCCGGATGGTACTTTAACTCAAAGTCATAGTCCCCAATGAACTCGACCCATCTGCACTGCCTCAAGTTCAAATCCTTCTGAGATAATAGATACTTGAGACTCTTATGATCGGAGAAAACCTCAAACTTTTCCCCGTACAAATAATGCCTCCACCCCTTCAGGGCAAAGATAACTGCTGCCAACTTTAAATCATATGTTAGATAGTTCAACTCGTGAGTCTTTAATTATCAAGACCGATAAACAACTACCCGTTCTGTCTGCATCAAAACACAACCCAAACCTTCCCGTGAAGCATCACAGAAGATCACATAACCCAAACTACATTCAGGAATGATTAAAACTGGAGTTGATGTCAACCTGAACTTCAACTCCTGAAAAGCAAACTCACAAGCTGTAATACCCCTAATTTCAAAAGGGATAAAAATGAAATTTAAATTTTATTTTTGTGCATTTTAAATTGATTTTGTATCTATATGCTTATGTGTCCAATTGTTTGTTTATTTTAATTCATTGTGTTATTTTTTTTTAATTGTTTGTTTATTTTAATTAAGGGTCTAATTCTTTATTTGTTTGTTTATTTTAATTAATTGTTTTATTTATTTTATGTGTTTTAAGTGATTCGTTGCTTGCTTATTTGATTTAATTAATGGGTTTTATTAAATTAATTATTTATTAAGTATTTAATTTTTGAACAAGGTAATTATGTAATTCCCATTAACTGGGGTTTTAGATACGTTTTAGTTAGGGTTTCTGGAACCGTCTTATAAGCATCTGATATGTAACTAAACTGGGTTACTTTGTGGGCCGACGAAGTTAGGGCTCTGTGGATTAGGGTTTTAATCTAGCAATTATAAATACCTCAGTATATGTTAAACCTAGGGTTACATATTGTCGTAGCTTTTACACGGAAAAGTCTGCCAAATAGAGAGAGTTACAGAGGGAGTTTTGGTGAGAACAGAGCAGTTTGTGAGAATTTTGACTGGGGTTCCAAGGTTTAACCAAGGAGAAGGAAAGAGCAGAGGTTCTAGGAGGTTAGACAAGTTTCAGTGGATGTTGAAAAAACTGAGACCAACGGCAACAAGGGTTTGTTTGCAAACCTATTCAGGCAAGTTCTATCTTCCTTTTTCCCTTTGGGCCGTGTTCTGTGCACCTAGATAATCTCTAGGGTTTAATCAAGCAGAAACTGGAATTGATATGTTTATTATGTGTTATATTGTTGGTCTGTTTGTGTTGAAATCAATATCTGTTACAGTGTATGTAAGTGTTGTTTCAGTTTTCTGTACTTTAAGCATATGGTTTCTATCGTAGCCTTAGTTTTTGTATTTGATTGCAACTCTTGTAGACACAATATAGGAACTCTACTGGGGTTATACAAAACTCATAGGGATGTTATTATTCTGTTTTAAATACGTGTGCAATCTGTTCCGTTTCTATTTCTGCATATAGTTTCAGTTTTGATACTAAAAGCTTGGTAAGTTCAATAGCAACCTTAAGCTTTGTAATTGATTTAAATTACTGTAATCAAACCTTGGAGATGTTAATAGAGTGATAATAAACCCTTAAGATCAGTTTAAGAAATAAACAGAAGGGTAGGGACTAACCAGAGAACGAGCAGATAAGTAAAAACGGAGCAGAGATGAACTGGAGGCTCTCAAGAGGGAGAGAGCCGGCTCTAGAAAGTCAAGAGCCGGCTCTAGAAAGTCATGAGCCGGCTCCCCTTCAGCAAGAGCCGGCTCCTAGGGAATTGGAGCTGGCTCCAATAGGGGAGAGCCGGCTCTTCCATTCTAAGAGCCGGCTCCAATTTGTTTTACGTCCAGAAAGTGTTTTCTAGGGCTCTGTTTGGTGTTTTGAGCACTATTTGAGCTTTTGAGTGATTCTAATGAACTGTAGGGACTTAACAGAGGATCTAAGTAGTTAATTCTAAGTGTTATTAAACTTATTGTTGTATGGTTTAAGTCTCTAAGACAAAGGATGAAGCAGTGTAAAAATATACAACGGTGTATGCTACTAACAGATAAAGGAACTAAATGGCTTGATTAAATTTTAGAAATTTAATGAGACTTCACGGAGGGATTAAATAGTTAATTTTTGGGTGTTATTAAGACCTTAAATTGATTTAAGGTTAATTCTAAATTAACGAATCAAACTGTATAACACTTATGTACATTGTATGCGGTTAGTGGATAGAAGAAGTTTTAAATATTTAAGCTTATTTTTAGGCATTCCAGTGGGATCAAGTCCGAGCACAGACCTGAGGGATACCAGACAATTAATATGTAAACAAGCAGGAATAAAACTGAATTAAGAATAAAATAATGATATGCTGAAAAGAATTCTAATTGTAAAACCTCCTCCAAAAATAAAAGTTTTAATATAAACTAACTTTCCAATCAGTACAACTCGGGAATCCAACTAGTGGACCCCTAATAATCTCAACTGATAAAACTTTACAGAATAAAATCCAAAACTAAAACCAGAAAGAAAAATCCTATTTAGTCGGAAGAGTAACTGACTCACGAACACCTGAAAAATAAAGGCGGGTCAGGCCCACATGCAAGTTCCATCCTACTACAATCCGTACATAAACCCGATACGCAGATACATCCTAGATAGCTCAACAATAGCTATAATAGTCCATAGATATATAAATACACACTATAGGATGCTCACTAGCCTATAACATAGTTCAGCCTGGGTAGAAGGTGACATATAAAACACGTTTTTCAGCGGCCAAGTACCTAGACCTACCAGGGAACATTTGCTATATCTAGCTACTCAACCTTTGCGATATACGCACCCTAACCGTGATCAGGAGACTCAAGCTCGTATCACAATACCATAAATATATATATAAATTCCTTCCTAATGCCGAAAGATAAAACAAGCATCCATTATGTCGTTCAACTGTTTTAGTTGACAGGACATGTATCCATGTAGGAGTTAACTATTTTAGTTAATCCATTCCGTATGTAAGAAGGGGTAGGACTTAACTTTTTGATCTAATCCATCCCTGATATGTCACCGTCCCATACCGGTATATATAATGCAAATGATCCATAAACGATGCACATTCATTAGAACATCAAATAAATTCAGAAACTAGCATAATAGAAAACCGATATTATTAAGATCTTATTATGCATCCAGTATATGATTATAATCATTAATCCTCCAAACAAATTGTTAAAGTATTGATAAACAATTTATATTATCCACATCCATACAATTGATAAAACAGAAGTTAAACAGTTCATCAATTAACATCCATAACCTGTTATAATGATCAGCCAGAAATATGAACTAAATACATTATACTAGATATCCCAAACCATCCTCTCATACTATATTATTTAAATTGCCAAAACAAAGACAAGTAATGAAATCCTCCACAATCCTTAACAGCATGAAAGTTAGCATTTACACCACATGACGTCCCTTTGATCCTCCACTCCAAAACCTGTGCCTGATATAAGATGACACTCTGAATTCCAAACTGTTCATTATATGAAACCTCAACAGTATTCCCATACTAGTCCATTTAGTTCGCTAAACCAAAACTAGCAACTAAAATTCCTACCACTCCTGACAGCATACCATTTAATATCTAAGTTAATACTGTCTATGCCCATATCCTACACCGAACTTTCTGGCCTCCATTAAAGTATATAAATAATTTATATAACATCCCAAAAGTAATTCGATACCAGTCAGTTTAAGTTATTAAAACAAACTTATTAACTTAAACATTCATCCTTCCTTGACAGCATGCCTATTCTATGTTTCTGTTTCCTGATGCCCCTTAAGATTAGCATCCTAGCATAAACCAACTATTTAAGGGTCTTAATAGGTTAATTTTAACATATTTGAAACCCCCTTTAATTTTTAGTATTTGCGTTTAACCCCAGAACTTCAGAAAAATTACAGAAAACACCCCGTATGGGTTTTTTCCCATAGGAGCCGGCTCCCCTTTATTGGAGCCGGCTCCTAGGCTTCTAGAGCCGGCTCCCCCTCATGGAGAGCTGGCTCTCTCTTCATGGGAGCCGGCTCCCACTATTTAGGAGCCGGCTCTCACCCCTGAGAGCCCCTCTCTGCTTCACTGCTTCGTCTTTGCTTCCGGCAGAAGTTCCAACTGTCTGTCCTAAGTTTCTTAAGGATTTTAAGAGTTCAATTTAAGCCCTAATACTCCTAGAAACTCCTTTGATTTCCATAAGAATTGTTTGGCAAAAATCTAATTTGAAGACAAAAACAGTTTATGCAAACAACCAATTCAGTTCTTCTTCGCTTCCGGCGAAGTCCAGTGTCATATCCCAAACTTTTGTAGCATTCTTTGGATTCTATTTAAGTTCTTATAGTCCTAGAACCTCTCATACTCCAGTGTAAATCAAACGACAGAAATTAAACTCCCAACAGAATAGTTTAAGCAACAACGGGTTTAAACTTTAAAAACACAGAACAGATTTCAGAAATCATCTAGCAATGCATAAAATCCGTTTTTAATAGTTTAATTAAGTTCCTGGAGTCTGTATAAGATGCACAGAACACAAGTTTATGGGGAAAGATATAGTCTGAAACTTGCCTTTAGGTTTCGGTTCGAAACCTTTCAACGCGGTTGCTAAATTCTCCAAGACTGTTCCCTCCTCTCATCACTGTTCTCTACCTTTGTTATGTCTTGGTTCAACCCACGCACAATCCCCTTAATTCACCTCTCACCTCTCTTCACATTCCAGAGCCTCTGTTTGTTTCCTTTTCAAGATATTACAAGAATAGGGTTGCAGACATAAAAGAATATATATATATATATATATATATATATATATATATATTGCCGTCCCCAATCCTAAGTCTGCTTATAACTTTATATATATATAGCCTTCTATGAAGCCCTAATCCTAGATCCAGCCTAATGATATGTCGGCTACTATATGAAATAAAACCCTAACCCTAAACTATAAATACAACACACATAATTTTATAAGCTACCCAAAATTAAATTAAAACAATAATCAAATATTTAAATTAACCAAAAATTAAATTAAAACAATTACAATCAATTTAAACAAACACAATTACCAATTAAGCAAATAAAACAATTAAGCTAAACAAATAACAAATAAGTCCAATTATTAAATATAAAAAAAATGAAATACAAATAAAAATTGAAAATTAAATTCCCATTCTCATTTTATCCTTTTGAAAACTAGGGTATTACATTCTTCCCCCCTAACAAAAGGAATTCTGTCCTCGAAATTCACAAAAATCTGAATTAATGACTTTGCAAAATTCATTTCCGTTTTCGTGTGGCACAGCCCCTTTAGATGAGCACCACCCAAATTCCAACACATCCAACCATATACAAGATAAAATGGGAATGGGAATACAATTAATATATTATAGGGTCATTGATGTGTTAGATGTGATCCATGCAGGCTCTGGATGTTAGTTGTTGATTTATTAAATCATCTCCTGCAACTATATGGTTAATTGTTTGGATTTAAATTGCTGAAACACTTAAAAATCTTCTGTAATTATTTGGATATTGGTTTTGGATTTTAAATTATTGTACTATTATTTATAGCCTGTAATTTACATGGTTTTGGATTTAAGTTATTGGAATACTAAATACTATTCTGCAATGATATGGATGGTTGGTTTTGGACTATAAGTTATGTGCTTATTATTTATGCCTTGTAATTTACCTGGAATTATGTATTGGAACATAATTGCTGAATTCTTAAACTTAATTCGGTCAATTATTTGGAATCATATATTGGATTATAATTGTTGAATTCTTATATTAAATTTGACCAATTATTTGGAATTATGTATTGGATTTTAATTGCTGAATTCTCACATTAAAATTCTGTCAATTATCTGGGTTTGATTTTGCATTGTAAATTACTTGCTTATCATTTGAATGTTGTAATTTACATGGATATGGAGGATGGTATGCACCGGTATGGGACGGTGGCATACTAGGTATGGTTTAGCTCAAAATGCTAATTCCTACCTTATGGATTTTAATTGGTGAACAGCTTTGCCTGTTCTATCAATTATATGGATTTTGTGGATTGTATGTACCGGTATGGGACGGTGACATACTAGGGATAGACTGATTCAAAATACTCAATCCTACCTATTTTGGGAAGAAGAGTACGAATTATAAAAACATAATTCTCCTTATATTTAAGTTTGTGCAGTTGAATAAACTGAACGACTTACTGGATCTCTTATATAAGTCTGTGCAGCTGAATAAGCTGAACGATTTATTGGAGTTCCTATGGATGGATTTGAATGGACTTTAAATATATGGTTATGGTACCACGAGATGAGCTTGAGTCTCAGACTCGTTGGTTAGGACACGTATATGCAGTGGATGCGTAGCTAGCTATAGTAGGTTGAGGTGTACCCTGTTAGGTCTAGGTACTCATGCCCACCTTTGGGTACGTTTTCGCATGTTACCTTCTATTCAGGTTGAGACCCCTATTGTAGTTCAGTGAATGTCCCATAGTGTGGATATATATATATGTATGGACTAGATAGATATTGTGAGGTATCTATGGTGTATCTGCGTATCGGGTCACTGTATGGATTGCAGTTAGATTAGAACTTGCTCGTGGGCCTAACCCACTCTTCTATTATTCTTTACAGGTGTTCGTTAGTTCCAGGCTGCAGAGCTTGATCGTGCTGAGCAGATACAGTTGTTCACTCCACCGATGACATAGGAGTATATTTTGTGTGTAGACTTGGGTTTTGTTTTCCGTCTTTTGAGTTCAGTGGGTTATTTTAGGGGTCCACTAGATGGATTCCCGAGTTGTATTGGAGAACGATATGTGTTCGTGGTGAATCAGTTGTATCTGAATATCTTATTTATCAATGGAGTTATTTTTCTGAGGTTTTCAAATATTGGATTACTCTTTTAGTTTTCATTTCAGCAAATTTTATTTATCTCTTTTGATATAATTATTCTGTGTTCGTTAATTGCTAATTTGTTTGATATCCTCGGGTAATCGGGCGTGGGCCTGGCCAACCCGCATCCGGAAATCCGGGGGTATCACACAAGCCTCATTCCATACGAACTTGACCCCCTTGCAGGTAAGCCGAGTCATAGGTGCCGCTAAACGAGAGAAATCCCGAACAAATCTCCGGTAGTAGCTAGCTAAGCCAAGAAAACTCCGGATCTCAAACATTTTCTTCGGAGATTCCTAATCCATCACCGGTTCAATCTTTGATGGATCTACTGCAACACCACCCCTTGACACAACATGTCCAAGGAACTTCACCTCTGGTAGCCAAAATTCGCACTTCTAGACCTTGGCGTATAACTGATTATCCCTAAGGATCTGTAACACTGTCCTCAAATGATATTCATGTTCTTCCACCGAAGCTAAGTATACAAGAATGTCGTCAACAAAGACTACAACGAACTGATCAAGATGGTCACTAAATACACGGTTCATCAAGTCCATAAAAGCTGCTGGAGCATTGGTCAAACCAAATGGCATCACTAGAAACTCATAATGGCCATACCGTGTGCGGAAAGCGGTCTTGGATATATCCCCATCCTTAACCCTCAACTAATAGTAACCCGATCTCAAATCAATCTTCGAAAAACAAGTGGCTCTCTTCAACTAATCAAACAAGTCATCAATCCTAGGCAAAGGATACCTGTTCTTGACTGTGACGGGGTTCAGCTTGTGATAATCGACGCAAAGTCTCAAAGACCCATCCTTCTTCTTCACAAAAAGAACCGGTGCTCCGCAGGATGAAGCACTAGGACGAATAAAGTCTTTAGCTTTTAAATCATCCAATTGACCTTTCAACTCATCAAGCTCTGTCGGTGCCATACGGTACGATGCCATAGAGATCGGCGCAGTATCGGGAATGACGTCGATGGCAAAGACAACTTCCCGAAGAGGAGGAAGCTCCGTCAACTCCTCCGAAAAGACATCCAGAAACTCGCCTACAACTGCTGAAAAAACACAGCCTGAACTGTTGTCCTCGTCAGCTAACACGCTAGCCGAGTAGGACCTGTGGCGACTCCAGCCACCAATACTGAAAATCATCGTCGAGTGGGAATCGCTCCGATCTCCCACGAAGTGAAAACAATCTCCCGTGGGAGTGCAAACAGACACTCGCCCATGGAAGCAATTGATCGTGGCATGGAAGAAAAACAACCAGTCCATCCCAAGAATGACATCAAAGCCCGTCATGTCAAAAATTATGAAATCAAACTCTAAGGTCCGCCCAGCTATCTCGATAGCACAACCCCGACAAACACGGTCCAAAAACACTGGACCCCTAACTGGTGTGTCAACACAAAGGAAACCATCCCGCTGCGTGACCTCCAGACCCAAAGAATGTACAAATGGAGTAGATATGAATGAATGTGATGAACTTGTGTCAATAAGAACTCTAGCCCAAGAACTGAAAACTGGAATGATACCTCGAACTGTAGAAGTTCCAGCTGAGGTATCAACCTGTGGCAGTGCGTAAGCTCGTCCCTGAGCCCCCAACTATTGTGAACTGCCCTGTTGAGCTGACTAATGTCCGGAAGCAGTAGGCGTAGAACCCTTACCCGGATATGAACTGACTGGTGCAACTGGTTGTGGTACTTAAGGCACCCTGAAACCTGGCTGCACAACTACTGACTGTGCCAGTGTGGCCTGTAAACCTGTGCCACTCTATGCCCTGCTCCGTGGATGAGGGCAATCCTTCCTCATGTGACCGGGCTGCTTGCAGTAGTTGCAAGTCCCCTGAAACCCCTTTATCGAAGCTATGGGCTTACTAGCCTGTGACTGACTGGCATGTGGCTGAAGTTGTGGGCAGCAAGGCTTGATATGTCCCGGCTGCTGACAATGGTGACAAATCACTCCCCGGGCTGACCCCGAAGATACTGGGACTGCAGATGTAGACCGAGCCTACTGTGACTATCCCTGAGTACGTGAACTATCCCCAGCCTTAGCCTTCTTCCATTGACCCCCAACAGATACTGATGGAGCCTCTACACATGGCTGCTTATACAAACCCTTGATCCTGTGCTGGTCTCGGTCCTCTGCCTCAACCATTATAGCCCTCTGGACCACCTCACCGTAGGTCCTCAAATCCAACACTGAAATCCATGGCCTAATATCAAGATGTAACCCATCCTGAAACTTCTTTGCCCTGAGTTCATCGGACACTATCATCTCCGGTGCATAGCGGGAAAGAGAAGTAAAACGTGTCTCATACTCAATGACACTCATCATGCCCTAATAGAGACCTGTGAACTGTACTCTCATATCCTGCCTCATAGCCCTCGGAAAGAAGAGGTCGAAGAACAAGGTCCTGAACTCCTCCCAAGTTATCACCCCCACATCGTGGATATTGGTCATAGACCTCCATCAGATATCGGCATCTCCCATAAACATAGAAGCTATCAAGGAGATCCTTAATCAGTCTGTAGGTACTCCCATGTTATCGAGCTTGCGTACCATGAGATCAAACCAAGCCTCTAAAGTAAGCGGATCCACAATCCCTGCAAACTGGTCAATCTTTACCCGATGTAACTTCATGAAATAGTCCAATGCCTCATTAGCAACTGGTGCCGGTGCTGGTGCCGGTACCGGAATTTGCATCCCTGCAATGTGCTAATAAAACATCGCCTGAATAGACTCTGACATCCCCAGAGCCACTCCCTACGCAATCTGCTCCTCATAAGTCGGCACTTGTGGTGGATTAACATTCACGCCACGAACTGGACCCCTCGTAAACTCGGTGTCATCCACCTGCTCTTCAACGCCCTGACGTGAAGACTCTCCACGTGTGACTACCATGATGTTAAACGCACGAAAAGAAAGAGGTCAACAATAATATAAGTTATCCTGACCGAATGTAACTCAAACTATGAATGTATGAAACAAAAAGCATGTCAATGTATGTGACATACAATCAAACTAAAGTAGATAAGCATATACAACATGTTAAACGGATACTAAAAACTTCTAGGTATTTAAGCACATAAGCACATAGACATGTTATCAAACTAAGCACGTAAACATGTTATAATACCAAGTATGTTACCAAGAAACACGTAAACATATTATAATGCCTAAACATGTTATCAAGGACATGTGAATAAATCAAGTACACCAACAAAAGCATGATATGCACCCAAAACCCGTCGTCCTAAAGTTTTCGAACCTAGGACCTCTGACCACTTGTCGTGACACATGTTTTTTTAACCCGGTGCATAGTGATTTCCAGAAGGTTAATCCGGTAACGAATTCGAAATGCGGAAGCAAATGATAAACTAAGGTCTCTAGGGATATAAATCATTCCCAAGACACCAATGTGACCTTCCATGAAGTCACGGAACTTAAAGAAAGGCGAATGAGCAAACGAGAGTCAAAACGGTTAAAAACCGTCAATTAAAGATAAAAATGGTCAATTCACAATTTGAAAGGAGAAATTAACTCTAAGCAAGTCAAATAAGGTAAATACAACCTAACCTAATAATTTCACAACATTGCAAGAGGTTCTAAGAACTTTGGATAAGAATTCCACAAAGCGCCATTTCCCGATTTAAGCGAAAACTGACACTATCCCACTAAAATATGAATAACTCCCACTGTGATTTGAATCTAAGAATGAAATAGATACCATTAGAAAGCTGACTAAAAATCCTTGAGTTTAGGCTCAAGAATTACCCTATTTGGATTAGAAATAAAGAAGTTATGATCATTTGAAGTTAGAACTTCAGTGCTGAAACATAACAGAGAGACTATGAGAATGCATGCTATTTTGGACGACTGAAATGGAGTTTTGGTCGACTGAACTGGACAAAGATCTTCCTGAAAACATGTTTTTTAGGGGTGGTTACTTCGATAGACCGAATTGAGCCATCGGTCGACCGAAATAAGCCATCGGTTGACCGAAATGGCCCTGAAAGGTGTTTTTGGCTACTAGAATGTGCATTTTTACAAATTAAAAAGGTACCAGTCGACCGAAATGGTGTTTCGGTCGACCGAAACACCTTAAAAAGCTACTAAAGGACCTGCTATATGCCAAATGTGTTAGGGTTCAACCCATACTTCAAATCTCATCATAGATTGGTCCAAAAATGAAAGTTTAAAACTGATTTTTAATGAGATTTGAGTATGTAAACATATCAACAACCTTAATATGGATCATTAAAGGTATTACAACAGCTCATGGCCTTATACATGCTAATTATAAGAATCTCATATGCCCAACCCCCAAAGTTGGTTTAAATACATTTCTAAAGCAAAAGATTGTATCAAGTGACTACAAGTATTAGATTAAACATGTTTGGCCCTTGGCCTTGTTACACACACATCCAAAGAGTATCAAAAGGTGCACTTAAATGCACATTACATAGTTTGAACAATAAATACATGTTTTGATACATTGAACCAAAATGAAACATGATATGCTAACAAGTGCATATTGCAACATAACAAAAATACTCCAAATAGTCAAGCAAGCCTAAGAATGTTGTGTATCCCACAATAATGCTTTTTTACCTGAAAAACACCCAGTAACTTTGGGGTGAGTCAACAAGTTTACTCGTAGGGAATGAGCATGTAAAGGCTTATTCTTTATACAAAGCTTGCAATTCAATATAATTTAATCCATTCTAATAAAGCGACATTTGAACTTTCAACATAGCACAATGAGATGCAATTTCACAAAGTTATCAACTTGGAAATTAAAATGCAAAATAAAACCAAAGTGGATACTTGGATATTGCCCAGATTAAAACCGTACTCTTAAGATCACTTTAGGGCTATTAACCTATGGGTACCTTCCCTTAGTGCGCACTATAGTGTAAGAAGCTCTCTATATCCCGTATTAGAACCAAGTCCTAGCCAAGTCATGTACTTGATAATATCCCAAGTTTCCAAAATCAACAAGTTGAGCAACAAATCATGATATGTGATAAAAACATAATAAAGCTCCATGAATTACATGACTAAATCATTAGATTAACAAGATAGAAATTAAGTAGACTAACTAATTAATTTCTCTAGATTTCAAGGATTATTTGATTCCAATTTAATATATAACAAAGAGTAAGTCACAGCCATGCCATATTTCAAGTCTAGAATAGAATTCAAGTATGGTACAATTAAGTATAATTTAAATCAATTTATATCAATTAATTCTCTAAATTTAAAAACTCATTTAAATCATGCCAAATTAATATACAACAAGGATCAAGTCATGGCCATGCCATACATCAAGTCTAAAATGAGTTATATGCAAACTACCATAAATCATTAGTTACTCAATTTAATACAATCATGCATACAACTTATACATCATTATAAAAACAATAATTGACTTGAATAATAAACTAGAACACCCCCCACCTCACAAGAGGATTATTCTTATTGAATCAAAAGGAAGCAAAGGAATTTCAAGTTTTCCTTCTAGGGTTATGAAGAAGAAGATGAGGCAAGGCTTTTTTATTCCAAACTTAATGGTTTAAGGTGAGTGGAAGGAGGTCAAAAAATGAAGTCAAATCCTTATACAAGCTTTGTCTTCGATGGTGGATAGGTTGGAGTTTTTGAGAGGAAGAAGATAAAGTGAAGTAAAATGTGAAAACCCTAAGTTAAATGTGATGTGATCCTCCACTCACTAGGTGCTCTTGCACTACCTCACACACACACACACAATGCAAAACTAATTGTGAGACCTACACTTGTCATCATCCTAAGTAAACTTCCAAGACTTAATATTTAGCCTACAATTGTCAACCATCCATGCCAACAAGTGCTCCTATCCTAGGCCAACAAATGGGTAAATCTCCACCCTCCATGTGTCATGAGATTAAGCCTCCAAGTAATTCCACCACAAGATCAACAAGTAACACCATAGGAATGTGACATTTGTCACATTTTTCAAAAATTCTAAAAAGGTCCTTTTTGAAAATATCTTCCAAATTAAATTGTAAAATGGTCCATATGACGAAAAATAATTACTTTAATTAATTACACTAAAACCCCAAAAGTCATAAATAATTACAAGAAGTTATGCATCCATGCCCTTTACAAGAAAAGTAAACATTTGGCATGTTTTTCTAGAAAAGTAAAAATGCAGATATCATAGAATTTAAATATCATGAATGTATGCAAAACCGGAATCAAATCCGAATACAAAAAGTGAGGTTATGCAAGGAAAATAGGAAACGAGAAAAGGACAAAATAAGGAAAAAGACGAAAAAAAGAAAAGAAGGAAAATGACCGAGTCATTACAGGAAGGGACGTCCGTATAGATTAGTTTTATTCTTAGGAGAGGTCCGAGTAATTTTTCAAACCATATGAGGTCCCTGTAATTATGATAAACCATAACGGAGGTTCATATGTGGGCAAAGTACAGAAAACCCCCCTCGACTTGTAGCCTTTTCTAGTAAACCTCCCTTGTCTATTTGTATGTCATGAGATAATTAATAATATGTAATGACCCAGTCATTTTCCTTCCTTTTCTTTTCTCAAATTTTCACGGATATTTTTTTTTTTTTTTTTCGTTGATCCTTTCTTTTTTGAGTTCAATTCCACGTCACTTAGTGTCGTCTCGAGTGCTCTGGAATGGTTTCTGAGACTCCTTTCCTTAAATTGACAACTTCCTTTGAGGACCGCGTCAATTCCACATTTTTATTTTTCGACACTATTCACCTTCCGTCTTTTTCCCGTTTATCATTTTTCTTTGGATAACCTCACTTTTTGTGCTCGAATTTGATTCCGGCTTTACATGCATCCACTATATTGGAATTCCATGGCATTTTTATTTTTACTTTTGTAGAAAATACATTCTAGTTGCTTACTTTTTCGTAAAAGGGTATGGATGCATACTTTATTATAATTATTCTTGATTTGGGGGTTTTAGTATAATTATGTAAAATAATTATTTTTCGTCTTGGGGATCATCTTGCAATTTAATTTGGAAGATATTTTCAAAAAGGACCTTTTTGCAATTTCTCAAAAAGTGTGACAAGTGTCACACTCTTATTGGTCTACTTGTTGACATTTGTATGGAAATACTTTGAGGCCTTGGATGAGGATATGTGGAGGGTGGAGATTCAACCACTTGTTGACCTAGGATAGGTGCACTTGTTGGCTTGGGTGGTTGACAAGTGTAGGCTTAGGATTAAGCCTACAATGGATGCTTAGATGAGTGACAAGTGTATGCTCCAAATTAAGTCTTGCAATTATCTTTGGGCCACTTTGGGATTATAGTTTAAGGAAGGGTTTTTGTGCAATTAATCATAGATGTGTGTGTTGACCATGGTGTAGGATCACCTAGTGAGTGGAGGATTTCTATTTCCTCCACTCATACTTTTTCACATTATGTCATTGTCTTTCTCACCACAAACCCTAGCCTCTATGGATGAAGCTTAAAGCCTTAAGCTTTGACTTGGATTTTTGAGAACCTTCCATTGATTTCCAAGCTTGACCTTGGGAATACTTTTTGTTCCCCTCATCCTTCTCTTCATAACCCTAGAAGGGTTTGCCATTTTGTGTTGATTTGCCTTGGATTCAAGAGGAACATTCCTCTTGTGAGGTAAGGGATGTTATAGGTTTATATTTTTGTTATCTTGCATGCTATTGATACTTTTACAACTTGTATGCATGCTTTTGTTTAAGTTCTAGACATTAATTTAATTTGATTTAAATTCTACTTAATGGTACCTTGCTTGTATTCCATTTTAGACTTAATATATGGCATGATCATTATGTAATCCTTGTTGTGTATTCATTTGGGATGATTTAAATGAGTTTTCAAATCTAAAGATTTAATGAATTTAATTTGATTTAAATTCTAGTTAATTGTGTTTTGCTTGTATTCCACTTTAGACTTGATATATGGTATGACTATGACTTGGTGCTTGTTATATATTAATTTGGGATCATTTGAATAACTTTTGAAATTTAGAGATTAATAAAATCCTACATGATGATGTCTTACTCATTTTGCTCTTTTGATTTGATATATGTAATGAGCATGACATATAATAATTTGAGATTATTTAGATTTGATTTGAAATCTAGAGAATTTAATTATTTTGTTTAATTAAATTCTATCTAATGGCTCCATGGATCTATTTGTGCTTTAGAAGTTGTTTCTATATTTAAATCATAGACTTGGACTTGTTGTGTTTTGAGTATTGGATAACATTGTTGTTATATTTATATTCATGAGAACATATTTTCTTTATGAAATATATTGTTACCTTGTGCAATGAATTACACACTTTGTAATTGATATTATATATGCCATTTTAGAATTTAAACTCTAAGGCATGGATTGTGTGGTTTCAACTTACTTGTGCGTGGAAGATGATTTCGTGCATTATATAAATTATATATAAGTTGTGAACTTATTTGGTTTATTTTGGAGTCTTGGGACATTGTTGTTACAAGTAACATGGCTAGAGTTTGACTCTAGTGCAGGAAGTATAAGTTCTCCCCAATTGAGATAGTGCGCACTAGATGGTCTTCCCAGCGGGTTAATGCCCGGAATAACCATTGAAGTCTCGGCAGAATTCCGAGTTTAATGTCCAAGTCTTCCACTATTTGATTTCGTATTCAATTCCAAGTTGACAATCATGTTTAATTGTGATGTTGTACATCTATGCATTATGATTTTGAATGAATCATGGTATGCTTTTAATGTTGTTAAGTACATTTATGTTTTATGATTTTTAATGAATCATTGCGAATTTTGATGTTGTTAAGTGCATCTACGCTATAATGTTCAAATGTAGTTTAGGAATGATCATATAGATTCATTTGGAACATAGACGCTAGGTGGCATGACCCACTACAGTTGTTTTCATGTTTTAGATTTCAAGTTGATAACTTTGAGAATCTATATCTTATTGCTTTGTGTGGCATGCACTTATGTTTTCTGGAATTGCATGAATGATGTGATTATGCTAGAAATGATCTAAGGTAGCTTAGGATGCTCCCTGAGTCTCGTTTTGACATAGACGTTAGGTGGCATGAGCCCCTTTAACATGTTTCACCTTAAGGTGATAAAATTGTAAAAATGCTAGGTCGATGTATGCTCATTTCCTACGAGTAGCTTTAAGTTACTCACCCACGTAGTGGGGACATTTTTCAAGTACATGAATCAAAGTTGAGTTTCTCATTACGCTTGGATGGTTTGTGGACTTGAAGATTTCCATTTTTGTAAAGGTTAGTTTAAAATGCCATTTGTAGCCTTATTTGTCAAATGTGTATATTTAAGTCTAAACTTGTAAAGTGTGCCTAAGCACACTTTTTGATGCCTACTTTGTATGTAAGACATGAGGCCAAGAGCCATTAACTTTAAAGATTACAAGTATGTTTTTCCTTAAAACTCAAGTATTGCCATTATAGCTTATATGTGAGAATTTGGGGCTTAGAATGCCAAAACTTATAAATGTATTATGATGAGGCCATAGGCCATTGTAGCACATCTATTTTATCATATTACATACACTTGCATGCTCACTTTGGCAAACAATACCCTTTTTGATGAAATAAAAACTTAAGGGTCATTTTTTTTTAGTTTTTTTACCCTATTCTGTTCCAAGGGCATTTCGGGTATTTCAACATGTGTTTTTTTCAGAAAACTTGATTTCGGAGGGGGTTTCTTCTTTGTGTTTTTCCAAAAAAACGTCATCTTGGCCCTCAAAAACCCATTTTTTTCTGAAAAATCCCTGCTGCCAGGTTTTTGTTGATTTTTATTACAAGTGTACTTGGTACTATTCATCGACTTATTTTTGAAAAGTGTGATGACCGATTCGAAACTTCCGGGGGTCTTGTGGGTGTATTTTAATATTGCATTTTCAATTTAGGCAATTTAAAAACCTCTCGAAGCCCCATTTCCTTTTCTTGGGCAGTAGCTAGGACTCATTTTTATCCTCTTGACCTGATTTTCTTGCGGGCATTTTAGGAATTTTTCAATGCATTTTTTTTGTTTCCGTCTGTATTGCCGGGTAGAAAACTTAATTTTAAGGGGGGTTTATTCTTTGAGTTTTTCCAAAAAAGTCCGTTTCGATGCCCGTTTTTACTCTTAGTTGCAGCAGCACTGGGTCAGCAGCACTGTAGCTGTCGTGACCCTCTTCTTGTTTTTGACCTTTCTCCCTCGTCCGGACTCCAAATCGAGTAAAAAAAATTTTAAACTCGACTATTCTTTTGTTGTCTTTCCAACGGTGTACTCGGTTGTACCTAGATCTTCCTAAATAATTATCATTTTACCCTTTTTGCTTTATACGTCTGTTTTTCGTTATTTTGCCGTTTCTCCTTCGTCCTGACTCCGAATCATGCGATTCTTGAGTCCATCTTGATTAGTTTTTTTTTTATTGTTTCTCCATCGATGTGCTCAGTAATATCTGAATCTATATTTTCAGAGATGACCATTTTGCCCCTATGTCCATTCTTGTCCGTTTTTGAGACGTCGTTTCCGCATTCATTTTCATTGGGTTTCGTGACCTCATTGAGGATCACATTGGTATTTTATAAATGTGTAGTATTCCTAGAGACCATCGTTACACCTTTTGCTTCCGTATTCTGGATTCATTATTGGATTTACGTTAGGTTTATCTTAGGACGCATTGACCTAAAAACCAGGGCCGTCACATAATATGCTAAGAAATCATAATTAAATATGCAACTCTATATTTAATTAAATATGCAAAATAAAGCAATAAAATAATAATAATAAATAAAGAACCTGGACCAAAGTTAGTATTGGATACTATATCCTTAAGACAGATTCGCCCCTCTATGATGTTAACGGACTCAGTGGCGTCTATCTCCCATGATACAACAGTCTACATCCACCAGTAACAGCACTACAAACTCGTAGACACAGCGAACCTCTCCGTGTAATACTCTTTCGGACTCAAAAATGCATCTATAATATATAAATGCTAAATTGGATGCAATCCAAACCAAATGTTTTGGACCAATCTTAATATGGCTCGATGAAATTGGATTAGGGTCTAAGTGGCTCAGACAACTTGGCCTATGGTTTGAACCCACTTGGGTTGGGTTCAAGTCTAGAGAGAGAGATAGAAGAAAATGAAATGAATTTTTTTTGAATTGGTATGTTAGCAAATGACCCTAAAGGGAGGTATTTATAGGAAATAAAGTGCCTTTTCGAGTATGGGTGCAACCATGGGTCATGTTAGTTCAGCACCAGTTGCAACCCTTTAGAAACAAACGTAACTTTTTGGAAAACAGATGCAACCCTTTGGAAATAGATGCAACCCTTTAAGCAAGGTGCCTATTCAGATTGGGTATGTCTCTTCATCATTGGACACAACCATTTATATGTGTCTCTTTATCATTGGACACAACCATTCCAAATGGTTACAATGGTTCACATAGTGTCTGTTTACCAATCGACACATCCACTCCAGTAAGTTGGAATGGTTCACATGGTGTCTGTTCTCCACTAGACACATCCATTCCAATAGGTTGCAATGATTCATATTGAATAGGTTATGTATGTTCAATTATACCTTTTCAACTAACACACCCATTCACATATGTATTGTAATCCAATGCATCCTTACAATTTATTAACCGTTTCTAACCAGTCCTCAACATAGGCACCTATTAATTACTTATGAAACAATTTTCATTCAAAAATTCTAACACTTGACACTCTCTTGGTTGGCCACAGAGACTCTACCACTAGACTTTGCTACTCTTTATGGGTTCTTTATTCCGGACCGTGTGGGATAACTATGAGACTGTGTTCCACAACTCTTTTTGATTTCATTATCATAGCATCTTAACATGAAATTTGTGAAAAGAGATTTCTTCTTATATCTGATTAATCTGTCTTGAAATACGACTTCCCAAAGAACTTACGTTGTAAAGATTCTGGGCATAGCAGTTCTAGCCGCTGGGACGACAGAGTTGGCTTAGGAGTTGACGTTCTTTACGTGATATATAAAATATTAATAAAATATTTTTTATGTGATATATATTAATAAAATATTAGTAGGTATTTTAATCAATTAACAAGATTGATGGCCGGAATAAATGTCGATCAGTTTAGAGAGAGGTCAGTGTAATTTTTAAAATGTAAAAAATACTGTGTGTAATTACACCTAACCTAAAAAAAAAAAAAGTAAGTAAAATTATCCTTATTTTGACTTGTCAATTTAATGAGTATGTTATAAGTTGTGAAAAATAATAATAATATAAATAAAATAAAATAAATAATAATATCATTGTCCATTTTCCATGTGTTAACAGTGTTATTATAGTACCCAAAAAAAACGTGCAGGTGATAATGACCCGACATTCATGGAAATCTTACAGCTTTGTATGCATTTGCAGAAAGGGAGGGGGAGCTAGGGCCAGCAGGTTGACTCCAACACCGGCACCAATTTCAAGTCTTTGCCTTGCCTTCATCACCAAGTATTTTTTGCAAAATTATTGTACTTTAAAAAAGGGCTAATTACACTCACACTCGGACATCTTTACCCTTGGCCATGAACCACCCTTTGGATTTTTTATTTAATCAACTCTTCCTCAGAGATTTGCTCTTTTGACAACCATATGAAAGTTGGTCACTTTTTGAACACCCACACCCCCTTGTAATAAATTGCAGCCAAACAGTTCCTAAAAAAGTAAAAAGAAAAAGACGTTATTACCCTTTAATAAAATAATAATCCTTGATTAAAAATATGAAACTATTTAAATGACTCAAATACCCCTCTTTCCCCTCTTCCTTCACACACTAGTATTTTGTAATTTACAGACACACGCATAAATATAATATGCTGGATCCCTACAGCCTCCGCCGGCATTTTCTGGGTTTGGTCCTCTTCGGCTCCGGCGTGTTGGCATTCGTACCTCGACGGCTATTGCTTTTCACTTTTCCTGCCACCACATCGCCACCCATTTGAACCCACGACAATCCCAATCAAACCCATGACGATCTCAAATCATAGCCACCACTCTCTCTCTTTAAATTGAAAATCAGAAGCAAATCAGAGCTGCATAGTTTATGTATATATTATTATATTTTTAATATAACAAGTTTGGATTGGTGGTGTGTGAATCAAATATCACACGAAAAAAATAATAATAATAAAATATCACATTGCGAGTGGTATTGTCCCACTTTTCTATTTTCATATTACATTTTATTATACTGAATTTAATATTATTAGTACTAACCTCCATCCACATGAACCACCACATCCAAACATGTATGTGTGTGTGTGTGTGTGTGTATATATATTACAGTTATATATAATTAATTATCTTTTTTTTTTTTTTTTTTTTGGGCATGAAAGGGTAGTTTAGTTAAATAAATTGAGTTGTAAAGGTTAAAAAGATAATTTCATAGTCCAAATAGGTCCACTATCAAGTCAAAGGACAATAATGTCAATTCATCATGTGCAGAGGATCACAGGGGTGTCTTTGTTAACTTTATGAAACTTTGGATGACACCTTAATAAAACAAAACGAAGCTTTACGTAATTTAGAATTACTACAGATTTGTGACTTTAGATACATAAAACCCTATACCAATAAGTTTTTTGAGTATTTTGCAGCTACTGGTAAAACAGGTGATAAAACATTACTCGATCGATACCTTCAAAAGTTACCTGGAAGCGTAGGAACTAAAATATGGGAAAAATGGTTAGAAAACCCTAGACGCGATACTCTAACCATAAGAGATAGAGTTAATCATGTATATAACATGTTAAAAGCAGAATGTCGACAACGTAAAGAGTCTAAACAAATCAAAAAATAATTTTATTATACGTGTAGATAAATAGATTTTCCACCCCAATATGGGTGTATGCCTCAGAAAAATTATAATTATAAGCATAATAAACCTAAAAAATATAATTTGCGTAAAAGTAAAACCTACAAGAACTTTCGTAATAAAAAACCCTATGTTAGAACTAACCCTAGGCAATTTAGAAAGCGGCATTGGTATAAGAAGCAAAAGATAAATAAAGATAAAAAAGACAACAAAGACAAGGATAATAAGGTGAACACGTTACCCACAAAAGAAAGACATTGCAAATGTTTTATTTGTGGAGATCCAGGACACATTAGACCAAATTGCCCTCATCGATACAAACAGAATCCTATTAAAAGGATACAAGAAAAGATCAATATACTTGAAGATATTGAAGAACAGATAGAAGAATTATATAAACTAGAAAGTATTTATGACTCTGACGATGATAATGAAAGTATATATAGTATCGAGAGCTTAGATAGTAACTTTGATAATGATGAAGACTTTGAACAAGGGCTTCATTCACTAGAAGATTTCGTCCACACTATAAGCAATCCCTCATGTCAGTATACCTTAGTTAATTTTCAATTTTCTTCTTATAATTGTAAACAGTGCAATACATCTATTAAAAACGGTCATTACTGTGAAAACCTGTAAAACTTTATTATGCCATAATTGCTACACAAAATATGAAGATACGCAAGAAGATATTTTAGTCGAATCTATAAATTCAATATATAAACCATCTAGTCTAATTCAATTCCCAATGACATTAGAATTTAGAGAAAAATTAGTTCAAACCTCAGCTATGCTTGATACTGGAGCATCTAAAAGTATAATTCAAAAACATTTAGTCCTAAACGAAGCCTTAGTAAAATTAAATTATAATGTTAACATGAGCCAGTATAATAATGAAAAACTTTCAATAACCCATTGTGTTCAGAACATTCCGATATTAATTAATAATGAAAAGTTTGTTTTACCCCAGACTTACGTAGTTAATAATATTTCTAGCACCTATGATTTTATTTTAGGATTAAATTTTATAAACTCACTTACCGGAGGATTTATGTATACCCCTACAGGTTTACAATTTTTTAAGAAAGGAACCTTTATTCCATCTAGCAATCCTTATATTCCTCAAAAAGATAAGGGAGCCATTACATATGTTAATACTTTACCTATGACAGAAGAAACGACTGAAAATTTATTTGATGTTTCCGAATTTTTAGAAGATGTTTCTGAAGCCTTAATGTTTCTTAGTCATCTTGATGAACCAAAGATTTTCCTTAATAATAAAGCTATATTAAAAAACTAAACATTGATAATCTCATAAGATTAGCTGAAACCACAGAAATTTTAGGTGAAAACCCCCAGAAACATTGGTATAAAAATAAAATTGAAGCAAAATTAAATATAATAAATCTATAACCATAAAGATACAAGATAATCCTCATACCTTAGATGATCAAGAATAATTCCAAAGACAAATTAAAGAACTATTATTACTAAAAGTAATAAGAAAAAGTAATAGTAGACATAGGAGTCCAGCTTTTATGGTTAGAAATCATGCCGAAATAAAAAGAGGAAAGGCTCGTATGGTTATAAATTATAAAAGATTAAATAATAATACCTATGATGATAATTATAAAATCCCTAACAAAGATGTTTTAATAAATCGAATCCAAGATAGAAAATGGTTTTCTAAATTTGACTGTAAATCAGGATTTTGGCAAATCTAGATGGCCGATGAATCCATTGAATGGACAGCGTTTACATGTCCTGAAGGACATTATGAGTGGTTTGTTATGCCTTTTGGATTAAAAAATGCGCCACAAGAATTTCAGCGTAAAATGGATACTATATTTAATAAACACTCAAAATTTTGTTGTGTTTACATCGACGATATCTTAATCTTCAGTCAAACTAAAGAAAAGCATAGAAAACATCTTGAAATTATATTCAATGAATTTATAACACAAGGACTCATTATAAGTAGTAAAAAGATGATATTAGAAAAACAAGATATTGAATTCTTAGGTTTATACATAAAAGATGGAAAAATAGAATTGCAATCCCATATTGTCAAAAAGATTCTAGACTTTCCTGATAAATTAGAAGAAACCAAGTTGCTACAAGCATTTTTAGGATTATTAAACTATGGTCGTAATTTTATTCCCAAATTAGGAGAATTAGTAAGACCTTTATATTCAAAATTAGGAAAACATGGTCAAAAGTATTTTAATACCCAAGATATGGAGTTAGTTAAGAAAATTAAATCTTTAGTCTCTCAGTTAGAACCTTTACAACTCCCACTTGAAAAAAGTTATAAATTTATTCAAACAGATGCATCAGCTCAAGGATGGACAGAATTACTTCTTCAAAGACCAACAAAAGAATCTTTTCGAGATGAAGAACAAATTTGTCGCCATGCTAGTGGAACTTTTAATAAAACACAATCTATTTTACCCTCAACAGACTTAGAAATTCTAGGAGTAACCAACTCTATTGAAAAATTTCAGATATTTCTTGGTAAAGAATTTCTTATACGAACAGATTGTGATAACATAGTTAAATTTGCAAATAAAGCAAAACAACAGCGGATGTCTGCTAAGAGATGGATTTTCTTTATTGACTGTATTACTGGAAGAGGTTTTAAACCAATATTCGAACATGTCAGAGGAAAAGATAATTATATAGCGGATATTCTATTTCGTTTACTAATCGATTGTTAAATTTTGCAGGAATGGAGATCAAGAGCAACAATAGGTATAGCCTTATACCAGGCACTTCTAATCCTCTTTTAATTATCCAAAACCCAACTCAGCAGTTCCGCGCTAGACATAATCTTTTTCCTGACCAAAAACTTATTTTAGATAATATTTGGTTTTCTCGACACAACCCCGATAGAACCCTCGTCAAAAATTTAAATACCTTAAGTGAATATTTTATATCAACTAATACAGCATATCAGAATTTACAAAAGGAGCATGAGATTCTTATATCTCATTATAAAAAGTTGAATTTAGCCTATCAAAGATCAACAGAAAACCCCACAGAGCTAACCATTTCCGAACAAATAACTAATAAAGATGAAAATCTTCAGAAAGTTCAATTTTTGCAGGTACAAACCAAGCATGCTAAGCTTCTACCCCTCTTTTCCTCAACTTACAGAGAAATCCTAAGACAACAAGTTGAGCTCTTCCCTGATGATCTCAAAGACCTTATCCTTGAAGAGATTAAGTCTGATGGTTTCACCGCATGGGTTGATATCCAAAACTACCTAAAAAATAACAGTCCACCCAAAGGAACCCGATATAACTATTTTTTCCTACGATTTATACAAACAGGCACCCAGATACCTATGTCCGTTATCTTGTTAGATGTAGATCCTATTTTCTTTATTCCTTTGAAATAACTAGAAAAACCATTTTCTCTACCAAAACAACCATTTGTTATTTAAGTAAGCTGTTAAAACTAGGAATGATCTACAGTGTCACAATACCCAAGGATACGCCTTTAGAATATCTTAATTCTCTGTGTAATTTTCCCAACCGTTTAAACCAAGCCATCGCCGTCGAACAAAAAATAACCTAGAATTTTATGCCACAAAGTCCAATTCTCCTTCAAATCCACAGTACTCCCCCAGAATGGGTAAAAGATGGAGCGATAATTTTGGGACAGCATCAAGTTTACATTCATTCTGATCCAACTGAAGTCAAGATTCTAACACGACATGTTGATTTCGCAAATAACTTTCGTGTTGAAATTGACCCTACTACCTTTAACCGTTTGGTGTACTATAAAGCTTATCGACAAATTAACCAAAGTTACAATCCTGGTTTCAGACTCTACGATCATAATATCAACATGAAAATTTTTGTTAAGGCAAGAATTCCTCATATCATTAAGTCTCCTCCAGAGATTGAGATATCCCCGGAAGTCGAAGAAATAATAAACGAGGAAAAGATGCTGTTAGAACAGCTTGAACTGACTTACAGTAACGAAGAAACTAGCTCACCAGACAGCACTGATGAATATCTGGCCCGCATGCACAGAGGAGATATCTCACCAGCTAGCCCAACCGACAGAAATCTGGATAATATGCACGAATTTTGAGGAAAAGCAAATTCTCCACAGTCTAAAGATAAAGGCAACTTCAACATCCAAGAAAAGGTAAATCCTCAATAGTGTACAGTTAAAGCAGATCCACCAAAAGCAGATTCTCAACAGCAAAAAATAGATATAATTCTCCAGAAGAAGACATCAACAGTTCAGCCATAATTTATGTCATCTTATCTCTAAAGCATCTTGAATCTCAACCATCCATGCTGCATCTTCAAACTCAACCGCCGATTCATCCCTCTCTTCTGCTATAAAAGAAGCTTCTCTGCTCAAGTAACGATCATCGAGTTTTAGAGCAAACAAGTCTCGAACCATCAAGCATCATAGCCTTCAGTTTCCAGTGTGTTTTCTTTTGTGACTTCCTTCAGTATATTTCCTTTGTAACATATAGTGTGAGAGTGTATCCATGTATAAACAATGTATATCTATGTATATATTTTCCATGAAATAAATCATTTAGTTTGCTCCTGTTCAACAAATTTCTTTTTCTTATTTAGTATTTTCAGTACTTTCGGGTAAAAGACTTCTGTCGACAAATAGATCAAATATATAGATTTTATTTAGCCAGACAGTGTAGATCCTAGAATTTTCACAGATTCCAACCAGTACAAGCAGTCTTAGTTTAATTTAGCAATTTCTTCTGTGAGTTGACTCGAACTGTTGGCTTGTTGGCCCGTTCTTTGCCGGTATTCAGGCATTTTTACATGGCGTTATCAGAGCGATATCAGGTTCGGCAGTCATTTCTGTGATTTAATTGTTAAATTGATTCTATTCTATGTTATTTTGCATGCTTTTATCTGATCGAATCCGTCTCAATTTTGGTATCAGAGCTATACTGTTTCATTAAATATAATTTATATATGCGATCTTTTGTCTAAAGAAGTCTATAAGTCTTAATTAAGTTACTGTTTAATTTTAATTTATGGCGAAAAATTAAAAAGAAAAGAAAAAAATATTAAATATTTTGTTCAACGACATTGCTGTAATTCTCTTTCATGATCTAAGACTTTTTATTATATTAAAATATTACTTTGGGTCATTTTAGTAATATAAGTTCTTTTGTGGTATAAAGCATAAAGTGAAATCTATTTTAGAGAAATATTCTCTAAGTAACATTTGGGCCTTAAGCCCATGTATTAGTAATTATACCATATATATATATATATATATAATCACCAACCCCAAGCAACACGGAGTTTATGCTAGAGAAGTTCTAGAAACAAATGGCTAACGCGAAAAACGACACCGTCTCTCACGATCTCCTCTCTCTTCTCCCCTCAGAAGAAAGGGACTTCCTTATCCGCAACAATGGTGACCAGGTACAACGTTAATTGTCTTACTTACCATGTTTAATTTCTTGGTTATTTTTTTTTTTTTATCTTGTTATAACCTTCAATCTATGATCTTTCATGGGTAATAATAAACTGATGCATTTCATCATCTTTAGATGCTTTTCTTTTCTTTTCTCAGTTTCCCCAATAGAGGAGAGAAGAGAAGAGAACTAATATAAATTTCTCAATTTTAACTTGTCTTGTGAAATAAACTAATATAAATTTCTCAATTTTTTATGTGAGTGATCTTTTCTTGCTTTTGTTTGTTTTACATATATTGTTCTTATTGGTAGCTAAAAAAGTGCTTTGATATCAAATTGATAAAGACAATACAGAAGAGAAGAAGAAATTAGGGTAAAGAAAATTTGTATCTCATAATTATAAAAAATTACCACTTGAATTTATGGAACCCTATATATATATACATATATACATATCATATACATAGGCAACTAAAATGAAATCCTAATCAAACACTAGTTAACAAATCTTATACATAAGGAAAATCACATTACAAAAATATATATATATATATATATATATATATATATATATATATATATATATAGTGGTTAGATAAATACTCACACACACCCCCACAAATGTCCACTATGGGCTCAAGCCCTCAACTCTCCTTTGAGGAAGAAGAGGTCATACCAGTTGTATTAATGGTCAAGTGCAGTATTGTTAAAGGCGCGCCTAGGCTCAAGGCGCAGGTCTAGCACCTGTTGTCATCTCAGGCTCACTGATATTTACTAGACACACATCTCGGTTGTGCCTCGTCCTATTTGGCTAGGTGCGCCTTCCTTTTTTTTTTTTTCAATGATTGTTCTATCTATGAAGCCAAAAAGGGTACTTTTGGCAACTTAATAAACAAATAAGAAAGCCTAAGCATGTCAAAAAAGGATTTTTTTGTTTAAAAGAATAAACAAATAAGAAAGTCCAAGACCGAAGATAGAAAGAGTGAGACTGTGAGAGCAACGACGAAGCCCTAGTGGCAGAGACGAATGACGAAGCCATATCAGTTCTTTCTTCTTCTTCCTCTTCTTTTCTCTCTTCTCCTCCACTCCTCTCTTCACATCTTTGTTTACTTCTTTCTCTCCGTCTAGTTTTTTTCTCTCTGTCTATTTTTTTTTGGGCTCTCTTATTTTCTCCTTTTTCTCATCTACTTCTATCTTCATCTACTTCTTTTGTCTCTGCATCTTTTTTTTTTTCTGTTTTTTTGGCTCTATTTTTTCTTTTCTTGTTAACAGTTTTTTTTAATAGATTTATTCCTTTTTGTACTCTGTTTTGCCTTTCAAGAAAACAAATTTGTGCTATGTTTTATGGTTCTTGAATGCTTATATAGTTGATGGATTTACTTTTTTATATTTGATAGTAATTTTTAGAATATTGATATGACTTGTGAGATATGAATGCTATTATGGTCGTTTAAAATTTCAATTATGCGCCTCACTTCATTCAGGCGCACGCTTTGCCATGCGCCTCCCGCCTAGGCTCCAAAGGACCTCTAGCGCCTTAAGCCTTTAATAACACTGGTCAAGTAGTTGAAAGGAAAATCTCAATAATAATAAACTAAATATAACTCGTAATATTTTCACTCTCCCCATATCCAAGCATTGGTGACACTCCCGCTTGCAAATCATGTTTTGATCTCTATAACATAACCACCTACTTGGTGCCAAATCTGAAAAAAAAGTGGATACATGTAAATTAAAGGAGCTAACCACTAAAATGATAAGCTTCCCGCACTTTTATCTCCTTGTGATTGGAATTAATGGAAAAGTGGAGTGCGGATATTATTTCCAAATTTAAGCTGTAGTGTAGTGTAATTAGTGCTATATCAATTATACTATCTGTCAAAAAGAAAAATTATATGATCTATTAAATGGATGTGATATTTGCAGGCTAAAATAGGTAATTTGGTTGGAAAGATAGTAGGGTTATATTTCTCTGGTTCATGGTGTGGTCCATGTTGCCATTTTACCCCAACTTTGGTGGAAGTCTATGAAGAACTCTCAACTAAAGGTGATTTTGAAGTCGTCTTCATTTCGTCCGATGAAGATGATGAATCATTTAATGGCTACTTTGCCAAAATGCCATGGCTTGCCATTCCATTTTCTGATACTAAGACGCGTAAACGCATCAAAGAGTTGTTTAAAGTCAGTGGGATCCCTCATCTTGTTATCCTTGACGGTACTGGTAAGGTTTCATCTGATCAAGGGGTTAGAGTTATTAGAGACTATGGTGCTGAGGCGTATCCATTTACGCCCGAAAGAATCAACATTTTGAAAGAGGAAGAAGAGGCCGCGAAGAGGGAACAATCCTTGAAGTCTATCTTGGTTTCTAGCTCCAGCGATTTTGTGATTTCAAATGATGGTAATAAGGTAATGTTTTTGTTCATTTATTGCTAACACTGCCCTAGGCCTAGTTTTCGTAGTATGTTCAATGAGTCCAATGGCATTGTCAATGATCTTCACTATGTTTATCATCAGATTCCTGTACCAGAGCTTGAAGGAAAGATGGTTGGCCTGTATTTCTTCGTAAGTGCTCATGGAGAATGCCTTGAATTTACCACGAAACTTGCAGAGGTTTACAAGAAACTCAAGGAGAAAGGAGAGAACTTTGAAGTTGTATTAATATCTCTAGATGATGAAGATGAAGAGTTCAAACAAGAATTTGGAAAGATGCCATGATTAGCCTTGCCTCTCAAGGACAAGAGCTGCAAAAAGGTTGTCCGATACTTTGAGCTTAGAGCGCTTCCTACACTTGTTGTAATCGGTCCAGATGGGAAGACGCTGCACTCCAATGTGGCTGAACTTATTGAAGAACATGGTGTTGAAGCCTACCCTTTTACACCGGAGAGGCTTGTTGAGCTCGCTGAGATAGAGAAGGCAAAACTTGAATCACAAACTCTAGAGTCAATTTTGGTCTCTGAGGATCGTGATTTTGTGATTTCAAATGAGGGTAATAAGGTAATGTTTTTGTTCATTTATTGCTAACTCTGCCCGAGGCCTAGTTTTCATAGTATGTCCAATGGCATTGTCAATGATCTTCACTATGTTTATCATCAGATTCCTGTACCAGAGCTTGAAGGAAAGATGGTTGGCCTGTATTTCTTCATAGGTTCTCACGGAGGATGCCTTGAATTTACCACGAAACTTGGGGAGGTTTACAAGAAACTCAAGGAGAAAGGAGAGAACTTTGAAGTTGTGTTAATATCTCTAGATGATGAAGAAGAAGAGTTCAAACAAGAATTTGGAAAGATGCCATGGTTAGCCTTGCCTCTCAAGGACAAGAGCTGCAAAAAGCTTGTCCGATACTTTGAGCTTAGGGCGCTTCCTACACTCGTTGTAATCGGTCCAGATGGGAAGACTCTGCACTCCAATGTGGCTGAACTTATTGAAGAACATGGTGTTGAAGCCTACCCTTTTACACCGGAGAGGCTTGTTGAGCTCGCTGAGATAGAGAAGGCAAAACTTGAATCACAAACTCTAGAGTCAATTTTGGTCTCTGAGGATCGTGACTTTGTGATCGGAAAAGGTGGTTCTGAGGTATACTTTTTAACTTCTCTTTTCGGAAATCAAGGGTTTTCTGAAAATTGTTTTCCGATAGCATAGTTAAAAATAAAATATTAGTTCTCTAGAAACTGTTTTCTCTCATTTTCAAAATTCTGAAATCAAACCGGTTCCAAATCTTAGTAAATGTGTATATTGCCAATTACACAAAGTGGTGTAAGTGATGGAACTTTGGTGTCTGTGGTTTGTTCTTGGTTAGGTCCCTGTATCTGAACTTGTTGGAAAGAACATCCTCCTCTATTTCTCAGCACATTGGTGTCCTCCATGCCGCACTTTTCTGCCTACACTTATCACAGCCTACCACGAGATTAAGGCAAAAGATGATGCATTTGAAGTTATTTTCATCTCAAGTGATCGCTATCAATCCGCTTTCGATGACTTCTTTTCAGGCATGCCATGGTTGGCTCTCCCTTTTGGTGATAAGAGGAAGGCGTTCCTCCAGCGCAGGTTCAAAATCAGAGGCATTCCTGCTGCCATAGCCATTGGAGCTAGTGGCCTGACAGTCGCTCCAGAAGCCAGGCAGCTCTTACAATCTCATGGCGCAGATGCCTATCCCTTCACCGACGATCATATCAAGATATTGGAGGAAAGGATTGATGAAATTGCAAAGGGGTGGCCTGAGAAGGTGAAAGACGAGCGCCATGTGAAGCATGAGCTCACACGCACTCGTAGGAATGGTTATGTCTGTAACGGCTGTAGGGAGTCGGGACATGGTTGGTCCTTTTATTGTAAGGAATGTGACTTTGATCTCCATCCCAAGTGTGCTCTAAAGGATGATCAGAAGATTCAGAAGGAGAATGGTGAAGGGGGTACTGCAAAAGCGGAGGGGGGATGGACCTGTGAAGGCGGTGTGTGCCGTAAAGCACGAGGAAGCCATATCTAGCATTTGCACAAGAATCATGTAGATTACTGTAACAGTTTGTGATGCTCTATATAAGGGGTCTTTGTAGATTGTGTGAAGATGTGTTTGGGAAGTGAATAAAAGTGTGAGACATCTGTAGATTGTGTGAAGATGTGTGTGTGTGTGTGTGACGATGTGTTTGGGAAGTGAATAAAATTGTGAGACATGATTGGATCATGATCTATAAGTACTAGTTGTTCAATGAAACTTGAAATTGTGTCTTAATGTTTGATTGGTTTATGTTCTTGATCTGTATTCTGTACCTGGAGCTAGAGGAATGTGGAGTTTAGGTTAGCTCATATTCAGCGTTAACTATCTTGTTTAGTCTTAACAGGTTATATTATGCAGATTAAAACGAGAACTTGGTTGTGATTCAGCATTTGTTTTCCACCATTGCAATGTTTCTCCCACAAGCTAATGATTACATAGTTCAGAACAGTCCATTACACTAGCCCAATAAAACGATACTCCAGCTTGAATAGCTCGTGGTCAACTCAATTAAAGTTTGATTTTACTAAGAAAACGAGCTGAGCTCGAGCACATTTTTGACTGAATGAGATTAGAAAGCTCAGTCGAGTCAGCTCGGCTCGTCTCATCTCACCTCACGACGAGTGAGCTCTGAATCTTTCAATTAATTTGAAATGTAATTTTGACACGTTCTCACAATTTTTCAGAGGTTTTACCTTCAGAGAGGAGGCTTAATTCTTATGTTAGGTGCAGTTTTGTCCTATGAAGCTGGATCCACTGTTGTAACAGCACCGTTCTGTGGACAGCTAAGATCATCCACACCTTGATCTTAGCCGTCCCCCTAAACTATACTGCACGACAGCAGAGGATCCGTGACATCTGTCCTATACATCGTACAAATGATTATATATATACCTGTTCACAGTATTCTCACCTCTTCTGTACAAAAGCATCAAGTAACTAAAGAAAAAAGAATAAAATTAGAAAATGAAAGATAGACAAAAGAAATGTTTGTAGACTTGCATGATATTATTGAATTCCCATCATATTCATATCCTCGTATAAAAAGAACAAGAAATAAGTTACAATGCTTCATCTTGAAAAGCTATCCTCATAAAAAAATAAAAAGAGAGAGAAAAAGAGCGAAGGGGAAAAGCACAACACTGCTCCAGTAAAGTGGGAACACTGGGAAGGTGTTCTTGTTTTATGCAATAGTATAAATAATTCTAATAATTTGTATTCGATGTGTTTTGTGGTCAAGTAGGTGTTATCAATGCTTATGGGTTAATCCCATAGAACAAATCTAGGAACAGGGATAGATTATCAGACAGATGTTATGGAAACATTCCATGTCATTGAGCAACGCTATGGTTTTATTTTCATTCAAATTCCCAGGTAGTGTGGCTGCGAATCTTATCTCCCACGTCTGAAGTATAATGCTGTTTTCATTCCGCTAACTAATTGGCCTTCAAGTCATCAAGACCGTGATTTTCATAGCTCACGAACGCACCTAATGCTCCAAGAAACCCTTCATGCCGCAAGAACATTGCCTTTGCCTCGCCTTTTGACCTGAGAAGCAGGAATATATTCGTTCAATTGAAGTCCGTGTGAGAAAAATGGACATGGGAAAAGTAAAAGAAAGAGAAGCAATGCAAAAGTGTTCCTGACGACGACCAGGGTCAGAAAATGTGGAGCAAGTAAGGAAGAAGGATCAGGAAGAGCACAATGGCATTTTATTTCATTAAAAAGGAAATTCAAAAATCTATTTTGTCTGCACGCATAATGTATTCAGAAATTTTAAGATTTAATATGATCTTAAATATTTGGCAGCAATTTTTACTAAGGATGCACTTGTGCCTTAAAATGCTAGAGTGCCAGCTTAGATTTCACATTTTTATAAAGAGCAAGGAAAAATAATTTACAGTTACTACAAGACCAAGTATCAAAATATAGAATAAGCTCCCCGTAGTTACCAGAAATTAACTGCAACAGCAATTGTGTCCATTGTATAAGCATGACCCCGAATGAAAAATCCTCCAAAAAATATCCGCTTGAGTCCAAAACGGAGCGCATTCAAATAAGAAATCTGGGGAATGAATAATAAGTAAACCAATATCAGAAACTCTATTTACCGGAACAAAAATATCAGAAACTCTATGGTATTAAAAAAATAAACCTGGAAGATTATTAAGAAATTGATTTTTTATTTTTGAGATAAGACAACAAGAGGAGATCCCGTGATAATAAGTTTCAATAAGTGCATTTTGAATGAAAAAATTATGACAATGAAATTCCACATATTTGCTCATCAAGTTCTTTGCACAATGACTAGATAGGTGAAGATTACTGTGACAGATGTGTTCCTCTTTCCTTTATTAACACTGAATTATATAATGTCACTTTTCGGTAAATATAAGAAAATGAACTTAGAGAATTCAAATGTTAAGTTTACTGATGAGAGATCAAGTAATAAATCAAAATAGAATATGAACAAAATGTTGCAAAAGAAGAAAAGGAATTGTCACGTAGAAAGTATATAAAGGGAAACGATAGAATGACTTCACAATGTGCAAGGGAATTGAGATATCCCAATTTGTTGGTTCAAATGCAAAGGGCCAAATGCCACTAGTCTTTTTAATTGTAGGATTATCTTTTCTTGCTTTTTAATTGTAGGATTATCTTTTCTTGCATATGTAGATTATAAGGAGCTTTCAAGAACTCATGCTACCCATTATGCAGCTTATAATAGTTCCTGTAACTACATAAAAATATAATTCATACAAATATACGTAGCATTATATGTGCGTCTCATATATGCTGACACATAAATTTCATCAGACCATTTTCTAGCGTGAGAAGAGCTGCTGCTCAAAATATAATTCATTGCTTGAGAGAAAGTAGTCTCATTGTACATTACCTGCCCAATATTATTTGAAATCATTCTTAGGAGCGATCGGGAGATATCTTCAGGTCTGTAGTCTTCAAGTTCTTTATTCTCAGAAATTGCCTTGCCAAAGCTACAAGCAATTGTTGTTGATGTGAGGCCAATCTGTTATCATTGGAAAAATAGTTTGCAATTAATCATTATAAGATGTAAAATGAACATGGAAACCAGTAAGTTCTCATCAACCACAATTAATTGGGACTTAAGTTACATGGACACTTCAGCACAACTGAAGTACAAATACTGAACTAAAACATCCACAAAAATTCTTGTAATACACTTCAAGATCTGTTCTTCAACTGGCACATATACGACTCAAGACAACTTACACTTTCAACATAATAGTGAAAGTTTTTGGCCGTAGATGTAAATAGAATATGATGTATAAAGCAGTTTTTTAGCATTTACTGAATATGTTGTGTTACATGCATTAGGTCCATATCAGATCTTTCAATTAGGTGTCAAAATTTAGATATCTGTAACCTAAGCTAAACAGCTGACATATCCAAGTCTCATCAAACACATTGCTTCCAGTATCATGCTGCGATGCAAAAATACTACAAGACATGATCTTTTGGTAACAACATGAACCATCTCGAATTTACTAAACAGCTACTACAATCACATAAATAACCTGCTATAACTCATTATACACAATAGATAATTAATACATGTCGACTTGGTACTATTTCTATTTATTGTATGACCCCGCTTCCTATTTCTATTTATTGTTTTGATTCACGGGGTCCCCAAAGGTGTGTCTTAGGCACCACCTACTGAACAATTTGCTCACCCCTTATATTTAATATTTTTCAGGACATGGATGGCAAGTGGCGGACGACGCTCCTCCACAGGGTTCGTAGACCGTTTTGACATACTTTGTAATTATAATCTCATTTTATTATTATTATTATTTATTTATTTATTTATTATTACTTTTTTTTTTTTTATAAACCCAGAATGACACGTATAATATGTATTGACATAGGAAAGAATGGGGTTGTCCCTAGTTGGCCTCGAGTTCGGTTAAGGACCCGGCTAATGGTTCGGAACTAAGGGTTCGGGTCGTTACAAGATGGTATCAGAGCAATGGTTCGAAAACCAGTAGGACGACGGGTAGAGGCCTACCTCGGCTTGTGTGGAATGTGATTGCATAGTTTACGAGTTTATGTGTTAAAATGTTTAATTATTTGAGAAGTATGCTTAATTGCTTACTTGTTTATATGATCACATGCCTACTTGTTTAAATGCTAAAATCTTTATTACATAGCCATGTATGCAGTATATTTATGTGAGGTAATTGAAAGCATGTTAATTGCGATGAGATGATAGGTACGACAAGTATGATAACGACAAGTGGTAAGCACGGTGTGTGTAATTTTATTTTAAATGATAATGTGGCAAATAGTGAGTACGGTAGGTGTAAGTATGTCTCGTATGGTATTGTGACGAATATTTAGGCATGGTTATGCAAGTATTATTTTTTTAAAATGAAAGACGGGGTGTTTATTTACTTTTAAATTATGGGACACGATTATATCATGGTATGAAGTACGATTATTATGTATGTGTGATCACATGTACGGGATGGTTGCTAGTACGGTGGGGGTCTTTGTCACGGCATTGAGGATTGTGTAAGTTTGACTTGAGTAGGCGAGGAGCTCGGTTGCTCCAGGGTTGTTTGGGTGCTGGTTCTTGTCGAACTAAGGGCGTGGTCTTCTAGCTCGTGGATTGAGCTATTTGGCGTGTAGTCATCCTGATCTTCTTAGTTGCATTTTGTGTGGTGCTTAGAGCACGACTTTAGAACGAGTTCATATTTCATGGCAAGGTGCCCTTATTGTGTGTGAGTTTCATGTTTTGGTGTATGGGTTCTGGTGACCATGGGGGTCAAATGTACGAGTAAGGGTGTCGGTATGACCTTAGGAGGTCAGTGTTTGCAACTTAGGTCACGGTTTGGTGTGGAGGTTCTTTTCAAACCGGTCGTGGTAGGTGTGACGGGGGTTGTTTGAATCACGAATGTAGTCTATGGACTGTAAATATGTATTTCGAGCATTTTGGAATGGCTTAAGGAAGTGTGTTGGTTTGATTGTCGTGGGAACTTGTTGGATTCTGTAGGTCTATGATGATTCAGGACCAGTTGCGGAATGTAGATCATTTCATGGTCTTGCAGGAGTCTGTTATAGAGGTTAGTTTGTCGAGGAGTGATTCTCATTTTGGATAGTTACAGGAGCGTGTTACGGGTAATCGACTCTCAGTGAGACGGTTGCATGGCTCAGTTGATGAGCGGGGTTTTGGGTTGGTGCAGCTGTCTAGAAGGTCTCGAAGTGAAGTATGGTGGTCAGTTTTATCTGTGTAGGGCAGGGTTACACGACAAGGTAGGTAGTATGAGGTCACTGGAGTGCTTGGTTATTTATGGATGAAGTGATAGCCGGTGAGTATTTTGTTATCAAATGAATTATGTTCTAGAATTTGAAAGCTGTGGATTAGGGTTGTATTTCAGATTAGATCTGGAGTATCAAGAGATAGTGCTTGAGGATTCGAAGAGATAGACTAATGATTGGAGTGATTGGGACGAGGTTGATCTTGTAGATTAGTTGGTAGCCCTATTTGATTTTTGTCGGGGCCAATAATGTTTTAAGGAACGAGAATGAGGAAAAGTAACAATGTTGAACTTAGGGTATGAAATTTCCTTGTTTGGATGCGTAGATCGCTTAGAAAGAGTGGTTCGATGTTGTCGGTTAACCGTTAATGATTGAGGGCATCGTTGATGGTATTAAGGTGACAATTGGTTGTTGAGCATTTGAGATTTGTGCTCATTTTGTTTTGAAGGTTTGTCGGCATGACATTGCCGTATAGAGGTTCTTTTCAAATGATAAAAAGTGGTTGTTGTGGGGGAGTATTGAGAGTAATGCTTATTCTTTTGTTATGATGGTATTATTTTAAGGATGTTTAAGGAATAATTGCTTAGTTGTGGCTTGATGGTCTGGTGGGGTGATAGGTTGAATCGTTGTTCTGAATGAGTGACAGTAGAAGCGTTATGGCATGATGTTTAGCGTTGATGAGTATAATGGTTTCAGGTATAATCCAAGGATGGATTAAAATTGTGAGTGTTGTTGTATGTTATCCGGTAGGTAATGAGATTGTGCCTAGTTGAGGCGATTGTGGACGGCTTAGTCTTTAGAACCAGCGAGAGTTATGTTGCCGGATAAACACCTTTTTCTTTTAAAGAGTCAGTGGACTGTTGTGACTGAGGTCACAGGTCTTATGTGCACGGTGTTCGAGGTAGTGTCATTTTGAAGGGTGAAGGTGGAATGGGTGGTAAAGAGTCATTTTACGGCTTAGAGGTTGTCATTTGGGAGTGACGGTTTCTAGATGGGATGGGACACGGTGTCCGAAAGGTTTTTGATTATTTATAGTGATCGAGTATCGTGAGCATTAGTGCTCTTATCTGGATGGTTTTGGTTGGCATAAGTATTTCGGTGTAGCATATGTGACGTTCCGTGTTAGTGTTTGACGGTCCGTCAGTGGCAAGGTCGCCTAGAATTATATTCGTAGTCTCGTATGTGTTTCTAGTTGGTTCTCCTCCTTGTGTGTAAGGAGTTCATTTCATCTCAGATGAGATTGGGTGTCCACAGTTGGACGAAGTGAGTAGCATGTGACAAGGTGTCAGGTGCATTCAGATGTGAGTCGTCAGTCTTTTGTGAGAGTAGGGTTTGTTACCCTTTCCGTTTGTTCTAGTCCTGGCAAGTATGTCGTTTATCGTGAGCCTTGTTCTCCATTTAGGAATTGTGCGTGTCCGCAGATAGACAGACCTACGTGTGGTTTCTTATGCGGTTAGAGTTCACCGATAAAGGTTTGGTTGAATGGGTTGACTCACTTCCACGGAGGGAGGTGGAGTCTTTGGTTTTTGTAGTACTTGTTCTGAGAGTGGTCTTGACCGGTGGTGTGTGAGGCACGAGTTGCTGAATAAGGATTGTGTGTTTCCGGTGCCTGGTACGAGCGGCGATGGCTAGGGGTGTGTCGTGAACTGGAAGTTTAAGGATGATTAGGTGATGTGATGTAAGTCATGTACTTGGGTGTTTTTCTAGACATTTGATTCGAGCGGTGTCTTGAGGTTTTAAGCATGAGATGGTTTTATTGTGTGTTTTAACAAGGTAAGAATTGAATCGAGTAATGTTATGAGTTACCTGGTGTGGATGTTATGAGGAAATTAGAGATCTTTAGTAATGGTTGATAATTGTGACGTTTGGTGCTATGTTATTTTTGACTTGCTACGATTTGCATGATTGAGGAGCTATTGAGATTTTTTAGAGTCGGTGTGTGACTGTATAGTTATTGAGATTATGTGGGACGACGGATGGATAGTGAGTGGATCTCTTGGTTGTTTTGTGGACTATGTGAGACTGTGTTTGAGGTTTGGACGTAAGGACAGGAACGGCATCTGTGCTGAGATCGGATCGAGGATGAGAATGGCCTAGCCAACCATTTCTCTTGAATCAGTCCCTCTTTAGCACGATGTCAGGTCAATGGTCAAAGATCAATGATTGTTTAAACTTGTCAGGGACAGCGAGAGCATGGTACTGTGTGTCGTGTCGGTGTAACAATGTAGATTCAAATGGTTTGTCTCAGGTGACGAGGTGTGTTAGGTGAACCATGTGTCCGATAAAGGGTTTACAGTACGATCATTAATTATCGAAATTCTTGTTATGGTTTTTCCTATTGGGACTTCTTGTCTCACCACCCTCCAGTTTCAGGTACCGAAGATGGACAGGGATCGTAGATTCGGGCTTAGGCTGAAGAGTTGGCATTGAGGATTTATTTTATTTATTTGGGGAATTTTGTACATATTTGAGGAAATTGATTTTGTATAAAAGAGGACAGTTTTCTTATGATAACGGGATTATAATGATGTATTTGTATTTGAATGAATTGAGGATTTTATTAGCCTGTACTCAGCCGGAAGTGTGAGTGTAATGATGATGTAGACGGGTGTGAGTGGGCGAGTGTGTAGTACTGCTCAGTTACCACTCGTAACCGGGTATGTGTGGGCGGATGGCGTTCACCGGCAACTACTGGATGGTTGGTTAGTGTGGTTGGGCAGGTAGCCCAGATTTGTTATTGTTTGTTTTTTTTAGTGGACGGGTGACGCATCGACTAACTATCACAACGGTTACGGAGTATGTGAGCGGGTGACTAGCACTAGCAGCTACCACAACGTCCTACATATCACTGTATTTCACATCGTCTGGGGTAAAGATTTATAGATTTGGTTTTGTGGTTATTGGTGTTTTCAGGTATACAGACTATTGGATCTGAATTTCAAGGACGAAATTCTTTTTAAGTGGTGGAGATTGTGATAACCCGAATGTTTTTTAGAATTTTAATTTAATTTATTTTACGATTTTTAGTGATCTTAATTAGAGACTTCAGTTTTATAATTTTGTTGCATATTTGTTGGTGGAGCAGAATCCGAGAAAAGAGAGATTTGGGTTGATTTGGTTTTTACACTTGTATATATATATATATATATATATATATATATATATATCATTTAAAGGTTGGATAGGCTGGTTGCCGAAATTTGTGTGAGAAAGAAATTTTGATTTTTTTTAATGATGGCTTTTTGGCGCGGGTCCCACTATGAGTTTTGTTTGACCAAAACTCTTTTGGTCTTGATTTGTGCACGTGGGCTACTATGTGGTTGGTGATGATATGTATGAAGATTTTTAAAGATTTTATTGGTTTTGTGCTATTGTATCTATAATATATATATATATATACATATATTGTGTCAGATGGTGATAAAAAATAAAAAAATAAAAAAATAAAAAAAAATAAAAGAAAATTAGAGAGATGGCAGTGTGAGAACCGAGAGTACACAGAGAAAGAGAGCTGAGACGGAAAGAGTGATACAGAGTGAGTTTGCAGATAGATGACCAAGAGTTGAGGATAGAGAGGAGCTGAGGAGGCCCGAAGCTTGAAGTTTGATGAGTCTTTTCAAGGTAGGGGTCTCTAATCCACAAAATTTTGCACCTTTGTGAGTTAATTTTATTTAATTAGTGTCCTAGCATGCTAATTTGTGTTGATTTTACTCTAAAGTGATTTAATTGTGTATATGAAGTATATGATTTTATGTGTAGTTGATGTTGTGCAAATTAACATACTTAATTTGAATTGATTGCCTTGAAAATAATTTTATTGTTGTAAATGAAATCTATGATTATGTGTATTAATTAAATTGTATGAAACGCATGAGTGTAAATTTCCATGCCATGATGTTTAAGACCTTGCTAGAAATTGCTATGTAGAAGCATGTTAAATTGTGCAGTGGAAATTTATTTATTTTCATAGTAATGATAAGCATGTGACATGCATTCATAGCATTGGGCATGGAAAAAGGGTAAAATGACTTGAAACAAATGGAAAAGAAATTTTTGGGGAAATGATTTGATTAAAGTGTTTTTGAGAAAACCCGGTCGCCGCGGAGTCACCAAAGGGCCGGTGTGTTAATATAGCCTAGAGGGAACTAAACATACTACCCTAGCATGGTTGAGCTATCTGAGCCCTAAATGACGCTGCGGAGGTACCAAAGGTCAGGGACAATAGCCAATCCTTCTCTCGTGTTGCTGCGGAGTCACCAAAGGGCGGGTTATATTAACAATTTGTGAAGTGATGGATGTTTTTCTGAAAATGGGGAGTGACATGCATGGCATACATTCATGGCACAGCGTTATTATTTTGGAATTGGAATTAATGTTATGTTCCCTCCCGGCACAGTATGAGCCCGCTTCCTATTTCTATTTATTGTTTTGATTCACGGGGTCACAAGAGCTGTGTCTTAGGCACCACCCACTGAGCAATTTGTTCACCCCTTATATTTAATATTTTTCAGGACACGGATGGCAAGTGGCGGACAACGCTCCTCCACAGGGTTCGATGAGTTCGTAGACCGTTTTGACATACTTTGTAGTTATAATCTCATTTTATTATTATTATTATTATTATTATTTAATTATTTATTTATTATTACTTTTTTTTTTTTTTTTTATAAACCCGGAATGACACGTATAATATGTATTGACGTAGGAAAGAATGGTGTTGTCCCTAGTTGGCCTCGGGTTTGGTTAAGGACTCGGCTAACGGTTCGGACCTACGGGTTCGGTCGTTACAGAAATTTATTTAAACAATGTAACACAAGTATTGACTTATTTATATATTCTAAGGCTATCCTTACAAAAAAGGCTTATTAATTATTTTTTACTAAATTAATGAAAATAATAGATTTATGCATGAAATAAATAATATTCATTCCATATGTAATATGTGATAAGAGAAAATGAAAAATATATATATATAATACAAGTCAAAAGCACAAAAGAATTATGAATCATAACATATATATTATATAATATGCATATGTATAATTACTTATGGTTAATATAATTAAAATTTTATGTTTGTTGTGTTTTGGGAAAAAAAATGACAAGTTCTATTTAGATTAAATAAATAACAAATAACTATAATTAAGTAGAGTGGAGGTGCAATGTGAAAAATTTAGTATTACTTATCAAAAAAAAAAAAAAAAAAATTGTGAAAAGGTTAGTACAAATGTATCTCTATGCCTTCTTGCATCTTTTATCAGTTTTAGGCAAGCATGCATTCTAAAATTTAGTATAAATTTATCAACTGGACTATGCTCCCATTACATGAGAGGTGCCTGGGTATGATTCCCACTCACCACACTTCCTTTCTTTCCGAAAAAAAAAAAAAAAAAAAAAAAAAATTTATCAGTTTTTGCATGCATTCTTGCATCTTTTATCAGTTTTAGGCAAGCATGCATTCTAAAATTTAGTATAAATTTATCAACTGGGCTATGCTCCCATTACATGAGAGGTGCCTGGGTATGATTCCCACTCACCACACTTCCTTTCTTTCCGGAAAAAAAAAAAAAAAAAAAAAATGAAAAAAAGAAGATTGTTGGGCACCAGTGGGTTAGAAATCCGTTGCATGAAGTCTATAAAACGTAATCATCATTTTGGGAATTCAGAAAATTAATTTCCTTCACTATTCATTCATATAGGGGTCATCGCTTGGATGCTTTATGCACAAGTAAAAAATGCTCAAGGCGTCAAGCGTGAGAACACGATTTCGGATCCTGAGAACATTCACTTTGGGCAAATAATGCCAAAGGTTAGATTTTTATTCAGTTTATCCTTTGCAACATCCTCATTTAATGGGGTACTACACTAGATCATGACTATTCATTCATATAGATGTTAGCCAGAAATCAACCCTATTTTTCTCAGGGAAACAAAATTTTAGTATAAAATGAGGGGAAAAGAGGTAGAGAGGAAGATATTTCCTCTAAAAGTGGAAAAAATATATATATGATTAAGAACAAAAAGATCTCCAAAACTACGTCCATAAATCGTAGCTCCTCTTTTGGAAGGAAATGGCTCCTAAGTTTGGGATCTGAAAATCTAAATAAAAATAATGGCCTAAGACCACTCAATTAAATCAGATAGCCACTTGACACCATATTACCAATTATTTTAATTTTAAGGCTCCCTTAAATTCTGGACCCAACTCACACTCTGCAGATATTGGCTGCTTCCCCCCCTAGATATATATTGCATAATGAGTTATATTGCACCTTATAGTTCACTTGTTTCCACGGTAAACAACATTGCAATAAATTGTATTGAAAGATAAAGTACCTTTGAATAGTCCATTCCCCCATAGATGTCTCCAACAAGCATGTCTATCACTCTGTTATTACCACAATGACTCAACTCCAGCAACTCATCAAAACTGAAAAGGAAGTAAATTTATATTAAAAGGCAATTCAAATGAGCAGATTAACAAGACACCAAAGTAGGAAAACGATCATAATAACCTCTTGCACTTGGTTAAGAGCCTTCCCAAACCCCAAAAAGTGCCTCCACCCACACTTGTTCCACTAACTCGCTCAAACTTTCCATTTCCGTCTACCTATATAAGGACAGCTGACAATAAATTATAAAATTCAAAAAGGCTTAGATGAATAAAATACAATCAGTAATTGGAATAAGATATATGTTGAGAATAACCTTTATCATGCTAACTCCAGACCCGATATTTACAAGGAGATAGGGGTACAAATCGTTGTGGTCAATCTGCACATCTTCCTCCTTCCCATCCATATATGAAAAAGCTTCAGGGTGGACTGCCTATACAACAAACAGAAAGAATGACAATTGACACTGACAGAAAACAAAGAAGAAAAAAGTAGCAGCACACTTGCAACAAGCAATGCATTTAATGTATAAAAGAGTGAAGGTAATTTTTAACATCAATTATGAAGCTATACTAGGAACAAGCACTAACCATGTAAGTAGAGAATATACAGCACATCATAATAGAATTCTTCTATTTAAAATATCCCATAACCTTCTACCCATCTGATGTCGCAGCTCCATAATTTGGATTTAGTAGCCAATCATGTTTAGTGGTCTGCATGAATACCAGTCCTTTCAAAGATAGGACCCTTACACATATTCACTTATTCAGTAAGCATGCTGAGTGGTTACTGCTCCATAACTGGAGCCACTGCCCCCTCTAGATGCTGAGTGCTGCATTCATTTCTCAGTCTATTTTTCATTCTATTGCTACTCATCTATCACAAGATCATTATTTCTGCTATAATTGTGTTTCAAACACATTGCTTTTAATTGTCCAACGTTCTGCACCATAATATTAATGAAATAATTCAGGAAAAAAAAAATAGTTAATGCATAACTGGCCTCATAATTGTGTTAAAACTTTTCCTTCAACATTCCATCCATCCTACTCTAATTCTATGGCAACATCCTCATCAATCTCTCTTTCCTAAGTTTCCTTATAGATAATCGACCCAAGATAGCATTAAAAACAATAATTGTATTTCCTTTTAGATAATCGACCCAAGATAGCATTAAAAACAATAATTGTATATACCAAAACATGTGCAATATTAGGATCTCACCTTGAGCAGAAAGTTTGATCCAGCCACAAGACAATTCATTTCATCTACTTTGTCAAGATTAACACCAAGCTTCTCTTTAAATAGGTCTGCGAACTTGTAAGCCCCACCACCTGTGGCCTTCACAAAGATTTTAAGCAATTAGTACGTTTCGAATTATGTATCATAAACATAGATGTCTTATTGCAAAAGAATGAATTACTCGTATAATTATAGAATATGGGTGTGCTTAGTAATCCGATGAAATTGAATTTTATACTAGTTTCAAAGGACACATCCATCAATTTGAACAGGTCACTGGAGAAATTGGAACGACCATCACAAATTAATGGTAATGAAATTTTATGACCATCTCCATTTTAAATATAAAGTGGTGCTGAAAAAAAATAAAAATAAAAATAAAATTCCATAATGGGGCAATTCAACTTTTAGACATCCAAATGCCCCAAAGACTAGCATATTTTCTGACACTCACTGTGAAAATGCTTATGGCAGCTCAAAATTATAAGAATAGCCAGGAAGTAAAGAGCTCAGCCATTGGAAACTATATATTTCAAAGTTCAAATTTTAAATTTGAATATGTAAATTTAGGGTATAAAATAACTTGAGAATAGAATGGATCAAAGCTAAAAGGTGAAAGGCTTTTTACGATGAGCATTGACAGAAGGTTGAAATTTGCAAAAATGTTGAATCAGTTAGCAGTTCAAAACAAAGCATGATCTTTGAGTTAAAAGGTCAATATTCTTGCTACCTAATAGGCTAATATATTAAAATGTGACTCATAAATAAATTATTCCAGTAAAATTTTTCGATTTCAGTAGGAAAGCCCCTACTCAATTGTCGAACGGAATACTGATACTTTCTTGTCTTGTCAATTACTACATTCTGGTCATTGCCTTTGTTATTATGTAATTTTCAGTATCATATGATGGCAAGAATGGCAAGCTTGGAATCATAGAATAAAACAAATAGTAATTGAAACTCTTCAAAATCATAAAAACAAACTTTACCTTTATAATGTTCTTGTCATTAAAAACAGCCTCCTGATGCCAATTACCTGAATTCATCTTTAGCCATAAGAAAATCAGAAGTAGAACCAAGACACCAACATTAACAAAATCGACAACAAACATGAAAGCAACTTCAAGGAAGAAATAGCTCAAATAAGTATAGACCTCAAAAGAATAAATCCTACCAGCCTACTTGGGAGCAACTAATAATTTTTACTTTTAAATTTATTTTTGTATTTTGCTAAAAAAGAAATGATCTTTAATTAGCATTGACCACTAAAATGAACTTTGATGGCCCACTTGGAATACATATCATTTTCAACCTTTGCACTTTTTGCAATTACCAAATATAGCGTACCATAGTACCTTTTCACAAAATCAATTCCCAATTAATTGAAAGATAATTTTGTGTAAAATTCAGTGTTCCAACTCTTAATCATATTCACAAGGAAACTGTTATAGACAGTATGGTTGCTCTCTTTAAAAACTAAGGGAAGATCAATTTATAGAAGTTCAGAAAATAGAAATTCTAGGAAATATCGCACTCGCAACCTCTGACACATACTTTACTTTATACTTCTCATGGAGACATGCTGTACTCTTGTCTTTTACAAATTATCTCTAGTGATTTTGAAGCACACTACCACTGTTAAATGAGCTAAGTACAACCTTTGGTTTGAAATTCAATTGCTTGACAAGCCAAGCTTTACAAGATGCTTCACTTGTTGACTTGATTAAGCCCACGATAGTTGAGGTAGTCATCAACTTTTAGACAAAAACCTTCTCCAACGAAAAGACAAAAAGAAAAAGAGTTTGCAAGAACCATAGAAGTTCCAAAGATATAAATATTTACTGTAGATACTAATTTTTACCGCAAAGACGGGAGTTTCAGGTTCAGGTACAGACCCAAATGGTAAATTAGGCGGCAGATCGACCAGCTTATAGAAAGCTAATAAACAAGCTGGAGTCAGTCTAACACATAAGAAGAAAACTTAAAGAACCTGGTTGACCTTTTACTCAAGTCTCAAAAGTTCAGTTCAAGTTCAATCGGCACAAAAGCCAGAGTAACAATAAATGGCTTGCCTAAGCTCGTCAGCTAGAAAATTTACTCAACTCACTTCCAACAATGCTTAAATTGAATGGATTAATAAATAGCTATGCTGAGCCTGCCAGCACACTCAAAAAAGACTGAAATACAATAGTGTGGGTCAGAAATCACTCTTCCTTGAATATGGTTCCAAATTTATCTCAAGTTTGTTAAGTGATTCCATAAAAAGTTCCAATTGGAATTGGAATAATAATATGAAAGAACCATACCATGGCGATGAAGTTGCTTGGATAAAATAAATTCTAAGCAGTCATTGATCTTGGTCGTTTCAAACTTTGCAAAATGGAGTTTCCCACCAAGGACCGGACAGTTGATATCATCGTTGGGGACACCCAAATCTTCCTTTGGAGGACTCTTCCCCTCCTCATCATCAGCTGCACAATTATTATTACTTGACAAATACACCAACTTGATGAGAGAACCTGCCAACAAAACCAAGTTACCCCAATGTAGTCAAATCTAAAGAAAACACTAGCAAGATCACAGAAAGGTCAAACTAAACATTCCTCAAAAGCATAAGTTTTTCACAACAATATTTTTACTAATGCAAAATTGAGAAATAAATTGATTAAAATATGTGCTTATAAAAATACACCTCTTAAAGGCATAATATTGTAGGATTCATGGTAACAGGAGCAAAACGACATCACTGGCAGTCTCACTTCCAAATTGCAAAAGCTTGGTAGAATGGCAAAAATAATCGATGAGGAAGAAATGGGGTTTCATTTAAACTATGATTATGAAAAGTAAATCAGTAAAGTAAAACAGGGTATGTGTCACCGTGAAAATTGGTTCATTTTGCTTAGTATGATCACTACCTGAAATCAACCACATACTGCAATTTCCCAATTAATGAATATTTAGAGCAAAGCAAGGTCCAATCAATTAGGTTCAGAAACTTTCCATATTTAGCTAAATGTCAAATTTTGTATCACATAGCCTAAAAATTAAATGCATGGCCATGGAGTTCTGAGTTGACTTGTGATACCCCAACCTTGCAAGAAACAGTAAGTGTTCAAAAAAAAAAAAACAAAATCAGTCTGTGCCAAACCCAACTCGAAACAGCTCAGAAGGAAGTGAAGTAGGAGGGAACAAGGCTAAACGAAGTCGTGTTGCGTTGGTTAAGCACAAAATTCAGGTAAAAGTATTGTGGAAAAGAGACGAATAATCAAAAGAAAATTCAAAGAATGAGAATCAAAGTCCAATATGAGAAATCTATATACATATATATTACACAATGAAGATTCACAAAAACAAAATAGATAGAAATTTGATTTCACCTCCAATGTCCAAAGCCAGATGTGAAAACTCATCGACGGATGATTTCTGCATCACAATCTTTGAATCTCTCTTCTCCGAAGTCGCTTGGATTCCATTTTCCCCCATCTCTCTCTCTCTCCCTAAATTTTAGCTCCCAATAACATGAATTTAAGCTGTTCAAATCAACTTTCTCTCTCTACATATTATATACACACACATGTATGTATTGTGAACAAGTAAAGTAATCAGACCTGCAAGTTAAACTGCAAATTCGTCTGCTTCTACCTAACCCTGGTGAATGGAAGGCCTCACAGACGAGTAGGACTTTGGAGACAATTTCAATGTTGTTTTGACTTTGCGATTTCAACATCTTCTTCGAAAAGGGCACTATAAATGCTTGCGTGTCAGTCAGGGATTGAATGGTATGATGTACGCGCGAAATGGCTATTAAGGATAGCATTACTGTTTGAGGGGTAATTTAGTATTTTGATATTTTTTTTTTTAAACCAAGTCAATTATTTACATGGATAAAATGACCGAAATACCCAACGCTCACAAATGGGCGGTCAAATAAGGCGATGCGCATGTTATATCTGCTGCGTAGGTCGTAACTGCCATTAACCTGATTGGTTGTCAAAATTGAAAATGATAGTGGCATTATGATAGTGAGGATGTGTGTGTGACCAAATTAGAAAGAGTAGGCTAATTATTCATTTATGACAAGAGTCACCTTGTTTTGTTAGTATTTTATTCTATTTTATTTTATTTTGAAAAATTTATAAAAAAAAAAAAATTATTTTACTTTTCAAATATCTCAAAAATTTATTTTAATTAATGAAATGATAAATTTTGTCACGTTAAAGACTCTCCTTATATCCTTAGTTAGAGCAACTCTAATAAAATCTCTAAAATTTAGTTCTTCCCATTTGTTACGTCATAATTTTTCAAAAGTCATGTCAATATTTTTAACAGTTACGTCATTTTGGAGTCTCTAAATTTTAGCTATTGCATGTATTTTAATAGTGCATTTTAGCTCTTCAAAAAAATATTAATATTTTTAAATTTATAAAAAATAAAAAAAAAATTGTAACTTTTTTCTAACAGATATATTTATAACCGCTATATTTTATATAAACAATCATTTATTCATCTCATCATCATTACATTCATCTATATTTTTCATCTTATACAAACGGCTATATTTTTCCTTTTTAAAACTTTTTTTGTTCAAAAAAACCTTTAAGGAAACAGTTTGGTTCAATTGTATTGAGGAAAAAAAAAAAAGTCCAAAAACTGGTTACAAGAAATTATATGCACAAAAGTTATGTTATAGAGAATTATATACACAATATTTATTTATTTATTTTACAAGGCAAGAAGATATACACAATATTTATGTAATATGAAATTTTAACACCAATGATGCGAGAAGTTATATAGAGTACAATATTTCTCTCTCACGTGTAATTTCTTTTTTTACAAGTTCATATTATTTTTAAAATATATAAAAGTTTTACTTACACAAGAAGATAGTAGGAGGGTTCTATTCAATTTTTTATATTTTTATTTATTTACTTTCAGAATAAAAATACTTAATTAAAATTTGGAGGTGCGAATATTTGTTACCAAAAACACCAAAAGCAGCCCATGATTATGAGTTTTATCTATCTACCAAAAATATTTGACCAACTATATGTGAACAACAAAAACAATCGTTAGACTTCTCTCTTCTTTTTTTTTCTTCTTTTTTTTTTTAGGTAAAAACAATCGTTAGACTTGTACCAACCTAAAATCCACGAACATTTTTGGTTGGTCTTCACATGCATGTTGACTACCACCAATAACGCGTGTCAACGGTCAACACAAGCATACTCTACCAACTCCCAACTAAAATAAGTTGTGCGCAGTGGACTCTCCAGACTTTGGGTCCGTTTAATGTAATGTTTATGCTGCTTTTTTTCACAATTATGGAGGTGTCGTTTTGCGGATGGTGGTGTTCAAGTCTTTTAAAGTTTCTTCTGTTGGAATTTATATATATATATTTAAATAATAAAAATTATTTTATGATCTTATGTATTACGTTTTTTAAAATAAGATTGTAATGTGATTATTGATACTTGATGAAATGAATTGTATTTTTTAATTTGGTGATCTAATTGGGAGTATGGTTTTATACCGTTGGACTTAAATATGCATATTTATAGAGAAGTCGTCCTCCCTATTTTTGTTATATATAAGGGTGTTAAAACCCTTATTTAGACCTATCGTATCTACAACTTTCCGAATGGAGTAAAGCGCACTATTTTTTCAAATTTCTCAAAGGATCATAAGGAATTCTCAAAAGTATATGTGCGTTAATCATTAATTAGGTACGAGCCTAAATTACCTATTTAATTAATTGTAATATTCTTGATTTTTACATGTGAATTATTTATTTAAACCTAACCATTGGTATCAAGTTAGATTTATAACTTTCTATTGTAGAAATCACGAGAAATAATCAATTTATTTAATTTGATGAATTATCTATATGGTTTAGCCTCTATGAGTGCGAAATATTTATTAAATATCCAACGCACCTAGACTTCCTAAGCCGTGAATGATAGATATATACATGGATCTGATAGCCCAATCCATGATGTGTTGGCATTATATGTGGTGACAGATTTCTCACTGTTGTTACTAGTCTTGAAATAATCATTGATAGTGTGAATGTAAGCCTACATGATTAGACATCCATGGCAGGCAGAATCTGTTTGATACATGAATATTTATTCATTCACTCAAAAAGTTTGAATGGTTTATCCATTTATTTCTTTTGAATTGTGCATTAAATATAATATTATATTTAGATTGCAAATTTTGATAATAAAAGTAAAACATTACTTGATGTGACCATATGTCCATATGTATGTCTACGAAATCATGAACCATGATAGACTGTGTGGATGGCTATATATATACACACCTACACTTTTATGTGAACAAAGTCACCAATCTAGTTGATTTATAAGTTATAGTGAATAGGGTTGTATATGGTTATTTTTTTTTGTTAATAGCCAAACAAGATAATTGTATTTTAAAGTTTTAATAGCTGTTGTTTATAGTTTTGACAACTCCACCTGCTTGTGTGCAAGCATTCAGACATATACAGACTCCTAAGGATGATGCACAATACGTACTATCATGGTTTTGGTAGATGGCTTAAAGATTTCATTATTTTATTGTTTATTAAATAATAATTTAATATTCAATATTATATTATATGTGTTTTTGGATTTTTTAGACATCATTGTTGATACTTATACTACATGTATCGATATAAGGTATATATTTTGAATTACATGTACAAGTGAACATTTAGTTTAGCATGAAGTTGTGTGACCATCTAGCCGTGCTCTATGTTCAGTATTTTATTAAGTAATTCATGATATTTGTTTAATTTTAAGTTGAACAATTTATAAGGACTTGCATGCTATAAACAAGCAATATTAACTTGATTGATTTAAAGATTCTAATACTTTAAATTGTTTACCAAATATATAATATACATGTATCAAGTTTTGTTATTTTATTTTAATTAAAGTATATAAAGAATTAAGATTTTAAATCTTAATTGATGTGCATGTTATTATATTGTTCACTGTAATTTCTTAGTATGTTTGATGAGGCTTAATATTATTTATGTTAAAGCTATTTATATTACGGTGAAATTAAGTGTTCCATAATATTTGGGTTTAGTTTATGTGCATTATAAAGCAATTGTTTAACTTAAATAAATGGAACTTCAGTTTAGGTTTTTCCTTGGGGTTTAGGAAGACCGGTAAAGTAACCGTTTCAAAGGTAATAGCTAAAGTGGGTGCTGCCTGCCAAAAGGTAACACGCTCATGGAGGTTATTATTTTATTAAATTTTAAGACATTGGTCTTATTGAGGTCTCACAGTGCACTTACCTACATGAGGACATTTGCTCTGCCAAAAGGTGAACAATGTCTTAGTGTGGGATAAGTGAGTAGAATATTTGAGAGTGCTTCGATTATAACTAAATAACCCTTTTGCCAAAAGGTAGTGAAAGTGTTTAGCAATAATTTAATTATAATCAAATAGGTCTATATGATATTTTATCGCAGGTTTGGGAGGTAAAGTAAAATCTAAAATTCTGACAAAAGGTGATTTTTAGATGACATTTTATCTGTTCCCGCAGGGTGGACAGTTTTGCACATAGTAAAACACCCTAAGAAATTCAGCTTAAAACCCCAAGTATGAATTAAAGTAATAATCTCTGAAGCTATGACATATTGTTTTATATGTTATTTATGTTGTGTTATTCAATATAACATTTATTCTGGTTACAAACGCTTCTGTAATTTAAAGATAGCTCATAGGGATTGAACCATTGAATGGTTAAAATTATATTGCCTAGAAGACGTGTTTTGATATTATATAGGGTTTCTTAGACCATGAGTCTATGTTTTTTTGAAGAAGAAACCCATATGCCCAGTGCAGAGTCTTCTTAAGTAGAAAATTGTTACATTTTTTATGGACTAAAGGTACTACCATACCATTAGGTTAATTTATGCTTCTATTGGTGATACTATTCAGGGTGGTATTCTAGTTTTCATACTGCTAATGAGCTTCTTGATTTTATCAAGAAAGAGTTAATGGACATTAAGAAGCAACTACAATACTATTATCTAACATGGTTTATGTTAGTCGGATATGATGGCAATGGTTTAGTGAGGGAGTACATCTATATGATGTGCAAGCTGGTTATGATATGAGGTAGTACAAAATCATATTTGATGAAAAGTTATTAGTTCACATGGTGATCTATTCTCTGCTTAGGTTTTTCCAGCTTTTCAAGGTGAATTACAATTCACAAGAAGTTAAATATGGCATTAATCAACTGTTAGCACTTTGTGTGATTGAAATAGAGCGACTCAAGGGTGTTAAAACTGAATCAGCTTATCTTGCGGTGATAGTAAGAATAGTTTCAAGAAGAAACTAGGCGGCAAAAAAGTGTATAAGGCTAATAAAGAAAGGCAGAACAATACATGAAAAGACATTGATCATGGAATGATAAATGTTAGTTCTGTAGAAATAAAAGGACATTAAAAGAAAAAGCTATTGTGGTGGAAAAGAAAACAAAGCATGAAAGAAAATTGTCATATTAATATTTGAGCCTAATTTGGTAAAAGTATAGGTATTGACATGGTGGATGGATTCGGGTGTGATCCTACTTGTTTATTGTTTTTCTATAGACTCGATACCTTCCGAATAAAATCGTGCTTTGGTTAGAGAGGATTCATCCATGCTATGCATAGGATATTGGGGAATGTCTCTCAAAAGAGACTTGAACGCTTGGTCGAGAATGAGATTATTGGACCACAAAATTTTATGCGTTGGTTGTGTCAAAGGACAAATGCTAAGAAACGCAATTTTGAGGCTAGTCGGTCATTTGGTTTTTAGACTATATTTATACCGACATTTGTGGTCCATTTCTTGTTGTAGCTCGTTTGCAGCAAAGGTATTTCATTGTCTTCATTGATTGGTTCTCAAGGTATGATTGTATACTTAATCCACCAGAAGTCCGAAGCACTTGATGTGTGTAAAATCTACTAGACTAAAGTTGAAAGATTATGGTTTTAAGATCAGACTAAGGTGGTGAGTTTTAATAAGAGAATGATAAGGAGGGTGTAAATAGTAGTATTCTTAATACATACTTAAAGAGTAGGGCATTGTGCCACAATACACCATTCCTAGTTTTCCTGAACAGAATAAAGTTGCAGAAAAGAGAAAGTGTAGGGATGTCTATAGGACATAGTTATATAATGCAGATATTAAGGAGCTTAATACTCAAATTACCAATGATTATTTTATTAGACATCTTGAAAGATTAAAGAATTCGAGATTTTACTGTCCTGTAGACCTATGGAGATTATTGGAATATGTCATGCATATTTAATAAGAGTGGTGAATCCAGTGGGAGTTTAAGATATTGTAGTTTCTTTTTGCAGAAAGGTATTTTCAGCATCTACTCTATTTATTCCAGGCTTCATTTTACTTTCTTTAGTGGTTTCAGTTAAAGCTCATATTCCTACTCTTTCAGTTTTTTCTCCTTTGCAGATCTTTCTTTCAGTTTCCAATCTAGTTCCTAAGCTAGTTTAGCTTAGGAGATTTTCTAGAGCTTGGAAGTATGCTGTAGTTGGTAATTTTGAGATGTCTGGTGGATATAAGACAAAAATTGATGGCCAAGTGCTTAAACAAAAGTTAAGTGTTGATTTCTTTGAGATTTTCTCCAACTTAATTAAAGGATTTTTTTTAAGAGTCATCATTTCATTATCGCTCATTTATGGCTTAAGAAAATTTTACAGCAGTAGTATCCAAAATTTTGATACAGTGGTTACTAATTGTAAGTTCAAAGAGAATGTTATGGATAAATGCATATACCTCAAGTTCAGTGGGAGTCATTTTGTTTTCCTTGTCATATATGTTGATAATATTTTGCAAGGTAGTAATGACATTCATGTGATACATGATATTAAGAATTTTATGTAAAGTTTTGACATGAAGGACATGGGTATGCAAAGTATGTCCTTGGCTTTAGAATCCACATAGATCATGCTACTGAAATATTTGGACTTTCTCAAAACGCTTATATTAATTAAGTATATGAAATTTTTTAAAGGTGACCAAGCGTAGTAAGCCCATTGACATAAAGTACATTTTCTAGCGTGAAAAGGTTAAGGTTTAAGTACTATTAAGATTTCCCAATATGGTTATAGAAAGATTGTTACATGTCATCTCACTAAAGGTCTTCAGCCAAAGATAATAAAGTATTTATAAAACACGTGATTCGGATAGGTGTTCGAGAGTCATTATGTTATGATGTCCAGTATTTCTTTTATATATGTTACATTGCAGTTAGTTTCTTTATGCCTTATGGTGATAGTTATTTTCCCTCCAGTTTACGCCTTATGGTGACAGTTATTTGCATCCAAAATAAAGTCATGATGGATAATTATTATTATCTTGATATATATGGTTTATGCACGTGCTATTATGTTTGCCTAGAGTGATATTTCACTCATGAGGTTGTTTGGGTTAGATGTGAGATTGACACCACATCGATAAATCCAAAATAATTATTAAAGGTTGTCTGAGAGTGATAATTCACTCATACGGTTGTTTGGGCTAGATATGAGATTGATACCATATCGGTAAATCCAAATATAAGATTTGTCTGGGAGTGGTATTTCACTCATGAGGTTGTTTGGATTAAATGTGAGATTGACACCACATTAGTAAATCCAAACATAAATATTAAATTTTACCTGTGGGAGTTTTTTCACACTCCATTGGGCTAGATATGGGATTGGCTCCATATCGGTAAACCCTCACACTGAATAGAAGGTTGACAGTTTGCTGTAATATGTTCAGGTGACATACCGCGATGGTATGAAGTAGGATGGATAGCTTGAGCTAGATATGGGATTGGCTCCATATCGGTAAACCCTCACATTGAACAAAAGGTTGGCGGTTTGCTATAATATGTTTAGGTGACATACCGCAATGGTATGAAGCAGGACGGATAGTGAGGTGTGCGTTTAGACCCCATGCAGTTTGCACATCTCATGAAATACAGTAAAACCACTATATTTGCTTGAATCCTAGATGGAATCAATTTTGAGACCATGGAACTGTTTAGACTAATATATTACTTGTCTACGCATTCACGATCCACTATTGAGGAAATTTCTGAAGGAGAGTGTTCTAAAATTTCAATCCATCAATTTCGATAATTGTGTTTTCTAAATAAAAATGAGTGGCTACTCGACTTTTATAAAGTGTGTTGCAATCCATAGCGTCATTTTATAAAACTTTGAGTGCATGGACCAAGTGGGAGATTGTTGGAATTTTTATATATATATTTAAATAATAAAAATTATTTTATGGTCCTATGTACTACGTTTTCTAAAATAGGATTGCAATGTGATTATTGATACTTGATGGATTAGGTTGTACTTTCCAATTTGGTGGTCTAATTGGGAGTATGGTTTTATACCGTTGGATTGTGATTTTCCAACTTATTTGGTGTGATTTAATTCTAACCATTGATATCTAAGTTTTCATGACAGGAAGGGAGACTTAGATATGCTTGTTTGTAGAGAAGCCGTCCCCCCCTGTTGTTGTTATATATAAGGGTGTTAAAACCCTTATTTAGACCTATTGTATCGACAACTTTCAGAAGGGGGTAAAGCACTCTATTTTCTCAGATCTCTCAAAGGTATATGTGCGTTAATCATCAATCAGGTACGAGCCTAAATTCCCTATTTAATTAATTGTAATATTCTTGATTTCTACATGTGAATTATTTATTTAAACCCAACATCTTCACCCCTTTCGGCAGAGGCATTTGTTTTGCGGGAGGCTTTGCTTTGGGTTAGGGATTTTAGTTTCCTTCGTTGTATGTGAAAACTGATTCTCTAGTGTTATATGAGGATGTGCGGAGAGATTTGTCCTGCAACCATTTTTTTCCTTGGTGTCTAATATTCACCAGTTTTTGAATGATTCTCATGTTGTTAGGATTGCTCATGTGCGTCGTGATGCAAATACGCTAGCTTATGATGTTGCAAAGCTTTCACTTGCTCAGCATTTTCTTTTTAGTCAGGTGTTCCATGGTTTGTCTGCTCAATAGGGTGGTTAGGTGTTGTTTTGGTGGGCAAGTTTCCTTCTTTTTTTTTTTTCTTTTTTTTTTTCTGGCTTGCTTTGTTTTTGTTTGCCTTGTCAAAAAATAAATAATAATAATAATAATAATAAAAATAGTACCCTAAAATAATAATAATAATAATAAAATAAATAAGTTAATTAAGGCCACCTGGTGGTTAGAATATAATTAAAGATAGCAAAATCCATGCGTTTTCTTGTTTTGAACTCTTTTAGGCTAATGCATTCCAAATATATATAGATATACTTTTAGGCTAATATAATATAACATATTTCAAAACTACTTCTATGATAAAATATAACACATTTCAAAATTACTTCTATGACTTTATTCTTTTTGTGTTCTATTTATTTTTTACTAATAAGACTCCTATCCTCTTAAAATTTAACAAGGTGTTGCAAACATTCAATATACACACACACACACACATACTATATTTACACACACGTGTTTTTAGTGTAATTTTAAAGAGAGAAAGAGGGAAAGATAAGTTTTTATTTTTCTATGAATATATTTTTAGGAAATGATTTTTTAAGTAGAGAAAAAAAAAATTTCTATTTATATTTATATGAGATCAATTAAGGTCAGAATATTTGTTTTTGGTCAATTCATATGAGATTAAGACAAGATAATGATAATGAGAAAAAAATAATTATGTTTTCGGTCTTTTGTGATTAATTGTTATATTTATATTTTTGGTTTGTGAATATAGACATATGAATAGAATGAAATGATTAATTGGAAGTATTAATCAACACAAATCATTGTAAAAACAAGATTCATATATAAATTAAGTGTCAAAAATACATTACAACATAAATCCCCTCAAAATACAAAACATTAAGGTCCAGAAGGCATGCTTAGGGCTACCTCTAACCCCAAGAAGATGTTTAGCCACTCATTGATGTAGTCATCCAACCCTCAAGGGCCATCTCCATGGTAGAAATGCTCTTCTTCTTGATGGAAACCCTAGAAGAATGGAAGAACCCCCAAAAATAGTGTATGTCTTTCTAAGCTCTAGCCTCCTCTCCAAGATATGTGATATAAGATGTACTGGGATATCAAGATATGTAAAAATGGCTCAAAATCCTTATATAGGAAGCTCAAGTGTGACACCCAATGACCAAGTCTCGTGCATTAGGGTCCCTTCAATGATTGCACCACGAGCCATCTTTTAATGAGCTGGACTCTGTTTTAATTCAGACTTGAGGAGATTCGATCGATTGAATTCTGATGAGATCGATCAAACTGTGGCCAGATCCATCGAAGTTAGGCCAAATCGATCAATCCTTGGCGACGCCTTTTTGGAATACGACAAATCTCTGAGATAGTTTAGGATATTTTGGGATAAAAACAAAAGTGGTAGGTGAGGATAAGATCAAGGAAGTTCGATCGATCTGAAGAAAGTTGGATCGATCGAAGATGGGATTTCTTTAAAGATAAGGACAAGAGGTCTGATCCATCTTGGTGAGGTAAGATCGATCAATGTGAGATCGATCGAAAATATTCCTGATCGATCGAAGTTTGCTGATTTCCACCACTTTGCTTCCTTTTTGCTCCCTTCTTCCATTCAACTTGAGATAACTTCTTTTATGCTCTAATTTGGCTAAATTAGTTTATTTTGGGGATAAGTGCCTAAAAATGCCAATAACATGAAATTAGTTTAAGCTGGGAAAATAAGATAGATAAAGGACCTAAAATGCTCAAGCTTAAGGGGTTTAAATGCGCACTTTTCAGCACTCATCATTGGTCGATCTCCTCAGCGATGATTTTGTTCCTTTCATGGGTGAATCTTCTCTGCTTTTGTTTCACTGGATGGTGGCTCGGGTCCATGTTTAAGCTGTGACAGGCTATCCGTGGGTCAATTCCTGGCATGTCTTAGTGATTCCAAGCGAAGATATCAGCATTCTGCGTTAAGATTTTTGCCAGTTCTTCCTTTTCCTGGGATGATTGGTGTGTCCCTATATAGGTTAGCTTGTGCTCATCCCTTACGACTATCTACACTGCCTCTAGGGGTTCTTTGGTTGGATGCTCCTCTTTTGGCTCTTTACTCTCTTTGGGAGCGAAGGAACCTGGTAATTACTATTTTAACAATTGCTTGCCCTTATCAGTTAGACAAATCGTTGTGTGATAGCACTCCTTTGCTGCTACTTGATCCCCCTAAATATTGATGACCTCTTGACCGTTTGGGCTAACGCACCTCATGACTTGATGTAGAGTTGATGAGACTCCTTCTATACGGTGAAGCCATTCTCAGCCCATTAACAAAATATAGGTTAGATGGATATCCACAATCACAAAGTTCTCTTTCAGAGATCTTTTGGCTACAGTGACTCACAGTGTGATTACGGCTAAGGGCTCCACTCTTTTTCCATCGAACCCTACCAAGGGGTTTCCGGTGGGGCGAATATGATCTAAGGCCAACTTCAGTTGATTAAAAATCCACTTCATTATGATGTTGGCACTGCTGCCAGGATCAATTAGTACTCGTCTGACCAGATAATTGGCCACTAGCCGACTGATTACTAATGGGTCTTTATGTGGATGTTGTACCTTCCTAAGATCTCCCTCATGAAAGGAAACCTGTGTAGGACTAAGTTTGCAGCCGACAACGTTGACTTCACCAATCCTTCCTAACTTATGGGATTACTTGAGCTAAATCCTGTAAGAACTCTCTGGTTGTTCATCCTCTTCCTGACAACCATGAATCGGATTGATTACTCGAACGTGATAGTTATCCGTCACAGCCTTTGGAGTTGGTTTGGTTCACTCAGGTTGCCTTTGTTGTCTTGGGTTAATTAGACAGTCTGCCAATTCGTCTTTCGCCACCAGTGCCTCTACTTGCCTTCTCAGGCTCCTGCAATCATTGGTTAAGTGGCAAAAATCACTATAGAACACACAGTGTTTACTTTGGTATCTCTGTTCCATTGGTTATCTGATCAGTGAAGGGATCTAAAAAATGTTTATACTCTTAGTTTCTTGATACAATCTGGCCAGTGTCACTTTGAGAGGTGTGACCTTTTCAGCTGTTCGGGATTTCTTATCAAGGGCTCTTCCTTCGATGCTCAGGGGATCTCGTTGGACCCTTGACGTGCTCGGTTGTTTTTTCGGTCGGTTCTCCATAGTGACCAGAGTTGCTCTTTGTTGTCTGGTTACTTTATTTTCTTCGAGTCTGATATAGTTTTGCGCTCGTGAATTCAACTCTGACATGTTAGTCGGAGTTTTCTTCACCAGAGAAGAATGAAAACACGAACCTTGCACCATGGCTATCTTGAATGCTTCTATAGCCATATCTTGATTGCAATCTGGAATACCAGAGGACTCCATGTTGAATCCAGTGAGGACCCTTCATCTGCCGAATTATGAAGAGATTGGCAATGGTCTTTTTCTGTTTCTTGTTCCCGCAGTATTGGGGAAGAAACGCGATGCACAGTGATTCAAGGTTTGGGATTGACTTGCATGGGCAATTTTTGAACCATTCTAGGGCTACCCCTATTAAACTGGATGGGAATATTTTGCACATGAACGGATCGTTGTGCGCCTCTAGCGTTATTTCCTGAGTGTAATGGTTTAGGTGCTGGAGAAGGTCTCCAGTTCCATGGAACTTTATGAACTTTGGCATTGTAAATTTCTTGGGTCTCGTAACCCGTTCTATCTCATCCGTAAAATGAGTTTTTACTATTGATGCAGTGAACTCTCTCGCTATATCTCCGAGTGTTTGGGCCTTCAACCCTTTAATTCTTTTATCCATTTCCTTTTGGAGCCTAGCGATGAAATCATTCCCTGATGATGGTTGATCAATAATCGGGACCCATGTTTCTTTTTTACCTGAATCGGCGTTATTTAAGAGTGGGACCTTGGTGGTTCAAGGCCCTCCTATTGTGGAGTTCCCTGGGATGCGGGATTGGCTTGCTGCATCATTGGCATCATCTAGTGTTCCATTGAACTGTTGTCGTGGAACCCTCTGCTGGAGAGAAGGGTTATTGGGACCTGGAGCCAGAGGAGGATCTTCGTTCTGACGCTCGAGTTGAGGGTCGATCGGTGGATCATTCTGCCGAGCATTGCCTCGAAGTCCTTCATTTTCCTGGCGCAGAGTGTTGATTTATGCTACGTTGGCTTCGTGAGCCTGTCTTAGTGTGTTGATCTATTCAGTACTGGCTTCGTTGGCTTGTCGAAGGACGTTAAGTTGCATTTGTATTTCTTCACGCATTTTCTGCATGGTTTCTTATTGTTGTGCTTATGCGGCGTCTGATCCTGTCGCCATTCCAGAATGATGTTGTATAAAAGTGGTAGAAAATAGACTTTTGTATCGAATTCCCACAAACGGTGCCAAAGTGTAAGTGCAATTTCTCACATCCGAGCACTTAAAGAAATAAATCGAAAAGAAATACGCAAAATATAGAGGAGACAACAGATAATTTTGAAGAGAGGAACAATGATGGGAATTCGATGCCTTTTCATTTTTATTCATCCTCTATTTATAATTTTTGTTCAGAGAATTACATGAAGCCATTTTCTGGCATTTTTTTCCAGACGTGGGTATTTATGCTTACTAATCGTGTGCTTATTTCTTTTATGGCAGGCATTATAGTGTTATGGGCTCGCTGAGATTGGGCTGACCATCGGTTTGTTTTATGTCAAGCGGAACTTCCTTTGTTACTCGGGCTGACTTAACATGTGTGTGGTTTTTGTTATTGGCTCCCAATTGATAGTGGGCTTTTGGGTGATTTTTGTTAGCAATGGACTGTTCTTTCATTGCCATGTGGTATGTTATGGTTGGTGGGGATTTTTCCCTCCACATCATCCACGGCTTTTTGGGCACCTCTGGCCGCTGAAGTTATTCAATCTTGGAAGGTCGATGTCTATGCTTCATCAGATCTGGAGTTTCACGACCACTATTCTGTTGATTCATGGCCATGTGGCTATTGGTTGTTTGCTGACCATCTATTCCCCAATCAGAGTTGTGTTTCATCCGGCCGTCACTGCCTATGAGTCGTGGATGGACATTGCCGGACTTAATGGACAGGTTCGTGCATCTCCGGTGTGGATATTTGTTGCTTCTAGCTATGCTTGGTGGGGGTTCTATGTTGCAGACGGTGTTTATAATGATGGCGTTTACGGGGGTGGCAGCACACTGACAATATACTGTTCCGGCGATGTGCGTTGTTCCATCAGCCCTGTTTGTCGCCTCGTGATGTGTGGTGTTTGTTATGGGCCCACCTGTCAAATATTGTAATGATGATCATAATGGTGCGTGGGAAGGAAGCCACTCTAGCAGGTTCTAGTGGGTTAGACTTATTAGTTGTAGTTCCCCTTAATGATGTTTAGTTATCTTGTTTTGTTTGCCATGTAATCTGCAAGCAATGTAATCTTATCTTGTTTGCCAGGATAAAAAAAATAAAAATAAAAATTAAGCATGTTTGTTTGAAAGCAAAGCAAAAAAATAAAAAAAATAAAAATTAAGTTGAGGATGAGGTCACTAGTGTGAAGTAGTAAGTCAACAGAGGTGTGAGTGCTACACTATATCCTTGAACTAGTAATCTGACCGCATTTGTTGGTTGCTTGAGTCCATCGTCTTTGTGCAAATATTCCTAGCAGAGTTGCCAAAATGTGGGGGGTTCTTTAATATAAATTTGCTACAAGTAGCAACGGTGATATCGAAAACACAAAATGAGAAAGATTCAGATAACATAGAATCTGAGGTGGATTGAGAGAGGTGGAAGCACAGGCAAACTTGAGAGAGAGTGTGTGTAAAAATGGCAGTGTAATAATACGCTATTAACTCCCTTGGTAAAGATGTGTGGAGAAACACGAGTGTGAAAGAGTCTTGGAGCTCTCTGTGTGTGGAGGTTGTTTCATTGATCCCCCTTTTTTGCTTTACCCCTTTTGGCCTTAGAACATTTTCTTTTACAGGCCAAGTGAGAGGTTGGGTTTAATTTGTATAGGAGTCAAATAGTAATCTCTTTCAGCAAATCAGGTTGAGTGTTGATTCGACGGACCCTGAACTTCAGCCACCAAACCAAATACCTTATCAAATCCTATATAATCTTGAATAATGTTCCTAACTTAGTTATTCGAGTCTTCAATCTTTTGTTTGAAGTCTACGAATGACGTGTCAGGTGCCATGCAAATTTGACCGTTGACTTTTGAACTATTATTGATGATGTGGCATAGCTACGTGGACTCGACTAAATCCATCCCAGCATTCTTTTTAGAGGTTTTTAGGGCTGAGGAACCCATGTGAGTAAAAAAACTAGATGTGTACTACTTAGATTTTTCTTTTTCTTTTTCCTTTTTTTATTTTTTTTCCCAACATACTTTGGATTAGTAAATTATAACTCTAATTGAAATTTCAAGCTAGAGAGAGAATTTTATATTTCAGATTTACTTGTTGATATTTAGTTCTTATATTTTCTTTTTATCTTTCCAAAAATAAATAAACAATTGAGTAATAAAATGAACTGTTAAATAGAAATTATTTGTTGTTGATATATATCCTTGTTATGTCTTACTCTATTTCAAATGCAAGTATATATATATTTATTCGTAGTTAAGAATAATATATATACTTTTTATAAATCTAACTAAATTATTCTAAAAATGTACCGCTCTCACCCACCAAACACACTCCTGTATCATATAATGTGTAATCAATCTACAACTGTTCTGGTGCCACTTTTACTCTCCAAGTTCACTTACCAATATGTGTTCCTTAGATATAAAATATAAAATTTTATTTTCCTTAATAACAATAATAAAACAATTAATCCACTTCGGATATGCCTAGCAGTTTACTAACTGGACTTTGGAGATTAGCAAGCCCAAGGTGTGGGGTTTGAGTCCCGCAGGGTATTCTTTGTGGCTAGTCTCTGCTATCCTTATAGTGATTTACCCGGTCTGAGTGGGGAAACGCCCTTTCGGGTCTTCGAAAATTAGTCGAATTGTTGAGGGGACTAAGGGTTCCTGCTATCCCAAACACACATGTTAATAAAATAAAAATTAAAAAATAAAATAAAATAGTAATAGGGAGTAATAATTAATATCAGCCAAATACTCAAAATTTATTTTACTCCCCACTGCACTTTTCAAAATAACGCACTATTGCGTCAAAGCAGAGGGTGGCGCGTGATTTATTTCATTTTCGCTCATAGAACGTAGCGATGAATATTTCCTCAGTTCAAAAGCTCTGTCAACATGTGAGTTGCGATCCCTTCATGAACTTTGAATTCATTTTTCAAATCCCTAATTATTTGTTTCATGATTTCATTTATCAAATTGTTCTACATTTTGATTTTACAGTTTATTTGTTCTGCAATTCAAAGATGTCGCAAATCGGACGATCTTTGCAGAATATCTGTAATGCTCAAATCAAATTCATCTTGGGATACTTCTCTTGTTCGAATCTCAAGTATTGATCTCTATATCTATATCTCTCTAAATATTTGCAGACACATATACATATCATGTGTGTGTGTTTGTGTGCGCGCATATATATATATGTGTGTCTTTAAATATTTTTATCATTACTTTTGCCCTAATTTTGCTTGAAAATATTGTCTCAGAATTTAATGTGTCTATAAATTTGCATTTAGTATACGATTCCAAGTTGCTTTTAGTTTTCTGCAATTGTGGAGATTGGAGCATCGCATTGTTATGCTATTTTTTTTTTCTTTTCTAAAATGAAACTAATGGGCCAAATTGGACTAAAGTTAAATTGCTTTTCGTGTTTAAGCAACTAAAATCGATGTTGATTCTATTAATTGTTTTTAATCTGGTGATCTTTCCTTGCCTAAATTGTGTTTGTGGATTTAGCCTTGAGAGCTTCAAATTAATCGTTGAAATCAAGAGGATTGAACATTAGGAAGAAGCTTGTATAAGGTCTTCCTCTTCACAAGAACCACAAGCTCTCCTTATTGACATTGTTTTTACATTCAAACTTTTCCAGACTCTTATCAATTTAATGGTCAATAGGGAGAGCTGCTGGGCTCTTGTAGAGAGAAAGGCCTCTGGCATTGCTCTTTACATTATTAGAAAAATAAAATAAAAAATGAGAAGTTGGGTTTTAATGAGAAAATTCGTAAATGACAGAATGTGTTTTGGTTATTGGCCAGTTTCGGATACGGGTGTGGGAAGTTTCTTGGAAGAGTTTCAGGACTTGAAATGCACTGGGGATCCTGCTTCAACTGAAAAATGGGGTAAGTCAAGGAATTATCCGTTTTTTTCCCTTTCATATTCGTTACATGTAGCTCAAGTTCGAGCTCCACAAGTACTGCTTCTTTAATTTAAACAAGACTGGATGGTTATAAAAAGTGAAGCCTAATGCCTTCTTGGATTCTTATTTTGGATCTAGAAAATTGTTTTACACTAATGGGCAGTTATGGGAATACAAAATTGGAATTTCTATTAACCTAATACCATAAAATGTATAATAAGCCTATAATTTAATTGTTCAAGGCCACTATTCATATAAATTGATACTAAACTCGTCTTCGTAATGACTTTGTACAAAAATCATTGTATGTCCTGCGATGCATTTGAAATGATTTTTTCTTGCTTTTGCAATGCATTTCATTAAATTTTTGGAGATAGTTTTTTCAAGTTTTTGTGAGCAAAAAGCAAATTTTCTTTACTCTTTTTTTTTTCTTAGTTGGTACTCACAGACACATGCCTCCACTGAGGCTCAGACCCCTGACCTCTCTTTGAGAAGTAGAGGCTTGGTACCGCTAGGCCATTGGCCTGTTGGTCAAATTTTCTATACTCTATAAACCAACTTCCACAAAGTGAATTGGACAACTACTTATTTGTCTGATGATAGATCATTTATGTGGAACCAGTACAAACTTTCTTGACCTTTGTAAAGCAGGTAATTGATCAGGCAGTTCAATTTTCAGGATTCTGTCAGAACAAATATCCATCATTTTGATAGTTGGAATTTTAAGCATGCAGATATAATCAAATATTCAAATAAAATTATTAATTTATTTAATATATTTCCCTGCCTTATATGCCAAATGAATTGATATTTAGGGAAATTCTTTCATGCTACCATTTGATGGATTGTTTGACATGTTGCATTGCCATGCACTTGCAGATGGAGTTATTTCTGTCACAACTACCAGTAAGTTCCATTATGTTTTGGTTAAACTTTCTTTGGTTTGATGGAAGATTATGACATTTAAAATTATAAGATTAATTAGCCTTTTCACTGCACAACAAGCTGTCCTGTGGCAATATTGTTCTGTAAATAATAAAAAAAGGGGTGCAGTGCAAGCTTTGTTTGAACATTCTGGTTGACTAGTGTTTGCATCAGCTTTCAACCTTCTCAAACATTTAAATGGAGAATTGTGAGTCAAAGCAGATCCCCTCTAGCCTACTGATTTCAAGGGTTTATCAGAAAATTAGGGTGGTTGGAAACATGAGCACATAGGGTGTCATAATGTTGGCTTGAAATTAAGGAAAAAACCCTTTTTCAGTTTCTTCACCTTTCCTTCATCTTCCTGCTTCATTATGTGTTGATCCTGCAGCCATCTGTGATAATGAGATATATCACTATCGTTTGGATCTCAAAGAAATTGTTTCTGCAAGAAGGATAACAAAGCTACCTTCAAATTCTAAGAATGGTGCAAAGTTTAGGTATGCAGTTTGGCACAATTTTTTCTCATTGATTCTTAGACAATCTCATTGCTAACTTCTTGATTATCTTTTTCTTTGTCCAGTGGGACTGAAGTATCTCTTTCTGCAATGGAAAGTATTGATGATTTACTGGCAGAGATTACTAACTTTTTTCGAAAGGTTTGATGCTTCAGCTCTAATCACTTTTCAAACTTCTAATTTTAATTTTCTTTATTCCTTTAGAAGACTACCTATTTTCCTTATTTACTTAAATTTTTCTATTACAATTGTCTTTGCAGATACTCATATTAAAGATTCCTGTAAGTTCAACCAACTACTTTAAATGCACCATATTTGATATTCATGTTTCTATGTAATTTATTGAATTTGTAAGGGAATTTTCATGACTTTCGTATTTTGAATCAACAGAAATCAAGGTTTTTGACAGACGAGCTGGGACCTCTGTTTACATTTTTCAAATATCTACCTCCTAATTTCTGCTTTTGCTAATGTACACCTGTTGGCATTTGATTCTGTTTACTGTAGTGGTGGAAAATAACAATGCCACTTGAAAGCACTATTTTATGACATCTTTTTTTTTTTTTTTTTTTTTTTTTTTTGTGTGTGCGCGCGCGCGCTGTCAAGGGCCTAGAGATTTGGCGCAGCGGCACGGCCCGTGCGGCACTAAGGCGTTGCTTCGGCTCGCGCAAGCGCCCTGGTCAGCCACCACGACCTGCCCTCCCAATGATACATGCTGACTGGTTTCGACCTGCCATGGTCTCGTCAGGAGAACGGTTCTAGCTCCCGACCAGTTTGTGCAGGAATGGCCAACTCCCTTCTTCATAGTCAAGTCCACGACTAGTGATAAGCATCTCGAACTGAACCGAGTCGACCTGCCTGAACTCTGAAGAGGTACCATCTTGTGGTCCTGTACGCCCCTTCCCTGGAACCATTCTCAGTTAATGAATGTTCTTAGCCAACCAGCATGCGTGTCTTCTATGCTCATGGCGTCGTTAGGAATCACTTCGTGACATTCTCTCCCACCCAAATCCTGCGACACCCTCGTCGCAGTACAGCGCGTGACATTCTTTCCCACCCAAATCCTACGATGCCCTCGTCGCAGTACAGCGCTGACTCCACTGCGTCCAACTTTCCAAAGTCTCTCTCCTCCAAGTGGTATGCTTGCTTGCCCACCATCGCTTCCTTGTACAACCCCTGGTTGAACTCGCCCAATGATAGGGTTTCGTTTCGGGCTAAAGGGACGCCCACTTTTTCGAGACGCAACTCCACGTTATGCCGCCCCCGCGACACCCCGAGCAAACAAGGGCCCTCTGGCTGACTTGATACCCGACCTTCACAACTATTTGCATGCCTCTTGGACTTGCAAGAACTTTGGTGCGCGCGGCCCTCCGGCCATCCGATGCGCGCGGCCCTCCGGCTTTCAAAGGACACATATTCCTGGGGAGATGGAGGCTCTCCTCCAACAACATTGATTGCCCACCGACGCTTTAGTGCACCCATTTCATTCTCAAGACCCCTGGATCGATAAGGGGGCACACCTCTGTGCTTTGCCCCAAGTCCTACTCTAATACCATTTGTTACGGGCCTAGAGATTTGGTGCAGCGGCACGGTCCGTGCGGCACCAAGGCGTTGCTTCGGCTCGCGCAAGCGCCCTGGTCAGCCACCACGACCTGCCCTCCCAAGAATACATGCTGACTGGTTTCGGCCTGCCATGGCCTCGTCAGGGGAACGGCTCCAGCTCCCGATCAGTTTGTGCAGGGATGGCCAACTCCCTTCTTCATAGTCAAGTCCACGACTAACGACAAGCACCTGTAACTGAACCGAGTCGACCTGCCTGAACTCTGAAGAGGTACCATCTTGTGGTCCTGCACGCCCTTTCCCTGGAACCATTCCCAGTCAATGAATGTTCTTAGCCAACCAGCATGCGTGTCTTCTATGCTCATGGCGTCGTTAGGAATCACTTCGTGACAACGCGCTCTCTTGATTATCAAATTATTAAGTAGTGATTTTCCCCTTTTACCATTCAAATATGGGTGGTAAAATGAATATAGGGCACATAGGCAATGTAGCCTACGCATGCTGACATCTCATAGCACACTGTATTTCTTGACACTCATAAATAAAGTTTCAGTAAAGGGGGTCCGAGCCTCCTAGGTATATTCTCCTAAAAAACTACTCCAAAATGGTAAATTTTAACCTTCATATGTGTATTTTCTCCTCAACCAAGTTTTGATTTGATAAATGAACCATGTTTTCTAATATTGACACCCAAGTGGGGAAGGGAGGGAGGGGGCATTTGTCTTTTTCCCGATTCGCATTGTACAAATAAGCACCATCCTCTTGTTATTAAAGTGTAATATATACTTCCATCCTTATTCAGTTGCCATTTTAAACATAAGATATCCATTTCAAGTGCAGGAACCTAGCCGGTAAAATGTCCATGTAGTAGCTTTACTTGTTAAAAGATTTAATTAACTATATTGTATTGACTATGTTGTGATATATTGACTCTTTTGGTCTTTATCTTGCTATTTGGGATTGGACTGTGAATTTTATCTCATAACTTTGCTTTTTCTACGGCCATAAGTTCAAATATTGAGACACTATCTCATCCTTCCTATCTATCTCAACTCAAGTAAAATTTGTTATTGCACTTATCCTAGGCTTAAACTCGTTCTTCCTCAACGATACAGTTATTGGTCTTTATGCAATATTCCTTTTTCTATAACCAGTCTCATCCATTGCAATTTGCTTTCATAATTGATCTTGATCATATACCTTGTGTGAAGCTGCAATAGAAAGAAAACTAGAAGCCATTTGTACTGAATCCCCGAGTTTATTAGATTGACTCCATATTTCTGAAAAACTGGAGAATAGAGTTCACTAACTTGTCTGCTTCTATATTAATTTTTTTTTTTTTTTTTGTTGTGATTTGTGACCCTTGCTGCAACGTTCTAAACTTGTTCTGCTGGTTGCTGCCTTGTACTTTAGTTATCTTGTATAATTTTTTTTCACCCTTTGGTTTTCTGGTTATATGGTTATATGGAAACTGGTGCTGACTAGTTGATATCTATGTTTCTCATGCAGAAGGTTGCAGTTGAACTAGTGGTTGACTGCGGTGACATTCCTGGATCACAATATGAAAATCTTATTCTAGCAAATGAATGCATTCATTTACCTTCTCCTGCATCAAGTATTGATTGTCTCAAGTCAGGCCTCGAAGATTATGTTTTGAAGCATGAAAATATTTTAAATAATATTTGTCACTCTTGCTTCTCAAGTCGGTGAGTTTCAAGTGAAAAGCCAGCGTTCTTCTTATTTGATTAGGTTCAACTTGCATTGACTTTGTGTTGATGATAAATCGACTTGGTTGCTATAATTGCATCACTGGTTGAATATTTCCTGATCTTGAGTGAGAGGAACTCTCATTTTAACTTCATTTGCATCGAGAAAAGTTACACCCTAACATTTGCTTTCTGTTTCACTATGCTATTGTATCCAAGTTTCCCTTCTTGTTCTTGTAGAAAATATATTTTATTCTACAGTATTTTTAGACCATTTCATCATTTAGGCATTTCAAGGCATACTTTTGCACTAAAATGGTATATTGATCATTTGGGAGCTGATAGTACCTTTGAAGATGATCAGGAATTTATTCTAAGGAATCTCCATTGGCAAATGGAATTACCACTTCCACACATTATTAGTTTCACTCTTTGTGTATATATATATATATATCAAAAATTTAACTGATCAACATGAACTGCTGCTCAACTTTTGAAACTGTATATCTTGCCTTATATACCATTGCTTGTAAGCTGTTGTTACATGATTAACTTCTGCCAGATAAACACCTGAACATATAACTAAATCTTGAGAGTAAGTTGTGTTCAATGTTCATCTTTGTGCATCTTGTCTCGATATACCAGCTTATAAAAGCATTTTATTATTCTTTTGGAGAGCAGCTTCCTGACATTAATGCCCAAACATGTAGTGGAAAGTAATATTGGGCGGGAGTTTTACGATGTTGCTTGGTACTAGTAGGCTAGTAGTAGGTAGAATCTTACACTACCCTTGTTTACTAAATGGACTTAATTACAAAGGGGAGGTTATCAATTCAGTCATGTATGCTCTGATATATAGCATTAAAATTTATTATTTAGATTATGGTACATAGATTTGGATATGTGAATTGGGCGTGGGTATGTGTCTAAGACTCTAAGGATCATATTTGTCAAATCCCCAAACTTAAAAACACTGGAACACAACTAAATATTAATAGTATTTAATATTTTTCTTTTATTTTCTAAACACTTAAATCTTTTTGAAGTAAGAATGTAATAAACTGAACATGGTATAAAAGGTGTTTTGAAGTAAGAATGTAATAAAATGAGCATAGTATAAAAAGTTTGCTTATAATTGTACAACAAACGTGAATGATTTGATATGATTGTCAGGTTTATGTCCAATTAGATTTGTCAAACACATACCCCATACCCACATCGAAGCATTGTGTGTCCAATATAGGTACTTTGTCCATTTTTTAGGAGTCCATGTAGCATAAGTTGATGCTTTGAACTTATTATATTCTCATTATGAAGGGAGCATCTTAAGGTTGGAAGTGGAGTCACTTGCTCCCCAGAAAACCATAGACGTAATGGGCAGGTGATGGAAGCTGTGATTATTATCAGTGAATTATCAGATCCAACCACTTCCTCCTGCTTCAGGGCACGTGACGCAAAAACAGAGGTTAGTATTGCGTTATGAAGACATTTTTAGCTTTTAAAATTACTTTAATAAAGTGAATTCTTGTTCATTAAATCATTAGCAGCAACTTTAATACTAGTATATGTTTATTACTTGTACAATGTAGGCTTAGATCTTTTTAATTAACACTAGAAAGTGACATTGGCAATCCGGAAGAATTTATTTGGATGTAAAGGGAATGAAATTGTTGGTTCTATAACAACTCATCATTGTCATATTTTCTATGCAGCTCAAGATGTTAGATATCGACATTTATAAAGAACCAAGTTTAAATACCTAGAGAATCAAAGGCATGCTTAGATTATTAAATACGATGACATGAATATCATGATAAGCCAAGTCACAGAGCAAAATGAAAGCTCGAGTGTGGTTTAGTTTCTCAAGATACCTTAAAAACTGAGGTGTCTATATTAATGGATGAAATATTAGCTATATTTTATGTTTAAGTATGTGTATATTTATATATGTCCATTCCAAGCTCTTAAGCTTGTTTTGTATTAGTAGAAAGTCAAAACTTGACAAGGTGTTTGAGCCAGTTCGACTTCCAGAATCTTGAGTAGGAAATCCATATAACTGCACAAATGGGAGGATATTTTCAGCATCTTTAATAACTAATCCCAAATTTATGAAGCAAGGATTGGAGATTACAAACCAAACTGCCAATAGGAGGACTAAGAAGAGGGCATCTCCCACTAAGGACACAGGTGGATTCGTTTTTAAATGATAATAAACCATCACTTGTTGAATTCTTTTGGATCCTATTTTTGGCTTTAATATTATACCAATAAGTTTTGCAGTCAACTTGTTCTGTTTAACCAGATGTGAGAAAATCCTCATCCTGTCTGGTTGCTTCTTATTATTGTCTCGTATTCCTCAAATCTATAGAAACAAATTGTTGAAATTTAAATCAGAATTGTTTTATTTATTTATTTATTTTTTTAAAAAAACAAAAAATCAGAATTGGTCAGTTATATAAATCTAGTTTGAAATGGGATGGTGAGGTATGGACCGTACGGTATTCAGTAAGCTCTTTATAGATACTCATTTGATGCATTTGGTTTGGTCAACATTGTTTAAGACACATGCATTTCTAACTTGAAGTTTAGAAGGACCCGGTTGATAGTGTGAGTGTTGGAACTGATAACGTGAAGAAAGAAACTGAGAAGCAATGCTGGCCATCATAGGAAGTGGATTTTACTAACATATCTCATGAATGCATGTACTATGACAATCTTCTGTGGTGTTTCTTGGTTTGCACAGACCTATTTTGCTTTTCAAAGTGAAAAGAAAAAAACATTAGTATCATTTTCCCATTTGCTTGCTTATATTCATTTATTATATGTAAATTACATATTTCTTTTATTGATTTAGATGCTAAATTTAGATGATTCACAAAATCTGTTTCTAGGTTTTTTATTTCAAGGACTTCACACTTTGTTCAATTTCCCAATCATCTTTGGACGCATTGACAAGCATTGACTGGAAAAGTTTTGGGTTGACTTTGAGGAGCATTGCTGATCAGGATGGTTGTGCTTTACTTGAATGGGGGAACTTACCACCACATGCCCATATAGATATTGCCCTGCATTGTTACCATAAGCAATATCCATTATTATATCATATACATTATCTATGGTATTGCATGACAATTTCCTTTACAGTTCACATGCATTCTTTTTGGTCACAATTACTACTCTTTAGTGCATATGATTCTTGTCCAAGTGTATTTCTTAACTTGCTGCCAAGGTCATGATACCAGCAGCAACACATAAGACTCAACGTGATCGAAGTTTTACCAAAAAAGCTGTTAAGCTTGCATTGAATGATCTGAAGGAGAAAAATAAAGGTGTTCTTCTCAGTTCACATGCACTCAAGGTAAATCTCTTCCTCGCTCTCTCATATATGACTTAGTAGAAGTTTCTGTTGCAGTTGGTCCTCCAATGAATAATTGGAAGTAAATGTTTATGGTAAACTATATATATGTGTGTGTATATAGTTTATAGTTTTATACTGTTTACTTATTGAGATTAGGATAAAATTATATATCATGGAACAAATATTTAGTGCTGAAATTAGAAACTCAATAAATTAATGCGGCGATTATTGGTTCACACTGTATTAGTAGTTATCAGGATTAGGAAGCAGAACTTGGCATTCTGTGGTCAGTCCTTGTTACATTTTTCAAACCCCACAGAGAAATTTATTCCAGATATGAGTGATAAATGGCATCATGATAGGCAATTATTCAACCTTCAAACATCTTGCTGGTGGTGCATCCAATTTGAAAATTCTAAATTTGTTAAGATTGCGACACGGCAAATTCTTCACAGTTCTTTGAAAAACTATGATTAGATTGGTATTTTGGCATAATTGTTAGTTCAATAAGCAAGTCACATTATTGAACCTTTAGCTCAAGTCGTTTCTCCTCTTCCTCCCATGTGGGAGTTTTTGAGGGTGCAAGGCCCCGTTGGGACAATAGTGAGTGTATGCATCTTCCCTACATAATAGTAATAAAAATAAATAAATAAACAAGTCATGTTGAACACTATATGCCTGATATTGTCTGTGATTCCGTGCTACTAGAAGGATATCTTTTTGATGATCGAGGATTCCTGTTTAGCCACTTGTCTGGAATAGTGTTATACATGAATGATAAACATCTTAAAATTGGAAATGCTTTAACCTGTCAAAATATTCCATTCTACTAGCTGAGGTTCAAGCTGCCTTCATTCTCAGATTTGCAGTTATGCCCCTGATCTTGCAAGAACAGTTGCTGGATTGATCTTGTCTTCCAATGACTTGGACTTCCAAGGAGAATGCTTTTCCATGCTCGGGTTGCAGTTTCAAGAAATAGAAGGAAAAGTTGTTGAAAACTGCATTAAGGAAAGGATTATTTCAGTCATAGAGATGAATGACAGAAAGCCTAGAAAAGGCCGAGAAGATGCACCTGTTCTTTTTGATGATGACTGCTTCCAGGAACCAGACTTACTAGACGAGGAATATGAAGAAGGTGAGGATGCCTTTAGTTCTTTGGATCTATAGTACTATATTTCTATCACGAGTCATATCAACACTATAGATAAGCTATTCCTTTTCATGAATTTTATGCCATATAAATTGTAAATGCTATAGTGATTCACAGGATACTGAAAGAAATAAATGGAGACTTTAATTTGCTGATTTCAAAAAGATTTTCTGAGAATTTCAACCTTCAAACGTTATGAAATGTTTGTGTATGAAGCCTTTTTCTTTCCCTGGTCCTTGCTTTCTGAATTACAAAAGGTTCATATAAGGTTGATTAGTACTCATTACATGAAAGATCATTCTTGGGTATGGTTTAGTTGTTTGCTGGTATAGCTGAACATAGGAGTGCGTCTCCGAGTATTCTCATCATGGGATTTTAGGAATTTTCAAACAGCAGGCAAAGTAGGTCCTGTTATAACAGAGATCACGGATGATTCCTGTTCATTCCTATTCCAGTACCTAACAATTACCAAGTCCATGGCGGGTTCAATGAATTCCGGGTCTTATTCTATTACTTTTGGACTCTGTCCTAGCAATTGGGGATGCATTCTAACCACGGCCTTCCCACATCCCAGTTAAATTTAAAGAATGTCCCTAACGTCGGTTGTTCAGACTTCTTATTTAATATATACATGTGTATATTGTCATGTATGCAATCGTTTTGGGGGTACTAGATGTGTTATATTTTACCTGTTATGGAGTGAAATCGAGGCAAAAAGGATTACAAACTATTGGAATGTCAAAGTAGCATAGTCATAGAGTTGATGGATCGCCATAAGATAATCATTTATGTCATATTCATTAGTATCGTTTTTCTATTTGATTTGCATCATGATTACTAATTAAGTTTTAGACATCTCCAGACTCCAGGGTAGGATAATCAAGCTAAAAAATATAGAGATTTCATATAATATTTTTGCCAAAATCTTAGGCTGCAGAGAAGGCAGGGTTGGAGGTGTTATTATATGTTGTACGATGAAGGCTCAACGAAAAAGTCACATAGAGGATCGTGATCCATTTTCAAGACAATCATCACTTCATATTGTTAAGATTCTCATATAAACAAAAAAGAAAAGGTTTCACTATAATTGCAAGAAAAGTTATACACTCCTTTGCCTGTAGATACACCAGTATATCACCATATATATATAAATAGATGGATAGATAGACTGTATTAAAAATTTATATGTATTTTTGTAAGTCACACCCAAAAAAAGGAAAAACTATCAAATAGTATAGGATAGGGTTAAACCAACTTTGAACACTATTGGGACTAACAGCTCTTTGCTTCTAAGCAGCAGATGGTGCAGGAATGTAGGAAAATGCAGGCTCTGGCATGGAGGCCATGATTGATGCCCTTGAAACAGTCTCTGCCTCGGAAAAACAGTCTTCGGCCTTGAAATCAAGTGACTCGTCGTTGTAGATATCCCACCATTTCGCAACTAACATCTTGATGTCTTCCCTGTCCATGTTAGTTTCTTTGCCCGTGTACCTCCATGGCTTTGATCCCTATTTTCCAGAAATAAAGAACGGATAAGATCATATAAATGGATTATAAACCAAGTTTTCGCTTAGTGAGCTTAGGAATTGATGAATTTGGAGGCAAGAGATTGCTTACAGCAGCACAGTAGTGAACCACTTTAACTTCATCTAGCTCAATATTCTCGGGGTGGCGCCATAACATTGCGAGAACCAGGTTGTAGACCAGAGGGATGGGTTTGTACATGTCTTGGAAGAACTTGTTCAAGAAATCCTATATATCACGTGTAAAGAAGAAAATTATAAAAAATTAAAAACACATTAAGAATCTATTCTTATGATCAAATTCTTGATAAAAACTTTGTGCTAGTCTCTAATTTACTGTCCTTTATATATACTTATTTCATGATGATGATCATCATCACATCGTTGTTATCATGTCACATTCTTAGAGAGACGAAACCATATTGTATACTCTTTTGCATGACTCCTATGATGCTGTTTCATAATAGAACTTACTTGCTCTGCAAAGGGTGTTGGTGTAGTGATCTTGAGAGTGTCAAGAAGGCTTTCGTAGGTTAAATGGCTAGGTTCGAACAGGAACATCCCGGCATTGAAGTACAAAGGAGGTGGGGAACCCATCTCGGCAGGCCACTTCACTCTCTCAGGGCACTGCTGACAGTACCCAATGGAGTACTGTGGTGAGTGGCTCCATGTCTTCTCACAGAAGCAGTCCATGACTGCATAGAAGAACCCCTCAGGCATGTCAAAGAGATGGTCGATGTTGTCAAACACTTGGATATCGGCATCCAAATAGACCATCTTGCTGTACTCCTCCAACTGTAATCACACATAAATGTAAGTACACAAAAGCTGCAATGACACAATTTAACACACCATCTTTGTACCACAAAAATTATAAATATAATAGTAATTAAGTTACAATAGAAGGGTACTATTGTAAATTCATTATATAAGTGGAGGGAGTCACGGGCAGGTGCGAAAGTGGGAGCAAATGTGAGAGCCGAGTGGCGAAAACTGTAAAATCTAAGTCACACAAGATGAGAATGGGAATCAGAGCGGGGTAGCATGAGAGCGGGAGTGCGAGTGGAGGGCAAGAGTGACACTCGTTTAGAATAATTATGTGATTTAGGGCCCAATCTATTTGAACCAGGATCCTTTCCGGCCCTCGGGGGAGGGTGGAGATAATCCACAGGAGGTGTGGACTGCTTGTGGGCTCCACAACCCCTATAGTGATTTTCACCATCTCTTATATGCTAAATGTCCAGTGTACATGAGAGGATCTAAATTTCAACCAATTTTCAATTTTTCTCTCTTCTTATATTCTCGTGGCTACAATAAATACAACCTCAAATTGCTCCCAATAAAAGTGAGTCGACAAACCAACTTTATATTGTCCCTACCCAAGTATATCTAGTGATGTCTAGTTTTAAGACTAAATTTGTGTCATTAAATTCAAATAATTAGGAGAAAGATTTGCAGTTTTGGAGTCCCAAAACTTGTAAAACTAAATGGGCTTTTTCCTCTCCTTTTTTGCTGCCTTGGAATAGTGCTTAGGACGACAGTGTTTCACCTTGGCTGTGAAAGCACACCCACGTGGGCCAAGGCTGTCATGCCAGGTGTATCACGTAAGGCAACTATAATAACTAACATATCTACCAACAATAATAATATATTAATGTTTGTGAAATTTGTATCAGAAACTTTTTGTGCCTGTAATAAGCAATGAATCTATTGTGAGCTAGGCTTAAACGAAAAAAAAGAAAAAAAAAAGCAAGTCATTGTGTACTTGTTTACTTACATTCCATAAACGGAGCTTGGAATAGTTGATCACATAATAGGCCATTGCAAACTCAATCTGGTTGTCAGGTGGGTAGATTGGTTCAATCTCATGAACAATGCAGCCCTGAGACCTCAAGATCTCCCGGTGTTCTTCAGGCACGTCCGGTAAGATCGCCACCACAACAGGGTACGCGCTTCTTGCCCTGCGCAACCCCTTGGCCAGTCCTACCACCCCTTTGACATAGTCGCCATTACCGGCTAAGAATGTCACGTAGGCCCTTTTATGGTAGCCTGCATCGGGTGTTGAGAGCTTTCCGGTGGTGGTGAAGGCATCTATGGGGACTCCGGGGGCCATTTTCGAAGCTTTCGAGTGATTTGGAAGATTTTGGAGTGATCAGTTTATGCAAAGCGGAGTGTTGGGGAAGTAAACCAGCAAAAAGTACTGAGGATATGCCACTCTACTTGCCTTGGTTCCTGAGTTCTACAATGTCACACTTGGGACACATTAAATAAGCACCAAATGAGGACTACATGCATGCCAAATGAAATTCAAATGAAACCCAAATTTAACTTTTATTGTGTTTTATCTTTATTTTTTTTAGTGATTATTATTATTTTGTTAAGTCTAGGGTTGTATGTGGATGAAACAATTGAATGAATATCATTGGTTGATCGACATACTTATTCATCCAGCCTTATCGTCAGAATGAACGGCTGAGATTCAAGGAAAGTGATCAGGTCATAGTCAATTGAAAATGGACATCATCATTATAGTTTTTCACCTTCTTTTCTTTTTCTAATTTTTCTTTTTTCTTTTTCCTTTTTTTTTTTTTTCTAATTTTCTTAGTGTTCATTGTCCTTGAGGAATTTTAATATTATTAAATAATTTTGCATCCGTGTGTTGAATAGTCGGCTGACGTGGTAATTTGGAATTAAAATTTAAGGGTGCTGCCAAATTAGTCACCGTCCTAGCTCAAAGCCAACCTTGTATAACATTTGGTTGATAAATGAATCACATTTTTTATTTTTATTTAGCTATTTTTTTTATTTATTATTTTTTGTTTAACTTAGAATTTGACCAATCGACCGGATAGAGGTTGTATCACTTAGCAAAATGATAAATGGATTACTTTGGAAGCTTCAGAACTCAGAAGAATATTACAAAATTGACAGTTTTTCAAATTTTAATAAGAAATGTTGAGATTTTCAGAGAAATATTTGTAAACCCAAAAATATAAAAATTTAAGGCATTTTATGGTGTTCACAGAAAAAGAGTTATATTTAATTAGTAAATTTTTATTAACGTGGGATTGTTGCCTTGCATTTAAAATTAATTATATAGAAAGAACAATTAATTTAAAGCTTTGAATTAATATAACCCTCAATTCCAATTCAATAATATGGGGGTGATGCTGCTAAATCCAGTGTAAAGTAATTTTATTAAAACAATATTTCAATTCGAAATTCAATTGACTTTGTAAACCAATTAACCTTCTGATAATTACATTTCAACTGAGTTTTTTCTTTTCTTTTTTTTTTTTTTAAAAAAAAATGGTCGGGAAAAACAAAAAAAGTAAAATTAAAACCTGAAACAATGATATAAACAAATGATCAAATTTCATACATTTGTAGGAAGAGTGAATCATCATATTCGTGATACTGACTTTGCAATATCAATCTTTACCACCCACTAGAAAGAAGGAGAGAGGAAATGGAGAGATCCAGAGAAAAACAGGTGGAATGCCAGGAAAGAAACACAGCTAAGGTATCGACAAGTGATCATGATAGAGTAACAATCTTAAGCTCCTTGACAATGATGGTCATCAAAATAGTAGTTCATATATATAGTTATATATATATATATATATATATATATATACATAAATTATGAGAAAAATTGGTTAAACTAACAATCTTTTGCACTTGGTGCATAATGTTGCACCTAGAAGCCCACACGTGAATGAAGATAAGGGTGGGTGGGTAGAGAATTTTTAAAGTTCTTCATATTTGTACGAAGATGGTGGAGTATTGTAAAGAAAGAAGATTTTAAAATATTTAAAAGTTTAAAAAGTGACGAGAATATTTTAGAAGTATAATTTTTTTTTGTTTTTTTGTAAGGTCGATCAATATTTTATAAAGAGCAGATACAATGTCTATAAATAGATGAATGTATTATTTCTAAGCTCTAAGGATGAGAGTAATTGAAGTATTCTTTTTACTGGCTCAATCAATTGACCAATATGAAGGTATATCTCTTCAACCAATAGAGGGTGACATGTAAACTTGGATATAATACAAACGGTTTAGTTATGTTAAATATTCTAATTTTTCAGGCGAACATGATCTTAACAAAACATTATTGAGTTTCAACACACTAAATAAAACCCCTCACTCATTCATGTGATTCATGTTATTGATATTAAAATTGTAATATAATCTTTTATTAATAACTATTTTAGTTTGTAATAAAAAAAATGTACCCAAACCTCAATATTATTAACATGTTTCAAAATTTTATATATATATTTTTATTATTTTTCTTTGACTAAAGTTAAATTATTATAACTTTATTTTATTTTATTTTAAATTTCTAAAACATGATATTTCCGTTGACGTTGCTTGGGTTTGTCTAAATTCCATTTAAAATAGATATGTGCTCAAAAGTTTATACTAAATCTCAATCTCATGGTCTGAACTCTGAAGTAACTTATATATGCCATTAAAATTTTTCCCCTAGGTGTCACGTATATTGTATAATTTTAGAATTGAAACCTAATGAAAACTTTCTCTAAAGAATTTTAGAATTAGATTTTTAAAATTGAAATTGTTATAATTTGAAAAAAAATTAATTTATTTTTTTTTTAATTTCAAAATTTTAATTTTACTCTGTTAAACATATCTTAGTTAATTATAATTTAAAAAATAAAGAATTCATGTGACAATTTTGGCCTTGAAACAAAGCAAATGAAAGACCAACACATGATTGAGGAACAACATCACGCCTGTGATTACGTGAAATTGTGAATCAATCAACTGTTACATGTTACATCTATGTGTGTGTATATATAACGTGGCACTATTTCAACATACTATGCCAAAAAACAAAAGTAGCAATTATTTGGAAAAAGAGAAGGATCAATTTAGGGGGACTACTACTATTTATGAGCTTTATCATCACCATCTGTGTGTTCTTTAATTTCTTGTCCTCGTCTTGTTTAGGGATTCCACAACAGCAATTGGGAACTTTCTTTTCTTGATCTTCACGGCATCTTAAGATCTTATACCCTTCTTTTATTTTTATAGCTTTATATATAAGAGTACAATATTTATTAATCGTAAATGGTACAAAAGTGAAAATTGTCAAATTAACACTATTTTGCGCTTTATTTTAACTCGAAATAAAATATAAGTGTTTTGTTGCAAAGTGTTTTGAATAGGAATAAAAAAAAATATTTGGTGATGTCCATTTGCTACTACAAGATTTTTTAAAGTAAAAATATTTGTCCATCGCTACAATGTTAAGAGTTTTTAAATTTAAATTTAAAATGCATTTTAAAAGTATTTTTACTGTTATCACTGCAATTCTAAAACATGTAAAAATATCAATTTCATATTTCGATTTTTGTCTACTGTTCACAAAACATTTCGACACAAAGAAAAATAAAACATTTTTTTACTAAATATATTTTTTTCACTACTCAAAAACAAAATGCGTATCAAACGTGTCCTAAGTTTGTTTTTTATTTTTTATTTTATATTATTTTATTTATGAGTAGCATATTATAGGAATAGAATAATCACTATTATTATATCTACTCGAGTATGCTAATTTGTATGCGAAAATAAAATATTAAAACAGAAATAAATGAACTAGCATGCAATAAAATGACAATGATCCCTAACAAGTTCACAATAATATTTCTTTAATTTGGTTGAAGATCGATCATGTGTTACTCCTTATTCTGTCAATGTTATCTGTTCTTGAAGATAGACATGCACTTTTGCTCACCAAATGATTAATGAATATATAATATTTATACCCTATTCAAAGCTTTTGCAATTAAAGTGGTAATTAAATAAATATAGACTTGGGTGAAAATTAAAAAAAAAGATAAACTAAAGAAATTCATGATAATGATACACACACACACATCGTATGCTTCACTACCACATTAATCACTTTGAATACAAGACACATAATCAAGTTCTAAATCATAAAAAGAAGAAAAAAAGAATGAGCAATTCAGACAGGTAGCCATTTAAGTTCGATTGCAATGACCTCAGGTCCTCAACCATGACTATAAGATATAGATAATTTATTTATTTATTTTTTACTTTTTTTTTATTTATTTTTTTGCCAAACCTATTTGTGTGTATATATCTCATTTATGAATAGGTAAATAATATTTGAGTAGTGATACTCGTATCGAACACTTGCATTAAATTACCAAATCGAATAATTTTTAATTGGCTATTTATACCAAATACAACTAAGTAGAGGGCTCAACTTCCTTATTTGTTGTATTATTTACTAATTAAAAAAGTAGGTCTAACAATTCTATGTAACTATTCGGTGCATGAATCATTTTCCATAATATTTATCATTGGCTCATTCTAGATGAGGTATGAGTATTTTTGGGTCTAAACAATTCGATTGAAATTGCAGGAGAAATTTGGTAGGCCTAAAAATATGTTATTCTCTGTGTCCAAACGACAAAGCCACTTCATTGAGAAATTAATTAGCTTACTTTAATTAAAGTACAGATCATCATGTGTTTCACATTCCTACTATATTTTGACCTTTTTAACAATAGAAATAATACAATTGCATTTCAGTCTAGTGTAACAATGATGCCTTTCGAATTAATTGTTATTATTGAGAGTGCTTTGAATGTATAGTAGGAACTGGAACGAAAAAGCGCAGATGAGTGACACCCATTGAGAAAAATTGTTTGACTTAAGTATCGTGTGAAATGTACAAGCCCTTCGCAAGGAAGGCTAGGCCTGACAAAAACGGGGCAAAAACAATCATTACCTTTCAAACATGGACCAAACAAATGCATTGGATTTCTATTGGATTGGTTTGGAGCTACTGTTTTTGGAGCACTTTCAAGTTGTATGATTTTGATGTTACGGCGACCTATGCGGGCGGGTATGAGACACTAGGTAGTTTGTGTGAGGTAAAGGTGAAGGTCTTATATGTGTGCTTGTTTTACGACCTTTTTGAGGTAAAACCCAAAAATAAAACTGTGCTGGCTAGCTCCCAAAGCCATGAACAATATCACTCCATCTTCAATAACCACCACTTGAAAAAAAAAAAAAGTTGTTCTAAACACAAAATCCAGTGATGATCATATCATCAACATAAAGTAAAAGGAGAATGATACCCCGATCGGTGCTTCGAACAAATAAATTAGAGTTATAAGGGCTAGAAAAGTAGCCAAGTCGAGAGAAAGCCTGACTGAATTTGGTAAACCAAGCTCGCGGTGCCTGTTTGAGACCATACAAAGCACGTCTAAGTCGACACACCTTATTAGGAGGATAAGGATACCCTGGAGGAGGTTGCATGTACACTTCCTCGAGTAAATCACCATTGAGAAAGGCATTCTTAATATCTATCTGAAAAAGTACCCAATGATGAGAAGCTGCCACGACTATAAGAGTACAAACAGAGGAAAGATGTGAAAATGAGCAAATGTCTCTTCAAACTCAATGCCATATTCATGCGTGAACCCTCTAGCAACAAGTTGAGCTTTGTAGCACTCAATAGACCCATCTGAACGAGTCTTGATCTTGTAAACCTATTTACATCCTATAACAGACTTTCGAGGAGGCAGATCAACTAAATCCCATATATGAGTTTTGGATAGTGCATCTAACTCTTCTTGCATTGTGTGCTATAACATGGGGTCAGAGGATGCCTCATGAAAATTGTGAGGCTCATGTAAGGTAGGAAGAGCATGATAACAATGAAAATCACTAAGATGTGCATGTGGAGTTCTTACCCGAGTTGAATGGGGACGAATATGTGTGGAAAGTGCACTGTTATGAACCTCGGATTGGGCAGATGAGTAGGACTCAACTGGTAGAGGGTTGACGATATCAGATGATTCTGTAGAATCAGGAAAGAAATCTGCAGAGGTGTCTAATGGAGGAGGAGGAAAAGCCTGATCATGAACACCGCTAAACTTAAATTATATGTGAAACATTTTATGCTCCCAAAAAATGACGTGACGAGAAATTCTGAGGCGTTTAGCAACAGGATCATAACATCTATACCTCTTTTGTTCAATTCCATAGCCAAGAAAACAACAAAGTTGAGAACGTCATTGTAACTTACTTCGCTCATGAGGTTGAAGAAGAACAAAACAGGCACACCCTAAGACTCTAAGATGACTGTAGTTGGGAAGCTTTCGATATAGACGTTCATAAGGTGTTTGATCTTATAAAAGTGGTGTAGGAACACGATTTACAGTATACACAGTAGTAAGAGATGCTTCACCCCAAAAAGACGAAGGCACAAAAGCAGAAATGGTGAGTGAACGAGTTAAATCTAAAATATGTCGAAGTTTATGTTCGGCTCGACCATTCTGTTAAGACGTGCCAGTACAAGAAGTGTAAAAAATTGTACCCTAATGTTGTAGAATTTTTTAAATTCATTTTGTCAGTATTCTTGAGCATTGTTAGACTGAAACATTTTGATGGGTTTGGAAAACTGAGTTGCAATCATTTGAGTAAAATCATGAAATATTTTAAGTAATTCAGAATGATTTTTCATTAACAAAAATCCATGTGAATCGTGAAAAATCATTAACAAAATATCGTGATCCTCTCGTAGTAGATATAGTTGAAGGTTCCCAAACATCAGAATGAATCGATAAGATGAAATGGAGCAGAAGCAAAAGACTCATTTTTATTAAATGGTAAGGCAGGTTGTTTTCCCAACTGACCTAAAATACAATCAAATGACTCAAGTTTAACCTGGCTTAACAAACCCGTAGATGTTAGGGTTTTGACACGAGATAATGACGCATAACCCAAACCAGAATGCCATAACTCAAGTGTAGGAGAGGTGCACTGGGTAGAGGCAGCAGAAATGGTGGGAGTAGGTGTAATGAAGAAAGTTCAAATAGTCGTCCTATCTTACAGCTTGTCCTAGTGATTTATCATGTCCGAGGATAATGTATAACACAACCATTAGATGAAAATGTTATGGTCAATCCCAACTCAGTTAGTTGTCCAACAGATAAAAAATTAAGAGAAAGATTTGGAATAAGATAAACATGGGGCACAAATAACTGAGATTGAGAAATAGTTTCTATGTGACTAATAGCCATAGTGGAGCCATCGGCTGTGTGTATGACAAGAGAGTAGGAAATAGGAGTTAGTGATGTGAGTAAGGTAGAATTAGTTGCCATGTGATTGCAGCAACAAGGGTCAAAAAACCAAGAACCATGTTTACCTGGTGTAGTAGAAAGAGCATTGGAAGATGCACCTTGATAGCGAGATAAAACCTGGTTGAGAACTGCCTCAAGGTTAGTTACAGATGAGGTAGATATAGATTCGTTAGAAGAGTTGTTGATCGGTGTTGAAGATGATGGTGACATATATTCAGTGTTAGCCATAGTTGCAGTGGAGAGTCTAGCACGAGTACGACAAAAGTCAATGTTATGCCCTGGAAGCCAGCAGAAAATACAGTAAAGAGATGAACGGTCATTTTTGGTGATAGATGGCTGAGATCCAAATCGATTGTTATTGTTATGTCCATTGGACCCAGATTGATTGTTATTGTTGAGCCCATTGGAGCTAGACTGATTGTTATTGTTACGTTCATTGTGTCGGAAAAATGAGGCGAGGCGATCTGGTGCTGACTGAGATAGCACTGACTGAGGAGCAGAAGATGGCGTGACTAAGACAGTGAGATGGTTTTGGGAACGACGAGTCTACAAACGTGTCTCTTCTCAAACAAGTTCATTGAGAACTTGATCAAGTAAGGGAAGAGGTGAACGATGGAGAAGTTGAATGCGCACTGGTTCAAAATCATCATGAAGGCTCATCAGAAACTGATAAAGTCGAATCTGGTTGAGATATTCGAGGAATTTCTTTGCTTCAAAAGAATGTTCGCATGATTGTTCGGAACGATCTAATTAATCCCATAAACATTTCATTTGAGAGAATAATTCATTAATTTGCTGACTGATTCTTGTTTAAGAGTAAAAAGTTGAATCATTAATTGAAATTGTCGAGCCCGTCAGAACCAGAGTAGCGAGAGGCAAGCATGTCCTAGACCTCCTTAGCTATGTCGAAACTCCCAAATTCCATACCAATGGAAGGATTAGATGTGTCACGTAACCATATGATGATCTTGTGATTGTTACTGTCCTAGTCTTCAACACGTGTTACATAGGCATTTGATGTCTCTTCTTTGGCTTGAGTAGGTTCTATACGATCTCTAGTGACATAGGACCATAGCTTGCGACCTTTTAGAAAACTATGCATAGATTGGCTCCAAAAGGAGTAATATCACCTTCAATAATAACTGAGATAAGGTGAGTTACCTCATTTTGTGTCATTTAGAAATCCCGAATGCAAAAACGTATAGCAAATTTGGAATCAGCGCGAAAAACTAAGATGGAATAGTGTTTTCAGAAGGAAAAAAAAATCTGAGACTGCTGATGTGGCAGATAGATAAAGGATGACGTGGCAACTACTGACGTAGCAAATTGGTCTAGATGCTGACGTGGAGTGACGACGTGGATCTGACGCGCTTGGCTTGTGGGACACGTGACGGTGTAGATCTGACGTGGTGTGGCGCGTGAAAGGCAAAAAAAAAAAAAAAAAAAAAAAAAAAAGATTTTTGCGGTGGCGCGTGGGAGCACGTGGGAGCGCGTGTGAGCTTATTTCTGGCTGTTTTTGGTGGCGTCGGGATAATCTGAGTCTGAACTTTTGCCCGATATACTGTGAATTGCGAAAGGACTTGTTGAAAATCATATTCGAACACCGAACATAATGTATTCTCGATGAAATTATTGGAAACACTAAAAAAAAAAAAAAAAAAAAGTAATATAAAATAAAGAAGACAGAGAATTTGGCTCTAAGAAAGAGATGAAACGTATATTGTATTGATTTGTGTAATATGAAAATACATAAAGGTTTATATAGGTGAAACATGTGTGGAGAGCAAGAAAACCTAAACCCTATATGGTAAACTTATACATGGTAACAATATATTCTATAATATATATAACAATACATGGTAATAATATATTCAAAAATATATTGTAATGACCCGGTTATTTTTCTTTCTTTCCTTTTTTCTCAGTTTTCACGGATATTTTTTTTCCGTTAATCTTTTCTTTTCTGAGTTCGGTTTCTCATCACTTAGTGTCATCTTAAGTGCTCAGAAATGGGTTCCGATACTCTTTCCTTTGGATTGACGACTTCCTTTAAGGACCGAGTCATTTTCACTTTTGTGACATTATTCACTTTTCGTTTTTTTCCCGTTTGTCACTTTGTTGACACAATCTCACTTTTCGTGTTCGGATTTGATTTCAGTTTTGCATGTATCCATGATATTTAAATTCCATGCTATGTTTATTTTCACTTTTGTAGAAAAACATGCTAGTTGTGTACTTTCTTCCTTAGGGGTGTGGATGCACAATTCTTTGAAATTTTTCTTTCTGTTGAGGTCATTTGTGTAATTACTATAAGTAATTATTTTTCATCTTAGGGACCATTTTACAATTTAATTTGGAAGATATTTTCAAAAATGACCTTTTTGTAATTTTCGGAAAGTGTGACAAGTGTCTCATTCTCATTGGTCCACTTGTTGACATTTGTGTGGGGACACTTTGATGCCTTGGATGATGACATGTGGAGGGTGGAGATTCAACCACTTGTTGACCTAGGATTGGTGCACTTGTTGGCTTAGATGGTTGACAAGTGTAGGCTTAAGATTAAGCCTAGGAAGAGCTATTGATTTGTGACAAAAGTAGGCTCACAAATTGGTCTTGCATTGTGTGTGTGTGAGAGGTAGTGCAAGAGCACATAGTAAGTGGAGGATTACTAGATCCTTCACTCACCATTTTTTTCACTTTCATCTTTTTCATTTCCTTGTTCTTCAAAACCCTAACCTAGCCATCATTGGAGAAAAACTTGATTAATAACTTAATTCTTCATTTTGGCCTCCTTCCACTCACCTTAGACCATTAACTTTGGGAGACAAAAGTTTCCTCTTACTCTCTTCTATATAACCCTAGAAGGGTGTGCCATTTTGTATTGATTTGTTTTGGATCCTAGAGAAACACTTCTATAGTGAGGTAGGGGGTGTTATAGTTTATTTTCTAAGTGGTTTTACTTACTTTTGTATGAAATATAAGTTGTATGCATGTCTTTTGTTAATTTAAAAAATTAATGATGTATCATAACTTGCATATAACTCATTTTAGACTTGATATATGACATGACCATAGCTTGATCTTTGTTATATATTAAATTGGGATGATTTAAATGAGTTTTCAAATCTAGAGATTTAATGAATTTAATTGATTTAAATTCTAGTTAATTATGTTTTTTTAGACTTGATATATGGTATGACCATGACTTAGTACTTATTATATATTAATTTGGGATCATTTGAATAACTTTTGAAATCTAGAGATTTAATTGATTTAAATTAATTAAATTATATATGTTGCTCATCTTGCACTTTTGATTTGATATATGTGAAGACTATGTTATGTCCTTTAACATATATTAATTTGAGATTATTTGGAATTGATTTGAAATCTAGAGAATTTAATTATTTTTGTTTAATTAAATTCTATCTAAATGTTCCATGGATTTAATTATGTTTTAGAAATTATTTCTAAGTATAAATCGTGGATTTAGACTTGTTGTGTATTCATTTGGTTGTGTTTTAAGTATTGAATAACTTTGTTGTTAATTTTATATTCATGAGAACTCGTTTCCAATATTGAATATATGATTGACTTGTGTAATGAATTGCACACTTTGTATTTGACATTATATATGCCATTTTAGAATTGAAACTCTAAGGCATGGATTGTGTGGTTTCAACCTACTTATGCATGGAAGGTGATTTCGTGCATTATATAAATTATGTATAAGTTGTGTACTTATTTGGTTTATTTTGGAGTCTTGGGATATTGTTACAAGTGATATGGCTAGAGTTTGGCTCTAGTGCGAGAGGTATGAGTTCTCCCCAATTGAGATAGTGCGCACTAGGGTGGTCTTCTCAACGGTTAATGCTCGAAATAACCGTTTTGTTCTTGGTTTATTCTGAGACGTGATGTCCAAGTCTTTCATTATTTAATTTTGCATTCAATTCCAAGTTGACAGTCATGTTTAATTGTGACTTGTGGTTTTGGTTATTGGCGATTTAATGTTGTTAAGTACATTTGTGCATTATGATTTGTAAGGAATCATTGCATGTCCTTGATGTTGTTAGGTACATTTATGTTGAAATGTTCAATTGTAGCTTAAGAATGATCCGATAGATTCATTTGGAACATAGACGTTAGGTGGCATGACCCACTTTAGTTATTTTTGCACTTTAGATTTCAAGTTGATGACTTTGAAAATCTATGTCTTGATGCATTATATTAGAAATTCAAATTATGCTAAATGATTATATTTAGTTATTTTCGCACTTTAGATTTCAAGTTGATAACCTTGAAAATCTATATTTTGTTGCTTTGTATAGTATGCTCTTATGTTATTTGGAATTGCATGAAGGATGTGATTTATGCTAGAAATGATTTAAGGTAGCTTAGGATGCTCCCCGAGTCTCACTTTTGACATAGACGTTAGGTGACATAACCTTTTGAATTGTTTCACTTTAATGTGATAATCTTGTAAAACGTTAAGTCCTTGCATGCTCATCTCCTACAAGTAACTTTATGTTGCTCACCCCAAAGTTACCAGAGTATTTTTCAGGTACAAGAATCAAGGTTCGAGATTCTTATTATACTTGGATGATTGTAGACTTGAAGGTTTTAATTCTTGTAAAGGTTGGCTTGAAATGCCACTTGTAGCCTTATTTGTCAAAATGTGTATATTTGATTCTAAACATGTAATGTGTACATGAGTACATTCTTTACTAGGTATTTGACATGTATAAAATGAGGCCGGAGGCCAATGACATGTATTTTGTATCTTATGTAATTTTTGACTTCATGAAATATTATGAAAATATTGAAAAATGTCAAGTCATTACTTCACCATGTTTGCATCAGGTGTGGGATTTCCATTTTTATTCTTTAACAGGGTCTTATTAATCATGCATGAAGTGTGGCCAAGGGTCAAACGGTAATTTGAAACCATTTTATAATTTTAAGTTTCGAAATTTCCTTTTCATGATCATTTTCGCCTTTTTGGTCGTTGAGGGGTCGGATTTTGCATCGGCGGTATTTTTAAGCCATGGATCATTGTAGCGCATCCTAATAGGTAAGTTACATCTGTGTGCATGATTGTTTTCAAGAAAAACTCTTTCGTTGGTGAAATGAGCCTCCTATGGACTCATTTCACATTTTTGTTGAAAATTTTTGCTTAAGGGCAATTTGGAAATTTTCTTTCAAAAATAAATTTTGATTTTGACTCCGTCACATAGAAAACGTGATTTCGAGGGGAGTTCCTTCACGACATTTTTCCGAAAAATGTCATCTTGATCTCAAAAACCGCATCTCAAACTCATTTTTCTGCATTTTTACTGTTTCTGCTGCATTTTTTGCAACCTGGTCAGGTTGAACAAGTTCAGGAATTGCTGAATTGATTTAAGGTGTCAATTTGGTCCAACATGGATGTTCTGCCCATGTTGAACCGGTTCAAGTCTTCCAGAAACCTTTTGTGGGTTCAGCTTTGGACTTCTAACTTCGATCTGACATAACTTCTTCGTTTTAATGCCGAATTGGTCCGTTCTTGAGTCTAAACTGACCGCGTCGAAGTAAGATTTGCAATGGTACCAATTTCAGTTTCAGATTCTTCTCCTAACTCAAGATATCCTTATTTTAGTGAGAGGGTGTCATATTTGGTTCGAACCGGAGTAGGGTTCATTTGGGATTTCACTTCCTTTGGCCTTAGGACTTCATGCGAAGTTACCAAATGATGTTTTTGATCTCATTGACTTGTTGGAAGTCAATTTCCTTCCTCTTCAGGTAAAATGACCATTTTACCCTTGATCCTTCTTTTAGTAGGGTTTTAATACCTTGTCTTCGTTTTGCTTCCGTTGAGTCTCGAAATTCTTCGAAGGGCCATTCTTGTGTCCTAGGGATAACGTACATCTCTAAGGACTTGTTTTTGTTTTGCTTCCGCATTTTGAATCCACTTCGGATTATAACATGATACACTGGGTTGAAAAATCCAGGGTCTGTCACATATATTCTAACATAAACAAAACATAATAATAGCCAATTAGAAGCCTAAAATATATACAATTAGAAGCCTAAAAGGTAAAAATAGCCACGCATAGAACATAAAATCCCAAATCAAGAAAAAATAGAAACTAATAAAAACTCAAAATGATTACACCTAAATAATTAATAACTCAGTTATGCACCTAAATGATTAATAACTCAGGTATGTTGCGCTGTATATATAACATATAATAATATTTATAGATAATGTAAATTTCAATTCAGTTATATATCATCACTAGTACGTGGCAACATTGTACTTTATTTATCAACCTAGACTTCGGTCAAATATTCAACTAGATAAGAAGAAAGATATCTGTAAGTAATTAAACTGAAAAATAAATGGGAAATCTTTATATTAGGCCGACATAGGGTGTTAGTTAATTAGTGGGTACATAATGTTTGGATTAGGCAAGCAAAATTTTTCAATAAAAAAAGTAAAAGAAAAAAGAAAAAGAAGATGTTTGAAGAAAGCAAAGTAATTAAATAATGTTTCTTTAATTTGGTTGATGATCGATCATGAATTACTCCTAATTCTCTCAATGTTATCTGTTCTTGAAGATAGACATATAATATTATTTATACCCTATGGATAGTATAAATTAATCACTTTATTCAAAGCTTTTGAAGGGATAAACAAAATTAAAAGTGGTAATTAAATAAATATAGAGTTGGGTTGGGAAAAGTAAAAAAAACGAAAGAAAGAAGAAGATAAACTAAAGAAATTCATGACAATGATATATATATATATATACAAACACACACACACACACACACATCGTTTGCTTCACTACTACATTAATGACATTGAATAGAAGACACATAATCAAGTCTTATATCATAAAAAGAAGAAAAAAGAATGAGCAATTCAGACAGGTAGCCATTTAAGTTAATTATTTATTTTTTTTTACATTTTTTTTTTTGTTTTTTTGCCAAACCTATTTGTGTGTGTATATATCTCATTTATGTATAGGTAAATAATATTTATTGTTAGCCCATTCTAGATGAGGTATGAGTATTTTCGGGTCTAAACAATTCGGTTGAAATTGGAGGAGAAATCTGGTAGGCCTAAAAATATGTTATTCTCTGTGTCCAAACGGCAAAGCCACATCATTGAGAAATTAATTAGCTACTTTAATTAAAGTAAGGGTTTCACATTCCTACTATCCTACTATGTTTTGACCTTTTTAACAATAGAAATAATATACTTGTATTTCAGTTATGTGTAACAATGCTGCCTATCGAATTAATTGTGAGTGTTGAGAGTGCTTTGAATTTACATTTATGTCATTTCTTTTGAAGGCAGAGGGAGAGCCCGGATGAACGGCGGCGCCCGTTAAAAAGAATTGTGTGATTAAGATACCAATGAGCGAAATGTACAAGCCCTTCACGGCAAAGAAGGCTAGGCCTGACAAAAACGGGGCAAAAGGGAGCCCAAAGCAACAAATACAGGCGCGATCCGCCAAGCCCAAAGGCCTATGAAAGATCAAATTCAAATGACCGTTAAGATACGACTGATCGTTGAACCAGCTCCAAGCACAAGGTTGGAGCGAAACAAAGGGAAATGAAGCCAAAATGGGGAATGGGGGGAGCGAAACAAAGGGAAATGAAGCCAAAATGGGGAATGGGATCGAACGAGGCCATTCCAGCTAGAGGGATGATGGGTATGGAAACCACATTTGCATTGAATAATGAGGATAGTGTAAAGAGCCTTGAACAAGCAGATGATGATTAGGAGATTCGTCACCAGAAAAGCAAAGCAGGCATTGCCTTTCAAACATGGACCCGACAAGTGCATTGGATTTCTATTGGCTTTGTTTGGAGCTGCTGTTTTTGCACCACTTTCAAGTTGTCTGATTTTGATGTTATGGCAACCTATGCGGATGGGTACGAGACACTAGGTAGTCTGTGTGAAGTGTAAGGTAAAGGTGAAGGTATTATATGTGTGATTGTTCCATCTTCAAATGGTACACGGACTTTTTGAGGTAAAACCCAAAAACAAAACTGTGCTGGCTAACTCCCAACGCTGGGGACGATATCACTCCATCTTCAATAACCACAACTTGAAAAAAAATTGTTCTAAATACAGGATCAAAATTGTCTTTTTCTAAACGAAATTTATCTGCTCAGCAATCAAGTAGAACATGTAGTAGAGTGGAATTAATTAAACACATACATTTATCAAGAAGGGGGAAAATTTTCTTAATAACCAAAACATTAGACATGCACATCATAATTCACCAAAACAAAACCATTGCACTAAACATTTTCCAAACAAGATAGATATGTCAAACACGAAAATAGTCTTTCACTAAACAATTTCCGAACAAGAGAGTCGACATAAAAATAGCCTCACACTAAACAACTTTCGAAGAAGAGAGGTCAACACGAAAACAGTATTAGAAACTAGTATAAGCATATTATATTAAAACCTAGGCAAACTCTTTCAAGTACATATATCCAACCACCATGAAGTAGACACAGCCATTGACTGAGAGAACCTAACAAGAGCAAAACGCCTTTAGGAAAAATGAAATTCACAGCTGAAAACCATCTAAGGAAGGGAAGAGAAATACTGATAAACACCATCCTGCATCCAGGAATACCCCCACAACAATGAGTCCGTGTTACCTCAGGCCTGCAACCAAGGAGAAATATCAGAATATAATAGAACAGGGAACGGAATTATACGGTAATAGTACTAATAAAAAATTGGGTTCCGTTCAGTGACAAGGTAGTTTCTTATCAAAGTACTTGCCTTGTTAGCAATGTTGTTGGAGAGCCAGTCCAACCCCTCGTAAAGACCCTCCCCAGAGGTTGCACATGTGCTCTGGATATACCTGGAAAGAGCATTGAAATGGGTTTAAAAGACGTTATGGTGGAAGTATTAATACAGGTCACCCAAGGGAACATAAAATGTACCAGTGGCGCTGTCGGAGAGAGTGGAGGCCGAGCTTATCAGTTATTTCGGCCGCATTCATTGCATTAGGAAGATCTTGTTTGTTAGCAAATACAAGTAACACTGCATCGCGTAGTTCATCCTGGAACAAGAAGTCATTACATTACAATCCTCTGGCCGTTATATTATTTGCGTTTTCTTTCAATTATTCACTTAGACTATAATATAGAAAATAAAAACTGCTCCTCAGCATCTGATGTAGAACATTAAATAACTAGGGTAAAATGACGAACAAAGAGCAAAAGAGCAAATATCAGGGAACAATAAACTTCAATATTCCAATCACAATACTTTTCTTATTTTTATTAGTCCAATCAAAATTATTTTAACATGTACTTCTTAAACAATGCATTTACAAAACTATATGTCCAGAACGATAAAGGAGAACACAAGATCCCAAATTGAGAAAATATGCCTAGGTCAGTACACCTTTAAAACGTAAAGGCAAAGGTGTATTATTTTTGGTGAGTACTATTTTTTATTTAAAAATATTTATTTCTTTTTTTTGATAAGTAATAAATTTATTAGAAGTGTTCAAAAGGGGAACGCATCCCTGAGAACAACAAAAACATGGGCTCCAAGGCGCCAAAGAAGCAATAAACTCAAGCATCTCCTCAGGAGAACAACAAAATCTACCCGAGCCCCAACATAGAAGACTTAAAGAATGGCCATAGACGACTCCTGTCCTTCAAACGCCCTACTATTACGCTCCCTCCACAGACACCACCAAAAACACAAAGGCGCCATCTTCCAATATGGCGCCATCCTCCAATATCCTCGAGCATAGATGCCCACTTGCACCCCCCTCCAACTCTTCATCAGCTCTCTCGTAAATCTAGGCATGACCCACAAGACTCCGAACAAAACCAGCAGGAGACTCCAACAATCCATGGCCACGGGGCAGTGCAAAAGGAGATGATCCACCGATTCACCATTATGCTTACACGTGACACTGATTGGTGATAATGAGCTTTCTCCTTCTTAAAAATATTTATTTCTTGCACGCTTTTCTCTCTCTCGACTATCATATAAACAAAGTTTAAAGGGCATAACGAAATGGTTGTGGTTTGGAGGACAGCAGTGCCATTAGCCTTCAAGGGGTCTCAGTTTGATTATGTAACCCTTATTCGGTGATAAAATTTTTACAAACAAAGAAAGAGAAAAGTGCCTGTCTTGGTTCACGTGATGCTATAAGGAACTCTCAATCAGGTGAGATACATCACACTGTCTGCAAAACAATCAGATCGATGATGACCGATTTTCAAATTAACAATTGCTCTCAATCCACCAACTCACAAGATTGATTAGCGCTCCACCCAAAGGGTGGGGATAGTCTGGATCACTTAGGTAAAAAACAAAGGAAAGAACTTTTTATGCAACACTATCTGACTAGCAATACAACAAAATGGACTGTGAACAAAGTAGATGGAACAAGTGAAAAATTATTCCATCCAACATTAGGAGCTTGTTATCATGTCCCGCTATATTCACTACAAGGTTTTGTCAAGCTGGTGTCCACATAAGAGATTACTAGGAGACAGCAGGGTTTAATGTTCCAGGATTGGTTTAATGAGTGAAGTTGTGTAAAGAATTTTCCGGAATGTAGTGAAGTCATGTGAGGTCAAGTAAAATAGGTAAAATACACTCAATTTTGTGGAGGCTTGTAAATATTTGAGGTATATGTAGTTGGTTCTAAAAAACTTCCTCAAGGAGATGGGGCACCATTTGCTTCACGAAGCACCTCATTTATAACAAGCTCTTATACAGAGATAATATTAGCCCAAGGGAAGGTGATTACCATTACAACACTAGTGGGAAGTCACAATAATACATGCCAAATTACCTCATTTAACATCCTATGCAACTCATCTCTTGCCTCAACAACTCGGTCTCTGTCATTACTATCCACCACAAATATGAGACCTTGTGTGTTCTGGAAGTAATGCCTCCACAATGGACGAATCTGCATTTCATTTCACATAACAAAACATAAGGACTTTATGTGATATATATCTAAAGAGAGCACAAAAGAGACATAATATCTCGTTAATAATAGATAGGACTTCTAGATATATAATTGCTAACTGTTTATTAAATGTAAATGAACATACAAAAATATAATATCAATAATAATAATAATAATCATACCTTATCCTGACCCCCGACATCCCAAACTGTGAAGCTGATATTTTTATATTCAACAGTCTCCACATTAAATCCTGCGGAGAACCAGTATTCAAAATTATTCAAGACAACAATTTTGTACATGTATCCAAACAACAATACACACTCATCAATGGAAGGGAATCCATATCAAGTACATTCAGTGTAATATGATTAATCATCTTTGTTCGGTACACAAGTCCGATAACATGGTCAACTCCATATTTATACAATTTATGATTACTACTATTTATCTGAAGCCTACTAGAAAACAGCTTCCATAGTTGTGTCCAAGGTGGCAGAAATGTGCAGAATACTCTTAAATAGTTAATTCAGTCCATCATAATCCCTTTTTCTAGCATTCTTTAAGTTGCAAATCAAATCACAAGGCAAAGTATTAAATAAACCTACGCAATGGAAAAATCTTTGGCCTTTATGTTCATAATCCAATTACTGAACAAGTAGCAGAAAATATACACTGTTGAAAATATATATACTCAATACTTATCAAATATATCTAAACTCAACTTAAACAAACCCTTCCTAAATATTTGGGGTGAGCTACACGCATTCTGTTTGGCAATTCTGATCCATCTAACGTCAAGACCTCACTCAAATCACATGTTTCTATCTCATCCAGTGTTACTTTTTGACTTTCCCTCCCCGTAGTACATTCAATAAGAACCATAACATTTTCCCTAATCAGCGTACTTATTGCCCGTTGTCGCACATGGCCACACCATGTGCCCTAGTACCATCTTAATCGGTCTTCTCTCATTTTATCTCATTGGTGCTACTGCAACCATTTTACAAATGTATTTATTTCTAATTAAATTTTATTTTATTTTTTGTCTTACTATATACATCCATATATCTACAGTCACATTTTTCTACACTTATTTTATGAATATATTGTTTATTAAACCTCCAATATTCTGTCCTTTATAGCATGGCTGATCTAATAATTTTTTATTTATTTGTAAATTTTACCTTTTAGAGGTATGCACAAATCACACAATATGCTAAAACCAGTCTTTCATTTAACCAATCACGCTTTACTCTTATGATCAACATTATCTCCAGGTCTCTTTGGGCCTATGTTACACAAACTATTCAAAAGTAGGTGAAAGTACCCGCACCGGGCACACAATACTCGAACATGAGTATGGGATATGTGTCCAACAAGTTTGGTTGGACATGTACCTAAAACACATTCAATAATTCAATTTTACTATATTATTACTTCACAACGAGTGAAATACCGATATTAAACAATTTGTTACATAAAGATATTATTTTGCTCTATAAAATATAATAAAAATATTATAAATATTTAGCAGTTTCCATGTCCTTCAAGTTTGAAAAAATGACATATCTGACACTTGGATACACACTCGCAACCGAGTGCATAACACAGCTTTGTGTATAATCGAGCCTAGGTAACAGATATATTCACTCTATCGTATCTCTTAACTTCTAATCTTCACGTATATTTTTAATTTCTGTTACAATCTATATATTCAGTTTTAATCCTACTTATCTTACACCCTATTAATTTTAGAGCTTCTCTAGACCGCTGATTCAGCAGTTGTCCTGGTTCCAACATTAACATGATAACCAGCAAATAGGATGTTGGAAATATATGTACAATTCTAAATTCCCAATAAAATATCACCAATAAAAGTAACTTCACATAGATCATAACTACGGTTTAATCCAAACAGCGAACAGCCACAGTTATGAACAAGCACAAATATTTTGAGATGTTTTGAGGCCCTTCCTATTTTTAAGGAGGAATCACGTGTCTAGGTATATCCGAGAAAGCATTCTTAAAGAGCGAGAGTCTTAGTAACACCCTACTGGCAGGTACATCCTAATGGGAATCTCCAATTGGGTCAACCATGTCAACAAGGTAGGTATTGCTACATTAATGGCTTGGCATAGTGTCATGTACCCAATACTTAGTTATTTATACAAATTATAAGCTTATTGGCTTGCATACGAAATAGATCATAATCCTGAAGAGAATCCTACTTAAATCAATATAAAAGGCTCATCAAAATTTCATGTCAAACATCGAAAACAAATCCAATGCATCTTCTCAAGAAAGATAACAAACACAGAATGAAAGCCAAGAGAATTTACAACTAAAAATGTAATAAAGAGCTGGAACTATAACATTGTAAGTACAATCTATCATTCAACTCTAAATCTATCCTTCAATATGTTAGTCACACTGAAAATTGTATAAACAGTTGTAAAGCCTGATAGTCAAACAATATAAAGCAAATTTCCATCTAACTCAATGTAAAAATAATAATGATGGCGTCGAAACCAATCTTCTGTAATATAGTTGTTGTAAAGTTTGTCTAAACAGTCACGAAACTAGATAACTAAAAGAACATTAACAGCAAAAAACATAGAGGAAAAGTTACTCCATTTCAATGACAGCACATACCGATGGTGGGAATTGTTGTCACGATCTCCCCAAGCTTGAGCTTGTACAAGATGGTAGTCTTACCAGCTGCATCAAGACCAACCATGAGGATACGCATCTCTTTCTTGGCAAAAAGCCGGCTGAAAAGCTTGGTGAATGTCAACCCCATTTGTCTTTCTGATTGTCAATCCCTACAGATCAACGTGCCATTTCACATATATCAGCCAAATGAAATATTCAGACGAACAAAGATCAACCAATAAAAATCAAATTTTAAGTTTACAATTACGATTACAAAAGAAGCCCATATTAGGAAAATATCACCATATCAAACGGATATGAAGGTGAAGGAAAATCATCACGAAGATTATCTTATGAGATTATGATCCTCTCTGTTACTTTTTCCTTTTAACACTTCACAATAGCTGATTAATATTTGCTTGATTTTCTCAGAACAAGATAGCCTTTATTTAATGAAAGATCGGATTGAACATCATGGAATTCAGAAGAGTAATGGAGAGGATCCTTGTCCAATCTATATGACCAGCAAAATTTCACCATTTTAAGATCCATTATGAATTCAGATTCTATACAGATTCTCGATAATCAATTATGACAGACTAATAAATATCACAGATCAAAACGATCTCATAGTAAAATCTGCAGATCAGTGCATAACAAAACAATACCTCATACGATTCAAACAAGATCTCTTAAACGCATCCAATAACAAAACCAGAGAAGAAAAACGAATACAAACAAAAATAACCTCAAATCGAATCATACTTCGTTGAAGATCGTTGAATTTCAAAAGAATTTCAGAGAATTTTAAAAACAAACAAATGATCCATATAACGATTAGCCACCAGAGCCTAAATAAATCACCAGAGACCTCAAATCGAAGCAGCAATCAACGAAATGCAGAACATTTTAATACAAAACATCTGTTTGTTAGGAAGGCATCGAGATTGTATATCTAGAATCAGAATTATGCACATGTGATCAAAGAGATCTGAAAATTGATAGTACGATTTACCTGTGTAGAGCTTTTTACTCTTTAGGAGAAGGATCTAGAGAAAGAAAATGCGAAAGAAGAGAGAGAGAATGGGAGAGGGGGGAGCGAGAGAAATGAAGCTCCAGAAGAACGCGAAAGAAGGGGGCAAGAACCATCAACGAGAGGGAATAAAATAGAGGACACTAGTGCTGACAAATTGCCACTCGGTTTGGATCGAAATAACGAACATGTCCTGAATCGAAACGCAGGCGTTTCTGAATGGAGTGCCAATCAACTCGGGCCACGACATTTGCAACAATGAGAAGTGTGGCTAAGAGCATCTCTGATACTGAAAGCTATTTTCAGCTACTAAATTTATATTTTGATAGATGTTATAGTGTCAAAATGTTACATTTTAGCAATTCTATTACAATACTGCATTTCATACAAAATACTATTTTTTGACACAACCACCATTCTTTTTCAATTACCATTTCCACTATTTATATTTGCATCAGTAATATTAATATTAGGTACATTCCAAGTCAAGTTGTAGACATTAGAAGAAAACTAAAATTAAACCTAATTAAAAACAAACAAAAATCTAAAATATCTGGTCAAAAATTGACCAAAAAGGACCAATATATATATATATATATATGTATATATATATATATATATATATGTATATTATATATATTTGAGTATATTATTATTAAAAATATATATATTTTTAGGGCAAATCATTTCACCCTCCCCAACTGCCTCCATCTCTATTCTCGTTCTCAACTCTGAACTCCCTCTCTCTCTCTATCTTTCTCTCTGTCTCCAACTACAAACTAGAAAATCTACAAGAATTAGAAGTTGAAAACCTATATATTTCAGTTTATCTATCTGTCTGCAAGAATCAAAAGATCAAAACCCATATCGGCATATCATTTCAGATTGTTCAAAAACTCATGTCTTTCAATTTACATCGCCTGCTGTTCGCTGTTCACAAGCTTCAGCCGCTCTCTCAACTCTCAAGCTTGGCCTCTCTCTTTTTGCAACTGCTAAATTGTATGTATGGGTTTTGTTTTAATTTTTTTTTTCCCTAAATCAACTAATCAAGGTCTGTAATTCTTGTTTTTGCAAACTAAATCATATTTGGTGAAATTTTTTATGATCTTTTTAAAATATATATATATATATATATATATATATATATATATAGACAAATTTGGGTTGAAATTATATATATGTGTGTGTGTGTGTGTATATGTGTTTGTGTGTGTGTAGAGGGGGTTGGTGTTAGAAAGCTGTCAAAAAAATTTGGCAGCTCTTATATTTGAGAAATTTTTTGAGATTTTCAAATTTTGAGAGGCCAAATGAAAGGCCATTAGAGTGGATTTTTTTACCCATCTCTCAAATTATGAGTTTGAGAGCTTAAAATGAAAGAGCATTGAAGATGCTCTAATTGGTCAAATGTCTCGTAAAAAAAAAAAATAAAAAAAATAAAAAAAAATTAGGGAAAAGTACAGCACCACTCTTGAGGTTTGCCAAAAAGACATATAGGTGAAATTTACTTATGTTTTGGATAAAGACACCCCTTGGAAGTTCAAAAATGGATAAAGACACCCCTGACATAAGAAATTGACCAAATTACCCTTTTACCATTTAAGGAACCTTTTTAACTTTATAATTTAATAAAATGGACCAATCTATCCTCATAAACAATTTATGCATAAAAAAAAAGTAAAAAAAAAAAAAACAGTCTATTCTCTCTCAATGGACCAGACAACGGCGGTGATGGTCTGGACAACGGCCATCGCCATTGCCACCGCCTTCTTCCTCTTTCTCTTTCTCTCTCTCTATACATATATATATACACACACAACAACACCTCGAGTAGGTAAACTAAAGCTCCAGCAATGTGGTGACCGGTGAGACCCAAAAGCATCGGCGACAGTTCAATCCGACGAGGCCCAGAAGCATCGGCAATAGTTCAGTCTGCTACCCACACACACTGGTCACCACCACCACACACACCAGTCACCACCACCATAACCTCCATAACCACCACCCACCGAAGAAGAGTTCTACCACTGCCACCACCTATCTCCCCTCAACCGTTCCACCGCCGCCACCCAAAGCCACATATACACACACACACATGTATATATATACATACAAACACAGAGGGGTTCAAATACACACATATACCCACAAGTTTTTGTATATAGCAAAACTCAACAACACAAAATCCAAACAATATGAAATTGGGTCTTTTGATTAGGTACTCAATTGGATACCCTTGCAATTTTCGATAACGATAACTATCCACCCAACGCTGTCACCCAATCGTGAATACAAACTCATCATTAAGTTATGTATAAAAATATCATCACAAAATCCAAATTCAACAACATGGGCATGAATATTTTCACCTGCGACACCATCAAGCCTCCCCGCGTGGAGAGGAAGGATCTGAACTGCAGTAAAATTAACGAGTAAAGACGGTCAAAATAGAACGGTAGACACGGACTCTGAAACTAAAATTTCCAGCAAGGATCAAGCTCCGATGACGTTGCGGCCACGGACTAAACAGTGAGGCAAGGTTTAAAAATTGAGTAACAAGAGACCGGCGAGCAAAAACGATCCGATGAGGACCAAATGTCGATGACGACAAGGTTCAGATGAGCACAGTCCAGCGAGCGTCACTTGCAAGGCCGAGGAGGCTGAAGTGGCCATCACCTTTGCTGTCTGATTTGAGTCCGATCAGAGCCCTTTTCGTGCGCAGATGAGAATGGGGGATGGTGATGTGCGCAAATGAGGAGGTGATATATATGTGTGCGTGTGCGCATATGCGGATGTGTATATATATAGAGAGAGGGGAAGAGGGTGGTGGTTACGGCGGCGGGGCAGTGAATTCCGAGAGAGGGGGGAAGAAGGTGGTTTGGTCAGATAATTAATGGAAGGGTTATAGAGGGTAATTGTGTCATTTTACTATATATGATATTTTATAATAAATTGGATTTTAAAATTGAGGGGTAATTTCATCTTTTCAGTGGATTTAAGGCCTTGTTTGGTTGGAGTTTCGTATAAGGGGTGTCTTTGTCCAAAAAACAGGTAAGTTTCATCTGTGTGTCCTTTTGGCAAACTTCAGGGGGTGTGGCTGTACTTTATGTAATACCCCTAGTTTTCAAAAGGGTAAAAATGGGGATTTAATTTTGTTTAATTGATTTAATTATGTGACTTAGGTGTTTTGTTTTATTTATTATTTGTTTGAAAGTGGTTATTTAAATTATTATTATTTTTTTTTATTGTATTGGTTTTTCTTTAACTAAGTTATTGAACTGAAATTGTATGTTGGTTGTATTTTTAGCTGTGTAATTGTGATTTACTTTAATTAATTAAAATAATTGTGATTTACTTGGATTAATGACGTGTGTTTTAAAATGACTTAGTTGGTATAGATTCTTTTTGTATGGTCGTAGGATTAGGGTTTTTCTTCTATAGGGATTAATTAGCCGACATATGGTTAGGCTGGGATTAGGATTAGGATTAGGGTTGATAGGGCAGATATATATATATATATATATATATATATATATATATATATATGTTGTATGTCTGCAAGGGTTTGAAAAACCCTTTTCCCCGTAACCAGAGAAGAGAGGAACAGAGAGAGACTTGAGGGAGAAGCTGTGAGGCTAAAAGAGGAAGAATAGGGGAAGAACAGAGGGGTTGTTTCTGGATGGAATTAAGAAACAACAGAGAACTGGAATGGTGGTCAGAGGTGGAATGCAGTCTTGGAAATTCTGAAATTTAGAGACGGCGGTGAAGGTTTCAAACCGGAATCTTAAGGCAAGTTTCAGTCTATTCCTCTCCTGTAAACTTGTGTTCTGTGCATCTTATATAGACTCCAGGAACTTAAATAAACTTTTAAAAATAGACTTTATTCATGCTTGGTGTTTTCTGAAATCTGTTTTGCGTTTTAAGTTTAAACTTATTCTTGCATAAACTGTGTGTGTAGTTTAAGTTTTGTTTGTCAATTGGTTCACATTGGGATAGGAGGAGTCTCTAGGGATTTAAGAGCATTAATGGAACCTTAAAAATCTTAAAAAGGTCTGGAATAGAACACTGGACTTCGCCGGAAGCATAGACGGCAACCGGACGAAGCAGAGACGAAGCAATGGAGCAGAGACGGCTCTCAGGGGAAGGGAGCCGGCTCCCAAGAAGGTAGAGCCGGCTCTCCATGAGAGAGAGCCGGCTCTGGAAGATGAAGAGCCGGCTCCCATGGGGGGGAGCCGGCTCCTTTGAACAAAAACCCCTCCGGGGGTATTTATGGTAATTTTGATACTTCAGGGGCAAAAGGGTAATTTTAGAGTTTCATGGGGGTTCTTAAATGGTGTACAGAGCATGTTTAAGACCTAAGATGCATTGATTCAGGTCATGGGAATGGACAACATAAATTTTAAAATAAGAATGTTCAATACTGTCAAGAAGGAAGGAGAACTGGAATCGTTGGTTGGCTAGCAAATTAAATGAACTGCTATAAAGGTAAGTGTTAGGAATTTATACCAATGATATAAATGACATGTTTCAGTTCCAAAAGGGTTGTTTATGCTATGGTTAGGGTCGTCATGTAATTTTAATTGATAGGTTGCATGCCGACAGGAGTTGTAGGAGTTTTAGTTGCTAGCTTTATTTTAGTGAACTAAATGGACTTGTATGGGAATACTTTTGGGGTTTCATAAGATGTACTCCGGGTAGTTTTCTGAGTGTCGTTATATCAGACACATGATCTATAGTGAGGATTAAAGAGACATCATGTAATTTAAGCATTACTTGGCATGCTGTCAAGGGTGATGTAGGTTGTGATTACTAGTTTTGTTTTAGCAAACGAACTGGACTAGTATGGAGGTATTTTTGGCAGTCTAGTATAATGTGCACAGTAAGTAACTCATTTGTCATTATATTGTGCTATGGATGTTAATTGATGAACTGTTAAAATTTATATTCGATCAATTGTATGGAATTGGATAATTTAAGTTGTTCATCATTACTTTAACAATTTAAAGGAAGGATTTATGGTTTAATCATATACTGGATGCATGATAGGATCTTAATAATATCTGATTTCTATTATGCTAGTTTCTGGATATGTTTGATGTTCTAATGAATGTGCATCGTTTGTGGATCATTTGCATTATATGTACCGGTATGGGACGGTGACATATCCGGGATGGATTAGATCAAAAAGCTAAGTCCTACCCTTTCATACATATGGAATGGATTAACTAAAATAGTTAACTCCTACATGGATACATGTCCTGTCAACTAAAACAGTTGAACGACATAACGGATGGTTGTTTTATCTTTCTGCATTAGGAAGGAATATATATATATATTTATGGTACCGTGATACGAGCTTGAGTCTCCTAATCATGGTTAGGGTGCGTATATTGCAAAGGTTGAGTAGCTAGATATAGCTAATGTTCCCTGGTAAGTCTAGGTACTTGGCCGCTGAAAAGCGTGTTTTATATGTCACATTCTACCCAGGCTGAACTATGTTATAGGCTAGTGAGCATCCTATAGTGTGTGTATATATATATATATATATATGGACTATTGTAGATATTGCCGAGCTATCTAGGATGTATCTGCGTATCGGGTTTATATACGGATTGTAATAGATTGGAACTTGCATGTGGGCCTGACCCACTCCTATTTTTCAGGTATTTGCCAGTACCAGGCTTAGAGTTTGTTCGTGTTGATGCAGATACAGACACTCACTCTTCCGGTTACATAGGGTTTCTTTTCTATTTTGATTTTGGATTTTAATTCTGTAAATTTATTTAAAGATTTGGAGTTAGGGGTCCACTAGGTGGATTCCCGAGTTGTACGGATTTAAATTATATTAATTTATTATTTAATGTTTGAGGATTTTCATATTTCTTTCTGTTTGTTATTATTTTAATCTTAATTCAGTTTTTTCCTGCTTGTTTACATATTGATTGTTTGGTATCCCTCGGATCTGTGCTCGGACTTGATCACCTATGGCTCTAGAAATGAGGGGTATCACACTTTACCCAAAAAATTAAGTTGTTAGGTGTAACATTTAATTCATATATACCTATTTATTAATTACTTATTTATGGTCAAGTGACTTGTGTTCTGATTTAAGTTACATAATTCTTCTCAATAGGTGTCGCTTTAACCCTTCGAGCGTGCTCCTGTTCTCACGTTCTGCGCTCGTTTTTGCTCAAATTCTCACTGCTTATGATTTAATTTTGTCGCTCTTACGCTCCCGCTCTCGAATTCGCTCTTACTCCCGCTCCTGCTTTATGTGACTTATGTTCTGATAAAAAAAAAAAAAAAATTAAATCCATATTATACCCATTCATCAATCTACATTGCTTATATATGGTCGGTGAACTGTGGTTAATTACCAGCTATAGCTTTATGCGTAATTTTATTTCTTATAAAATAATAAGATAATCTATTTATCATAATCCAAGAATGTGTTCTATAAATGTTTAAAAAGTGTTTGTTTCCCTCCCAAGGGTTGTTCCCATAGATCAAATGACATTAAAAAGTGTTTGGTTCCCTTCTAATCCTATACATCAATAGACATTATAGGGCCCATCACACCCGTGTCATAGGGGCATGCATAGATCTTGGTAGCAACAAAGCTATTTACCAAATCGTACCTATGGTGGTCATATTTATTAAATGTTTATTAGCCAAAGATATATATGTTTTATATGACATTTACGATATAATAAATATTATACTAATATGTTATTAAATAATTAATAATATGTTAACAGATAATTAATTAAATATGCAATTCAATATTTAAATAAATATATAAAATAAAGTAATAAAATAAAAACAATAATTAAATAAAGAATCTGGACCAAGACTAGTATTTAATACTAAACAAGCCTCTTCAGGCTATTCAACCTTTAGACGTAATGGGTTATATTGGTTCAACACTATTATTCCTCTTCTATTCTTCTTTAAATATCTTCATCCCCTTAAACAAACATTCCCAGATGTCCAAAATACATTGAGGATGGATGGTATTTCTGGGATACGTTAAAGGACCTGTCGTGTCACACCCTAAATTTTAACACAAGAAACCTTGTCCTGTACTAAAATCTGGTATGTGACTCGCATCAATCATCCACAATGATCCATGATTAGATTAAAATAACTACAATTAATTACATTCAAAGATCCAACATTCCAACAAGTCTTATGACATTAACAACAATGAAAATAAAGCTCCACCAACAAGGTGAACCTTATTACAAAAACTCCTTCCTAAGAAACAATAATAAAAGAATTATGTAGGAAATCCAGAAAGTCTTCATCTAGATCTCCACTAAGCCTCATTTGCATGCTAAATCTACGTGTATCTGAAAGTGATAAAGGGGTGAAATCACGAGCTCAGCAAGAATTTGCTTAACATTATCATCGTTCGACAAGTCAACCTTACTTTTATTCTCTTATATATAAAAGTGACACATGAAAAATAATTTACTCATATTAATATCTAATATTAATAAGGATGATCCACATTTGTGCCAACTAAAAAATCTTATGCGGCCTTGGACAAAACTTTGCCATATACCCGCTCTCTTAACAGTTAAAACATTTTCCCCAGAATTTATATGACTCCTGTCCTATTTTTGTCAACTCCATAGGTCAGGGTTGTTGATAAGCGCCAAATATTACATATTCAAGCACCCTTATTTGTATTAGTTAAGTCCATTAGTTGGTTATATTGTATAGGTTATCTTCATTTGCATGTCTTTGCTTATTTTCAAGTTTGTTTCCCAAAAAGGAATAAAAATGATGTTTTGATGAGTTCTTGAAGATCAAAGCATGTCAGGCCGGGGATTTACTGTTTTGCCGAGCTAATTTATGCCATTGAACTCAGGGTATTCTCTGCATCGTGCTAAGAAGCAAGTTAGCGTCATCGGGCCGAGCCAAAGAACAATTTTAGAGAGGTGTTTTGTGCCCAGGAGCATTGCGGGTGCCTGCCAACCTCATGCACAATTCCTGGGGGCACCCACCATTTTGTAATCATTGGATTTAAATTCCAAAGTTAGAAAGAATTGCATTCCAGTAGGTTTCGAATTTGGCGGGGCCCCGCCATGCACTACTAGCCCCCGCCATTTGCCATCAGGAGAGCCAATTGCCCCCTTGCCAGGGCGTGGAAGCCAGCTGTGACATCCCGCGGGCGGCCGCCCGCCAAGTTGCAGACAACAGGTTGCCAACTCCATTGTTTTGCTCAAAGTTGTCCCCTTGACTAAATGAATGGCTCTGCTCTATTCTAAGGATTATGAGCCACGAATTTAGAGTTGTTGGGAGGATATGGTTGCTTATTAGAGGCTTGAGGCATCGTATTACAATCATCTCACATTGTAAGGATTTCTAGAGAGAGAAATATTGTTCTTGAGAGCTTTGGGTTGGAGCTTGCCTCTAGGTGCGAAAATGGAGGGGCTGATCCTCTCAACCTCCTCATTCCTTGCTTCTATGAGTAACTAACTCCATTTCTAGGGAGGTGATGAAGCCCTTCTTTGTAAGCATGCTTTAGTTTTGCTTAATTTGGGAAATGAAGTGTGTATATGATATTTTCATAATCTAGGGCACTTTAAATGTTGTAATGGATCTTAAATTCTATAAATGATCAAGTTAAATCTATTATCTTGTCTTAGATCTTATTTTCTTATGATTGTATGGCATGCATTTTCATAGTGAGAATGGAAATGAGATTATGAAATGGCTTTTAATGGCATGTTATTTAAGAAATTTGATATTCCATAGCTTAGGGCCTCTCTTTGATGGATTATATTTGGTTCTTGACTTCATGTGCTATTGATAAGCGCCGAATACTGTATATTCAAGCGCCCTAAATTACATTAACAAAGTCCATTAATTGATTATTTTATGTAGATTATCTCCATTTGCATGTTTTTGTACATTTTCAGGTTAAATTGCAAAAGGAAGCAAAAATGATGCCTTGTGGAATTTTGAACAAAAAGGGTGCCAATTCTGAAATTCTGGCAGCAGTAGAACCTGAATTTTGTCACCATTTTTGACCTAGTAAAATCAAGAACTGGACTTGTATCATAACATGAAAGATTTAGAGCTCTGAATCAGCTTTCCAAATCTTCAAGCGGTTCGTCATTCGGAGTTCAGAGCAGAGAGTTATGATCTTCTTACCAGAGGTGCGCAGAACTGCCTGGCAGCACTGAAGTGCTGCCTTTCTCCCCATTTTTGACCAACCCGACTTGAGAACTGGGTCTTCATCAAAACATGAAGTTTTTAAAGCTCTGAATCAGCTCTCCAAATCTTTAAACAGATCATCATTCGGAGTTCAGAGCACAAAGTTATAGTCATTCTTCCACAGTGGGTCAGAGATGGGCAAGAATTGCATGTTGCTCATTACACTAATTTCGAGTGCTCGAGACCACCCTTCGAGTGCTCGAAATTCTGGCAGATTGCACTCGGAAATGGCTCAATTTCAGCCACTTGCACATTGGTTTCCTCAATGCCATCTTCCTTCTTTATGAAGTGGTTGGAGGTGTTCCTTGGAGGAGAGAGAGCCTTGACTTGAGCTTGATAAGAGAGAGGGAGGACCACATAGATGTTATCCTTCATTTTCTTACAAGATTAGAGGAGAGAGAAGAGAGCAAGGAAGAGAGTGTTCTTGAGTGCTACAGTAGAGCTCGAAAATGAAGTTGTATTCTTCTTCTTCTTCTTCCATTTTTGTATCAATGGAGAGCTAAACCTCCATCTAGGGAGGTGATGAAGCCTCTTCTTTTGATCATGTTCTAGATTAGGCTATACTTTTGGGGACTATAATGTATAATATATGGTAGTTTCATAGTCTAAGAGCATATTCCTTCTTGTAATGAATTTTAATGTGTAAATGGTTGATGTAAGTTCATTGTCATATCTTTGATGATTCTTGGATTAATCTTATTGCTTTTATTTTCATAGTGACAATGAAAATATAGACTATGAATGTTTTTCAAGGCATATTGATTTTGAAACTTGATATTCCATTGCTTAGGTACCTCCTTTGATGGTTTATACTTGATTCCTACCTTCATGTGCTTCACCATTTGATTGAAAGCTTGATGGTCTTTTGCTTGAGATAGTGTATTTGATTCTACACCTTAGTTTAAGTAGTTCAACTATGGTAGCTTTTGATGGATCATTCTTGTTTTGATTAAGTGAACTTCTTGATGATTATTAAGCAACGGAGTTGCTTCATATTTCTTGACCATTGCATATGTGCTATTTATCCCCAAATTTAGACCTAATCTAGCATGTACTTAGGGTGTAGTGTGGATTCATCTCCCTAGTCTTTTCTACTTGTATCTCACTTCTTCAATTTCATTGCAATCTATTGTTTTATGCATTTTAATTTCTTAGTTTAGTGACAAACACACAAACCCTTTATAAACCCCTCATCACTCTAAAATGACTTTAGATACTTAGGTTGCCTTAAGACTAGCGCAGTCCTAGTGGTTCGACTTACCCGTCCAATAGCCCTATTTTACAATGATTCGTGCTATTGCGAAGAGGGTTGATTTATAATTGATTTCGACCGTCGATCAATTTTTGGCGCCGTTGCTGGGGACTTGCAAACGGTTTAGCAACCAAAGTTTAGGGTTAAATTTAGTTTGATTGTGCATATTGTGTTTTGTGCATATTTTTCGTGTGGTTTAACCATTTTCGTGTTGTAAGATTCTAGGGACTCGAATCTCGCCGTGGGAACGCTAGCAAAGCGTAAGTCTAGAGGACCCCAGGTAAGTTTCTTGACCTTTTAGTTTCACATTGTAAGATATCGTGCATGTGTTAAGTTTAGAAGTAGTTAATTTATTTGCAAGCCCTTGTTGAGGCTATATTATTGTTTTAATTCTGTGTATAAGCATCGGTCCTTGTCGTGGCCATTTATTTTCTGTCTTGATAATTGAGGAGAAAGGGAACATCGTATGTGGAGTTATGGATAATGAATTGCTTTGTTGATTATATGCTGTGCTGTTGATGTTCGGTCGTAGGTCACTCTCTCTACCCACAATCGATTCGCCCATTGACATCAATTCTCTTGAAAGAACTCTTAGAAGAAACCTTAGGGAATCTACTCTTACAAGGGATCTTGAAACTGAATTTAATACAATGGGAGATAATATAGGAAATCCGGGGAATGAAAGGGCTGAAATTCCTAATATCGAGCCAATGACTCTTAGAGATCATTTCATCCCTACCACCTATGCTTCTCCTTTTTGCATAGTAATGCCAAACATCGATGCAGCTCAATATGAGATCAAATCAAGCACAATCCAAATGCTTCCATCATTTCATGGCTTTGATAATGAAGATCCATATAAGCATCTTAATGAGTTCCTTGAAATCTGTTCGACCATTCGGTTGAGAGGTTTTCCGGACAATGCACTCCATCTCCATCTTTTCCCATTCTCCCTAAAGGATAGGGCAAAATATTGGTTGAACTCCCTCGCTCCCAATTCCATTACTTCTTGGGCCCAATTGCAACAAAAATTCCTTAAGAAGTATTATCCGGTGAGTAAAACCAACCAAATGAGGCGTTCCATTCTAAGTTTTTCTCAAATTGATGGAGAACAACTCCACGAGACTTGGGAAAGGCTACAAGATCTTCTTCGGAAATGTCCTCATCATTTGATTCCAAAATGGCAATTAGTGCAAGCTTTCTATGCCGGCTTGACCGAAACCAATAGATTCATGGTTGATTCTTCTTGTGGTGGGATGTTCATGTCCAAGAATGCGGATGAGGCTTGGACCCTACTTGAGAATTTAAGCGAAAATTCACTTCAACATAATTCTCGTAGGGTTCCGACCTCAACCATTGCAAAGAACACCAACCCTTGTCAACCAAAATCAATAAGGGAGGAATCATCTCAAGTGGATGCCATCGCTCATAAATTCTACCAATTGATGGCACCACATCTTCCTCCTTCATTGTCTCAAAATTCGGCAAGTTCAGTATGTGCTTCATGTACTAGTCCATTCCATCTCTCGGAAGATTGCCCCACACCGGAGCAATTTCCCAATCCCAACCAAGAGCAAGCTAATGCCATGTTCTCAAGGCCCGGGCATAATCCGTATTCCAATACATATAATCCGGGTTGGAGGGACCATCCGAATTTTTCGTGGAGGCAACAAGCCCCACAAAATTCCCAATTTCAAAATCAAGGGCCTCAAAATCAGCCCTCTTCTCAATATCAAGGTAGGCCTTTCCAAGCCTCTTCAAGTTACCGTCCTCCTTACAATCCAAATGTTCGCAATTAACCTCCTGTGTGTCCAACTGACGAGATAGTAGCTGCAAACAAGCAAATGATGGAATCATTAAATAAGCAAATAATGGATTCCAACAAGCAACTCTTGACATCCTTGTAGCCTACTCTCCAAATGGTTCGATCTCATACTCAATCCATAGCTAATCTCGAAAATCAAGTGGGCCAAATAGCTAATTCGGTGAACCAATTGCTCCAAAAGGACAAGGGTAAGCATCACGCTCAACCTTTTGAAAATCCTAGAGGAATGCATGTGATTGATGAAACCCTTCCTCCGAGTGGGCCGACTCATGAACAAGTTCAAGCTATCACCACCCTTCGGAGTGGTAGAGTGGTTGACAACAAGGTTGATGGAGACACAAGTGAGAAAAACCCTCCTTTAAAAAATCCAAATCCAAGCTCTTCTAATCCAAATTCTTGTCCAAATACCATTCACGGAAATCCCACACATGTCACCCCAAATGTGGAAACTACTTATGAGCCAACAACTCCGTTTCCTCAACGTCTTCAAGAGTCGACACATTTTGGGAACAAGAATTGTAAAATTCAAGACATGTGGGAAGTTTTCAAGCAAGTGAAGATTAACTTGACCCTCTTGGATGCTATCAAGCAAATCCCTCCCTATGCAAAATTTCTCAAAGATTTGTGCACTCAAAAGCGCACTTCTAAAAATCATTTGCCAAAAAAGGTGAGGTTGACTGAAAATGTTAGTGCTATTATTTAGCACAGCACTCCTCCGAAGTATAAGGATCCGGGTGCCCCCACAATCTCTTGCGTCATTGGTGACAAGAAAATCGAGAGGGCCCTCCTTTCACAAAATCCATAAATATGCTCTCCCATTTCCACTCCGGAATTGGTAGTGGCTGTAGAGCTCCTGGCGGCCTCTGATGATCAATCTTAACAATCTGACAAGTACTACACTGAGAAACAAAAAGAGCAATGTCCCTCTTCATACCTGCCCACTAAAACTGCCGCTTCATATCCTGATACATCTTATCGCCTCCTGGATGAACAGAAAACTCAGAGTAGTGAGTCTCAGTCATCACATCCTTCCTCAATTCATCAGCAGAAGGTACCACTAACCATCCCTTGTACCTCAAACCTCCGTCAGCCCTAACATAGTAAAATGGAACCTCTCTAGAAGCTATCTCTGCAACCTTGTCAATGCACTGCTGATCCGTGAGTTGTGCTTGTAAAACCTTGCGAATGATGGAAGGTGTAACCACCACGCAAGCCATAAAAGCATCCGATAACTCATCCACATACTTCAAAGCATTCCACTCAGTGATGAATAAAGCAGAAAGACTACCAACAGGTCGGCGACTGAGTGCATCCGCCACCACATTCGCATTCCCTACATGGTACTGTATGGAAAAATGATAGTCTTTTACAAACTCCAACCATCTGCGCTGTCTCATATTCAGCTCCAGCTGAGTGAACAAGTACAACAGACTCTTGTGATCGCTAAATAATCTGAAGGACTCACCCAACAGACAATGCCTCCAAATACGCAAGGCAAAGACCACTACTGCCAACTCCAAATCATGTGTTGGATAATTAAGCTCCTGAGGCTTAAGCTTTCGAGATCCATACGAAATCGGTCACTCCTCCTGCATCAAAACACATCCAAGACCCTGCAACGAAGCATTCGTGTAGACAAGATACTCTATCCCGCTCTTTGGAGTAGCCAGGTGCAGAAGTCAACTTCCTTTTTAGCTCATCAAAAGCTCGCTGACAGTGCTCATCCCACACGAACTGTACACCCTTCTTAGTCAGATGAGTGAATGATCCTGCTATCTTGGAGAACCCCTGGATGAACCGACGATAATATCCTGCCAAACCGAGAAAACTCCAAATCTCGGTAGGTGAAGTAGGCTGACCCCATTCCACCACAGCTGAAACCTTGGCTGGATCTACCGCTATCCCCCCTTCTGACACCACGTAACCTAGAAACTTCACTTCCCGTTGCCAAAATTCACACTTCTCGAACTTGGCATATAACTGGTGCTCACGAAGCGTCTGTAAGACTATGCGAAGATGTCGAGCATGATCATCCTCCGACCGAGAATAGATCAAGATGTCATCAATAAAGACAATAACAAACTGATCCAAATAAGCCCAGAAGACTCTGTTCATTAAGTCCATGAACACTGCAGGTGCATTAGTCGTCCCAAACGGCATAACACGAAACTCATAAGAACCATATCTCGTGAGAAACACTGTCTTAGTAATATCCTGCTCCCTAACCCTCAGCTGATGATACCCAGAACGTATATCAATCTTGGAGAAATATGTGGCTCCCAGTAACTGACCAAACAAATCATCGATCCTGGGTAGAGGGTACTTGTTACGAATAGTAACCTTGTTCAACTCCCTGTAATCTATACACATGCGAAACGAACCTTTCTTCTTTTTCACAAATAGAACGGTGCTCCCCAAGGTGATGTACTCCAACGAATAAAACCTCGGCTGAGTAATTGCTGAATCTGATCCCTCAGCTCTCTCATCTCCACTGGTGCCATCCTATAGGGTGCCTTAGCAAAAGACGTAGTGCCTGGAGCTAAATCTATCACAAAATCGATCTCGCGACTAGGTGGCAACCCTGGAATCTCTTGAAATACATCCGGGAAATCCTGTACAATTGGTATGTTATCCAAAGATACAGTAATCCCCTCCTCCGTCTCCTACTCTACCTGAAACAAAATAGGTGCTATTGTCCCCGCTAGAGCGTGGCATAGCAACGACGTAAAATATCCTGACTAGGTATGGTGAACATAATAGACCTTTTCAACACAAATAACTTGAGCATGGCAGTGATAACCAATCCATCTCAAGTATCACGTCATACGTGTGCATGTCCAGGACCAAAAGATTTGTTAGAAATCTGAGTCTACCAATATCTAGTGTCACAGGCCCATCCTCCTATGTAAAATGGTGGTATTGCCAAAAAGGTTTAGAAATACCCTGAGGTCTGGTACATACATGTGTCACCAACCTAAATCCCAACGGTTCAAAACACGTAAAATAAACAAAATACTCCGAAATCTACTAAGAGTTAGAACGTCGCTCTATTTTGAGAATCTTCCTTCTATACCAAACCTACCATATTGAGTTTACACAAGTTCTTTTATAACTCCTTGGTAATCATCCTATTGCAAGACAATGAACCTATAAGCAAAACTTTGTTTGCTTGCCCAAAAACCAATCACCCTACTGTGACTGACTTCCTTTCCTTATCGCAACGTACACATTCCAATATAGTTTAATAAAACCATTCATGTATACATCACAACACAACTTCCAATAAACAAAATTGAGATAGCCAAAACCACAAGTTTTCTTTATTAAGAACTTTTCAAACCAAAACTGTCAAACAAATAACCGTAAGGTGTTCTTTAACATAATCCTAATGTACATGATTAAATCCATACTACCTTCTTACTAATACCTCCTCCACTACTAGTAATTAAAAGTACTCTTAAAAGAGCAGTCATCCTTGAACTCCGGAGCCCTCCATCTCGGATGCTCCGGTATCTCTTCCATCCTGATCTTCTTCGGGGTCTTCCTCTCTGCTTGGCTCAGCTTCGAGTGCCACCGAAGTTGTGTTAGGTCCACAGTATGGTGGCCAATCCCGCACGCAAGAAACTTTCCTTGACTTGTACTCCGAAACAACGCCTATTGGAATCAACTCCTTTGTCTCCAATTTCGCCTTCTTGATCGGCCTTCGTAGGGGAATTACCGAAGTAACCTTCCTCGGCCTTGGGCCCTTCTTTGCTTTTATCGCGGCCCTCATCCTCCTCCTAGTGCCAAATATTTTGCAATTACAGAATAAACTTGACATCAATAACCTCTAAACGAACCATAAATGAATACGATGAATCCTAAACTTAAGCTCTAATCAAGAGAAAACGCCACGCGGAAGACTTAATACGAAACATCCTAGAGACACTTGAACATGGAGTGCCCTGATACCAACTGTGATACCCCTCGGATCCGAGACACAGGTTGATCAGGCCCAGGCCCAAACCCGAGGGAATATCAAACAATTAAAGTATTTTAAAGCGAACACAAATGAAAAAATGAAATAATAAAGATAGAATAAAGTTGAAAGAAATACTAATTCTAAAACCCTCCATGTATAACTGAATAATAAAACTCCAATCCTCCAAAACTTCAAGGTTACAACTTGGGAATCCACTGGTGGACCCCTAACCAAAAGTTCAAATGAAACTGAAAACTGAAAATAGATAACGCTAGAAACATCGAGAGAAGTCCTACGTAATCAGCTGAATGTGAGACTGGCCTCAACAAGCACGATCAAGCTCTAAGGTTGGAACTGTCCTGTAGCTGAAAAGAATAATAAAGGAGTGGGTCAGATTTAAGAGCAAGTTCTAATCTAACTGCAATCCATACAGTGACCCGATACGCAGATACACCGTAGACACCTCACAATATCTATCTAGTCCATACGTATAAATATATCCACACTAAGGGACATTCACTAGTCTATAATAGGGGTCTCGACCTGAATAGAAGGCAACATACGAATACGCACCCAAATGTGGGCATGAGTACCTAGACCTAACAAGGTACACCTCAACCTATTATAACCAGCTATGCATCCATTGCATATATGCAGCCTAACCAACGAGTCTGAGACTCAAGCTCAGTTCGTGGTACCATAAACATATATATAAAGTTCGTCCAAATTCAGGGTATGTAGTTCAAATATTTATTAAACTGACATACGACAAACCAACTAGTTAATCACTCAACTTATTCAGTTGATGTGACTTAACTACCATCCATTAATCCAGGAAGTCATCCAACTTGGTTACAGCTGATCTGACTTAGTCATAAATAGGATTCAGTATCTTTCAATCCATTCCATTAATCCATTAGGTTAGGTTTATGTGTTTTGAGCTAAACCATCCCTAGTATGTCACCGTCCCATACCGGTACACACAATCTTCCATATCCATGTAAATTACAACATATATAACAGTTCAATAATTTACAAACCCAAAACCACCATCCAAATAATTGCACAAAAATATTTAAAGTTTCAGCAATTTAAATCCAAGCATTTAACCATATAGTTGCAGGAGATGATTTAATAAATCAACAACTAACATCTAGAGCCCGCATAGACCAAATTTAATATGTCAACGACTCTATCATGCATGTGAATATGTTAGATAATCTTATTATTATCCAACAAATTACTAAAACAATTTCAGAAGGTTGTTTAATGTTTCAGTAATTTAAATCCAAGCATTATCTATATAGTTGCAGGAAACGATTTAATAATTCAGCAACTAGCCTCCCGAGCATGCATAAATCAAAATTAATAATTAAATGATCTTATCATGCATTTGAATGTATTTTAAAACAAGTTTTATAAACACGTTACATTCCATCAAAATGCTGAAATTTATTTCAACCATTAATTTAACTTTCATTTGTTAACAACATAGGAAGTGCCTTAATTTTTACACTGTTTGTCCCGACAATTTAGAATTAAACTTTAATTAATTTAGGGTCTTAATAACACTCAAAATTCATTCCTTAATATTTCTGTAAAGTTCCAGATTCACTCAAATAGTCTCCATGCTCCAACAGTGTTAAACAGTACGTAGAAAACTAAAAAAAAATAACAAAAAAAAAAAAAAACAAAATTGAAGATGGAGCCTGCTCCAAATTTTGGAAGCAGGCTCTTTCAGCCTAGAGCTGGCTCTAGGAGTCCTTAGAGCCGGCTCTACTTGTTGTGGGAGTTGGCTCCCACATCCATGGAGCCGGCTCTCACCTCCTTTGAGAGCCTCTGTCCCCGTTCTGCTTCGTTTCAGACCGTCTGCTCCCTTTCTGATCAATTCCTACCGCTCTGTTGGTTTTTAAAACTAATCTTAGGAGTCATTAATTTAGTCTAGAAGCATCCCCAAGGTTGTTTACAATAAATTTGAAAACAATTACAGAGTTTAAACAAAACCATTAAACTAGCATGCTTGGAAAACAACACTGGAACAGGTTTCAGAAAATTTCAGTTCTCTTCCAAACCCTCTGTTCCTCTTCACCACTGAACCTAAGGATCTTATATCAATCCCAATAACATCCCCATGGTTCATTTACAGAGACTAAAAACAATTCCAAAGACTAGAGTTACAACAGAGCAACATGCTTAAAAACAGAAAACTGAAACGAGCTATGCATGAACTGTAACAAGATGTTTTTCAACATAAACAGATCATTCATATGACATATATTAAACATATATCTTCCAGTTATTGATTGATTAAACCCTAGAGATTATCTAGGTGTACAGAACATGAGCCAAAGAGAAGGAGAAAGAGAAGAACTTGCCTGTACAGTTTTATAAACAAAACCTTGTCGCCGTTGTTCTAAGCTTTCCGGCAACCATTGACTACCTTCTAGCCTCCTCTGGTTCTGATCTAATCCACCAAAATCCTCCCTTGGTCCTCTCTGTTCTCCTTCTTGACAGACTGTTACAATGCTCTATTCTCTCAACTTCTCTCTTTACAGAACCAAGACTTGTTTTTCTCCAAACCCTAAACCAACGAAATCACTATATTTATAGACGTACAACCCTAAACCCTAATCCTTGTTTAATTAGAGCCAAAGCCCTAACATAAACCTTAGTCGGCCCATATACAAAACCTACGTCTAAAGTGTCGGCATTATAAACGTACTTAAGTTAATAACCTAAAACTATCATTACAAAAATAAAATAAAACAGTGAATGCACAAAAACATAATATCATTAACAATTCAACTCAAATACCATTTAATAAACCCAACCAATCAATTAATCAATTTAAGCACACCAAATAAATAAACAAAGGCAAGAAATCAATTAAACAACCAGAATAACCAATTAAACAAATAATTAATAATTAAACAAATAAAAATCCAATAAAATAATAAAGAAAACTATCGACACTATCCTTTTTAAAATTAGGGGTATTACATTCTTCCCCCCTAACAAAAGGAATTCCGTCCTCGGAATTCGCTCTTACCTTCTTTCAATATTTCAGGAAACTGTGAGCGAATGACATCCTCTCGTTCCCAATTGGACTCAGCCTCATTGTGATGACTTCACTAAACACGCACCAAAAGAATCACCTTATTACGAAGGATCTGATCCCGACAATCGACAATATGACACGGTGGCTCCAACTAAGTTGCATCCGGCTGCAACTCAATCTTCCCAACATCGATATGCTGATATCGATCCTCATCTCGCAGAAATTCCGCAACATGGAAACATGAAACACATTGTGTTGACGATCTAAATTATCTGGTAGTGCTAACCGATAAGCAACAGCACTAACTCGATCCGTAATCATAAATGGACCGACAAACTGCAGTGCCAACTTCCCTGTCTTCCCAAAGCGCATAACACCTTTCATAGGCGACACTTTAAGTAGAACCTGATCTCCAACCCTAAACTCCAAAGCACGAGTACGCCGATCGGCATAACTTTTCTGCCGACTTTGGGCAGTACGCATGCGATCTCGAATAAGAGCTATCTTCTCAGAAGTATCCTTGATGAATTCAGGACCCAAGAATCTGCTCTCGCCAACCTCAATCCAAGAAACGGGTGATCGACACGGTCGGCCGTATAACACCTCAAAAGGTGCCATCCCAATAGTCTTCTGGAAACTATTGTTATAAACAAACTCCACAAGTGGCAAATAATCCTCCCAGTGTCCCTTAAAGTCAAGAACACACATCCAGAGCATGTCTTCCATGATCTGATTAACCCTCTCAGTCTGTCCATCAGTCTGAGGATGAGAGGCTGTGCTAAGGTGCAATTCCGTACCCAAAGCCTGCTGAAAACTCTTTCAAAAACCAGACACAAAGCTCGAATCCCTGTCTGATATAATAGACAATGGAATGCCGTGCAACTTCACAATCTCTGATATGTAAAGCCTTGCCAACTACTCCGAAGTGAAATCAGTGCAAATAGGCAAGAAATGAGCTGACTTGGTCAACCTATCCATAATGACCCATATGGAATTGTGCCCCTTGAAAGAATTTGGCAACCCTTTCACAAAATCCATAGATATGCTTTCTCATTTCAACTCCGGAATTGGTAGCGGCTGTAGAGCTCCTGGCGGCCTCTGATGATCAATCTTAACCATCTGACAAGTACTACACTGAGAAACAAAAAGAGCAATATCCCTCTTCATACCTGCCTACCAAAACTGCCGCTTCATATCTTGATACATCTTATCGCCTCCTAGATAAACAGAAAACTCAGAGTGGTGAGTCTCAGTCATCACACCTTCCTCAATTCATCAGTAGAAGTACCATTAATCGTCCCTTGTACCTCAAACCTCCGTCAGCCCCAACATAGTAAAATGGAACCTCTCTAGAAGCTTTCTCTGCAACCTTGTCAATGCACTACTGATCCGTGAGTTGTGCTTGTAAAACTTTGCGAATGATGGTAGGTGTAACCACCATGCAAGCCATAAAAGCATCCAATAACTCATCCACATCCTTCAAAACATTCCACTCAGTGGTGAATAAAGCAGAAAGACTACCAACAGGTCGGCGACTGAGTGCATCCACCACCACATTCGTTTTCCCTGCATGGTACCGTATAAAAAAATGATAGTCTTTTACAAACTCCAACCACCTGCGCTGTCTCATATTCAGCTCCCGCTGAGTGAACAAGTAGTGCAGACGCTTGTGATTACTAAATAATCTGAAGGACTCACCCAACAGATAATGCCTCCAAATACGCAAGGCAAAGATCACTGCTGCCAACTCCAAATCATGTGTTGGATAATTAAGCTCGTGAGGCTTAAGCTTCCGAGATCCATACGAAATCGGTCGCTCCTCCTGCATCAAAACACATCCAAGACCCTGCAACGAAGCATCCCTGTACACAAGATACACTATCCCGCTCTGTGGAGTAGCCAGAACCGGTGCAGAAGTCAACTTTCTTTTTAGCTCATCAAAAGCTCGCTGACAGTGCTCATCCCACACGAATTGTTCACCCTTCTTGGTCAGATGAGTGAGTGATCCTACTATCTTGGAGAACCCCTGGATGAATCGACGATAATATCCTGCCAAACCGAGAAAACTCCGAATCACGGTAGGTGAAGTAGGCTGACCTCATTCCACCACAGCTGAAACCATGGCTGGATCAACTGCTATCCTCCCTTCTGACCCGTGACCTAGAAACTTCACTTATCGCTGCCAAAATTCACACTTCTCGAACTTGGCATATAACTGGTGCTCACGAAGCGTCTGCAAGACAATGCGAAGATGTCGAGCATGATCATCCTCCGACCGAGAATAGATCAAGATTGTCATCAATAAAGATAATAACAAATTGATCCAAATAAGCTCGGAAGACTCTGTTCATTAAGTCCATGAACACTGCAGGTGCATTAGTCGTCCCAAACGGCATAACACGAAACTCATAAGAACCATATCTCATGAGAAACACTGTCTTAGGAACATCCTGCTCCCTAACCCTCAGCTGATGATACCCAGAACGCAGATCAATCTTGGAGAAATATGTGGCTCCCCGTAACTGACCAAACAAATTATCGATCCCGGGTAGAGGGTACTTGTTACGAATAGTAACCTTGTTCAACTCCCTGTAATCTATACACATGCGAAACGAACCTTTCTTCTTTTTCACAAATAGAACGGTGCTCCCCAAGGTGATGTACTCCAACGAATAAAACCCCGGCTGAGTAATTGCTGAATCTGATCCCTCAGCTCTCTCATCTCCACTGGTGCCATCCTATAGGGTGCCTTAGCAAAAGACGTAGTGCCTGGAGCTAAATCTATCACAAAATCGATCTCGCGACTAGGTGGCAACCCTGGAATCTCTTGAAATACATCCGGGAAATCCTGTACAATTGGTATGTTATCCAAAGATACAGTAATCCCCTCCTCCGTCTCCTACTCTACCCGAAACAAAATAGGTGCTATTGTCCCCGCTAGAGCGTGGCATAGCAACGACGTAAAATATCCTGACTAGGTATGGTGAACATAATAGACCTTTTCAACACAAATAACTTGAGCATGGCAGTGATAACCAATCCATCTCAAGTATCACATCATACGTGTGCATGTCTAGGACCAAAAGATTTTTTAGAAATCTGAGTCTACCAATATCTAATGTCACATGCCCATCCTCCTATGTAAAATGGTGGTATTGCCAAAAAGGTTTAGAAATACCCTGAGGTCTGGTACATACATGTGTCACCAACCTAAATCCCAACGGTTCAAAACACGTAAAATAAACAAAATACTCCGAAATCTACTTAGAGTTAGAACGTCGCTCTATTTTGAGAATCTTCCTTCTATACCAAACCTACCATATTGAGTTTACACAAGTTCTTTTATAACTCCTTGGTAATCATCCTATTGCAAGACAATGAACCTATAAGCAAAACTTTGTTTGCTTGCCCAAAAACCAATCACCCTACTGTGACTGACTTCCTTTCCTTATCGCAACGTACACATTCCAATATAGTTTAATAAAACCATTCATGTATACATCACAACATAACTTCCAATAAACAAAATTGAGATAGCCAAAACCACAAGTTTTCTTTATTAAGAACTTTTCAAACCAAAACTGTCAAACAAATAACCGTAAGGTGTTCTTTAACATAATCCTAATGTACATGATTAAATCCATACTACCTTCTTACTAATACCTCCTCCACTACTAGTAATTAAAAGTACTCTTAAAGAGCAGTCATCCTTGAACTCCGGAGCCCTCCATCTAGGATGCTCCGGTATCTCTTCCATCCTGATCTTCTTCGGGGTCTTCCTCTCTGCTTGGCTCAGCTTCGAGTGCCACCGAAGTTGTGTTAGGTCCACAGTATGGTGGCCAATCCCGCACGCAAGAAACTTTCCTTGACTTGTACTCCGAAACAACGCCTATTGGAATCAACTCCTTTGTCTCCAATTTCGCCTTCTTGATCGGCCTTCGTAGGGGAATTACCGAAGTAACCTTCCTCGGCCTTGGGCCCTTCTTTGCTTTCATCGCGGCCCTCACCCTCCTCCTAGTGCCAAACATTCTGCAATTACAGAATAAACTTGACATCAATAACCTCTAAACGAACCATAAATGAATACGATGAATCCTAAACTTAAGCTCTAATCAAGAGAAAACGCCACGCAGAAGACTTAATACGAAACATCCTAGAGACACTTGAACCTGGAGTGCCCTGATACCAACTGTGATACCCCTCGGATCCGAGACACAGGTTGATCAGGCCCAGGCCCAAACCCGAGGGAATATCAAACAATTAAAGTATTTTAAAGCAAACACAAATGACAAAATGCAATAATAAAGATATAATAAAGTTGAAAGAAATACTAATTCTAAAACCCTCCATGTATAACTGAATAATAAAACTCCAATCCTCCAAAACTTCAAGGTTACAACTTGGGAATCCACTGGTGGACCTCTAATCAAGAGTTCAAATGAAACTGAAAACTGAAAATAGATAACGCTAGAAACATCAAGAGAAGTCCTACGTAATCAGTTGAATGTGAGACTAGCCTCAACAAGCACGATCAAGCTCTAAGGCTGGAACCGTCTTGTACCTGAAAAGAATAATAAAGGAGTGGGTTAGACCCGCGAGCAAGTTCTAATCTAACTGCAATCCATACAGTGACCCGATATGCAGATACACCGTAGACACCTCACAATATTTATCTAGTCCATATGTATAAATATATCCACACTAAGGGACATTCACTAATCTATAATAGGGGTCTCAACCTGAATAGAAGGCAACATGCGAATACGCACCCAAAGGTGGGCATGAGTACCTAGACCTAACAGGGTACACCTCAACCTATTATAACCGGCTACGCATCCATTGCATATACGCACCCTAACCAACGAGTCTGAGACTGAAGCTCAGTTCGTGGTACCATAAACATATATATAAAGTCCATTCAAATCCAGGATATGTAGTTCAAATATTTATTAAACTGACATACGACAAACCAACTAGTTAGTCACTCAACTTATTCAGTTGATGTGACTTAACTATCATCCATTAATCCAGGAAGTCATCCAACTTGGTTACAGCTGATCTGACTTAGTCATAAATAGGATTCAGCATCTTTCAATCTATTCCATTAATCCATTAGGTTAGGTTTATGCGTTTTGAGCTAAACCGTCCCTAGTATGTCACCGTCCCATACCGGTACACACAATCCTCCATATCCATGTAAATTACAACATATATAACAGTTCAATAATTTACAGACCCAAAACCACCATCCAAATAATTGCACAAATATATTTAAAGTTTCAACAATTTAAATCCAAGCATTTAACCATATAGTTGTAGGAGACGATTTAATAAATCAACAACTAACATCCAGAGCCCGCATAGACCAAATTTAATATGTCAAGGACTCTATCATGCATGTGAATAGGTTAGATAATCCTATTATTATCCAATAAATTGCTAAAACAATTTCAGAAGGTTGTTTAATGTTTCAGTAATTTAAATCCAAACATTATGCATATAGTTGCAGGAAACGATTTAATAATTCAGCAACTAGCCTCCCGAGCATGCATAGATCAAAATTAATAATTAAATGACCTTATCATGCATTTGAATGTATTTTAAAACAAGTTTTATAAACAAATTACATTCCATCAAATTGCTGAAATTTATTTCAACCATTAATTTAACTTTCATTTGTTAACAACATAGGAAGTGCTTTAATTTTTACACTGTTTGTCCTGACAATTTAGAATTAAACTTTAATCAATTTAGGGTCTTAATAACACTCAAAATTCATTCCTTAATCCTTCTGTAAAGTTCCAGATTCACTCAAATAGTCTCCATGCTCCAACAGTGTTAAACAGTACGTAAAAAATAACAAAAAAAAAAAAAAAAACAAAATTGAAGATGGAGCCTACTCCAAATTTTGGAAGCAGGCTCTTTCAGCCTAGAGCAGGCTCTAGGAGTCCTTAGAGCCGGCTCTACATGTTGTGGGAGCCGGCTCCCACATCCATGGAGCCGGCTCTCACCTCTTTTGAGAGCTTCTGTCCCCGTTCTGCTTCGTTTCAGACCGTCTGCTCCCTTTCTGATCAATTCCTACCACTCTGTTGGTTTTTAAAACTAATCTTAGGAGTCATTAATTTAGTCTAGAAGCATCCCCAAGGTTGTTTACAATAAATTTGAAAACAATTACAGAGTTTAAATAAAACCATTAAACTAGCATGCTTGGAAAACAACACTGGAACAGGTTTCAGAAAATTTCAGTTCTCTTCCAAACCCTCTGTTCCTCTTCACCACTGAACCTAAGGATCTTATATCAATCCCAATAACATCCCCATGGTTCATTTACAGAGACTAAAAACAATTCCAAAGACTAGAGTTACAACAGAGCAACATGCTTAAAAACGGAAAACTGAAACGAGCCATGCATGAACTGTAACAAGATGTTTTTCAACACAAACAGATCATTCATATGACATATATTAAACATATATCTTCCAGTTATTGATTGATTAAACCCTAGAGATTATCTAGGTGCACAGAACACAAGCCAAAGAGAAGGAGAAAGAGAAGAACTTGCCTGTATAGTTTTATAAACAAAACTTTGTCGCCGTTGTTCTAAGCTTTCCGGCAACCATTGACTACCTTCTAGCCTCCTCTGGTTCTGATCTAATCCACCAAAATCCTCCCTTGGTCCTCTCTATTCTTCTCCTTGACAGACCGTTACAATGCTCTGTTCTCTCAACTTCTCTCTTTACAGAACCAAGACTTGTTTTTCTCCAAACCCTAAACCAACGAAATTACTATATTTATAGACGTACAACCCTAAACCCTAATCCTTGTTTAATTAGAGCCAAAGCCCTAACATAAACCTTAGTCGGCCCATATACAAAACCAACGTCTAAAGTGTCGGCATTATAAACGTACTTAAGTTAATAACCTAAAACTTTCATTATAAATATAAAATAAAACAGTGAATGCACAAAAACATAATATCATTAACAATTCAACTCAAATACCATTTAATAAACCCAACCAATCAATTAATCAATTTAAGCACACGAAATAAATAAACAAAGGCAAGAAATCAATTAAACAACCAGAATAACCAATTAAACAAATAATTAATAATTAAACAAATAAAAATCCAATAAAATAATAAAGAAAGCTACCGAGACTATCCTTTTAAAAATTAGGGGTGTTATACTATTCCTGTTTTACTTTATTACAAAGCATCGGTCTTTGTCATGGCCATTTATTTCTGTCTTGTTGATAATTGAGGAGAAAGGGAACATTGTATGTGGATGTTATGGTGAAGAAGTGTTGTGCTTGTTGTGAATTGTGTTGTTGATGTTGGGATGTAGGACATTATCTTTGCCAACTTTTGAAGCCCCAATTGACGTAAATTCACTTGAAAGGACTCTTAGAAACCTTAGGGAATTTGAAAATATAAGAGGAATTGAACTTGAATTTAATATAATGGCCATAAATGAAGAAAATGTCGGGAATGAGGGAATCAATAATGATAGGGCTGAAATTCCAAATATGATACCTATGACTCTTAGGGACCATTTCATCCCTACCACTTATGCCTCTCCTTCTTGAATAGTGATGCCAAACATCAATGTAGCCCAATATGTAACGACTCACTCCACCACATGGTATGATATTGTCCGTTTTGGGCCTGAGCCCCCTTCACCTTTTCCTCTACCTAGGCGATGTGGGACTTGTGCACCCGTAGCTCGCCAGTGTGGTAGCCTGTCAGTATCTCTCGCACCCGCCCATAGGGTTATCACAATCCACCCCCCTTGGAGGCCCGACGTCCCCGTCGGTACACTTCCGGCTGAGTCAGACTCTGATACCATTTGTAATGACCCACTCCACCATATGGTATGATATTGTCCGCTTTGGGCCTGAGCCCGCACGGTTTTGCTCTTGGCTTCACTCCAAAAGGCCTCATACTAATTGGAGATGACACACTTACATATAAGCACTTCACCTTTTCCTTTACCCAGGCGATGTGGGACTTGTGCACCTGAAACTTGCCAGTGTGATAGCCTGTCAGTATCTCTCGCACCCACCCACGACACACCCGCCCACAGGGTTATCACACAATATGAGATCAAATCTAGCACAATTCGAATGCTTCCATCTTTCATGGCTTTAAAAATGAAGAACCCTATAAGCATCCTAATGAGTTCCTTGAAATCTGTTCTACTATCAAGCTGAGGGGCTTTCCTGAAAATGCACTCCATTTGCGTCTCTTCCTATTCGCCTTAAAAGATAGGGCAAAATATTGGTTGAACTCCCTTGTTACAAATTCCATCACTACATGGGCACAATTGCAATAAGAATTTCTAAAAAAATACTATCCAGTGAGTAAAACCAATCAAATGAAGCGTTCCATTCTTAGCTTTTCATAAATCGATGGGGAGCAACTCCATAAGACTTGGGAAAGACTTCACCTCCTTAGGAAATGTCCGCACCACCTAATTCCTAAATGGCAATTGGTGCAAGCTTTCTATGATGGTTTAAACGAACCACATAGACTCATGGTTGACTCATCATGTGGAAGGATGTTCATGTCTAAAAATGCGGATGAGACTTGGACCTTACTCGAGAATTTGAGTGAAAACTCATTGCAACATAATTCTCGTAGGGCTCCAACCTCAACCAATGCAAAGAACACCAATTTATGTCAACCAAAGACAATGAGGGAAGAATCTTCTCAAGTGGATGCCATAGCTCACAAATTCTATCAATTAATGGCACCATATCTCTCTCATTCCTTGTCTTAAAATTTAGCAAGTGCAGTGTGTGAATCATGTATTAGCCCATTCCATCTCTCGGAAGATTTCCCCACACCGGAGTAATTTCCTAGTAACAATCAAGAGCAAACAAATGCTATGTTTTCTAGGCTCGAAAATAATCCATACTCCAATACCTACAATCTTGGATGGATAGATCATCCGAATTTTTCTTGGAGGCAACCCGCCCCACAAAATTTGACATTTCAAAATTAAGGGCATCAAAATCAGCCTTCTTCTCAATTTCCAAATAGGCAATTTCAGGCCTCTTCCAGATACTATCCACCTTATAATCCAAATATTTCTACTCCACCTCCTGTGTTTCTAACTGATGAGATTCTTGCTGCAAATAAGCAAATGATGGAATCCCTTAACAAGCAAATGTTAGAATCTAACAAGCAACTTTTGACATTATTGCAGCCTACTCTCCAAATGGTTAATCACATACTCAGTCAATAGTTAAACTTGAGAATCAAGTGGGACAAATAGCTAATTTAATGAACCAACTTCTTTAAAGAGATAAGGGAAAACTTCCCGCTCAACTATTTGAAAATCCTAGAGGTATTCATGTGATTGTCGAAGCCCCTCCTTTAGTGGGCCTACTCATGAACATATTCAAGCAATCACCACCATTCGGAGTGGTCGAGTTGTGGACAACAAGGTTGATAGAGGAAAAGATGAAAAAGTTTTTCATCCCAAAAATCCAAATCCTAGCTCAATTAATCCAAATTTCACTCCTGAAAATCTAAAGTCTAGCACTGAAAATTTCAAGCTTGTGACCCCAAATGTGGAGACTTCTTATGAGCCTAAGGCTCCGTTTCCTCAACGTCTCCAAGAGTTGACACATTTTGGGAACAAAATCTATAAAATTCAGGACATGTGGGAGGTCTTCAAGCAAGTAAAGATCAACCTACCTCTCTTGGATGCTATCAAGCGAATTCCTCCCTATGCCAAATTTCTCAAGGATTTGTGCACTCAAAAACGCACTTACAAATGTCATTTACCAAAGAAGGTAAGACTAACTAAACAAGTGAGTGCGATCATTCAACACAGCACCCCTCCAAATTATAAGGATCTGTGTGCCCCGACAATCTCGTGTGTCAGTGGTGACAACAAGATAGAAAGGGCCCTCTTTGACTTAGGAGCGACTGTGAACTTGATTCCTTATTCAGTTTACTTACAACTTGGGTTGGGGGATCTTAAACCAACCTCCGTGGTTTTGCAGCTTGTCGACAGATCGGTCAAGCACCCACGGGGCATTCTTGAAGATGTCATCACCAAAGTGGACAAGTTCTACTTCCCGGTAGACTTTGTGGTTCTTGACACGGAACCGGTCTATGATCCAAAGAAACATATTCCCGTGATCCTTGGTAGGCCTTTCTTAGCTACGGCTAATGTTTCGATAAATTGCCGAACTGGGTGATAGATATTGCCTTTAGAAATATTCAAGTAAAACTCCACATTTTTCATGCAACTCAACATCCTTACAAAGAGGATGATTGTTTTTTTGTTGATGTGGTAGATGAAGTGGTCGAAGAATCTCTCCCCTTCATTCTAAGCAAGGATCCTCTTGAAACTTGCATGTCTCACTTTGACTTTGCAAACTTCGATATCGATTAATCCATCCAAGAAGTAAATTCTTTACTCGACATTGGTGCTATCATGGACTTTCCTCATTGGAAAGTGCCAAGAGAACCACTTCCTCAACTTTCCACTACTCCTCCGGTCCCTTCATTGAAATCTCCACCACAACTTAAGTTAAAACCACTCTCGGTCCACCTCAAGTATGTGTTTCTTGGTGCAAATAAAACTCTTCCAGTCATCATTGCATCAGACCTTTTAAAGGACCAAGAAAATAGCCTTTTAACGGTGCTACAAGAGTACAAAGAAGCTATTGGCAGGGCAGTGGCTAATTTGAAAAGAATTGACCTTTTTATTTGTATGCATCGTATTCATATAGAGGACGACGCAAAACCTTCTAGAGAGGTACAACGCCGGCTGAATCCAAATATGAAGGAAGTGGTCATGAAAGAAGTGATCAAGCTGCTAGATGCGGGAATCCTTTACCCCATATCTGATAGCAAGTGGGTAAGCCCCACTCAAGTTGTTCCTAAGAAATCCGGCCTCACCATTGTTGAAAATTCTGCGGGAGAGCTCGTGCCACAACGCATCACCATCGGGTAGTGGGTGTGCATTGACTACCGGAAACTAAATTCTATCACTAGGAAGGATCATTTCCCACTCCCATTCATTGATCAAATCCTAGAGAGGTTAGCTGGCCAAAGCTATTACTGTTTTCTTAATGGGTATTCCTGCTATAACCAAGTGGCAATTGATCCTCAAGATCAAGAGAAGACCATATTTACATGTCCCTTTGGAACCTTTGCCTATAGACGCATTGACGGTGGCCGTTCCTATATGCCAAAATAATGTAGTGAATGTGCAGTTCAAGAAAAGCTTTTTAGGTCAAGTTTAAATTTATAAAAACCACTACCACCACTACTACTAACGTAGCAAGAGTGAGTAGGAATCGTCCCAAGGGATTGGAGAGCTACTAGTAATGGAAACAATGCTTAGGGTTAGTAGGTCGAGTGATCAAAGATAGATTGTTTGGTTAGTTAAACTACAATTAAGATTAAGTAAACTCAATATAAAACAAGCAATTAAAGGGTAGAGAAAACAAGAAAGAGATGTCTTAGGATTTAGAGATCACCACTAAGCATCACTTTTCTATACACTCAATTCACAATTAATGAGGGGGAAAACATATGTTGCAACAATAGTGAGTGTGTGTGGTTGTTTTAACAAGCATGGATGACCAATTAAGTATATATTGTCTAAACAACAAAATGAATAGCACAATATATCAAACTAAGTCATTAATCCTTCTTTAAGCTCATAATCCAAACACATCACATAATTAGAGAAATATACTACTGGCATTCATAAGTATGGAACATCAAACAACAAGCATGGATTGTCCTCCCATTTAACAACTATGGTAACTACACTACATCTAAGCTAATGACATGGAAATTAAGCTAATTAAACTAAGGGAGAGACACAATCCATCAAGAAATAAGTATAAAACATCAAATAAACCACAAGAGCATTCTATTAAGCACTATATCTTGACAATCTCTAAATCTATAGCGTCAACACACATAGACATGCATCAACAACATAAGAGATAGAGATAAACACATGAACATCTATTCTAGCATACATAGGCATATGGATAGAATGAAATAATCAATTGGAAGAATTAAACCACATAAATCATTGAATAAACAAGATCTATGTATATAAATATGTCAAAACATGTATTACAACACAAATCTCCTCAAAAATACATAAATCAAGGTAAATAAAGCATGCTTAGGGCTAACTCTAGCCCCAAGAGGATGTTTAGCCACTCATGAATGGTGTCCTCCAACCTTCAAGGGCTATTTCCATGGTAGAAGTGTCATTCTTCTTGAAGTAGATGGAAAACCTCTCTAGAATGTGTCTTTAGCCTCCTCTTCTCTTTTCTTCTTCTCTAAGAATTGTATCTATTAACTCCTAAAAGCATATCAAAAACTATATGCAAAAGTGGCTCATAATCCTTATATATGTAGCTCAAATGTTATACCGAATGGTCTAGGCTCGTACACAAGGGCTCCTTCAATGATTGCACAATGAGACAACTTTTAATGTGCTGGAAATTAATTTAATTCACACTTGAGAGGGTTCGATCGATCGAACCTATGTTGAGATCGATCGAACTTGGCTGAGATCTATCAAACTTTGGCTGGATCGATCCTCCCATGGCAGCGCCTTTTTGGATAAGGACAGATCTGAGATATTTTTGGGAAAGAGACAAGAGTGGTAGGTAGGGTGGTACAACATGATAAGATGGAATCTTTTCGATCGATCTGAGAATTGTTGGATCGATCGAACTTTGTGGGATCTTTGGATAAGGACAAAAGAGCTTAGATCCATCTTAGAGAGTCTAGATCGATGAACTTTTAATCAATCGAAGTGTTCTTGAGATCGATCGAACATGTTGATTATCACACTTTGCTTCATTCTGCTTCCACTTTATTCCTTTCTTCCATCCAGCTTGAGTTAGTTTCTTTTAAACTCTTATTTGGTTGAATTAGCTTATTTTGGGGATAAGCACCTGAAAAGGACAATAACATGAAATTAGTCTAAAACGGAAAAGTAAGATAGATAAAGGTCCTAAAATACCTAAGCTTAAGGGGTTTAAATGCGCACTTTTCAGCGCTCATCACACCCTTTGGGCTATGCAATGCACCGACAACTTTTTAAAGGTGCATGATGTCAATATTTTTCGATATGGTTGAAAAGTTTTTGGAAGTATTCATGGATGATTTCTCCATCTTTGGTTCTTCCTTTGACTCATGTCTCCACAATTTATCCCTTGTGCTTCAAAGATGCAAGGAGACAAATCTGATTCTAAGTTGGAAAAAGAGTCATTTTATGGTCCAAGAAGGCATTGTCTTGGGAAATATTATTTCTAAAAGGGGAATTGAGGTCGACAAGGCTAAAGTCGAATTAATCTCTAACCTTCCTCCCCCGAATTCTGTTCGACAAATCCGTTCCTTCTGTGGTCATGCTAGCTTCTATCGCCGCTTCATCAAAGATTTTAGCAAAATATCCTGGCCCTTGTGTAATCTTCTTGCCAAGGATATTCCCTTCAATTTTGATGAAGCCTGTTTGGAAGCTTTCAAGAAGCTCCATACTCTTCTTTCTTCAGCCCCAATTATGAAACCGCCTAACTGGTCTCTTCCATTTGAGATATGTGTGATGTATCCGATTATGCATTAGGTGCGGTTTTAGGCCAGCGTGTGGATAAGCTAGCACATGCTATTTATTATGCTAGCAAAACTCTTTCTAATGCTCAGTTGAATTACACCACCACTGAAAAAGAGTTGCTAGTCGTGGTGTATACCTTAGATAAATTCCATTCTTACCTTCTTGGATCCATGGTCATTGTTTTTTCGGACCATGCCGCTCTAAGGCATTTGCTCGCCAAAAAAGTGACCAAACCCCGTCTAATTCGATGGATACTCTTACTCCAAGAGTTTGATATTGAAATTCGGGATAGAAAAGGGACAGGCAATGTTGTCACCGACCATCTCTCTCGTTTACTCATCGAGAAATCTTTTGAATTTGCTACAGTTCGTGATTCCTTCCCGGATGAACAACTGTTTCAGATTTCTCATACAAATCTTCCATGGTTTGCAGATATTGTCAACTACCTTGCGGTAGGAAAAATTCTGTCCAAATGGTCCAAACAAGAGAAAGACCGATTTTTCTCCCAAGTCAAAAATTTCTTATGGGAAGATCTGGAATTATTCAAGTATTGCCCGGACCAAATCATCCAGCGATGCATTCCCGAAACTGAATTCTCAAGTGTCCTAAATTTTTGCCACATTCTTGCATGTAGAGGACACTTCAGTGAAAAGAAAACTGCTGACAAAGTCCTTTAAAGCAGATTTTATTGGCCCTCTTTGTTTCTGGATGCTTATAATTTCTGTAAGTCATGTGAGTGTTGCTAAAAGCTCGGATCCATGCCCAGAAGAGACATGATGCCCCTTACCCCCATCTTAATCATAGAAATTTTTGATGTGTGGGGAATTGGCTTCATGGGATCATTTCCATCCTCTTATGGCTATGAGTATATTCTCGTAGCAGTGGATTACGTGTCTAAATGGGTTAAGGCTAAAGCTACCAATGCCAACGATCATAAAGTGGTGGTCAGGTTCGTGTAATCGAACATCTTCAGTCGGTTTGGTACGCCAAGAGCCCTCATCAACGGCAGAGGATCTCATTTTTGAAATTGCTATCTCAAATCCGTCCTTATTAAATACTCTGTCATTCATAAGGTTGCCACACCTTACCACCCTCAAACGAGTGGTCAAGTAGAAGTATCTAATTATGAGATTTAGTATATTTTGGAAAAAACGGTTCGACTGGACCGCAAAGATTGGTCATTAAGACTAAATAATGCGCTCTGGGCCTACTGGACAGCGTATAAGACACCCATCATTATGTCACCATATTGACTTGTCTTTGGCAAGGCTTGTTATCTCCCAGTGGAGTTAGAACACTGCGCTTTTTGGGCCATAAAATGGTTCAACTTTGATTTTAAGCAAGCCGGTTCTACTCGCAAATTGCAGCTCAATAAGCTTGAGGAAATTCAAAATGATGTGTATGAAAGCGCCAAAATCTATAAGGTAAATACTAAAGCATTTCATGACAAGTACATTGTCAACAAGTCTTTTACCCATGGACAAAAAGTTTGGCTTTTCAATTCTCGGTTGCGACTCTTTCCCGGTAAACTCCGTTCGCGGTGGGATGGTCCATATGTTATCTCATCCGTCTTTCCTCATGGTGCAATTGAACTTCAAGATCCTACCGATGGATCTCTCTTTAAGGTTAATGGCCAAAGGCTTAAACCTTATGTTGATGGCATAGTCCCCATTCAAAAAATGGAGAAAGTCCTATTAACGGACCCAATTTATGAGGACTGATGCGAAATCATGGTTCATCTAGCTATCGACATTAAATTTAGCACTCTTGGGAAACAATTCTTCTAACTCGATTCACTTTTCCAAGTTGCATTAGCCAATTTTTTTTTGAAAAATAGCTAAGTATAGCCAAAATTTGGCCTTTTTTGGAACTGTCTCGAATTGCGTTCCAAAAGTCATTTTAGGCTTACTTAGTCATTTTAAGGTCTCGGTACCATTTTTTGGAATTTTTCAAGGTCATTTCAGCAATTTTCTCAACAATCCAAAAAATCATGGGAAATTCGGACCTCAAAAATAGCACTTTTGCAAATGAGCTCCGATTCCTGTTCTGAGGGTTATACAAGGTGTCTAGGGTCAATAGGGGCTTAAGTTTCTAATTGGAACATTTTTGGATCCCAGCACGGCCTCTGTTTGGCCAAAATTAAAAAATAGTTCCTGGCTAATTTGACGGCCGCCCGCCAGTTCTTGCGGGGGCCCGCCGAGTGCCACAGGGTGCAGCAGCTGCATGCTAGGCTTGGCCCATGCCATGCCTTGGTATCTTGCAGGCGCCCGCCAAGCTTCAGCCCTTTATTAAAATGCCCCATTTCAAGGCCCATTCAAATCCTTATATCTCCATCTCTCTCATCCTACAGCCGACCCCAATCTCTCTATTTCTTCCTCCTTCCTCTTCTTCCTTCTTATCTTCTTCCATCTCCAACCTTATTCCATCCAACCTTATTCCATCTCCATCAATCTCTCATCAACATCACCACCCTTTCGCACTAAGAAAGGGCCTTTGGTTTCTTCACCGTGGGTAAGTTTCTAACTTTCTCTTTCTTTCAATTTTCGGATTAATGGAGGATGGGAATGATTATGTAGAGGTGTTGTATGTGTTGGGGCTTGTATATTCTTGATTACAGGACAAAAATTTATGGGTTTTCTCATCTTTAATCAACCTTTGGCCTTCTTCCTTTTTGTCTTGTACACCAGGTGTTCGACGAATTGCCTAAGGCAACTCCTTCTTCCAAATGGCTCCCAAAACTTCCTCTAAGCGTGCTCGATCTTCCGAGGGACCATCCGAGGAAGCTCCTACTCCAAATTGGGTTGAGTGGCCCATTGAAACCGAAACCAAATTCGTCATTAAGGACAAATTTATGGAGAATCCGGAGACAGCTTGGTCAGTCAAAGAGTTGAAGGACCATGGCCTCAAAACTCTATTCAAGCCTTACACCTCAGCATTCTATCCGCGTATAGTCTGCCAATTCTATTCCAACATGTTTTATTCATGCGCGGAGCCGGGGGTGATCAAGACCACCATTGATGGCACACCTTTTGCATTCACCCTTCAGGACTTTACTGCTGCCTTGGAGTGTCCATTGGCATCTTCTTTGGATGAGGACCTCTACCCTCTTTATGGTGCTTTCCCTGAGGATATGACTTTGTCAGACATTGTCCAGGAGATATGCCACAACAATTATACCGGTAGTCTAGTCACAAAACAAGCACGAATAAGTCCTATCTTCCGTGCTAGCTGTGGTTCTTGGACTCCGTCCTCGCCAAAAATGTCCTCCCAGTCCCCAAGCATTCTGAACATAAGGGCGTCTTTCTGAACACCCTTTATGTAGCTGAGAAAGGGTATTAGTTTTGTGTTCCGCAGCTTGTTCGGGACCAACTTCTCAAGGTCTACAATAATTTATTCATTGCGTAATCGGATAATGCACTGACTTGGGCACTTCCTTTCCCATACTTGGTTACCAAGCTGCTTAAGAACAAAAAGTTCAAGGCACAGCAAAATGAAGAGTAGAATACTGAGGTATATTTTTATGATCTCGGTGCATGGAAGTCAAGCACCGTCCAGCTTAAGACTTCTCGTCAAACCCGCATTGGTGGTGTGTTTAATTGGGGAGATCCAGATATCCCTATTTCTCCTGCACCGGCTGCTCCCGCACCTGTTGCGCCTCCACCACCTGCTATGTCCCGTGCCAACTACGACTCTCTCAACACCTGTCTTGATATACTGCAGCTATGAGTCGAGACCATGGAGGGCACCCTTAAGGATTTTTGTAAGGAAACTCAAGAGGGGCAGCATGTATTATAGGCCATGCTGCAATCTTTGATTGACCGTGCACCAGGCTGCGCCAATGGCTCATCCTCTATTTCGATGATGGAGTGATTTTCTATTTTCAATTCCTATTTTCATTTTCAGTAGTATTCTTTTGCTTTACTTCGGGCCGCGTTTGGCATTACTTTTAGTTCCTATTTTGAACTTTTAACTGCAATTCTTTTTGCTATTTTGCATGGATACTTGGTTTTTGGTTAAATAAAATTGCAATTGGTTATTTTCATCTCTGTCTTGTTCAGTATAATGCTTGTTGTGCATGTATGTGATTTTGACAGGTTTTTGGATTCAAGTTTAGGGGCGTTACTTTTGGAGTTCTCATGGTGGCATGTTTTTACCACGCTATTGATTTTCCTCCTCTACTTGGTATTATTGCTCTTAATACCCTCTTTATTTTTCATTTCCAATTCCATCATTTGTATTCTCACATTGCGGATAATGTGACATTCAAGTTTGGGGGTACATTTTGGTATTGCATTTTTGCTTGCATGTGCTAACTTGTTCATGTAAGTTAATAAATTTAATTTTTGAGGAGCAATGATCTTGTAATCTTGGAACTTGCTGGAGATTGAAGCATGTGTTTAATACTTTGTGTATAGAGGCAAATGATAGTTTTGAAAATAAAGAAAAATCTGAAATGATCATATTGATTCAAATCAATTTGTATAAATGCTTTAATTAGATTTTCGTCGGATTTCATGCTCCTCTATGCTTCATACTTCATAGATGCACACCGGAAACTTAATTGTGAGGCATGTAACCTGATTTACCTTGACCATGACTCAGTTGATTTGAAATAATGACCCTAATGAATGGATATCTTTGGCATTGATCTAAAAAAAAAAAAAATTTGAATAATGAAAATGACTAGTTTAAGTTTGTAACCTTGCTAACTCGAGTTATTAAGCCCTTGGAGTGTCCTTACACTTAGCACCCTAAAGCCATCCGGTTTGGGAGTTGCTGGCCTAACACTTGCTACATGGGTTAGTTAGAAAGCTTAAGGGACTTAGGCATTATACGGTCATTCACAAAATAAAAATAAATAAATATGGTTTGTTGGAGTTCGTAGCTTTGCCAACTCGAGTTATTAAGCCCGTGGAGTGTCCTTACACTTAGCACCCTAAAGCCATCCGGTTTGGGAGTTGCTGGCCTAACACTTGTTGCATGGGTCGGTTAGAAAGTTTAAGAGACTTCGGCATTGCATAACCATAATATGTAAAAAAAAAAAAAAAAAATGTGTATTTTGAATAAATCATGCCTTAGAAACCTCATTTAAAAGGGAAATTCAATGATTTAAAAACTTGTGTTTTAAAATTGGAAAAAGAAGGTAAAAGCTGCATATTGGGAATCCGATTCACTTTCATTGAAGTTAGAGTTAATTTCTATTAAAGAGATGACAATTGAAGTATTTATATAGACTATGATGATTGATGTATGAGAATTGAAATATGTTTAACCATTGTTATATCAAGGCTTCATATACACAAGGTAGTCTACAAAATGATTTCGTTTCCAATGTTTAGTTTGTTCTAAGTTGTAAATGAGTTGTGTGCATTTTCTTGTACCATGGTTGATGTTTATGGATAACATTTCAAATGTTATCATTTTGTTAAGTCCTTCATTTTGGTTTTGCTATGGGACTAGCAAAATGTAAGTTTGGGGGTGTGATAAGCGCCGAATATTGCATATTCAAGTACCCTTATTTGCTTTAGTTAAGTCTATTAGTTGGTTCTATTGTATATGTTATCTTCATTTGCATGTCTTTGTTTATTTTCAGGTTTGTTTCCCAAAAAGGAATAAGAATGATGTTTTGACGAGTTCTCGAAGATCAAAGCATGCCGGGCTGGGGATCTACTATTTTGTCGAGCTAATTTATGCCATTGAACTCAGGGCATTCTCTGCATTGTGAAAAGAAGGAAGTTAGCGTCATCAGGCCGAGCCAAAAGACAATTTTAGAGAGGTGTTTTATGCCAAGGAGCATTGCGGGAGCCCGCTAGCAGCATACACAATTCCTGCGGGCGCTCACCATTTTGTGATCATTGGATTTAAATTCCAAAGTTAGAAAGAATTGCATTCCAGTAGGTTTCAAATTTGGTGGGGCCCCACCATGCGCTGCGGGCCCCTGCCATTTGCCATCAAGAGAGCCAAGTGCCCCCTTGCCAGCTCGTGGAAGCCAGCTGTGACATCCCGCGGACACCCGCCCTGCGCTGCGGGCGCTACCAAGTTGTAGACAGCAGGTTGCCAACTCCATTATTTTGCTTAAAGTTGTCCCCTTGACTAAATGAATGGCTCTGCTCTCTTCTAGGGATTATGAGCTATGAATTTAGAGTTGTTGGGAGGATATGGTTGCTTATTAAAGGCTTGAGGCATTGTATTAGAATCATCTCACATTGTAAGGATTTATAGATAGAGAGATATTGTTCTTAAGAGCTTTGGGTTGTAGCTTGCCTCTAGGTGCGAAAATGGATGGGTTGATCCTCTCAACCTCCTCATCCCTTGTTTCTATGGGTAACTAACTCCTTTCTAGGGAGGCGATGAAGCCTTTATTTGTAAGCATGCTTTAATTTTGTTTAATTTGGGGAGTGAAGTGTGTATGCGGTATTTTCATAATCTAGAGCTCTTTAAATATTGTAATGGATCTTAAATTATATAAATGATCATGTTGAATCTATAATTTATTTTTCATGATTATATGGCTTGCATTTTCATAGTGAGAATGGAAATGAGATATGAAATGGCTTTTAATGGCATGTTATTTGAGAAGTTTAATAGTCCATAGCTTAGGGCCTCCCTTTGATGGATTATTCTTGATTCTTGACTTCATGTGCTATTACCATAGTTATTGAGGGGTTTGATAGTTCCTAGCTTAGTGAGCATGTCATAGCTACACTCTAATTTAGGTAGTTTAAGCATGTAGAACTTTGAGAGATTATACATTATTCTTGACTCTATGAACTTTTTGAAGATAATATAGCAATCTTGTATTGCTACATATCATTGCCATGTACTTAAGTTGTTTCCCAAATTAATCACAAGCTAGCATGTTTGTAGGGTTGGTAGTTGATTCACTTCCTTAGTCCTTTCTACATAAGTTCTTTCCTCTTAAATTCCTTCAATTTATTATTTTATGCAATTTTTAATCATAGTTTCTAAGTGACAAACAAAACCAACTCTACACCTTTTTCATCAAACAAAGTGATTTTTAAGACCTTGATTGCCATAAACTTGCAATCCTTGTGGTTCGACTTACCCCTATAATAGCCCTATTTTACAATGATTTGTGCTATTGTAAGGGTTGATTATAATTGATAGCATATACCGAGACCCACCAGTTGTCCAGAACCTTCAATTCTTTGTCGCTTCCCTTTCTGCTCATTTTGATCATCTCTTTTATCGCATTAGCCTTCTTGGATTTGATCGCTACTAGTTCCTTGAGCTTCTTGGGAAGTACCATTTCCTTTTCATTTCCTTTCCGCCTTTTGCTCCTTTTGCTTTTGGAAAATGTTGTTATTATTTTCCTCAATTGTCACGGCACAGTTTACAAACTTTGCATAGGTGTCACACCTATGCCCAACCACTAACCTTTCGATATGGGAGATGAAGCCCCACTCAAACTTTCGGATCTTGTGTTCCTCATCTACTACTACATCTGGAGCAAATTAAAAGAGTTTCAAAAACTTTGTCTCATCCTCACTAACTATCACAGTGCTACTTTGTTCTAGTTGCATTAATTTGACCACCTTTTTTTCTCTCACGGCCCGTGGAAAATGCTTCTTATAGAATCGTATCTTAAATTCATCCCAAACCATACCAGCTATGTCCAAAGTAGTCCTAGTAACTGTCTGCCACCACTGGCGTACCTCACCTTATAAGAAAAATATAACTATCATCCTGTGTTGTACTTCAGTACGTATATTCCATTATCTCAAAATACTTCTCCATATCACTGGTACACTTTTTGCCATCAAGTGAATTGGAAGCTTTGATGAACTTAACAACCCATAGTTTGTGTATATCTCTTATATATATAGTTATGGGAACTTGTTCTGCATCAGGATTTGGTATTTGAAGTGCCTCCTCCATCAATTAATCAAACTTAAGATGGAGCATGCTACGAAAGTAAATAATCTACACATTCCACAACACATTTCTTATCCTAACTATCTCTTAAATTCTATCCTTATATCATTCCTTCACCTTAGGTATTCTTAAACCTAGGCTTTGATACCAAACTATCACACCCCAAATTTTAACACAAGAAACCTTGTCCTATACTAAAATCTGGTATTTGACTCACATCAATCATTCACAATCATTTATGATTAAATTAAAATAAACAGAATTAATTACTTTCAAAGATCCAACATTCCAACAAATCTTGTGACATTAACACCAAAGAAAATAAAATTCCACCAATAAGGCGAACCTTATTACAAAACTCCATGCTAAGAAACAATAATAAAATAATTATGTAAGAAATCTAGAAAGTCTCCATCTCTCCACTGAGCCTTCTTTGCATGCTAAATCCACGTGCACCTGAAAATGATAAAGGGGTGAGCTCATGAGTTCAGCAAGAAATTGCTAAACATTATCGCCGTTCATCAAGTCAACCTTACTTCTATTTTCTTATACATTAAAGTAACCCATTAAAGATACTATACTCACATTAATATATAATAATTAATAAAGATGATCCACATTAGTGCCAACTACAAAACCTTACTCAAACCTTATCTCTTACAATAATCTCATTAACTATATCCACTAAAAATTACTAAATACCCACTTATCTCATATGAGCCTCGGGCTCCTCCCAAACGGGTGGCTACTCTAATGCCACTATTTCACTTGAGCTCCAAGCTCCCCTCCATCAAGTGGTGTGACTCGCCTAGTCCCAGACTACCGAATACATACATATGGTTGGGTTGTACGTCTACTCACCCAGATGGTCCCGGACCATGTTCACATAATAAGGGGTATATTCAGCCCAATAGCCATAGCAACAGCGTACTGCATTCTCGTAGGCAGGTCTCAAACCATACCAAATAAATCATCATAGGGTTTGTTCTAGACTACCACTTTGACTAGTTCAATCACCTCAATTAAATACCAAATACACTGCTTTAATAAATGTCCTTTAACATTTAAATAATGCTAACTCAAAAATTCATGAGTTCATCAAATATCGTAATTAAATCACTGTACACGTCACATACCTAGAATCTTAGTTTTGTATCCTGCCAATCTACTCTAAAAAAATTACATTTAATATCCTCTAATTTGATTTGCCATTTAACTGCACTTACCTTCATATGTACAATGGAATTCTAATTTTAATCACTAATAATGGTTCAAGTTCCTTGATTAGATCCTTTAATTCATTAGTTCAAACTCATATAACTATGGCATACATGTACCAGTAATTCCTGAGTTATGACTAGCCTAAAGACAATGACTAAAAATCTAATCACAATTGACCCCAAACAACACCACCAGAGTCTCCATAATTAGATCTTCCATAACAGATGTGATTACATCATGACTCACGTGTTTGCAAAAAATGTAATCAAATCTACAATGACACACATCACTGGCTCTTTTTAATTATACTAAGTACATTCAAAACACTCCAACACATACTAATCCATCATATTTGTGAAATCGATAGATTACCCAGACTACCAATTAATTACTTATTCTACAACCCATCACTATAATCATTCTCTAAACCTATTGATATATATACATCATATATGTTAATAAAGAAACTACCATTCATGCACAGATACCCGAACCATATTATATAATCATTGAACATGAAGAATTTTATTCCACCCATACTTATATAAATAAATACCATATGTCATATAATCTCCACAATCCATCTTATCATTTATGTAGAGCACATACACTACATCAAGAATTCACAATTCATTCAATTAAATGCTTGCTACAGTCATTAAACAAATACTTCCAAATCAACTATTCAACATTTAACTTCTACTGTAATCACATAAGCCAAGCATGTTAAATAACTTTAACTAAGATTCAAAATGTGTTCTATACATACAATCTTTCATAGGTTAAATAACTAATGTCCATCCTCATTATTTACTATATAAAGATTGACATTCCATAATAAATATACCCACATACATGAAAAGACTAATTTTCAACACTAATTAAATCTTATTAATCAAGAATTGTTTTATACCAAATATATGTATGTGCCCTTATGCTGTGTGTGAGCTAATATATATATATATATATATATATATATAGATAAACATACTAGTAATCACATGCTACAATAAAATATGAAAATTAATATATAAGATTAATTTTCCATTTCTAACATTAGATAACTAACTTTATGATTAATCGCTAATCAGTAATAGATCATGGTGCATTATATATATGAGAACAAAAGAAAGAAATAACTTGCTTGAAAAATAAACTATTTGTTTGAGGAGAAAATTTCTAGCAATGACGTTGTATAATCCTTAGGTAGTAATGACCAACAGGTTAGTGGCCTAGGGGTACCAAGTCCCTACTTTTTAAAGGGAGGTCAAGGTTCAAGCCTCAATGGAGGTATGGGTGTGCGAGTACCAACTAAGAAAAAAAAAAAATCCTCAAGTAGTACTATAGCATCGGTAATGCAAATAGTACTTTTAATTCTTATAAGGATTAGATAAATATACCTAAAGGTTGAATTCTAGGTGAAACTTTTTTGAAATTCATAATACGGGATAATTGCCTTACTATCTCATGTAAAGTTATGATATGATTAACATCTTATCTATATATAGATATAGTTTTTTTCCTTTCCGGGTATTATATCCTACCCTCTTTAGAAGAAATTTTATCCTCGAAATTTACATACCTTCATTTAAAGTCTTGAGACTTCTACTCAGGATCCTCTTTAGGATCATCCATTTCACTTTTTTATTTCTTTAAGAGGAACTGGGGCTGCATTGAGTCCGTAATATGGTGTCCAATCTCGTACACAAGAAACGTTTCTTGGTTTGTTTACACAAGAAACTTTTCTTGGTTTGTACTTTGGAATAACGCGTATTGGAATATAATTTTTTACGTCCATTCCTACTTTCTGAGTTCTTACACGCATATAGACCAATAAATTATGCTTTTGTTTATGTTAAACCTCATTAATTTTCTTTCCAGATTCTAAAATTCAATTAATTGAAATAAAATAAAAGTCAACAAACTTTTCACTCATAACTTAATAACAACCATCCAAAAATAATAAAAGAATTTACAAAATTTATAAATCCAAATTTATTTGTACTAAATTGCATAAACAAAAACAAAACCAAATGTTTAAATAACAAATGATTATCAACTAAAAATAAACAACTGTAACCCTTTCTTTCATTTCTTCACTAACGCAAAATCAATTAACATATTTCTATCTTCCATCTCTTCCTCTTATTGCTGTGCTTCCGTTTTACCTATCTGGAAACTCTTACGCGACTTTGGGCAAAACCTTGTCATATGTACACTCTCTTGACAATTAAAACATTTTCCCTAGAATTTATATGACTCATGTCCTATTTTTGTTTAACCCACAGGTCGAGGTTGTCCAAAAACTTCAATTATTTGTCGCTTCCCTTTTTTGTTAATTTTGTTCATCTCTTTTATCCCATTGGCCTTGTCCCTAGTAGGGAAAGTCTTAGTGAAATAATTTGCAAGGTTATTTGCAGATGCAATCTTAGTGACAACAATGTCCCCACGCTGAACTATATCTCTAATGAGATGATATTTGTGCTCAATGCACATTCCCTTTTTATAGTTCCTCAGTTCCTTGGACTGAGCAATTACCCCACTATTATCACAATATAAGATAATAAGAGATCGTGCCAGTGGTACCACTCCAAGGTCTAAGAGGAAATTCTTAAGCCATACAGCCTATTTAGCTGCCTCTAAAGCTGTTACGTACTCGGCCTCCATGGTGGAGTCTGCAATGCAAGATTATTTTACGCTCCTCCAACTAATGGTTCTTTCACCAAGGGTAAACGCATATCCTGAGGTAGATTTTCTGTTATCCCTATTTGACTGGAAGTCAGAATCTGTGTAACCCACTGGAAGTAAATCATCACCCCTATAAATCAACATGTAATCTCTGGTCCTCCTCAAATATTTAAGGATGTGCTTCACCACTATCCAATGTTCTTGTCCAGGGTTGAACTGATATCTGTTGACCATGCCGACTACAAAACAGATATCTAGTCCAATACAAAGCATAGCATACATGAGGCTTCCTACTGCTGAAGCATAAGGAAATGCCTTCATGTGCTCTTCTTCCTCTGGTGTATTAGGACACTGTTGTTTAGAAAGAGCAATTCCATGCCTGAAAGGTAATAAACCCCTCTTGGAATTATGCATACCAAACTTGACCAGTATCTTATCAATATAAGCCGTCTGAGACAAGCCTAACATTCTATTTTTATGATTTCGCAAAAGTTTAATCCCTAAAATGTAACTGGCTTCTCCCAAGTCCTTCATATCAAATTGATTGGATAACCAAATTTTTACGGTTGATAACATTCCTATATCATTCCCAATTAGTAGTATGTCATCAACATATAAAAGTAGAAACACCACCACGTTTCCTTCACTCTTCTTATTTACACAAGATTCTTCCGGATTCTGATCAAATCCAAAAGATTTGACTGCTAGGTCAAACTGAATGTTCCAACTATGAGATACTTGCTTAAGTCTATAAATAGACCTATGTAACTTGCATACCATATGCTTTTGGTCCTTTGCTATAAACCAATCTAGTTGCATCATATAGTTGTCTTCCTCAAGATGACCATTTAAAAAGGCCGTCTTGACATCCATTTGCCAAATCTCGTAATCGAGATGAGCTGTAATGGATAAGAGAATACGAATAGATTTAAGCATGACTACTGGCGAAAAAGTCTCCTCATAATCGATACCCTCTTTTTGAGTAAACCCTTTCGCAACAAGTCTTGCTTTGAAGGTTTCAACCTTCCCATTTGATTCTCTTTTTTGCTTATAGACCCACTTGTACTATATAGGTTTAATGTTTGCAAATGTTTGCAGGTGGTTCTACCAACTCCCAAATCTGATTGGAGTACATAGACTCCATCTCAGCCTTCATTCATAGCTGGAGGGATCTTGCTCTTCTGGGATCATCTTGTAAGACTCTCCCAAAAGCGTTAACTTATCAGGTGGCCTAATAACCCTCCCAATACGTCGAGGTTCTGGTATAGTAAGAGGTTCTAGATCTATGGTATCCGGTGTCTCATTAGGCACAAATGTTATGTCCACTCCTTGATTGATTGGTGTATCTATCAACTCCTCTAAAACAACTTTGCTTCGAGGATGGTGATTCATTATATAATCGTCCTCGAGAAAAACAACATTCGTGCTAACGAACACTTTTTGCTCCTTAAGATCATAAAATGAATAACCCTTTATACCCTTTGGGTAGCCCACAAAAAGACAAACATCTGATCTTGGTCCTATCTTCTCAAGTTTTCCTCTCTGCACATTTATAGGACACCCTCATATACGTAAATGTTGTAAACTAGGCTTACGCCGAGTCCACAATTCCTTAAGAGTGTTAAGAACTACTTTAGATGGAGCTAAGTTCATAATATAAATCACCGTTTCCAGAGCATGTCCCCAAAAAATTACTGGTAGACTTGAAGAACTGATCATTAATCTTACCATGTCAAGTAAGGTTCTATTCCTTCTTTCAGTGACACCATTTTGTTGTGGTGTACCTGGTGCAAATGTTTGGGATATAGTCCCATTTTCTCGTAAATGATCCTTAAATCCACTAGAAAGGTATTCCCTTCCTTGATCTGATCGAAAAGTTTTTAGGCTTTTACCCATCTGCCTTTCACTTTCTACCTGAAAGTCTTTGAATTTATCAAAAGCCTCAGACTTGCGATGCATAAGGTAAATATAGCCATACCTAGAGTAGTCATCTGTGAAAATGATGAAATACTCATATCCTCCTCTAGCCCTGATATTCATAGGACCACATACATCTATATGCACAAACTCAAGTACCTCTTTAGCTCTATGTCCCTTGGCCACAAATGGCCTTTTGGTCATTTTACCCTCCAAGCAGGATTCACAAACTGCAAATGGTTCAACCACCAAAAAGCCCAAAAGCCCATCCTTAACTAGTCTTTGGATCCTATTTAGATTAATAAAACCTAACCGCAAATGCCAAAGATATGTAGAGTTATTTAAAGGAACCTTCCTTTTTTGTGGTAAGTCAATTGATGCATCAATCATTTCAGTATCATACAATGAGTGAGGTGTATGAGTAATTAGATATAGACCATCCACCAATGTACCAGAGTAAACAAACTTTTCATTTTTCTTTATCAAAACTTTTGAATCAAATAATACTGAAAAACTAGATTTTGAAAGAGCCGAAATAGAAATCAAGTTTCTTTTGCTTTCTGGTACATAAAGGCAATCTTTCAAGACTAAACTCCTACCATTTATTTTTAAAATAACCACTCCTACTGATACTGCTGCTACCCTTGCTTGTGAAGCAAGTTAAAGATAAATCTCCCCATCACTTAGCTTTCTGGTTTCCTGGAACCCTTGTAATGAATTGCAAACATGGTTAGTGGCTCCAGAATTTACACACCAGGTATCTGTAGATCCTACCACATAACATGTCTTAGCAACAAGTTAATGAAAAATATCTTCAGAGTGCTTCTTAGTAAGATATACCGAACAATTCATTTTCTTGTGTCCCTTCTTGCCACAATGGAAACAATTCCCTTTGGACTTATCCTGCTTATTACCCTTAACCTTGACACCAGCACTAGAATCAATTTCTTTGTGCTCTTGGATGTCATTAGGGCTAAGCTCAAGAGGGCACTCTTGAGTGAGCACAGTGTGAAGATTTCTCTTCCAGTTAATATAGTTCGATCTGGTTAATTTGTTATCCTTAAGTATGGAAACAAGCGGATTGAAAATATTCGACATATGAAATATAAACATTCATGCATAAATAAAAGGGCATACATTCAGAAACAAAAATTAAACTTTAGTTTTCATATAGTCTTTCAGTAAGATTCTCTAAACCACTGATGTAATGAAAACATCGGTAATCATAATCCCTGTAGGTATTCACTCGTTTCTCTCGGGGGGCAATATAAACATGCCACTATCAAGAGATCATGTCACTACCTTGATTAGACGGAAGCAATTTCCACTAAACCTCACTACCTAGACATTTCATGCCAAATGAAATATGGCAACTAATTTAACCTTGGTCTCTAAGTGAAAATACCCCCTAAGGTGGAGCGTACTCCCACTTAGTCAAGTGTACACCATTGTTTAGAAATAGTGCAATTGAATGATATCCGTCTCCTAGTGGTGATCGTCCCCATCCGTCTGCCACTAGTTCTATCATGTGAAATCTATATATAGTAACCAGTGAAACAAATACCCTCCGGAGGAGCACCCAAGATTGGTGGCGAGGTACTTGTTACACCTTATAATAGATCGACAATGGAAGGTTGTGGAATTTAAGATTAAATCCCGCTCCCACTTAATTGTTTTGAATTTAGAGAGTTGTCTTAAATTTTATACATCTCATCTATAATACCATCATATTAAAATATTAATTTTAATCTAAATAATATTGAAATCCATTAAAAAAATTTAATTTAAGCCCAATGAGCCTAAACCATTTGGGTCAACTTAGCTCAATTTCTTGAACTTTACTATTGGTTAATCTTACACTTTCCACAAATTTTAATTAAAAATAAAATATTTAATTTTCAGAAAATCAAATTTTTTGAAAATATTTTGGAAAGTGCTAATTTTCCCAAAACAACCCAAATAAATTATTCCAATTTTATTTAGTTTAAAATTAACCAACAGGTAGAAAAAACTATTCATGGATAAAATATAACATTCAAGTATATAACCATCACATGAATATAAACATAACAAGTAAAAAATATATTGCACCAAAAAAGTGTAAATCCCCTCTCATGGCCAGTTAGATATCATCCCATGACCATCTCGTGCTTCAAAGTCCTTCATTGGAAGTCTTAACTCTTATCTTGTCTGTGTCTGTTCTTGAACTCTTCAAGAACTACAACCCTAAATTTAAAAAATATAGTACAAGGCTTTGTCTTATACCCAATTTAGGGCTTACAAAAATCCTAAATAAGATAAAGTAAATAAATCCTATTCAGCTAGGGAAAACCAATCCTTATTAGATCAGCCCTTTAAAACGCCGCCACTAATAAAATAATTACATCACATGTAATTAAATAATAAATTAAAACTTTAAATAATAAATAATACCGGACCATGAGAGGGATGATTAATTACCCTTTACCTGGCAATCAACCTTAAATAATATGACACATATATATTCAATATTAAAATTAAAATAGATTACATACAAAAATAACATACTGTACATGCACAAATTCACATGAATCATTGTTCTACTAGTCAACTAATTGATCAAAGTTTACAACTGGGTTAGACTATTAACTAGATAATCAAAAGAATATATATATATATATATATATATATATATATATATGTCGTCTGTTATGAATACTTTAAATATAATATTATATTTATTAAAGTTAACCATACCCATCACATGGGTGCCATTATATATATATTGAAATCCCATCACTCTATAATGAACAACCCTGGGTGTGATTCTAAAAGCAATTAAATAATTGCCTTCTCTATCACGAGTCATTGTGTTCATCCAGTGCGTAAAACTTTAAGCCCATCACATGGGTGAAAACAGATCAGAAGCGGCTGTTATTACAAGCTGCTGCAAACAGGTATTTTATTATTTTATTTTTATTCACTGTGATCCGATTTCTATCTCATAGATTAACAGGTCAAACAAATAAAATAATAATAATAATAAATAAATTAAATATTCATGAAACAAACAAATAGAATTCATGAATATAAACCTATATATGCATAGATAATAATCAGGTATTCAAATCGTCACTATGATTTGATGAAAAGTACGGGGTAGCTCTGATACCAATTGAAGGCATAACGGAAGCATTTAAAAAATTTCAAGAGCGTAACCACGTGATTTTTCATCAAATACTGTAAAAGGATCTCATACCTTTAGACGATTAAATAATCGTTGAATTCAATAACACTATTATTTGGCTTTGAGCTCTGATGAACATTTTCTCCTTTAGCCTTGAATACCAATGAGTCTTCACCTCTATGACCCCAATGTAAGATTGTGGAATCCTAACCTTTTCTCTCACTCTCTGTATTCTGGATAGTGTACGAGAATTCTATTTTGTATCGTCGTATCACCGAATATATGACCAGAGAAACGGTTATAATATCTGGGGCTAGAGATGAGGATCCAAAAGGGCTTCCTTATCCTAGCTCCAATTGGATAGAGCTCATAACTCTATCATATCTAATTAATTACAATAAGCACCACAATAGTATTGGAATTGCACTATAGGGTTTAGAAATTACGACAAGACCCTGTCTACTAAATAATTACATATAAACCCCTCCACTACCGAATATCCATAAGTAACCCTAGGAAAATATATATCGTCCCACCTAAGACTTACTTATATTTTATATTACTTGAGTAACCAATTTAATCCTTATGATCACTGAATTAAATTCTTTTATAAAAGGATTTTCAAAATATATATTTTTCTAAATAAATAATAGAAAATTAATTTAATAAACATTTTACTAAAATGCCCTGACCAGGTTCCAATGATCAAACTTATTAAATTGCATAAAGGGGATATTCTAACTCTAATAAAGAGTGTGGATTACATGTTGAGCATTTGTGTTCCCAGAACTCTAATATTAGCCATCCAAGATACCGTGGTATTACCTTAAAAAGATCTCACACATTGGTAAGTTAAAGTGACTAGTATTAAAACTTGAGTTCACTAAATCTCTCAGGATTTAGAGCCTATGAATTTAGTAGATAAGAAACACATCAAAATAATGACAGTACATTGTATAGTGTGATCTTATGGTAATCCCGTTCAGTGTACTCCAAACACACTAACACACTGCCTTAGAGTCAACTACCCCAGTGGTCGAGACAAACCATCCTATCTTATAGAGGCCAAGTGTGTTATAATCTTATAGATAAAAGTGCTCAACTTTTATTACTAACTGCGAACAATGCCAAGGTGCAAGAAACCGGTGAGCCTAAATCTCCTATATGTAAATATCATTTACACACTTAAGTCACCTATAATGCAACTTGAGGATTATAATGCATCTCATACAAATATATGTAAAGCCCAATGCATGAATATCATATTTATTAATAAAATATCAAATAAAAAATAAATATTTAGCTTGTAGGGAATATGATCCCAAGACTATATAAATTAATAACCCGTTATGAAATAGGGGCGGATATAATATGAATGATTTACAAAATAGAGTTTGGCCAAACCCGTTACATTGTCATCCCTAAAAACACAATACACTACATAACAAACATTTTCACCAAGTGGCGCACAAATCACCCCCCACTTCTGTTAGAAATCATTGCAAAATCACCTCTCACCTCTTAGAAATCACCTCTCACCTCTTAGAAATCACTGCCTCTCACATTTCGGCTTTCATATTCACTCTACACACTTTCGCATTTACATTCTCATTCTGAAAGCTACAAGTGCATTTAATAGGTGAACCCCACTTTCGCAGCGCCCGTATATGTTTAGTACATATAGTAGCACCACTAGTGTTCGGAAATGGCAAAGTTTCCAATGCCAAAGGATTTGGTAGTTTTTTCTTCTTTTTCAGCCTTTGCTGCATTATCGGGTAGCCAAGCTAATCTTTTGAGAGAAAATTAAGTCAAACTAAGAAATATTGAAGTGTCTTGACCAGTTGAGGAAGAGTTGATGCCAATCAACTCCAGCGTGGTCGGTTGGAGTAAACACACGAAGCAAGTCAAGAAAATGGTGACGAATTGAGGATGAGTTGATGCCAATCAACTCGAGGTTAGTTGGAAGAAATTACACCAATGTTGGTCAAGAAAATACCTACCAATTGAGAATGAGTTGATGCCAATTAACCAACTCGAATTCGAAATTATTTGATGCTTTTAGACCATATGCTTGGTGGGTAGTCCAATCAAGCCTCTAGATCATCAATGCCTCGAACCCGTGAGCACATCCTCAACTGACCTTTCTTCTAGATCATAAGACACTTGGTGGTTTAAGTCCGATCAAAGTTCTGGATTATCAATGACTCGAACCTGCCTGAGCACATCCTAAACTGACTTTTCTTCTCGGCTGTTACTGTTCGTGATGTAAGTAGAAGCCATAAATTTATTCACGTTGAACAGATTACCTTGAATATTCAAGATGGGTGTTTTGAATCCACAAAACAAAAAGATAATTCAGAAAATTTTGATACATTATTTAATAATTGAATAAATGATCTGTTATGCAGTACGTGAATTTATAAATAAAAACTTTAACAGCATAAAGAAAATCCTAAAAATGTAAAGAAACTAAAACAGAAACCTAATAGCAAAAGGAAAACAGTTGCTCAAAAAAATTTAATAAAACTACACTTCCTATAAAAAAAATATATATATAAAAATAAAATGAATAAGAAATCTAAATAATAAATCAGTTCGGTACCCTTTTCAGTTGGATAGTTCATTTTTTGGTGTTTTTAATATTATTTTACTTCAAATGCTTAATTAGCCTCTGTTTTCCTTTGGGGTTATTTCTTGTTCTGTATAGTCAATTTTGAGCTCAAACATCCGACATTTTTTCTCTTTTTTTGCTAGAAAAATGCTCTCAGAAACGTTCATGAGAGACTCAAACCCTCTATATTTCACTTTGAAAGCCACTAAACCAAAGGCTTTGGGACTCAAACATACAAGATTATGGTGCATATATATATATATATAACAAACCCTCTCATTTTACACACTCATTTTGTAAATTCCTATATAGTCAAGTTACAAGCCAAGATACGAATTCCCCAATTGAGCTTCATCAACTGGACGCCTGCCGGTGACTCTTGCACAGAAAAACAAAGATTGCATAATTCAGAAAATCAGATTCTTCAATCTTTCGTGCACTCTTGAAGTCTCTATGCCAATTCTAGACCAGATAGCCTACAATAGATCAGTAAAATATATGATGTTAGTTTATATCACAGATGATTGAATGAACCAAAATAAGGAAACAAAAAATGTTAGTTAAACAAATATGGAGCCATGATGATGACTTGTAGTTTATGATTAGGTTTAAGCTTCAAGAAATATTGATGACTATATATATATATATGTCACCATTTTTAATATATAGAGCTTAATTTCATGAATACATATATAAGAGATTGTGCACTAAGAATAATATCAAGTTAATTAACAGAGTCTATCATGATGTGGAAGTTTCTGTCATGAGCTTAAAATTTTCAAGTTTGTGTTTGAAAATGATACATGCACCAAAATGGTTCATAGAGCAAAAAGTACAATAGCTTGAAATAAGATCAGGCAAGAATCTAAAGTGACAACTCAAGTAGTAATTGGTGGCATATGATCTATACTTTAAATGAATTAATTAATTTTGATATGACCCTCATTGTCGGAGGTGTCCAAACACGGACTTGAAATGAGAAGTGAAATGTGTACAAAAGAGTGGGTATATCATATTATCTAATAGTTTAAAATTTTGAATTAGAGGGCAAGTGCCTGACTTGTTTCAGTTGGTAGAAGAGTATGATCGACCAGGTCATTAATCCTATACATAAACTGCCAAGCATCTGGCCCGGAGATGCCTGCCACGTGGGTAGGCAGAGTTGCCCGGATAGCAATAAGAACTTATCATAGCCAAAACTCACTAACCGCTATTCAGTTCATGCACATAACATTCTCATAAAGTGTAAATCAAATGCAAACATCTATATATATATATATATATATATATATATACCTGAGAAACAATGGTGTAGAAGACCTTATCATCCACAGTAGAATAGCTTGCACTAACAACTTCAGCACCTTCTTGGCCAAGAACACTGACAACTTCATGTAACACGAAACTTTTATCCCTTCCAGTAATCAAATTCACCTCCAAAGTTGAACCTACTTCTCTTACTGAAAGTTCTGGTAAAATGTTGCTTCCCATATTAGACTCTCCACTATTCTCACCACCTTTGATTTGCTCCTTTCTTTGCTTCAGTTTTTCCACTTTTTCTTGCAGTTGCTTCACATAAGTAGTCGCTCGATCCAACAAATCTTGTGATGATGGCGATCTTTCCTAAAAACCATCAATTCCCTTTAGTACTTCAATTATATATATATACCGGTTCGAAACGGAAAAGAGTTTTTCTGCATCAGGGTAAGAATAGCATATACATCTATTATATATAGTGTGTGTATAGCCAGAGTTAGAGTGAGAGAGAGGGGTATATACCTTGGAGTATGAGGTAATTAAGAGAGTGGCAAGTCTGCAAAAGAGATTTTTCATGTGCAATCTTCGCTTTCTCTCCATGACATTTCGACCAAGTTTACATGGGTGGCTCTCAGGTTTCATTATGAATGTATATGTATTAAATTATTAAAGTATATATGTGTGACTATTGACTATATATAAAAAGTATATATGTGACTATTGACTATATATAAAAAGTATATATGTGACTATTGACTAAATATAGCCATACAAGTGTATATATCTTCACTAGTTTATTGGTGATTTCAGCAACACCAAAGGGTTATGCAGGGAATTAAAAAGAAAGCAGATGGGTGGATAAAAAGAGAGGACTCGTGTCTGTATATATATAGAACAACAATTATTGATTCATATTTCTTTTTAAATAACGACAGATGCGTGGTGAGAACAGCGTGGCCGCAATAGAGAATTATTGACTGATTCCTAGAATTGTCTTGGTGTCCTTTTTCTAGGAAATTTCAGGGGTTAATGTACAATGAAAATAGATACCGGTATACAATTATTGAACTGTGTGAATCGAAACACTGTCGTTTTGGTACACAAGTCGCGAAGCTTTAACAGTTTAACACGTATACATTGCCTGACTTGTGTTGTGCGGCTCGTGCCACTGCATTTTGAAATGGCAGAGGATGAGCTTCAAGTTCTTGTAAGGCAACCTTAAGATGCATTGAGGTAGACCCATGGTTACATTTACTCTCTTATATTTAAAATATCCTTTTTATTCACAAAATTTATGTGGTGTGAGATGGTGGTGTTTCAAAGCAAATAATAATAATAATAATAATTTGGTTGTTCTTATCTGGTCAAGGGTAAGACAGTCAAGAATTATTCAAAAAGTAGCCCCTTTAATCTTTTAAAGATATACAAGACTAAACGATAAGATAAGATTCAATTATTTATTAGAAAAGATTGAGCTGGGATTCAATCTTATCGTCCATTTTATCTTCAGATTGGTATTTATTGCATGAAGTGAATGGATTCAAATGACACCAATTTTTTTTAGGTGTGACGGTTAAAAGAAAAATCACACATAAAGCTTCACCAATCTAGTTCGCCTAACGTCCAGATTATATTTTTCACGTACAAATCAAGATCACAATCCTTTATTTATCTCTATGCAATCATGTACAAATCACGATCCACCATTATAGCCTGTAATTAGCTAGGGGCACTTTTTTATTTCTATCTCTTGTTATTTTGTATATATTGAGCAATGTACATACAGTAGAGGGAGGGAAGAGAATTTCACAATTATTTTTGTTTTGTTATTGTCCAAGTGGTAAAAATTTCAGGTTTAATTTCCCCCTCCCCAATTAATTACTAGTCATTGCCTGACTATAAATAATAATAATAATAATAATAATTTCGCTTTTTCAATATTCAAAAACACATAATTAATTTGATAAGAATGTGTCCTTAGATGCTTTCACGGTAAGGGTCCCACTAGTAGTTGAATTGTCACACTATTTGATTAGTACGTCAACTACCGCATGATTAAATTATTTTGGTCGTATGATCACACTAACAATACTCCGGGAGGCGCCGATTTTTGCTTGTCACACCAAGGAGCCCTTTGATCAAAAGGGCACATGTACTAATTTTGTTCACGGCAACTTGGCCAGTTAAGATCATAACAAACTCATACATATGAGACCACTAACATGAAGTATATGATAGATATCAATCAAGCCTTTTACAATGAATGGTCTTGTCATTCCCTTGTTTCCTTTAATTTTTACGCATCTATAAACAAACGTGTTACTTTTCGCAAAGAGATAAACTTTAATTTTTACGCATCTATAAACAAACGCGTTACTTTTCGCAAAGAGATAAACTTAGTATATTTATTTTCTCAAATTCATTTCGGATATATTTATTCTCTCAAATTCATTTCGGATAAATGAAAAATTAGCTCTAAAGTGAGGTGGTTGATAAACATAAATGAGTATGCAAAATGAAAAAAATGTTAAAACCAATCGAAGTTTAAATAAGTCAAGTTTGGGACTTAGGTTTGGGCCCTAAGTTTTTAAGAGGGGGACGACCTAGGCAAGCTTGGGTCTAAACCGTTTACCACACACGCACGTGCCCCGTTCGCCAGGTCCGGGCTTGGGCTTGGGCTTGGGCTTGGGCTTGATTGTGAAGTCCGGTTAACTTTTTATTAAACGGAATTTGGGCCTATGTTTAGATTTAATTTAATTTTTGGGCTGGACTTATTTAAATTGGTTGGGTTGAATTTAAATTAAAAAAACTACTTTTTAGTTTTTTCCAAAGGGTTGCACTTACCCGAAAAGGCACCTTACTTAAAAACTACTTTTTCGTTTTTTCCAAAGGGTTGCACACAGCCGAAAAGATACCTTATTGCCTATAAATATCCCCCTTTGGATCATTTGCAAATCACTCCATTCAGAACTCTCTAGTCTAATTCTGATGAATTGAATTGAATTCTCTTCCTCCTTCTCTCTTCTTCTATAATCTGATTTTATTTCTTCGGTCTGCAGTGCTACTACCGAAGAAAGACAAGTCGTTCTATTATGGGAGATAAATGCCATTGAATCAGTTAGAACCATAGCGGGGTGAATCTATCTTAAAGACGTAGAATTAAATTCTAGCATCAATTTATAATCAAGTTTTTTTATTTTTGTATTGTTTTATTTTATTGTATAAAATTATATATAATATTTTTATTTAAATATTATGTAAAAATATAATATATATATATATATATACATATTATATTTTTACATAATATTTAAATAAAAATATTATAGTCTATGGTATATCGTTATACCATGTATTTTTGGACAACAAATATATCATTGCTATTTCGATACGGTAGAGAGAAGAAAGAAAAAAGAACAAAATATAAATGAAGTACAAGGTGACTACATATACACCTGCACTGCTCATTAGCACGTGTAATGCGACAAATAGATATGTTTAACAAAACCTCATGACTCATAGTTGGGTTGATAGTTTTATTAAAAGATCTGTTTGACTTTTCATGTACATTAAAATCTATCTTAATTCAGTAGTAGCAGTGATACAAAAATTAAAGGTTTTTAACGAAATAAATACCGAATTTTATTTATTCACGTCAAATAATTTTATTATCTAACTCCTTATCATCAATCTTTTCTCTTTCAATTTTTCCTTTTTCTCTCTCTTCCTCTTCATTTCTCTCTCCTCTCTGTGTCTAGTTTTTTTACCAATTCTTCTTATACATCCCCACTCTTGATATACACATATCCAAAGTATTCTAGAGACAAGATTCAAAATTTTTTATTTTCGCTCCTTTTTTAAGATCACCTACTTTTCTCTATTCATAAATCTTCTAAGAATAAATCTTTCCATAAGGGACGATATGGGAAGAATACTCTCACATCGCCCAGTGGAGTGGCACGGCACACATAGGGGACGATATGGGAAAAATAATCTCATATTGGAAGCAATTGCCTCACAAGATTTGTGGATCTGACATACATTCTTTGGAATGTCAAGTTTACACAATGATATGTTGGATCATTCCCCGGTATTCAACGATATCGTCAATGGATAATTACCTCCAGTTAATTATGTAGTGAATGGACATCACTATAGAATGGGGTATTATCTGTCTGATGGTATATACCTTAAGTGGGCAACTTTGATGCAGACCATCCCACACCCAACCACTAGAAAAGAAAAATTGTTTGCTCAGAGACAAGAGGCATGCAGGAAAGATGTGGAATGGGCTTTTAGGGTATTGCAGAGCAAGTGGGCAATAACGCAAGGACCAGTGCGTTACTGGGAAAAAGATGACTTACGCCTCATAATGAAAACGTGCATCATCTTTTACAATATGATCATTAAAGATGAGTGTCACGCAAATATTGGAAGATGGACTCCGCCACCAGAGGATGCAATCCCGATTCCCACTTTAAGTCGATGCCCACCAGTTTTAGCGACACACATATTCTCTCGCCAACTTCAGATTTGCAACAGAAAGACAAATACGCGGTTGAGGAATGATTTGATGGAAAACTTGTGGAACTACTATGGTGATGAAGATGTTTAATTTATGTTACATTTTGTTTGCTTTTAAGATGTTATGACATTTCGTGTACTAGAATTTTTATTATGAAATGATTTTTTAAGATTAAAAATAATGAATTGGAATAAGAAAATAAGGATTACAAAATCCTATGGGAATAAGTAGATGAATTTGTAATTTTAATTATTTTTTTTACAAAAAGTTTAAAAAAAAAAAAATTATATATATTTTTAAAAAAATTATAGTCGTTAAGGCACAATTTGTGTCGGCCAACCAATGCTTTAACGGTTAAATGCATTGTTTGTGGTACACATTTAAAATTTAAATCAAAACAATAAAAATAAAAACAAATTTTAAGGGAAAAAAACAAAAAAAATAATAATAATAATAAGCTTTTTGAATTTATTTTTGGCCAAAATAAAAAAAAAAAAATTAGACAAACAGTGCCTAAACAATATATTTTTTATTTAATGAATTTTATTTTATTTTATTTTATAGAAAAAGAGCTCAAAATAACCTATTTTTAGGTTTTAAAAAAAATAATAAAAAAATAAAAAAATAAAATCTGCCAAACAATACCTTTCCAAGAGTAGTGGAATAAAATAAAAACAGGCAACCAAAAAGGGCACCGTTTTGCAACCCAAAAAAAAAAAAAAAAAATTCATGCGAGCTGACTCACGAGTAAAATTGGGTCCTACCATTTTTGGCTAGGCCGCTGCACGCCCAAAGGCCCTTTTGCTCGCGGAAAATGGCCTTTGAAGAGCCCGCTGCAGTTGCTCTAAATTGACCTTTCTTCTCGGCTGTTACTGTTCGCTACCCCTTTCAGTTGGATGGTTTATTTTTTTTGGTGTTTCTTGATATTATTTTACTTCAAATGCTTAATTAGCCTCTGATTTTGTTTGGGGTTATTTTTTGTTCTGTATAGTCAACATTTTTTCTCTTTTTTTTTAGCTAGAAAAAAACTCTTCAGAAACGTTCATGGAGACTCGATCCCTCTACACTTCACTTTGAAAGCCACTAGACCAAAGGCTTTGGGACTCAAACATACAAGATTATGGTGCATATATATATATATATAACAAACCCTCTCATTTTACACCCTCATTTTGTAGATTAATTCCTAATAGTCAAGTTACAAACCAAGATACAAAATTCCCCAATTGAGCTTCATCAACTGGACGCCTGCCGACGACTATTGCACAGAAAAACAAAGATTGTATAATTCAGAAAATCAGATTCTTCAATCTTTCATGCACTCTTGAAGTCTCTATGCCAATTCTAGACCAGATAGCCTACAATAGATCAGTATAATATATGATGTTAGTTTATATCACAGATGATTGAATGAACCAAAATAAGAAAAAAGTCATTTAAACAAATATGGAGCCGTGATGATGACTTGCAGTTTATGATTAGGTTTAAGCTTCAAGAAATATATTAATTGATGCTACTATACATATATATATATATATATATGTCACCATTTTTTATATACAGAGCATAATTTCATGACTACATATATAAGAGATTGTGCACTAAGAATTAACAATATCAAGTTAATTAACACAGTCTATCAGGATGTGGAAGTTTCTGCCATGAGCTTAAAATTTTCAAATTTTGAGTTTGAAAATGATACATGCACCAAAATGGTTCCACCTCATATAGCAAAAAGTACAATAGCTTGAAATAAGATCAAGCAAGAATCGAAAGTGACAACTCAAGTAGTTTTTTCAAAGGACAAAGGTATAATAAATGGTGGCATATGATCTATACTTTAGATGAATTAATTTTGATATGACCCTCGAGGTGTCCAAACATCCAATCCCAATGAGAATGAGAAATGAAATGTGTACAAATAAGCGACTAGGTAATACTATCTAATAATTTAAACATTTGGGTTAGAGGGCAAGCGTTCGACTTGTTACAGTATAAGATTGACCAAGTCCTTAATCCTATATATAAAACACTAAGCATATGGTCGGAGGTGCCCAAATCTGCCACCCGCTAGACAGGATTGTTCGACTGTAATGAGAATTTATCATAGCCAGGGGTAGGCTTGGAGGGGCCTGGCCCTTGCAAGAAATTTAGTTTCTTTTATTAGTATAGGTTGAAAAACAATTTAGTACAACTTGTGTAAGGTAATGAGTAACTCTGCCCCCGGCAAGAAATTTTTTAGTTTATTTTATATATATATATATATATATATAATTTCTTATATCATCTTTACTTCTTTTAACATATTTCAAAATAAAAAATCTATGTTTTTCGTTTTTTTGAATCTCGTCTCCTGGCCTCAACGATGTTTGTTTGTTTATTTATATTATATATTATTTTATAATGCTTTGACTTTCTTCTTCTTCTTCTTCTTCTTCTTCTTTTCTGTTTTTGTTTTTTTTTTTTTTTTTTTTTTCTTGGTGTACCTCCACCCCACCTCTTATTTTCCTTGAAATATGGGTCCATTTTGGGGTTTTCTTTTTTTTTTTTTTTTTTTTTTCAGCTGCAAAATGCGTATCTCACTCAGTCCATCATATTCTCTCTTCTCTTCTCAGTTCTCTCTCACTCAGTCCATCACTTTGGCCCCCCCAATCACACGATCCTGGCTCCACCCCTGATCATAGCCAAAACTCACCAACCCCTTATTCAGTTCATGCACATAACATTCTCATAAAAGTGTAAATCAAAGGCAAACATCTATATATATATATATATATATATATATACCTGAGAAACAATGGTATAGAAGACCTTATCATCCACAGTAGAATAGCTTGCACTAACAACTTCAGCACCTTCTTGGCCAAGAACACTGACAACTTCATGTAACATGAAACTTTTATCCCTTCCAGTAATCAAATTCACCTCCAAAGTTGAACCTACTTCTCTTACAGAAAGTTCTGGTAAAATGTTGCTTCCCATATTAGACTCTCCACTATTCTCACCACCTTTGATTTGCTCCATTCTTTGCTTCAGTTTTTCCACTTTTTCTTGCAGTTGCTTCACATAAGTAGTCGCTCGATCCAACAAATCTTGTGGCGATGGCAATCTTCCCTAAAAACCATGCATCAATTCCATTTAGTACTTCAATTATGTATATAAATACCGGTTCGAAACGGAAAAGAGCTTTTCTGCACCAGGGGTAAGACTAGCATATACATCTGACCCTCTTGAGGTCCTAGAATGGCAGAAATTCATGCACTAGAGACTAGTCCTTATACATACATATACACATATATATATATATATATATATATATATATATATATATATAGTGTGTGTGTATAGCAAGAGTTAGAGTGAGAGAGAGGGGTACATACCTTGCAGTGTGAGGTAATTAAGAGAGTGGCAAGCCTGCAAAAGAGATTTTTCATGTGCAATCTTCGCTTTCTCTCCACGACATTTCGACCAAGTTTACATGGGTGGCTCTCAGGTTTCATTATAAGTATGTATATGTAATAAATTATTAAAGTATATGTGTGTGACTATTGACTATATATATATATAAAGTGTATATGTGACTATTGACTATATATAGCCATATAAGTATATGTATCTTCACTTTGTGTTCTGTTGTTGGTGATCTCAGCAACACAAAAGGGTTATGCAGGGAATTAAAAAGAAAGCAGATGGGTGGATAAAAAGAGAGGACTCGTGTCTGTATATATATACACAACAACAATATTTATGGATTCATATGTGTCATTGTGAGAGAGAGTGGACAGGATTGTTTTCAATTAATGAAGCGACGACAGATGTGTGGTGAGAGAAGCGTGGCCGCAATAGAGAATTATTGACTGGTTACTATAATTTTCTAGTTCTCACAACTTCTCTACTCCAGTCTTGGTGTACCTCTTTCTAGAAAATTTAAGGGATTTAACGTACAATGAAATGAAAGATACGGTACACAATTATTGAACCGTGTGAATAGAAACAATGTCATTTCGGTGCACAGTACACTGGCCTGACTTGTGTTATGCGGCTTGTGCTACAGCACTTTGAAATGGCAAAGAGATTCAAGTTCTTGTAAGGCAACCTTAGATGCATTGAGGTAGATTTACTCTCTTATATTTAAAATTTCCTTTTTATTCACAAAATTTATGTGGTGTGAGAAGGTGGTGTTTCAAACCCTAAAATAAATAAAAATAAAATAAAAAATAAAATTGGTTGTTTTGATCTAGTCAAGGGTAAGACAGTCAAGAATTATTCAAAAATTGGTCAGCATCTCCCATGCCCTCTCAAATGGCCTCTCAAAGTCAAAGTATAGTAAGTGGATAAAAATAATACATTTCAATAGGCTCTCAAAGATCTCTCATATTTTGAGATTGTCAAAAATTTTAAGAGGTCTCTTTTTTTCTCATATGGTGTCGTTTCTCAAGCAAGTGGATGATAGCATTTTGAATGAAATGCATTACAGCAACTCCAATGGGCTGTCAAATGGGCTTTCATTTTTAAAATATAGCAGGTGAGTTTAACATAGGCTCTCCATGAACTGTTAATTGGGCTGCCAAAATATAGCTTTGTCAAATCTTGTGTCAAATATAGTACAAACTATAGCTATTACTATTGCTTCTGCCAAATTGAAATATACGAGTTTTAAACTTTTGATTCGTGTAGATTTTGTAGTTTGGTGTTGTGCTTATATGTGTGTGTGTGTGTGTGTGTATATATATATATATATATTTATTTATTTATATATATATATGTTTGTTAATCCAAAAGTTGTCTAAATTTCAAGACTTTGGATTTGATGATTATTATTATTTATTTATTTTTAATAAAGCAAATAAGCTAAATAAAATACAAACACTCAAAAAAAAAAAAAAAAAAAAAATGTTAGTTGGGAACGGTAGTTGAAAAATAATGATAGTTATGTCCAAAAATAATGGTAGTTGTGTAAAAAAATAGTATTTTGGATGAAATGCACCATTAGAGAAGAATTGCTAAAATATAGAATTTTGACACTGTAACTCTTCTCAAAATATAGATTTGGTATGCAAAAATGGCATTTTGCATTGGAGATTGTCTTATCGGAGTAGAATTATTAAAATATAGCATTTTGACACTGTAACTCTTCTCGAAATATAACTTTGGTAAGAAAAAAAAATAACATTTTGTATTAGAGATGTCCTCTGTCAAAGATATATAAAGCTAAACGATAAGATATGATTCAATTATTTAACGAAAAATGTTGAGCTGGGACCAATCTTTTCGTGAAAATTTTTTTTGAATGAAAAGATAAAAACAAAATCAACTACGTGCTCTAATTAAGATTATCCATAATCCAAAATTTTCATAATCAAATTCTTGCTCGTGTAAACGGCAGAAGACCGAGATTTTAATAGAAACCCAAAAATATATTGGGAAAACTACACATAATTTTTTGATGCCCCAAAAAAATTATTAAATAATTTAGAATAATTTATTCACAGTCAATCACTAACTAACTCGTAAATAAATATTTTAAATTCGTCTCAACTGATGATGATTAATTAGTTAGCCCAGGTCAAAGAATAATTTCACCACATTATTTATTAGGCAAAAGAGCAAAATATCTCCTTATACTATACTTATATTGCACAATGCACCCCTAAATTATTTTTTGAAGCTTGTTGTCCTTTTTAACTATCAAAAGTAAGCAAAATATCCACTTAAAGGTCACCGGATGCTAATTTCCGACTAACAGAAATGCACAATTACTAATTTACCCTTACTTATTAATTTATTATAATAAGTCAAATATGCTATCATGAAATGACCACTTTACCCTTATCTTCTTTCCCCTTTTATTTTTTTTTTCTCTACTTTTTTTTCTCTCTAGTCTCTCTTTCCATCTTAGGTGAGGCTAAATATGAAAAGGAGGTGAAACATGCCCACGTGAACATAGCATCAAAGGTCGAGTGTTACAGCGCCTTTAATTTATTCATTTATTTTGTTTTTTTGTTTTTTTGGTAAGTAAATGGAAAGTAAAAGATGTAAGCAATCTGCAAGCAACTGGTTGAGCTCATGGGCCGGGGGTCATCTTACTGTTTCCAGCCAAGAGCAGTTTGGATCTACATTTACATTTGTACTGCCTTATAAGATTTCACTCATATGCGATGATTCTGATGATAGCGATGAACCCTCAGACATTGCTGATCATGATGTAGCAGCTTATGCCGATGATGATGATACAAGTTCTGGCTTCTTCGAATTCCAACCACGCACTTTGGGTTCTCTATTCGCTTCTAATGGTTCAGGCAGGACCCAAAAATTATCACCTAACAATTTTGGGTTTGATACCTCACCTGAGCTTAATGGGCTGTCAAATGGAAAGAGAGAGCAGAGAGATGGAAAAAAATGCAGAGAAAAAAAATGAAAGGGAAAATAAAATAGGGGTAAAGTGGTCATTTCAAGATAGCAGATATTTTGAATTATTATAATAAATTAATAAGTAATGATAAATTAGTAATTGTACTCTTTTATTGGTGGGAAATTAGTCTTGGTAACCTTTAAAAAAATATTTTGCTTGCTTTTGATAATTGAAGAAAACGTGTTTCAAAATATAATCTAGAAACCCATCATGCAACATAGGTGTAATGGATATTTTGCTCTTTTGTCTATTTATTATTATTATTATTATTATTATGTTATTAATGTGGCTCACATGCACAAGGACCTAATATGCTTCCTTAGTACACGATCAATCACGTTACATTGTCAAATCAAACTTACGTTACCTCAGAATAGTAGTTTAGTGCATGAAGTGTTACACCAGAGTAGTATTTAGTGGGGACAAGCTCCTCCTCTCCACTTGCAAAGTAAATCATTTCATCCAATTTTATTAATAAAAGTGTATTATGATATTTTCATAAGGTCTATTTTAATATTTTTTTATTATATATTCTAAATATAATTGACGTAATTATTTTTTGCCTACTCATTCCAAAATATAAAAAATGACATTATTTTATTGGACGTAATTTTCACCCGAATTCAAATGACACTATTTATTAAGTGTTGCGGTGTGGTCAAAAGGTCAGCTTGAATTCCTCCTCCTCTCCCAACTAACTAACTGGTCATTGCCACGTAAAAAAAAAATTCTTTTTTTGAATAGTCAAAACACAATTAATTTGATAAGAATGTGTACTCAAATGCTTTAATGGTAGGGTCCAACTAGTAGTTGAATTGTCCCATTATTTGAATAATACATCAACTACCAAATGATTAAATTATATTGGTCATATGATCACACTAGCTATACTCCGAGAGGCGCCGATTTTTGCTTGTCACACCAAGGAGCCCTAAGCCACATATGCTAATTTTGTTCATGGCAAGTTAACATTATATATTTGTCTACAAACTCGTACATCATGAGACCACAAACATGAATTATATGATGGATATCAACCAAGCCTTTTACAATGAATGGTCTTGTCATTCCCTTGTGTCCTCCAATTATTGGAATGAAATTATCTTTATTTTGAATAAATAAAAAAATTAATATATATTTTGGTTCTAAGCGTAAATTCAACATGCCTCCCCACCAAATTTTTGGTGTATAGTCCAATTTTCAACGTACTTCTAGTGAAGTATTTAAAGCAAATCTATGTATTAAATGCGCCAAGATTCCATTGTTTGGAAAGTGAGGGTGCCGAGAGAACTTATATCCCAATCTTTGAATATTTCTTTTCACTTGTAATTTAAAATTTTGAGAATTATTTTTTAAAAAATAATACTTGTACCGAAGAAATAAACTAATTTTTCTAATCTAATTTATGTGACTGTCAATGTGATGTGTCATGTCACAATATTTAGAGTGATAAGTATTAAATTTCTCTCTCTTTCATTTTTTTACTATCATTTTTTATCTTCATCCCAAATGTCCAATATTTCTCTTTTATTTTTTTTTATTTTTTTTTCTTTCTCTCATTCTCTCTTTAGTTTTCATGTAATTACATTGAGATTTGATAAAATGTTACTGATGATGCATACTTATAAAATTTTAATAAAATCAAATTGTATTATTAGAGAGTGAATTTAATGGAGTCCAAAGTAGTTGTTGAGACTCTTTGTATAATTTTTTTTCATGATAAAATCATCTTAATAAAATTAAATTGCATCGTAAAAAATGAATGTTTTGTATTACTACTTGTTAAAAAGTTGTCACACTCCTTTGAGAGTTGCCACAGCCTCAGGAGTTTTTTTTTTTTTTTTTTTTATCTTTTTTCTTTCAAAAGGGGTGTAAGTATTAGACTGAAGTCAGTGATTCAATTTTGACATATAAATTGAAAAAAATAAATAAAATAAAACTGGAAAAAAGGGTAAATAACACCCAACCCAATTTATATAGCTCAGGGTCAATCTAAAAGAAACTTTTTAAGAAATAACTATAGTAGCCATTGCCGAAGAAACAAACAGGAACAGCTCATTTAAGCTGCATCAAAAATTCAAATCGTTAGGTATGAATAAGACTTCCATCGACCTTTCCTCCTTATTATTCTCATTCTTGTTCCCCTCCTATGACCACTCATAGCTCTGTGGTTAAGGTTGAAACATAACAAAAATTCAAATTGTTAGGTATGAATAAGACTTCCATCGACCTTTTCGCTTTATTATTCGCGTTGTTGTCCCCCTCCTATGACCACTCATAGCTGCACACAAAACCTATATATAAAGGCCCCCCTCCTATGACCACTCATAGCCTCATGTCTGTGACAACATGTTTCAACCTTAACCACTGAGCTGTGAGTAGCATCATGAACAAGTCCCTATTTCCAACACAAGTGAAACTAGAAACCCCATGTGTGTTGTTTCCTTTTAATTCTCCTTCCAGTCAATTATCATCCCACATTATGGGCATCCCTCAGCTCCCTTGACACTTGTCAGCGCCAACTCAGATCCATCTCAGCGCCTAGTCAGAGAGTTAAGTAACAAAGTCATTGAGCTACACTTTCTTTTACCACATGTACGAATACTCAATGCAGTATACACTTAAACGTTATACAATATATCATATATAATATTACTTTATTTCAATATACATCACTTTTATCTTTTCAGAAAAATTACAAATTATATTAAATTCTCGTCGTTGTCCCTTTCCTATGACCACTCATAGCTGCACACAAAACCTATATATAAAGGTCCCCCTCCTAATAGCTGCACACAAAACCTATATATAAAGATCCCCCTCCTAATGACCACTCATAGCCTCATGTCTGTGACAACATTTTTCAACCTTAACCACTGAGCTGTGAGCAGCATCATCACATCATGAATAAGTCCCTTTTTTCAACACAAGTGAAACTAGTGTGTGTGTGTGTGTGTGTGTGTGTGTGTGTGTTTGTGTTTCCTTTTTATTTTCCTTCCAGCCAATTACCATCCCACATTATGGCCAGTGATGCCCATAAAAAATACCCAACACCATCAAGGCTGAAAGATATATTGCACTTGGTGCTTCTAGGACCTTTTGGGAACCCCTAGGTCACACAAACTTGTCAAGGATGCTCATGAAAACTACCCAAAACCATCAAATTGATGTTTCATGTGCAGGATACCTTTAATATTCTGAGAACCTTAGCCCCACCGAAACTCTCATCTTCCAATATCTCAAATCTTTACAACTAATTGAAACTAATATGTGCAGATAAAACAACGGTTGAAAGAGCATATTCTAAACCAATTCAATATTGGAAGACCTAAAAGACGTGAATTATGTATATTACCTCTTCAAAAGCTGTCTTTCGGTCCTTGGAAGTCTTGAGATTTTATCTCTTATAGTACAGCTGTAGGATTGAATTATTTACTCCTTAATTTAGGGCTAATTGGTAGGTAATTAGTTACCTATTTTAGCTAAATCATATTCTATAAATTGGATGTAACACCATCAATGAATTATATAATATAATTTTAATTCTCGTATTCGTTCTCTGAATTACAAGATGTTATCAGAGCCAAACTTGAACCGTATTTTTTGAATTTCTTTGAATTTATCTTTGAAATTCATTGACCCATACACATACATTCATTCACAGACCCATACACCATACATATACACATACATTCACCATCATCTATTTGTTTCCACAGCCAATGGGACTTCAACCCCAATTATTGGGAAAGGATCTTTGACACTCACTGATAATCTGCATTTAGATTCTATTTTAGTTGTTCCATCTTTAGATTCTAATCTTTTGTCAATTTCCCAAATAACCACAGCTTTATCTTGTGTTGCTATTTTTTGGCCTGATTTTTGTGTGTTTAAGGACATCCAAACAAAGCAGACGATTGGTTGTGGTATTAGGCAAGGGAAACTGTATTACTTGGACTTGATGTCCAACAGTTTCGATAAGTTATGACAAGCATTGATAGTGGATGGTTTTGAAGGGGAGAGAAAAAAATCTGAAATCTAGCTGTGGCATCGACGTCTGGGGCATGCTTCATTTGGTTATCTGAAAATATTATTTCCTAGTTTGTTTGCAAAATTTGATGTTTCTAGTTTTTGTTGTGATATTTGTGAACTAGCAAAGAGCCATCGTGTTTCGTATCCATTATGTTTGCATAAAAATCCACTTCCTTTTTTGATTATACATTCTGATGTTTGGGGTCCGTCCAAAGTCACTACTTTAGGTGGATCCCGTTGGTTTGTTACTTTTATTGATGACTGTACCAAGATGACCTGGTTGTGCTTGATGAAGTCCAAAGGTGAAGTGAACTTATTGTTTCAGAAGTTTCATAAAATGGTTGAAACTCAATACAATGCACATGTTCAGGTTCTCCGTAGTGAGAATGGTGGAGAATATCAGAGTTTTGACCTTCACCAGTATTTGGGAGCACATGGAACTATTCATCAAACCACTTGTTCCAATACACCCCAGCAAAACGGGGTTGCAGAGCGCAAAAATCGACACTTGTTGGAGGTTATTCGTGCTTCATTGATAGAAGCGCATATACTTTATTATTGTATTAGGAAGAAGTACTGACCTCTACAGCATATCTAATCAACCGAGTACCTTCCAGCTCTATTGCCTTCTGGACACCATTGCATGCTCTCACTGACGCAGTTGTTGCCCCAACTGTCCCAAATCTACCTCCTCATGTCTTTGGTTATGTAGCATTTGTACACCTCCATAAGCATCAATGCAAAAAGCTAACTCCTCGAGCATTGCGATGTGTTTTTCTCGAATATGCTACTCATCAAAAGGGGTATCGTTGTTATCACTTTCCCACTCGATGAATGTTTATCACAATGGATGTTGTTTTCCATGAAGAATCGATGTATTTTCCCTCTGCGTCTGAACTTCAGGAGGAGTATCAGAACAAATTTCAGACTTTAGATTATGATTATCACACTTTTGAGGACGACGATTCTAGTGTTAATGACTCACAAGTTGGACCAAACAATCAAGAATCAGGCGAATTGGATTCGAGTGGTATAAGTTTGGATCAAAGTGGTGATGAACGCCCAGAAATGGAAAGTATGGCGCCAACCCCATCGTCGTCCGAGTTCGAGTCCCTCACAACTAATATATCAAACCAATCGCCTGCTGAGGATGTTCTTAATTTAGTGCCTGAGCCACTCAGAAAACAATTACCACCGTGTCATACTAGAGGTATTCCTAAACCCACATATGAACCCGAACTTTCTAGTAAAGTTAAGTATCCCATGAGTAATTATGTGTCGAACCATCGTTTGTCAGAATCAAATTTGTCATTTGTAAATCAATTATCTACTGTATCTATTCCTAACAGTGTGCAGGAAGCCTTAGCTGACCCTAGGTAAAAAGCAGCTATGAACGAAAAGATGAAATCCTTGCAGAAAAATAAAACTTGGGAACTCATTGATCCTCTACTAAGAAAGAAACCAGTTGGATATCGATGGATTTACACTGTGAAGTATAAAGCAAATGGCACAGTTGAACGCTTTAAAACAAGATTGGTGGCAAAAGGTTACACCCAAACCTATGGAATCGATTACATAGAGACGTTCGCACCTGTAGCCAAAATAAATGCAGTTCGTGTTTTGTTGTCTTTAGCTGCGTACTTGGATTGGCCATTGCAACAATTTGATGTGAAGAATGCATTTCTGAATGGTGAATTATCTGAAGAAGTCTACATAGATCTCCCACTAAGATGCATGATACCCGAAAAGTATAGTTGGAAGGTCTGCAGGTTAAAGAAATCATTATATGAGTTGAAACAATCTCTAAGAGCTTGGTTTGGAAGATTTACAAAGTTTATGATAGTCTTTGGCTTCCGTCAGAGCAATTCACACCACACGTTAATAGGGTAAGATCACTGCACTCATTGTATATGTAGATGACATGGTGGTTATAGGGAATGATCCTGAAGAAATGAAGCCTCTCAAAAAGTACTTGTCCAGAAAATTTGAAATGAAAGATCTAGGTCCTTTGAGATATTTTCTTGGGATCGACGTATCTCGATCTAATAAATGAATCTTTCTATCTCAAAGAAAATATGCCTTAAATCTATTACAAGAGACTGGCATAACAGCATATCAACCAGCTGAGACACCAATGGAAGAAGGACTGAAGTTATGTGTTGAGTCCAACCAAGTACCCGTTAATAAAGGAAGATACAAAAGACTTGTAGGGAGATTGATGTACTTAGCACACACGAGACCGGATCTGGCTTATGCATTGAGCATTGTTAGCCAGTTTATGCATGATCCCGGAGAGCAACATATGAATGCAGTTATGCGCATTTTTGAGGTATTTGAAATCTGCTCTTGGAAAAGGAATTTTGTTCGATCACTAAAAATGCTGGTTATCAAAACATAGCTGCATATACTGATGCTAACTGTGTTGGAGCTATAGATAATAAGAGATCTACTTCTGGTTATTTTACTTTTGTATGAGATAATCCTGTTACATAGAGAAGCAAGAAATGAAATGTTATTGCTTGCTCAAGTGCAGAAACTGAATTCAGAGGTATGACGCTTGCACTTTGTGAAACATTGTGGTTAAGACTTCTCTTGCGGGATTTGGGTAATCTACCTGGGCAACCTATTCGACTATATTGTGACAATAAAACAGCATGTGATATTGTCCATAATTCAATTTAACATGATCGTATGAAACATGTTAAAATAGACAGATTCTTCATTAAGGAGAAGTTAGATGAGAAAATTGTGAAGTTACCTAAGATTTGATCTAATGATCAACTAGCCGACATTCTTACTAAAATAGTCTCAAATCAAGTATTTATAAAATTTTTAGACAAGTTGGGCATGTGTGACATCTATGTACCAACTTGAGGGGGAGTGTTGAGATTTTATCTCTTATAATACAGCTGTAAAATTAAATTATTCACTCCTTTATTTAAAACTAATTGATAGGTAATTAGTTACTTATCTTAACTAAATCTTATTTTATAAATTAGATGTAACACTATCAATGAATTATTAAATATAATTTTAATTCTAGTATTCATTCTCTGAATCGTAAGCGGAAGGGCTTCTTGACTGATCAATCCGAACAAAAGAAAAAAGAGTGATTTTCAAAGACGCCACTAAAAGTACTTTGCAGGTCTTGTACTAGTTTCAATCATTTGACCCACTTTTAACAATCATTACCACTACCATTAAATTGGGCACATCGACCACAAGAATATTACAAAGAATCAATGTGAAAGCACAGGCGCACACTACTGCGTAGGGACCAGCTTCCACTCAGCCCAAAACCAGTGATTTCAGAAAAATTTATGCACCCAACTGTAATTTAATTCAAAAATCCAGCATAAAACATGCCGAGGTTGACTTTCGAACAACTAATTTTGCAGAAAGACACTCCCAGAAATGAACTTAGAAATTATAAATCAAATTACAGAGGCATAAATACTAGTCATTTTCTGGATCAGCGATGAATGGTCTCCACCATTTGAGGGAAGAAAGCGCTGACACTCTCATTGATAAGATCTTCGAAAAAATGTATGCCCTCCTCATCGTCCAAGTAACCGGAACTTTTCTTGAAGCTGTAAGTATCAACAGAAACTTGGTCAAAACAAGACGAACAATCATATCCTTGACATACAAGTATTGAGAGGAAGCCACCTTAAGAATTCCTTTCACGGGATAAGAAGCAGGAATATTGGAACCCGCCATGTGCTGAAACAGATTCAATTTTAGATTACTAAATTTCACAGGAGGATGTAAAGCTTCACAACAGTAAGATTTGAACCTGGTATAGTATTGGCTGCAGGAGGCAAAAGTGTAACACAACATGCTTTCTGAGTCAAATTATGTCAAAAATCTGATTGGACCTTGTCTAACTAACATGACACACCTAAAGCACCAAGGATTATAATTAATTACTTTAGAAAGGTAAGAATACCTTTCTGCTCCACTCATAGCCTCAACCACTTCTTTGCAAAGCTTCATTGGTGGTGGAAATGGCTTTGGGTCTCGACCCAAAATAAAACCGAAATCAACATGAAAGAGGCGGCCATCATTCCTAAGGAGAAAATTATCAAGGTGCCTAGAGACCAGGAAGACTTCTGACTCAAGAATCAAACTTCGATTTAACAAGTGAAGAATGGACATAAGATATTGCACTGAGATCATATACGAGGAACTGACATGCATGTTGTGTGGAGCAGACAAGCAATAAAAGAGGATCATCCTTAAATTGGATTGAACGCGTATCCAAAAAATGTTACTTCCAGTCTAATGAATTCGAACTGATAGCCTACTTGTGAAAATACTAGAGATGCAAGATAGAACACAGTTAAAGGAATTGATAATATACCCTTTTCTAGGGTGGAAGGGAGGTTTCTTTTTCGGAATTGTTTTGGTTGGGGTTCAAAATCCAGGCTAAATTATTTAGAAATGTATGTTTTATTGTCATCAGAAGCTTCACAAATTTGCAGATAAAGATATTAAGCTCCAAACATTACACGATTAGACGAAAGTAAAAATATACAACTTCATAGTAGTTCTAACGTGCAGCAATATTCATCTTTACATTCATGAACTGGGGCAATCTTACATACATGCATAAGAATAAAATTAGACAATAACATATATTGAAGCAGCCAAGGCATCACTTTCCATTTCCCAAATAAATGAAGTCCCCAATTCCCAATATATATGTGATGACTAAGTAGCCAGCACAGATTTTTATGAATGTTTCAAGAGAGGTGGCTGTAATCCCAAATGGTCCATCTTCGTCAGGGTGGAACTTCTGCAGAAAACTTATAATACTACAGTGCTATGCAAAAATCTGGATACGAAAAGCAACAAAATTTATTAACCCAATAGCAATATGCCACAAGTCACAAGATTGAGAGTGCTAAAAGAAACAGGGAGCAACTACATGCTAATTGAGTTAGCTATCCAATAGGTCAATCAGTTAACTGTCAGTGTAACAGTTACACTTATCAATATAACTATTGCAAAGAGTAACATTCATATGATATAGTACCTGTCCTAAAGAACTGGATGGTATGAATTCCAGCACGCCTTCATCGTGTCCAGTTGAGTGTAGATCAAGATTCCTAAATCCACAAGTGATACCATTTTAACAACCTACATGAACTACATATCAGTGTATTAGTGTATCACATCAGTATAAATAAGCTTACAGGTCTCCTAAATATTTTATAAATGGGAAAGCAAATGTTTGGCATCTACCAACCGGTCTTGCCGAATTTCGTCTCCTTTCTTGATGATCTTGCAACTTCTTCCACTTGCTGTTCGAAAAGTCAGACGCAAAGGATGCAGTGCACTTTTAAATATTGACGATTATGATGGAACAATCCCTGTGATGAGGACACTTGGTGCCAAAGGTGATCTTACAGGCTGAAAATGTAGATCAACATGTTTAAATTTATGAATAGTCAAATCCAATGAGTAATATATGGGACAAAGTCTGAAAATGATCAGATGCAGTGACAATATGTCAAACAAACAACATAATTTGAGCTAATAATGTGATCTGTTGACGAACTTTATCTAACAGAATTACCTCTTCAAAGTAAGGTAAAATCACTTAGAAGGCCAAAAAGAAGCTGTCTAAGATTTTCAATCTTCTTCTGGGTTCTGCCCCATACATTTCCTAAATTACAGAACACAGATGAGCAGTCAGTTCTGTCTGGCGCACCAAACTCTGCCGAAACTTAAATCCATCATCATTTCCAGTCACGCCAACTCTATTTACCTAAAACTTAATTTGCTCTATATGCCCAAAAGGATTAAAATGAAAAACAAATCAATGCGGCCATAATCTTAAAAGACCATGACTTTTTTGGGAATGATATGGTAACCCCCTTTATTCTCATACTATTCCAAAACACCAAGAACCTATTTGATTCAGTTTTCTACTGTTTTCCACATTTCAAGAATGAAAAGCAGAAAACAGTTCAAAAATTAGTTTGGTTATCAATTTTCTGAAATTGCATTCTGAAAACTGAGTTTAAAATAAATAAACAAAAAATAAAAAATATAATAAGAGGCATGCAGAGAACTGCCTGTTATAATAAAGTTTACAATTGTTTGAAGTTCTCTGAACAATTTGCTTTCAGACAGTTCTGTTTTCATAGAACTGAATCAAACAAGCCCCCAAGCCTCTTATAAACTATTGTTGATTATAATTTGGTGTTCAAAGTTTAGGTCATACATATGCAGTGGGACTTGCAATCGCAATCCACACTTAGGATTAACTTCCAAATTGATTCTGAGAAGGAAAAAGATACAGCAAGGGCAATATCACTGAGCCATGCCCTCATCACCATTGGATCATGAGTGTGATGTTGTGGCCTGAATTTTGCTTCGGTCTGGGTCACAACCCAATTAAGAAAAAGAAAAAAAAAAAAAAAAATTATGACCCATTTTTTGTTTGCGGGTCGTGGACCCTGTTTAGAACTCTATTATAGTCCCGGTGTATAAGGGCCTTTAGGATTTGGAGTGGGTAACAAAAGAACGCTGAAAATTGTAGGAAAGAGAGGGAGAGCGAGAGCTATGGTTTCAAGACTGAAACTTGTAATCTCCTAATTTTTGCATAGTAAAACCTAATTTTTGCATAGTAAAATGTATCGTCAGATCTTCATTGGGGAGGATTACGCCGAACCACGTAAATCTTTTTGCTCTTTATGTGTTGCGTGTTTACTTTTCTGTCTTGATTCTTGTTTTGTTTTTGATTTGTTGCTTTTGTCGTAACAATAAGTTGTGCAATCATCCTCACAATTCAACGAGGATGAGAACATGGGCTCGGGGGATACGCCCTCATGATACAATTACTCTTCAGAGATGGCCCCTTGTGATATATAAACAAAAATACCACAATTGACATTGTTTAAAGCAATTAGATCGAAGCTTGAATATTTCTCCCTACCAAAAGACAGTTTCTCATCACTATCTAAAGCAAATATATATATATATATATATATTAACATCATCCTAGTATATGTCTTGCATCATAAGATTTTCAAATCGTCTTATCTAATAATGCAATAATGGAAAATGAGGACACCATACCTTCATCATATTTTCTTCTAGAATGTCATAGGTACAATAAAAACGTTTTGCATATGTAGGATCATGAAGTTCCACTGCACCTTACCACCGGAGAAAACTAGCCAACTCAATATTACATAATGCAGCCATAGTTCAAGGACACTTTCAGATGACATCAAGTAGTTAACTGCAAAATACCATAAAATTGCCACTTTGAAAATTTTGTGTATAACAGCATGAATACACCATTGCACAAGCAAATGAGAAAGGCGAGATTTATCAGAGCACTCAAACCACAAAGCTTGAACTAGTTGAAGTAGGTAACAATGGAGCTCTTCATCATCAGCTCTTTCAAGAACACTGACAGCATATGTACAAACCAGTTAAAGGGATAATGATATATTATAATTCAGAACAATATACACAATTTATCTACATTATCGAATTTGTACTGCAAGTTGTATTGGGGGAAGAGAAGACCAAAACTAACAAAGGTTGAGAATTGAGATAGTACAAACGTTAAGATAGCATGTAATTTGACAAAGAATGTGACGCTAGATACAGCAAAATTCATGTAACCAGTTCCACATAATTGATAGAAGACTATGTTGAGTAGAATTGAGTTATTCCATGTCAATTCAATCCTTATAATGAAGATGAACAGACAAACACAAAAACATGTATATATATGTACTACTGACCTTTTCACCATCAAAAACAGGAGACAGAAGCTCTAACACATCACAAACATCAATCATTTCCCACCTAGCCATCAGTTCTAATCACTATAACAAAAACAGGAAATAGCAGCAGATATTTCTGCTGCTACAAGTGATAAAAACTGCTGCCTAAACCTTTTGCAGCGATATCTGCTGGCAAAACTGTGTGCAATAAAAAAGCACGGTAGTCATGGCCACTACCTTAGGGCCACAATAGGCAACATTTATATGCTGTCAAAGACCCTTTATAGCTGCCTATTTTCTGCCTTTTGGAGCAATAATATCTGCTGCCAAAGAGTTTTATATAACAGTAACTTCCTAGCTACCAGATTATCAGGGAATGTATACATTGCTAAATCATGTCCACATGGAGTAATTTAAACAAAAAGAATCAAACTTCAAATTTACCGAAACTCTACCAATGTATACATTAGTTATCATGAATAAGTAAATATAAAAATGTCAAATTATACAAAAGAAATTTCAGACAATTCTATCAACACTCTAGCAACAATGTATACAATGGTTTGAATCAATGTGCTTCATCTTCACTATTAATAAAGCAAAAATCCAGTAGCATGGTATCTGCATCAATGCCACCAACAAGTACCTGCATTAAAGGAAAAATGTCACTTTACTAACCTAGGTAAATAGAGAAATCTACTTAAGAAAATATTTTTGGTGCTTAATGAAAAACTCAAGATAGATTATTCAAGTAGAATACTAGCAAATGATGGAAGACTGGTGCTATAGAATAGTAAAAGAATTCAGTAATAGTTTTCAACAATCCTATCATGTTTTACCATTCAGAAACTAGAAAAGGAGGAGCTTAGTTGTACAACCAGCCAGGTTTAGTAAAACAAAGGGCAATTAATTGATTAAGCTTAATTAAGCTCAAGTCACATATCAATAAACTGTGAGGTGAGTTCCGGAATGGAAAAGGCTGGGCAGTAGAGCAAGATTCTCTTTTCCTAGTCTACCTATTCTGCTTTTTGTATTTGGCCAAACTTCTTATATATATATCCTCAGAAAAGTTACTTCACCATCAAATGTTTTAAAAAGAAGACATAATATATTTCATAAATCTGTCTTCCTGGCAAATGATAGTTTCATAGGATAGAAGCAGAAGTAATGGTGAGAGAGATCTAAAAGCAACAATTTTAATCGTGAAACACTTTCACTCATTTATTAATTTAATGTTTCATTAACTTTATGGTTAGTTTCCCTTTAGTGCTGGCACAAAAATGTTATCTTTGCCTTATACACCCATATGTTGCATATAAAATCAGTGACAAACTTGCCACTTAATCAACATAATTAATTTAAGAAACATAGAAACAAAGCAAGAACTGAAACTAAATATAGCAAGGATTGAAACAAGTTAAATAGCAAAAAATATTCACCACAAGCTAGTTAGCAGAGGTTGTTAATAATTGGCCAAAATTAAAATAATGTGCTAATAAGTGCCTTATTGCAAATCACAATTGATGCTGATGAAACTAAGGAAACCTCTGGTCATTACTCATCGTCTACTTCTAGCCTATTCTTCATCTCCTCGATTTAGATCTAAAAGAATAAAAAACCCAAAGTTTTGACAAAAGATTAATAAATAATGAAACAAATTTTTGGTAAGTAAACAACTTCAACTAAAAGCACATTTAATTACAGAAATGCTTCAGAAAAGAGCACAAATTGAAGAAAATAATCAATTCAATCTTTAGAGATGAAAATAATTGCAGGTTAATATTAGAAGAAAATCAACTAAAATCGGTACAGTTCAGAGCTAGATTTTATCCTTACATGCAGTAGTAGAATACACATATATATGTTGTATTCATATGCATAGTATCAAAGAAATGAAGTTGCACACTGTAACTGACATGCACACTGGGTTTTTTCTCAAGCTTCTTCTCCAACACTGGGTTTTCTTGTGTGTATCTCAGGAGAAAAATATGCCTTTTTTGGTTTTGGCTGATGGGTTAGAAAATTGGTTTACAGTTACCACCAGTTGGTTTAATATGGAAATGCATTACTAATTAAAACAGAAATATATTTGAAAGAAAAGTTACTTCAGCATCAAAAACAATGCCAACTAAATCTCCAAAAAAAAAAAAAAAAACTAGTTCAACCGTCCAAACAACATTGTCAATTTCAATAAGTAATATAATTTAACCTGGAAAGCTTGAGAAATTGTTTGGTTGCAAATAATTTCCCAATCCTGTTATATATGTATATGTATGCATCACACAGACATATACTCAAACATGCGCAGGAATACATAAGATCACCTTCTGATATTCACATATGAATATTAAATACAAGAATAAAAATGTATGTATAAATTAATAAATAGAGAGAGAGAGAGACTAGAGGACTCATGGAATTGCTATCTCGTGGAGAGAGAGAGAGAGAGAGAGAGAGAGAGAGTTCCAGCAGATTTTCATGCATTTTTCAACAAGAAATAAAGAGATAGAGAAGTAAAAGCAAAATTTCTCACCTAATATGTCTCTGTCTCACCCGAACAGAGAATCGCCAAGGGAACAAAGAATCTCTTAATTCAACATAGATGAGCTTCAATCTGTTCCATTGTGAGCTTCAATAGCTGGTTATACATATATATCTAAGAGAAAAACATAGCTCTATACATAGGAAGAGTTGGAGAAAGATATACATACCTAGACCCAATCTGTTGACACCCTTTTTGGTAAATTTTGTATTAATGATATGGCAACTAATTTGGGAATAAATTGACACGTTGAAAAGGTAACAGAAGCTACATTAAGAGGCAAAGGAGATTGAAGCATTTGAATTATTTAATGGATAGGGATTATAATTTTAGTATTTATCTTTTAGTTGATGTAAGTTAAATATTTATGTTTATCTTTAGGATTAGTTTATTTTAAACTTATAGTTAGTTGGGTTATCTATAGGATTAGTTTATTTTGAATTTATAGTTAGTTGTGATAGAATTGTAATGAAAGTAAAATACTTACATATAGGAGTTTGTTTCTATGCTTTATTCTGTAAATAATCAAAGAGGCATACTGAGATAGGGTCCAGCACCCTCAGAATCTTTAATTTATTTGTTTGCTTTCTCAAGCTCTTTCCCAAAATAGCATCCTTGCTATTTCTCTCTCTCCCTATGTCTTTTTATTCTCGTTCTATCTCTCTCCCTCTAAATCTCTCTCTCTATTCTTTCTATATCTATTTCTCTCCCCTTTCTATTCTCTCAATCGTTACTATAATTCATTCAATTAAAAGTCTTTTTAATTAAGGCAATTCTTGAACTCTAGGAGGAGTATCACTGTTCTCTTTATCCTCGCATCACCTGATAATCAATATTCTTAAAGAGACTAATGTTGACTATTTACAATCGAACCATATTATTGGATCTGGCACGCCTGTAAACATTAATTCCAAATCGAATCTTAGGAGCTGATTTTAGCGTCAACATTCTTGGCACGCTCGGTGGGACCCCACTAGGTGAGTGATTTATAGTAAAAATATGCAGTCGGCTTCTCAACCAACATACAAATATTTTAATAACTCAAATCAGCCGATGTACCAGTATTCTAATCAGCCATATGGTTGGACAAACGATTATCGGCATGCTCTAGCAGCCAATTATAGGCATGTTCCAATAGTTGATTATTGGCAGACGCCAATAGTCGATTATCGGCAAGTTCCAACAAGCGATTATCGGCAAGTTCTAATAAGCGATTATCGGCAAGTTCCAATAGTCGATTATCGGCAAATGGTAAACCAGTCACCAGAAGCCGATTATCGGCAGGTGAAGCCAATCAGTCATATGGTTGGCCTGAAAGTTATCAGCGACCAGTAGCCGATTATCAGCAAATGGCAAACCAGACGCCAGCAGCCGATTATCGGCAAGTGATAGCCGATTGGCAAGAGATTATTCAGGATTTGAAAGCAATGAAGGCTCAGATATCGACTATCCAAAGTCGTTATCGAGCTGAAAACTCGACATCTCTTGAATCAATTTTTCAACGTATTTCTTTACCGTTGACAAACATTTCTCAAGGGCCACAAACAACTACGACAGTAATTGTCCCGCCGAACACAACTTTTGGTATGCCCATCGGCAATCCGCTGATAATAACAGAAATACAATTGATGCCGATTGAGCCGAATGTAAAATCAGCAAAGGTTATTCTACAACGCCCACCAGTTATGCCGATTCCCCCTCAGAGAGAACGGCAAGAAATTGGGGAGATTGATCAGGAGATTAAAGAATTGATGGCTCAGCTTATCCAAACCGAGGTAGCTCAAGGGCGTAAATGTGCTCAACCTGTGTACAAGAAACCTTATCCTGACCAGGTGGTAAATCAACATGTCACCCCTGTATCACAACCTCTGTTATATGAGGGGCTGTCGATAACCAGTACCGAAATTGGCCAGTCTTGTCGATCTCGGCAGGAAATTTTATCAGAAAATCGGCAGCAAAGTTTGCCAGAATATTATCAGTCACCGACTGCCAATTATCGGCAAGTTCCAGTAGTCGATTATCGGCAGACGGTAAATCAGTCACAACAGATGACTTATCAACAACAAAGTTGGAAAAGCTATCAGCATGTTACTGATGAATGGAAAGCTACAAATCGGCTAAAAGCAAAGCGGCCTATGTACCAGAATTCTTTGCCGATTGTGACATCTAATAATCGGCAAAAACAATCATCAGCTGAAAGAATTGTTTTACTCGCTGTCCTCAGCCCAACTTCAAGAAAAGAAGAAAAAGACTAGCAGATGTTAATTTCACAAGGGTACTTAAAAATCGATTGAGAAAATCGGCTGAGGTAAAATCGGCTGAAAGAAAATCGACTACGACAAAATTGGTTATAAGAAAATCGGCTAAAAAACCAGCGGCTGCCGGGGGGGATGTGATTGCAAACCCCAAACAAAAGTTATTTGATCCATACGCTCCATTTCAGCATGCCGAGTATAGTGAGGTCATGTTTGCCGATCAATGCACTTTTGGGCATGATACAGTCCTGCCGATTAAGCTGGAGGAAAAATCAGCTAAGGCAAAATCGGCTGAAAGGAATTCAGCTAAGAAAACTCCTTGCTGGCTCAATATCATTTATCTAGTAGAGATAATAGGCAGATCGGCTAGAATGACGCTTCACAATAATTTAATTCTTGCCGATCATGATCATGATTTGCTAGAGGAGTTAGAAAACGCATGGGGGGCAAGTCCTTCCTGGGTTTATGGACCGGCAATATCGGCAAACTTTATGAGATTCTAGGAAGAAGCCTAAATCGGCAGATTTGGCTAAAATGAAATAAAGATCATCTTAGAGGTAATTCAGAAGAAATAAAGCTTTGGAGCTCATTGATTTGCAATCTGATTCCAAGTGACTAGCGTAACCTTTGTTCAAAATTTTCTTCCAATGTACTTTAAATTTCAAATATCTTATCGGCTTGGGCGGCCGACAGTCGATAAGACATTTAAAATTAGGGGGCATTGTTGACACCCTTTTTGGTAAATTTTGTATTAATGATATGGCAACCAATTTGACACGTGAAAAAGGTAACAGAAGCTACATTAAGAGGCAAAGGAGATTGAAGCATTTGAGTTATTTAATGGATAGGGATTATAATTTTAGTATTTATCTTTTAGTTGATGTAAGTTAAATATTTATGTTTATCTTTAGGATTAGTTTATTTTAAACTTATAGTTAGTTGGGTTATCTATAGGATTAGTTTATTTTGAATTTATAGTTAGTTGTGATAGAGTTGTAATGCAAGTAAAATACTTGCATATAGGAGTTTGTTTCCATGTTTTATTCTATAAATAATCAAAGAGGCATGCTGAGATAGGGGTCCAGCAACCCTAGAATCTTTAATTTATTTGTTTGCTTTCTCAAGCTCTTTCCCAAAATAGCATTCTTGCTATTTCTCTCTCTCTCCCTATCTCTTTTATTCTCATTCTATCTCTCTCCCTCTAAATCTTTCTCTCTCTCTCTCTATTCTTTCTATATCTATTTCTTTCCCCTTTCTATTCTCTCAATCATTACTATAATTCATTCAATTAAAAGTCTTTTTAATTAAGGCAATTCTTGAACTCTAAGAAGAGTATCACTGTTCTCTTTATCCTCGCATCGCCTGATAATCAATATTCTTAAAGAGACTAACGTTGACTATTTACAATCGAACCATATTATTGGTTCTGGCACGCCTGTAAACATCAATTCCGAATCGGATCTTAGGAGCCGATTCTAGCGTCAACACAATCTAATACGGTGTGCATCATTTGAAGACAGGACTTGACCATACAGAGTCAAATGCTACTTCATAATTACATGTGATAAAGGTAAATGAGAAGATGAAGGGTAGGATGCTCTGGGATTTTGTAATGCATGATAAGTGCCGACTTCATTGCAAACCTATGAAGAGTATACAATTGTGTAAATAATTAAAATTATTGATACTAATCTATAAAAATGAACCCAGCTTAGTTCCAAGGTACAATATCCTCTATTTCTTTCTAGTTGAATCATGTTGGAAAATACTGGAATTGCTTGGAATTGCTTAGAGGTATAACATCGACAAGAAAAATATATGGATGTCAAAGAATCAAGGTACTTATCAGCAACCAAAATCAGTATACTAAGTTCCCAAATGGCCCAAGCATCTCAAATTTCCATGCATATCATAGAGTTGTTAGAACCATTATCTCAAACTGTAAATAGATCATGCAATTTGCTCTAATTAATGCTAATATGCTTTCATCTGGTAATAGAAAGGAAGGCTAGTCGTGTCTTTTGAACTAAATGACTAATTAGAGTTCAATTGTTGGAAAATTTGAAATCACTTGAAAATAAAAACTGTCTTCAATTTTTAAATCTATGAAGTATGAACTCAATGCTAGCTTAGCTTAATTAAGTCGTGTACTCAACTTTTAGCACGGGGTTGAATGAAATGATTGTGCTACTATCCTCCATATCGCATATGATATTGTAATCTAATCAAATCAACAACTAGATCTCGTCATCAGATAATAATAATAAAAAATAAAATAAAATCTTCAACAAAGGAATCATCTAACCATAACAAATTCAACCGTACACCACAAGTATCAATGAAAAATTCACAAAAAGTCTTGAGATTGCAATTTCTAACATGAGAAATGAAATACAAAACTATATAAAACAAAGTATTTTGGGCATGCATTGTTATCATTTTCTTCAACACTATGCATGATATTATATGTGTGTGAGCTACTCAAGTGTACAAGGTTGAAAAAAATAAAAACAGAGAATAGTGCTTACTTTCAAAACAGAGCAAATCTAGTCACATACTAAAACATTTTAATGGAGTGTATAATTGCTCGGTATATCCAAGAATTCAACAATGGTATGTACAGGTTAAAATGTTTCACCTGAAAAGCCTCAGAAATTATATAGTCATGAAGCGGTAGGGGTGGCAAAATGGGTCAGGAACCATCAACCCGCCCATATCCGCCCGCCTTTTAATGGTTATGGGTGAACCATTTTAATTTGAGGGTCAAGATGGGTTGGGTAATTTTTAACCACTTAATTTGATGGTCAAGATGGGTTGAATATGGTTACTATGGTTAACCATATCCAACCCATATTTCACCCATCACATAATAAACACACGACACACATATATTCTATGCACTCAACTCATTTCTCTCTCTAAAATTCTCTCTCTCACAATCCTCTCTCTCTAAATTTGTCTCTTATCAATCCCCTCTCTCTAAGTTTCTCTCTCTAGAAACTTCTTCAAAAAAAAATTAATATTTAAAATCTATTTTTAAAAATAAAAAAAAAAAAAAAAAATTTTAAATAAAATTTTTAAAATTTTTAAAACCTTTCAAAAAAAAATAATTATAAAAAATTTTAAAAATTAAAAAATAATTAATTTTTTTATAAAAAAAATTAAAAAATAATTAATAGTTAAAAAATAATTTTAAAAAATTTTAAAAATAAAAAATTTACGGATTTAGATTTGGCGGGCCATTATTTAGAACCATATATTCATCTAGAGAGAGAAAGTGAGATTGTAAAATTTGGAATGAGTGAAGGAAACAATACATATATAATTTTATAATATGTTAGAGCCCAGTTTGTAATGGACTCATGGGAATCGGATTTGAAGGCGCATGTCGTGATCGTGGGAATGTAGGGAGGTGGTTGTGTTTTCCTATGCTATATATATATATATATATATATACACATGCAATTCATATACACATATACATATATATACCATATATATGTAGAGAGAGAAAGTCATGAGAGCCGAGAGGTGATTGTGTTTTCCTCTGCTATATATACATATACACATATACATATATATGGTATATATAGAGAGAGGGATGTATGATGATAGCATTGGGGTTGCAAAAGGTTAATAATCATGTTAACATTTAATAAAAAAAAATTAAAAAATTAAAAAAGAAAAATAAAAATAAAATAAAAAATAATTAATAATAATAATTAATGGATTCACGGGTCATAACGAGTTGACCCTGTCCATATTCAACCCGCCCATATTGAACCCGTTCTGAACGGGTTAAATATGGGTCTTAACCCATATTGACCCGCCCATTTTCAACCCAACCCAACCCACCCATTTACCACCCCTATGAAGCGGTATAATTTTTTTTTTTTGATAAGTAATCATGAAGCGGTATAATAACTCTGAAATTAAAACAAAAGCCAAATGAAGGAAGAGAGCTAAATATTTCTTACACACGACAAACTCAGTGATGTCCCAATACTCTGCACCAAATGTTGAGCACACCAAAAAATTGAGAAATAAGCAATAAACAACTACCAAAAATGAGGAAATTAAGCGGGTGTTTTTGCAATAGGTACCAATAATCAATTTAGAACAAAGTAATGTGATAGATCAGGAAAATAACAATGAATATCATTACAACAAAGATTTAGGAAGGCCAAAGACAAATTAAACACTGGACCAAATTAAGCATACTAATATATATAGGATTTGGCAAATATTAACAATTTGTATTCTCATTCCAGCTTAGGATCTCTATAAATGCACTAAGTAATGAGAAGTGAAAGGAAAATTGTGTGTTAAATATGAACAAATACGTCTCTGCTCTTCTTTAACCGACTCTGCACCACCAAAACTCGACTGTATAGTGGAATTGCAGAGATGAAAGATAATAAACATATTAAAAGATATAGAATTTATTAGATGAACCAGATTGGATGAAAAGCAAGTACAAATACATCAACTAATGGATAGGTGGAATACCTAATTAGGTTTCAAAATTCTCTCGATCTTTCCCACAAACTGTACATAGATAGTCGAAGACCTCCAATCCATCACCATTTGAGGTCACCTCTTGTTTACACTCTATTTTTCCACTTTCCAGTGGAAGATTGCCCTGGTCGATTCCAATGGAAAGATACTACGACGTTCCAGTGGAAAGTCTTGATATACATGGCAACCAAGGAAGCAAGCGGTTACATGCAAAGTCATGGACACATAGCAGCCTAGGAAGTAAGCGGTTACACGCAAAGTCATGAGACACATGGCAGCCTAGGAAGCGAGCAGTTATAAGCGATTCCATGCAAAGTCATGGGACACATGGCAACCTCAAAAGCTGGTCGATTCCAATGGAAAGGTACTACAACGTTTCAGTGGAAAGTCTTGGGACACATGGCATCTAAGGAAGCAAGCGGTTACATGCAAAGTCATGGGTCACATGGCAGCCTAGGAAGCAAGCAGTTACATGCAAGCTACCATTACTAAATTCTATAAATAGGGCATGATATTGTAACTTAAAAGGCCTGCTCAACGCACAAACACAGCATTTCAATACAATCTTTATTTTCATTGCAATGCAATTTCAATACGTGTAGTCGAAGTTTTGCACTTTACATTAAATAATCTTACTTTCCAGTCAATTACTTTCATAAGTAACGTAATTCTTCCTAGCCAGTTAACAATCCCGAAATCCTTTTTTAAAAGCAAAAAGAACCCTGAGGTGTTCATTCCAGACCTCATCACAGTCGCCTGGTCTTGCAATCTTCCTTCGGGAATATTGTTTGAATCTCTCTTCGGAACTACAGCAGTTCCTAGCACGCCTATCTAGTTCCATCAAAACCAACCACTTTTACAGGCCAAACACCTTTTTCACGAACTCAGTGCGATAGAGCCAAGTGTCGTGCAGAAATGGTAGAGAGAGAGTGTGTCTGCAAGTCTAGTGTTTGAATTGGTAGAGAAAGTGGATTGTGTGTGACGTCAGGGGCTTTGAGTTTTTATTTTATTGTTTTCCAGCACTTATCCTAGTGTTTTGACAAAAGTTGTGCCACCTAAAAAAGTCCTTTTACAGCCGCTTTGCATTACTTCTTTTTAAAACATATGTGGTCAATTTGGAAAGGATAGTGTATGATTTTAATCCAATTTAAGCAATTTTTTCCACCATATTACATGTCATTGTTATTGTACAGTCACATTCTTTGCTAAGTTGTGCATTGCACTTTAACAGTGCATTAATTGGACATTTCTTATCCTATAATTATAAAGGCATGGTATCTACTTCACTTAATCAAATAACAAAGTGGAAAAAGAGATTGATCTACCAAAGATAGAGTTGTGATGCCAAGATAATTATCTTGAGGCAAAGAATTTCACTTTCTGACTCAGTTTACTCTGTACCATTCACAAAAACTACTTTATCAATTGGGATTGAAACCTCAACCAGCAAAGCTACATGCTCGGTTGTCTTTCCATAGAATATATACACAGTAGTTCCATTAATGGATATCGATATAGACCTATTAAATTATGACAGAGGTAACTGTTGAACAGTATTTTGTTTGCTCAAAGGAGGATACAAATTTGATACATTCTTGAATACAAACAATAGAATCAAGAGATAATTATATTGTGCAAAAAGCTCCAAAAGATATGTCACGACATCGATTGCATAATATTTGTTAATGAGCACAAACAATGCCAAAAAGAATATGCTATGATAAAGTTTATGGAACTGCATTATTGTTCCGGCACAATTAGGTAACTCAATTAACAAGAGGTAAAGCTAAAAATAGTATACAGGTGGAGAGGTGAGATGGCTATATATTTCAGTAAAAGCTATTTTCAATTCAGAGAACACCATAATCACATCAAACAGTCTCATCTGCCACAATCAAAAAGTCTATTTCCGGCTGAAACAACCGGCCAAAGAGCCTGAGAATCCCATGTAACTGATTTTCGCTTCTTGAATTATTTTGATACAAGTATGTTATTATTTTTTTTTTTTCAATAGGTTTTGTAGAATATAGAATGATAAAAGAAAAAGTAACTAGTTCTGATTCTTGTGAATAAAAATCTCTCTCATCAACTGTAGCTTCAGAGTTAAGCATGCAGTCACAGCGACCATGTAGGCATGTATAAAAGCTAATATTCTGAAAGTTAAAATATATGTGTACATAACTTTCTAAACGATTCAGAATTCTTGGTGAAGTCTTTATATTCTGAGTTTAAATTAGTTAGTTGAGTTCATAGTTCGTATTCTAAAAGTATTACATAAAACCTTTTTATCTCCCCGTTTTCTTCTCTGCTAGTATTCAGAGATTTGTCTTCTTTGAATACTTCAAGAGTTTGTTTTCCGCTGAACCAAGCAGCCCCTATAGTGTTGACTGAAAAAGTTACAACTTGCTCTTCTTCTGCTTTCACTTGATTTTGTAAATTGCAGAATAATCAAAGCAGTTTGTAGAATTTTGTTGGCCTTAATTCTCTGCTTGTTAGAAAAAGTGAGATGCCATTAACATGATACACGTGTCTGCAGTCAAAATAGTCCAATTTGAAATTTGAAATTCGGTTAATTGTGCTTAGATTATGAATATAAATTTAATTTTAAAATAGCTCATAAATGAATCTTATTCAATCTTAAATTTCAGGTTGGACCTGAATATAAATACAGATAAAAGAAATCAACTTTGATGATATTTGATGAAACATATCCGTTTTAGTATATTAAGTTTTGTTTGGATTATCCATAAATATGTTCACAAGATCCAACTTAGATTCAAACTCAGAAATAGACCTTCACACTACAACATGGATTTAAACTTGAATTTATATAAATTGCTCCGTTTTAGGTTCTAATAAAAACAATACTTTGCAATTTTTACATAAATTGCTCCATTTTAGGTTCTAACAAAATCAATACCTTGAAAATGAAGAGGACACACAAGAAGGAATCAAATTGGAAAATAGCTGGAGAAACAAATGTGAAGTAATGCAGATAATTATTATGGAATTCAATTTATTTTTATTAATTATCAACGTGAACCATGTCTGCGTATCTAATGTTAATCATATGATCAAAGAGGATCCCAAATTCTCTTAATGGGATCTGTGATTAATTTATAACTTTAGTTGGATAATGATGATTTCGACTATTCATCTTGTACATTCTAAACTGTTTTTAAGAAATATATAATGAAGACAGAAAATTGGTATAGTGCTGTCTCAAACCTCATGTATCTCTTATGCCATTTCCATACTCCTTACTTTTTATCCCTCCTAGTAACTATGACCCTAAAATTTGGAAGTTCCTTATGGACTCTTATATGGCTATGTAGGTTGTGGCTCTGGGAGTAATAAATTTGACCACACATAATCAACAATGATTGAAGATCAAACATTATAGAAATGAAAATAAATTAATTTGTAGTTAGATCCCACAGGATTGGTGGTTGGTTGTTCATTTAATCTAGCTAGATCCAGCATAAACATCATAGAGATGATCCTGTTTTCATAAATTTACAGAGCCTTTTGTTGGTCCCCGTCTCAGCTATTTTCCATTAACAAGCACACATAGTAGTACTTTTGTACACTTGAATTATTGTACAACACATTGTGCATCTATGAATGACAAATCCTAGCTTCCAAATATCTCAAGATGTGAGTTACATGAATACCAATAGCAGGCAATATAGAAATTGTATTGCATTATTCATCAGAGATATGCTTGTGTGGTCAAAACATGGCATGAGTCCTGCTGAATTGAAGTTCATTGTTGGACCGTACTAGCTTTTACTTCTACTTAAATTTTATACCAAAAACATTAGTGGACATACTTCCATTGTACACTTGAAAAGATAAATTTTTGGATTGTATTCGAGTTCATGGGACCATCTAATGGTACTTAAACTTAAATTTTCTAACATAAAGAATAGCCAACACGGATACTTCCATCATACAAATTATAGAGAAGTTAAAGAATCATGCACGGGTCAAATCAAGTTGAGTAGTAACTAGTTACTCCCAAGCTCGAACTTGACTCACCAATGGGCAATAGCGCAGCTAGTACAAGCCCTCCTCCCCTTTGGGGAGATCACATGTTCGAGCCTCCATGGGTGTGTGTGTTTGCTTAACCTTCAAATAAAAAAAAAATTCCTTGAACTTGATTCAGTTTATCAACTGCTTTGTGACTCTAACTCGCAAGAGTGACATCTGGTACTTTAGTTTTTCGTTTCCTAATAGTTCATTAGCTTATTGAGCAACGAAGCAAGTTCAAACCAATGTTTAACAAATTGACAAGCTTCAAAATGTGATCAAAATTCTAAAAGGACGTCCGAGTCTTCCCTAAGACCATTTTTGTGATTTCTGAGTCTAAAATGAAACACAGCGAACAATGTGGAAATAACATCACGATCACTAGTATAAAAATCATCATCAATTCAAAATAACGAGTGAAAATAAATAAATAAATTGAATCAATTTGAAATTGTGAAGTTGTGGCCCTAATTTTGTTTTGGTCCAGGTCTCACACCCGACACCAAACTCGTATTATCTTGCGGGTCGGACTCTAGTTGATCGACATATAGGGTTTATAATTTAGCATCACTGAAAATCGCAGTTAAGTGTGAGAGAGAGGTTTGAGGCTGAAAAGTGAAATCTTCAGTGTTTTTTAAAAAAGTGTGCAGCGTTTGGCCTAGCAAAAATAATGAAGAATGTGATGAGTGAAAACTTACACAAAAATCCATTTACCGTCGAGGAGAGTCAAAGCTTCAGTCGGTGCCGGAGTCGGATTCTTGGCCTCGAGCTGCATAAACAGCTCGACAATCTCCGCCCTTGTCTCCCTCGTTGCTCTCAGTCCACGATCAACTGTTTCTTCAACGTATCCAGCTTCTCCTCCTCCTCCTCCTCCTCCTCCTCCTCCTCGTCGGCCACCACCATGTCCGACGCCTCCTCCGGTGTCCATTCATCTTCATTCGCAACATTCACTCTCAAAACTGGCCTGGCTTTCTTGAATTCTCTGATCGAAACCTTCAACCTCTGTCCTGACTTTATGGTCCAAAAATCAATCAAATTCAGAGGAAAGAGAGAGGCTTTGGAGCTGAATTGAGGCATCGTTGAAATGGGTTTATATGGTAAATGATTGAACTGAGACCACTTCGGCCATATTTGAAACCTTTGGTTGAGAGGAAAAAACAGGGGCTCTTGTGAAATGATAAATAGAGTAAACAAATGAGAGCAACGATTCGCATGTATAAAAAAGAGAAGACTAGTGAAAGGACGGAGCAAATTTCGGTAGATATTTATTAGGAGTCGTTTTTTTAGCCGACATCTGCCATGGAAAGGCTTTCCTTTAGTCGGCCCCATAGGTCGATGTCCAGCCCGCCAACAAATCATTATCCCTTTGGAAATTTTCTTTTCTATGTTATGCTCTATCGGAAATACTGGACCTATAACATAATAACAATGCCGCCATGGGATGCAACAAAATTTCTGTACATTGCATCTCACTGCTAAAAGCAACTCCAATAACGTATGTATTTGGCCATTTTGGGTCAATTTCGGGGAGTCCAGTACTAAAATGGACTCGCCAAATTTTAGCCCAATTTTTGAATTCATGGAATGAGTCGCCATAATTACCATCTTATCCCATTATCTTTTTAACTGAAAAATGAAACCACCAATGAAATTTCCCCTCCTCTCTCTCTCTAAAACCTCGCTTCTCAGTTCTCTTCGTGTCTAATTTTTTTACAGAAAAATGAAAACACCAGTAAAGTGTTGAATCTCTGCAATAAATCACTAATATAGTGAAATGAAGATGGTCCCTCAATCCTATAATCTCTGATCCAATTTTCTCGCCAACCAATCATTATTCTAGAAATTCAATCCCACATCACAAAACCAGCCATGACCACCACCGGACCACCACCGGAGACACAGCTCCACCACCACCCAGACACCCCCTACCAGCTCCCCACCACCGCCACCAACAAAAACTAACCCTCATCCCCCTCATCTTCCTCATGAGCTCGCCACCGCCTGCCTACCCCGGCAACGGCGGCTACATCGATTACGTCGAGAAAATCTTCCCCTTCTTCCCCTCCGGCCTCCATCGCTACCTCGCAATATTATCCTCGCCGGTCCGGCCTTCTTCACCCCGTTGCTCAATACTCCTCTGTGCCGTTAATCACTTTGCCGGCCACGATGGAACTATCAACACCTCATCGCTCTATCTCTGTCGACAACTCTCTCATCGCCGGATTCTGCTTTGGTGTCAATATACATTTTTGGCTCTGTTTTCAAGTTGCTTGGTACCTAATTTGGTATGTTTATGTTGCCTGATTTTTGGTGTTGGAACTTAATAGTTTTGGTTTGCAAGTTTAAAATTTTGTGATGGTGCGTTATTACTGGTGTTTTCATCGTCATTTTTGGTAAGAAAATTAGATACAGAATGCGAGGTTAGAGAGAGAGAGAGAGAGAGGAGGGGTTCTCATTTTTCTGTAAAGAGTAGTAGGGCAAGATGGTAATTATACTTTGATAAAAGGCCCAAGAAAAAATGTGATTGAAGTAATCAGTAGTTGGAAAAGTAAACTATACGTGGCAACTGTTAAGGCCGCGACTGCGCTACCACAGTCGCTAGTTAGCAACCCTCTTATTTGACAGGTTAAAAAGATGAAGTTTAAAAGAATTATTGGACAAAAGTGAAGGTAAATGTAAGGATTTGATATGTTGGTTACTATGCGTAGAAGTAGTGTAACTTTTTAGCCTCTCACGAGAGTTGGACAACCTCTTATGAGATTTTGACAAATTATATACGGTTTAATGTTTATTAATTTGATCTTGTCTAAACTTATTCATTAGTGTTGAAAATTGACTTTTAAGTGTGAAAGGTTAGTAAGGGAATACAAAATTACCATTTTATAAAATTTGACCAATAGATTTGTTGAAAAGAAATTATTCGAGATGTCGTTGAGTATACGGGTCAAAAATTCAAGATGGTAAAAGTAATAAACACTAAATGGTCAACTCCTATGTGATTTACCCAAACCTTAAAAGAGGTTAAAGTAATTTACCTAACTTTTCAATTGTCAACGGTACAGATCAATCTCAAATCCTGTCCAAAGAAAGGAGTGTTGGGATTATTTTTTTATTAGAATAAAGTACAGAGACACCACTTGAGGTTTGGGATAAGGCCATGCAGATGAAAGTTTGCCTATTTTTGTACAGCGTTGTGAAATTTATCATCCAAACAGAGCCTTAAAACATGTGAAAAGTCCACTTTACCCTTCACTATTTTATTAATTTTAATTATAAAATATTAAAATACTTAAATGACCAAATTACCATTTTCATCTCTCTCTCTCTCTCTATATATATACACATATATATACACACACACATAAACACAAACAACCACAGTCACCACCACCTCCAAACATGTAAGAGTTGATGTTTTAGCCTGCAACGAAGCTTTGAGGATGAGATCAGTGGTTCTACCATCGTCAGATCTAGATGATGTGGACAGCTGAGGATGAGATCAGTGGTTCCGCCGCCGATAATGAGGCTGCTGGGGCGGGGACAAGGGTGGGGGAGGTTGAGGTGTGATGATGAGGCGGTGGCGGCTGAATAATTGGCGCAGATCACTGAATAATCGGCAACAATCACAGCAATTGCCGCCACTGTCGTAGTCATCGTCACCACCCTCACTGCCGTAGCCATCACCACTGTAACGACCCGAACCCAAGGCTCCGAATTGCTAACCAGGTCCTCACCCGAACCTGAAGACATGCAAGGGTACTATAGTCATTTCCCATTAAATTAATACTTTAAGGCACAACAAGGGCAAAATAGTCATTTACCAAGGTCATCCAACGATTAGGATTAAATCCGAGGGTGATGTGGTCATTCTCGTGGTTAAAATATGATTAATTAATTTTATTGGGCTATATAGTAAATACTAGCAACATTGAATGTGTAATAAAGGGTAAAAGAGGGAAATAAAACACAACTTTAAAAAAAAACAAGAACATGTCGACGTGTGAACACTACACGTCAACTGGTTTAGGACATTCGTTCGACGTGTGAGAACTTCACGTCCACTGGTTTAGGACATTCAGTTGACGTGTGAACTACACGTCGACTAGTTTAGGACATTCGGTCGACGTGTGAGAAATTTACGTCAATCAGTTTAGGTTATACACAGTGGAAATGCTCACTGTCTAAAAAATATTTTTTTTATTTCTTTAATTACTCCAACATTGGTAACAAACCACTCCAATACCACCAAAACATCCAATAAAACAACAACAACATTAACATAATTTTATAATAATCCACAAACGCGTTCTATAAAATACACAAGAGGATTTAGTAAGATTAAATTTAATTACATCCCCAAATACGTCAAAATATATTCAAAAGATTAGTCACTCGTCATCATGGTGACAATTTCAAAATAATACAAGTTTGCTCCAATTGTTACAAAAATAATACACAATTACTAATTTTACAAAAATAATAGAATCTTCAACACTGACTACAAACGTGGAGGAACATCATCGAGTACCTCATTGCCGTGACCTGAAAAAAAAAAAAAAAAAAGGGGGTGAGCACGGAGGCTAAGTAGAAGTTTCCTAAGGCGTCAACTTTGGACTCAATTGAGCCTGAAACACATAAAGGGGTTAAGAAGGAACCGGGGTCATGCGTCAAGGTTTTTATAACATTTAAATAATATAACCATTATCATCATGGCAAACATACAACTCATCACAAATATGCTCAAAATGTAATGCAATGCACCATGTTCCCAACTTGGTCTCCACCGACCCTAACTCACACCAAAAACCTCTAACTAACTTTACTGAAGCGAGATTGATTAGCTATCCCTAGCCTCTAAACCGACAACCATTTGGGGCGTTGTAACGACCCAAACCCGGAGGTTTGTACCGTTAATCGGGTTCTTACCCGAACCCGAGGATACTTAAGTCAATCCACATCGTGGCTAGTGTCAACACATCCACATGGTGCCCAAAACATGATTTAAAAGAGCTTAAACAACTTGTTGTAGCTTGAAGATAAATCAAACCAAATGAGGAACAATGCACAAATACAACAGCTAAACCAGTCGACCGAAGTAGTGCTTCGGCCGACCGAAATAGCACCTGTACTGGTCGACCGAAGTGGTCATTTCGGTCGGCCAGTTGTGAAATGAATAGTCATTGAAGTCTCTGGGCAGTTCGGTCGACCGAAGTGCTCATTTTAGCCGATCAAAATGGCCCTGCGAGCTTGAAATTATGCAGAAGAACACCATGAACCTGGGAATGAATAAAATTCTACAGCGGAGCTTTAAACTGAGTAGGTCTATCCCGTACACATTCAAAACTGATGAATAAAGATTACAACTTTCACCTAGGATTTATATCAACATGTTTATACATGATCCTTCTCATTCTTTAACAAAAACACAAGCTTACAAAATTTACATTTCCAAAAGTTACACTTAGAACATTACAAAGGACTTAAGCTCCACATACAAAACATGACATCAAAAAGGTCCCAATCCCGTCTAAAATTGTGGTGGGTTGTCATCCACCACTTCTTCTCCAGAACCTGAAAAATGTTAAAAATAATGGGGTGAGCATAAGCTCAGTAGGAAGTGTCTAAAACACACTTCTTATAGTCCCGTAAATCCACATAAAGAATAGGTAAAAAAAGACGGGGTTATACCATAAGGAAACACATATCCACAACCATAACAACAAATATATATAGCAAACGTCATTCGATTGCAATTTCACCATATATGCCATGAAGTGCAATGTCATGTAAGTGTCACTCCCCATTTCCGAAATAATTCCATTTCAACAATCAAACCGTTAGTGTAATCCGACCTAAGGCACCTCCAAGGCGTCACGAAAGAAAGGTTGGTTAACTATCCACGACCACAAGGCACGTCCAAAGTGTCGCATCCGGCCTAGTTAACTCAACTACATTCCCTTCTAGACTACACCAACATCTAGGACCACTAGGCGCCTCTTACGCATCCGGTTTTCGCAACACTTTTAGAAAAAAAATATTTTCTCAAAACAATTTCATTTATTTTAGAACCTTTTTCCTTCTTTTTCTTTTCTAATGGATGCATGAATGCTTCATGCTTCAATTCATCAATTCAACCATAAAAGTTCGCATATGCTTTTATAAACAAATCACTAAAGTACACAACTCATGCTTTCATTCCACATTTTCCTAACATATTAAGCATAAGTCACAAATTTCATTTCACATAAGCATGCTTAATCACAATATATCAAATAACACCTTGCCACAATTTCATATGTGGCATTTAAGCAGTTTTTAAGAACTTATATTAATTAAGCATGCAATTTATCAATTTATAAGAAATAAATTCACAAAAGTATAAGAAAAACCGTGTATTAGAGACCCCTACCTCAAATTTGTAGAAAAACCCTCAAAATGGGTCTCAAATTCGAAATCCTAGGGGAGACCAAAAGCTGAAATTGCTTATACTCACACGTAGATCTCACTGTGTTCTCCGTTTTGCCGCAAACGGCACCCAAAAACTCCAAGAGATAGGAAAATAATTGAAACTTGAATTTTTATAGCAAAATAAAAAGATAAAATGAAGAACAAGAGGGGGAGAGAAAGTTACGAGGAGAGAAAAAGAGAATGATGCCAAATAGCCTCTTGGCTACCAATTCATTTAGTGGAAAAATAGGTCCCACTAAGAAATTTAAAAAAATTCATTTTTGAATTTTCTTTTTCACCACACAAATATACATACACACAAACTATATAAAACCCACATAAAACACATTAAATAAAATAAATGATATGCAAATGGACCCAAATAAAATGCCCTTACTCGACAATTCCGGTAGTAGGTCCCACACGGGACCATCCGGCCAGAAAAATAGTAAAATGCAAAAATGACAACCCTTTATATTTCCAAGAGTCCTGAACTCAATGAAATGCTCCAATCAGCTCTCTGACACACCTGGCACACCCCAAGGTATCCGGTATGCAAAACGAGAAAGACAAAAAATACCCTTGCCAAAACAAAAAATTCTAAAAATGAAAAATGATGAAAAAAAAATGAAAATATCACAATTTCCCCAACTTATAAGGATTTCATCCCCGAAATCAAACCGTACCTAGGGAAGAAAACAACGCCGGATACTTGGAGTGAACCTCTTGTTCGAGCTCCTAAGTAGCCTCCTCAACCCCATGATACCCCCAGAGAATCTTCACTAATGGTATCGTCTTTTCCCTCAACACCTTCTATGTAACGACCCAGATTTTATTCAACCCGGTGCGTCAATGGTGACCCGAAAGTTGACCCGGTAACAGATCCCAATGCGGAAGCAAGAAACAAGAAAATGGTCTCCCAAGGCACAACACACCTCTAAGACCCTGAGATGACATTTTATGAGGTTACGAAACTCAAAGAAAACTAACACGGAAGTAAAAGATCGAAAATATGACAAATAAGCCCGTAGGGGCAAAATAGTCATTTCTAAAAACTGTGGATTCGAGTGCCACCGAGCATACCGCTGGAAAGACAACAAAAAAAATAATCAAAATGGACTCAAGAATCGCATGATTCGGAGTCCAGACAAAAGAGAAACGACATGACGAAGAAAAACAAGCACTTAAGGCTAAAAGGGTAAATTGGTAATTATCCAAGAAGAACCGGTTGCAACCGAGCACACCGTTGGAAAGACAGCGAAAAATTAGTCAAGTACAAAAAAAAGTTCACTCGATTTGTAATCTGGATGAGGGAGAAACGAGTGTTTGAAGTTGTGACGTCGCAGCGACCCGACGAAGGCCATGGCGTGCCCCATGCGCGCCTGGCGCCCATGCCGGCACCCCATTCGGCGTCTAATGGCATGCACCATGACATGCTAGGAAAGAGAAAAATTCAGCCAGAACTGAGAGCTGAAACGAGGTTCGAAACGGATTTTTCTGGAAAAACATGAAGAAGGAACCCCCTTTAAAATCGAGTTTTTTACCCGACTATGGGAAAGGAAACGAAAAAACTCACTGTAAAATCTCCAAAATGCCCCTAGATCAGAATTGGACATGAGGGCAAAAAGCTGCTACAGGATCTGAGATTGAAAACGGGCTACCAAAAGAATTTTTCTGGAAAAACACAAAGAAGAAACCCCTCCCGAAATCAAATTTTCTACCCAGCTTCTCGTGAGAAAATGAAAAAAACTCGTTGCAAAATGGCCAAAATTCCCTCCCAAGAAATCTGGTCAAGAGAGCTAAAAAGCTGCTAAAATGAAAACTGGAAACAGAAACTTCACGAGGGATTTCCGGTACCAAGACGATATTTTCTGGAAAAACACGAAGAAGAAACCCCCCATAAAATCACGTTTTCTAAGTGACCATATAAAGACCTGAATTTATTTCCCAAAGGAAAACCCAGAATGCCCTAAAATCAGGTTATGCAAGAAAATTGAAAAATGATTCCATAGGAGGCTCAAATCACAAAGGAAAGGGTTTTTCCCAGAAACGATCATGCACGCAGATGTAAATGGTGATTTTGAGTGCGCGGGAATGGTCCGCGGCTCCCGGAAATGGCCGAGTCAAAATCCGACCCCCCAACAGCCAAAAAGGCGAAAATGAACTTGAAATGGAAAATATGGAAACCAAAATTAGGAAATGGTTTCAAATGACCGTTTGGCCCTTGGCCACACTTCATATAAAATAAATGAGACCTAGTGGAGGTGCCGGAACACACTTCACACCACCCGATTTGAAAATGAACCCTTAAAATGAAGAACAAGAGGGGGAGAGAAAGTTACGGGGAGAGAAAAAGAGGATGAGGCCAAATGTCTTCTTGGCCACCAATTCATTTAGTGGAAAAATGGGTCCCACCAAGAAATTTTAAAAAAAATTCAATTTTGACTTTTCTTTTTCACCACACAAATATACATATACACAAACTATATAAAGCCCACATAAAATACATTAAATAAAATAAATGATATGCAAATGGACCCAACTAAAATGCCCTTACTCAACAATTTCTATAGCGGGTCCCACACGGGACCGTCTAGCTCGAAAAATAGTAAAATGCAAAAATGACAACCCTTACATTTTTAAGAGTCCTGAACTCAATGGAATGCTCCAACCAGCTCTCCGACACACCCTATGGTGTCCGGTATGCAAAACGGGAAAGACAAAAATACCTTTGCCAAAACGAAAAATTCTAAAAATGAAAAATGACGGAAAAAAAAATGGAAACATCGTAGGCGTAGTAAGCAACTTTACGCGTCCTAAACCGGCACGTATTCCTTCTAGGTCAAGTTAGCACTGGACTCGCGAAATCTGGTTCAATTTCATAAAAATCATTTCAAAATCCCTTTAGGTCAAGTTAGCACTAGGCAACTTCTAGGCGCCCGGGTTTTCGCAAACCACATTTTTAAAACTTTTCCCTAAATCAATTTTTTTTTTTTTTTTTCTTTTCAAATCAACTTTTCCCTTTTCTTTCCCAATGTCATGCATGAATGCTTTATGCCTTTCAATGCCATGTCAAGTATACAATTTCACACATTTCATCCATATCATACTACCATGCTTTTGAAATAATTTAGCATATTAAATTTCACATAATCAACCTCACAATCAAAGCATATAAACATTTTTGGCATATGGCAATTTAAATATAGCATGCTCTTATATAACATATAAATATGTTAGGCATATCATTATTCAAATCAAGCATGCATTTTCACCACAATTCAAGTATGCATGTATGTGATGTGATGTTTCCGTTTTTCACCATTTTCCATTTTCTAAAATTTTTTGTTGTTATAAGGGCATTTTCGTCTTTCTACGTTTGCGTACCGGACACCGTGGGGTGTGCCGGGTGTGTCGAAGAGTTGTTTAGAGTATTCCATTGAGTTTAGGACTCTTGGAAATGAAAGGGTTGCCATTTTGGCATTTTTTTTTTATTTTTCAGGCTGAACGGTCCCGTGTGGGACCGCTACAGGCATTGTTGTCTTGGCGTAGTTCATTTGCATTTCATTCACTTTATTTTTATGTGTTTCATATGATTTTATTGTATGGTTTATATGCATATATATGGTGTTGTGGTGGAAAATAAATTTTTTTAAAAAAAGAAAAAAGTGGCACCGATAGAATTGGAGGAATTGAAGAAGCAACTCGATGATTTGAGGATGAAAGGTTTCATCCGACCGAGTGTGTAACCGTGGGGCGCACCGGTCTTGTTTGCTAAGAAGAAAGATGGTTCTTTGATGTTCTGCATTGACTACCGGAAGTTGAATCATGCTACCATCAAGAACAAGTATCATTTGCCAAGGATAGATAATTTGTTTGACCAGTTGAAAGGAGCCGTTTTTCGAAAATTGACTTGAGGTCAGGTTAATATCAATTACGGGTTAAGGATGAGGATATCCTGAAGATGGCATTTCGTACACGGTATGGACATTACGAGTTCCTTGTTATGCCCTTTGGCTTGACTAATGCGCCAGCGGCATTCATGGACCTAATGAATTGTGTCTTTCACGATTACTTGGACCAGTTTGTGGTAGTTTTCGTGGATGACATTTTTATGTACTCATGATCTCAGAAGGACCACGAAATCCATTTGAGCATTGTATTGTAGATTTTGCGGGAGCACCGATTGTATGCCAAATATGAGAAGTGTGAATTTTGGCTATAAGAGGTGAAGTTCTAGGGGCATGTTGTTTCAGAAGGCGGAGTATCGGTTGTTCCATCTAAGATAGAAGCAATTTTGAATTGGGAGCATCCCAAGAATGTGTTTGAGATCCGTAGTTTTCTTGGCCTAGCGGGTTATTACCGTAGATTTGTGAAGGATTTTTCTCGCTTGGTAACGCCTATGACTCGCTTGACCCCGAAAGGGATTAAGTTTGTGTGGAATGAAGCCTATAAGTCATCTTTTCAGGAATTGAAGACAAGGTTGACTACGGCTCTTGTGTCGTGATACCTGAGCGTGGCTTAGGTTATGTGATCTATTGTAACGCTTCACGTGACAGTTTGGGTTGTGTGCTAATGCAGGGCTGTAGAGTAGTAGCTTATGGGTCTCGGTAGTTGAAGACTCATGAGTACAACTACCCTACTCACGACTTAGAGTTGGTAACAGTTGTTTTTGCCTTTAAGTGTTGGAGACACTACTTGTATGGTCAAAGATTTGAAGTGTTCTCGGATCACAAGAGTCTCAAGTACCTTTTCTCCCAAAAGGACTTGAACAACAGACAGAGGGAATTGGTTGAGTTCTTGGAAGACTACAATTTTGACTTGCAGTATCACCTGGGTAAGACAAATGTGGTAGCACATGCCTTAAGCCGGAAATCTCGTGGAACTTTAGCCGGTTTGGCTATTCAGAAGTGGAAGATGCTTGAGGACTTAGTAAAGATAGGATTACAGTGTTTTGATGATGATGTTTGCAGTGAGTCGGCATTTTTGCTTAGTCTTGTGGCTCAGTTTACTCTTATTGTACGAGTGATTGAGTCACAGAGATAGGATTCGGATTTGGATGCCATTTACACTTTGATTTCTGGCGGTGAGACAATAAAGGATTGGACCTTGCATACAGATAGAGGTCTACGATTTAGGGGTTTGTTGGTGGTTTCTACAGGTTATTGTGAGGACGTTTTACGGGAGTTTCATACTTCCCGCTTTGCAGTTCATCCAAGTGGTGCCAAGATGTATCATAATTTGAGACGTCAATATTGGTGGAGTGGGATGAAGAAGGATGTTGCACAGTTTGTGGCTAACTGCCTTATTTATCAACAGGTGAAGGCCGAGCATCAGAACCAGCTGGTTTGTTGCAACCATTGCCAGTAGCGCAGTGGAAATGGGAGCAGATTGCTATCGATTTTGTGACAGGTCTTCCAAAGTCCCAGAGAGGCAATGAGGCCGTATGGGTCATTATTGATAGATTGACTAAAACGGCTCACTTTTTGCCTATTAAGGCAATAAATGACGCAGAGGCATTTGGTGTTCTATATGTGAAAGAGATTGTGAGGTTGCATGGAGTTCCAGTGGCTATTATTTCAAATAGGGATACCAAGTTCACTTCAAAGTTCTGGGAAGGACTATAAACAGTGTTTGGCTCACCATTGCACCTTAGTACGGCATTCCATCCACAGACGGATGGCCAGTCGGAGCATACCATCCAGATTTTGGAGGATATGCTTCGAGCCTGTGTACTTGATTTGAGAGGTAGTTGGGAGGATCACCTTCCACTCATTGAATTTGCCTACAACAACAGTTATCAGGCGAGCATTGAGATGGCTCCATTTGAGGCGTTGTATGGCAGACCTTGTAGGTCTCCAGTCTGTTGGACTGAGGTAGGCGAGACAGCCGCCTTAGGACCCAACATTGTACTCGAAACTACTAAGAAGATTAAGTTGATCAAACAGAGGTTGCTCACAGCTCAGAGCTAACAAAAGAGCTATACGGATAAACGGAGACGACTGTTATCTTTTGAGGTGGGAGATCACGTTTTTTTATGGATTTCTCAACGCATTGCCACCATAAATGGACAGGGTCTATAATGTTTTTCATGTGTCAATGCTACGGAAGTATAAGCCGAATCCGTCTCACATTTTGAGTTGGGTTGATGTGGATATTGATGAGGATGTTTTCTACGAGGAAGGACCAGTTCAGATCCTTGACACATAACAGAAGGTATTAAGGGACAAGACGGTACCGTTAGTGAAAGTTCTTTGGAGACACCACGGAGTTGAGGAGGCTACTTGGGAGCTTGAACAGGAAGTTTGCTCCAAGTATCCAACATTGTTTTCTTCCACAGGTATGATTCCGGGAACAAAATCCTTTTAAGTTGGGGAGATTGTGATGTTTTCATTTTTTGCCATTTTTCATTTTTCGGAATTTTTGTTGTTGCAAGGGCATTTTCGTCTTTCTACGTTTGCGTACCAGACACCGTAGGGTGTGCCAAGTATGTTGAAAAGTTGTTTAGAGCATTCCATTGAGTTTAGGACTCTTGGAAATGAAAGGGTTGCTATTTCGGCATTTATTTCATTTTTCAGGTCGGATGATCCCGTGTGGGATCCACTACCGGCATTGTTGTGTACGGAGGTCTTGGTGGAGTTTATTTGCATTTCATTCACTTTATTTTTATGTGTTTCATATGATTTTATTATATGGTTTATATGCATATATATGGTTTTGTGGTTGAAAATAAATCAAAAAAAGAAAGTGGGATTTGTTGTTAATGGTGGGACCCACCACTAACTCATTTAGTGGCCAAAATGCCATTTGGCCTTTCATTTTTCTCTCTCCCCGTAAATCACTCTATCTCTCTCTTATTCTTCATTTTTCTTTTTCTTTTGCTACAAAACTTCAAGTTTCAATTACTTTTTCATTTCTTGGAATTTTTGGGTGCCGTTTGCGGCAAATCGGAGAGTACGGCGAGATCTACGTGTGAGTACAGGCAATTCCTCATTTGGGGCACTCTAGGGATTTCGAATTTGGGACCCATTTTAGGATTTTTTTACAAAATTGAGGTAGGGGTTCCTAATGCATGATCTCTTGTTCTTTTGTAATTATTTTTTCGTATACTGTTATCTAGCATGATCAATTTGTATATAATCTTGAAAATATTGCTTGGATGTTGTATATGAAATGTGTAACAATTTGTATTAGTTGACTTATATGAAGAGCATGCCTAAGTGTTAATTTTTCATGCCTATTGTGTTGTTAATTTATTAAAATTGTTATATGAAAGCATGTAGGAATTTTCTTGGAATTTCTTGGAAGGTATACTATGTAGTTTAAGTTTAAATTAGTTGTAAAATGATGATTATTAGCATGGCATGATGCATTCATGCATAGCATTGGTTAAGGAAAATGGGAAAGAATTGTTTTGAAAGGAAAAAGGGATATTTTTTGGGGAAAAGTTTTGGCAAAATGGTTTTGAGAAAACTTGGACGTCGCAGAGGTACCAAAGGTCCGTGGCGTTAATATGACCTAGAGGGAATAATGGAGAACACCCTAGCATGGTTGAGCTAACTGGGCCCCAAATGACGCCGCGAAGGTACTAAGGGTCAGGGACAGTAACTGTGATACCCCTTGGATCTGAGACACGGGTTGATCAGGCCCAAGCCCAGAATATCAAACAATTAAAGTATTTTAAATCGAACACGGAATACAAAACCGAATTAAAAATAAATATTACATAACTGGAAAAAACTAAAATAGAATCCCGTAAAATTAAATACTTAAAATCCAAAACCTCCAACAGTTAAACAACTCGGGAATCCATCCATCGGACCTCTAATACGAAAATCTAAACTGAAATATAAATAGCTAAAAAAACATCCAAGATGAAGCCATGGAGAAAAGTCCTACATCGTCGTAAAAGTGAGTGATAGTCTCTGCTCAGCATGATCAGCTAAGTCTGGAACTGGCGAATACCTGAAAAATAGAAGTGGGTCAGGCCCATGAACAAGTTCTATCCTACTATAGTCCAAGCAGAGACTTGATACGCTTATACATTTTAACCAACTCAACAATAGCTATATAATCCGTATATATTTATATATCCACACTACAGGACTCTCACTGGACTATGCAGGGGGTCTCAACCTGAATAGAAGGTAATATGCAAAGCGCACCTGAGTGGGCATGAGTACCTAAACCTAACAGGGTATACCTCAACCTAGCATATCCAGCTACGCATCTTACTGCATATACACTCCCTAACCATCGACTCTGAGACTCAAGCTCATATCGCGGTATCATAAAAATATATTTAAGGTCCTATCCTATCCATCCATAAGAAATCTAGTTAGTCATTCAGCTTGTGCAGTTTCTTTGACTTAACATAGATAACCAGTAGTCCAGTTAGTCATTCAACTTATGCAACTTCTTTGACTTAAGTATAAGTAGGATTTATTTTATAATCCATTCCCTTATTCCGTGTAGGTAGGATTTATTATTTTGAAACTAATCCAAACCCAGACATACCACCATCCCATACCAACACATGTTATCCAACATCCAGCAGTTGATAAAACAAGTAATAAATGTAGTTCTCAACTATTTCATATATCCAACAATTGATGGCAAAATATTAATTATAAACATCAACTGTTCCATATTAAGCATGATACAATTATATAAATTAACAGGCTTATTCCATACTACTTTCTAAGATCCAATAATTGATGATTTATAACATACATGCAAACATCAATTAATCCCTACTAGGCATGATAGAGCAGAGTATATATACGAACATACTGATTTAGGTTTACTCCAACAAACTCCCATAATTGACTAAACATCTAGTATATGCAATTGTCAATTTATCCACAACAAGATAAAGTAGAGATTTGTAAACTTGCATGCTTATATAAGATTACTAAACCATGATAACTGTATTCACATTATTGAGAATTGCCATTTGAAGATTTAGTAATTTAACACCTTTTACATCCAGAAACTGTAAACTAGTTTAGTTAAACATTACCTATTGTTCAAGTATAAACCCCAACTGGTTTATTTTGCATTAGCTTGCTCTCTGAAGTTTTAATAAGCCTTTAGAACATCACTAAACACTCCAATAAATCCCAAAATCCAAGCCTCGTAGCCCAAACAGTCGCCGAAAAACCCAGAAAAATGGAAAATTGGAGGGAGCCTGCTCCCTCAAAGAGGGAGTTGCCTCCCTTAAGCTCAGAGCCAGCTCCCCACCATGTGGAGCCACCTACATGGACCCTAGAGCCGGCTCCCTCCTTGAGGGAGCCTGCTCTTTCATTTTGGGAGCCTGTTCCCCTCCAACAGAAGCCGGCTCTCCTTTTGTTCTTCGTCTCTGTCAACTTCGGCGGTTCTCCGATGGTCTGTCCTCCATTCCTAAGACATCTAGTTGTGTAAATTAAGTCCCTTGTGTTCCAGAAACCATTAAACCCTTTATTTGTTAATCGACAACAATTAAAAACCCAAACTATGCAATAAGGATTCAAACCGAGCAACTTACAGTACATCAACGTTCACGGCTTAAACAAATCAACCATGAAACCCAGACTTATTTTAAGGTTTCCCTAATGTGTTCCAGAGTTAGTTTAGTTCCTTATTCAATAATTCAACGTCTGTTTAAAATCATGAATTAAGCAAGAAAAATTCAAACAATCAAGTTTACGATACAAGAAAACACATACTGACTTAAATACATAAGACATGCAAAATAGATTAATGTTTATATTCCTTTACTCCTGAAGTTATGTTAAGATTGCAAAGAACATGAGCCAAAGGAAAAGACTAATGATTAGAACTATCCTTTAGCCTTGCACCGTCACCTTTCTAAGTTCTGCGGTGATTTCTACTGTAATCCCTCCTCTGTTCTCTCTTTGCCTTCACAGTCGTGAATAGGGTTCTAAATTCCTAAGCAGAACTGTAATGCATGTATTTATAGGCCCATAAGTTTACCTTAATTCTAGTCCTAATACTAGACGGGAAAACTAGGTCAGCTACTGTAATACCCCTAGTTTTAAAAAGGATAAAATTGGAATTTCAATTATTTTTATTGCATTTTTATGTGACTAGTTGCTTAAATGTTTAATTGTTTTATTTGTTTTAAACTGTTAATTTTGTATTTGAATCGCCTTATTTGGTTAAATATATTTTAATTAAATTAATTGTATTTTTTTTAGTTTTCTGTAGTTACTTTAATTGTATTATTAATTATTTTCTTGCATGGACGTAATTGTTTAATTAAATTAAGTGTATGAATTATCTTTTAGGGTGTTGTTTTAATTCGTTTGAGAATCACGTTGGGCCGGCTAGGGTTTGGTTAGGATTTCTAGTTCTCCTTATTGTTCGAATTAGGTTTTGGGTAAAGTATATAAATATATATCATACGTCTCCTAGGGTTTTATAATCCTATTCACAGCACAGTGAAAATACAGATAGGTTGAGAGAAACTGAGAGGCACTGTTGAGAGTTTTTGGTCGTAAATGATAGGCCAGACCAAGGAGGAAAGTCGACGACTGTTAAGGGTTAGAACCAGAGCAGTAGGAGGCTTGGACGGTGGCTGAGGATCGCAAGAAAGTTTAGGAGGAAGACGACGTTGAAAGGTTTCAAATCGGAACCGAAAGGCAAGTTCTTTTCTTTATCCTTCCCTTGGCTTGTGTTCTGTGCACCTAGGTAGCCTCTAGGGTTAAATAAATTATAAACTAAAACTTACATGTTAATTGTATGATATATGGATAATCTGTTGGGTTGTAATCAAATTTGTTACAGAATTGGGATATGTCTGTTTTCAGTATTTATTCGTAAAGCATGTTAGTCTGGTTGTAATTTTAGACTCTAGGGAATTTATTTGAAAATTAAATTGATCCTGCATGATTATTAATATGTGGAATTGCATTATCTATTGTCTGAGAAATTTGTTTGAATTAATTTATTCATGTCTGTTTCTGTTTTTGTTCTTTAAGTATGCTAGTAGATTGCTTAATGTAATCTTTGAAGTTGATTCTTATTATTGCTATCAAACCATGGGGAAAGCTATTGCGTGTTAATTAAACGCCTAGGATCAGTTTTAGAGACTATCACAGGGTTAGGAATGGGCCGGAGATGAAGAAGACGGACTGAAACGGAGCAAAAAGGGTACGGAAGCTCTCAAAGGAGGTGAGAGCCGGCTCCATGGAGTGGGAGCCGGCTCCCACACTCATTGAGCCGGCTCTAAGATGTTTAGAGCCGGCTCTAGGCTCAAAAAGAGCCTACTCTTGGAATTTAGAGCAGGCAGAGCAGGCCCTTTTCAATAGTGTTTTCTGAATTTTTTTTTTTTACGAACAGTTTGTTTACTGTTGGAGCATGGAAACTGTTCTGTTAACTATGTGGTTTTACAGAGAGTCTAAATGGATAATTCTAAGTGTTATTAAACTTATTATTTCATGGTTGAAGTCTCTATAACAAAGGATGAAGCAGTGTAAAAATATACAACTGTGCATGCTATTAACAGAAGAAAGGAACTGAGTGGCTTGTTTAAATTTCAGAAATTTAATGGGACCTCACAGAGGGATTAAATAGTTAATTTTGGGTGTGATTAAAACCTTGAATTGATTAAAGTTGATTTCTAAATCAATGGGACAAACAGTATAAAATTGATAAATTTTCTACGCTGTTAACGGATGGAAGACGGATTAATTGCTTAATTAAATTTTTAGCAATTTAATGGGATCCAGTATGTTAATAAAACTTGTTTTAAATGCATGATAAGGTTTTTATTTTAGATTGGAACTATACATGCCTTGGATGTTAATTGTTAGAATATTAAATTCTTTGATGCAATTACATGGATTAATACTGGATTTTAATTACGAGATTGTTAATCTTCTTTCTGCAGTTATTTGGATATTTGGTTTTGGACTGTAAATTACTTGCTTATTATTTATATATTGTAATTTACATGGATATGGAGGATTGTATGCACCGGTATGGGACGTGACATACTAGGTATGGTTTAGCTCAAAACGCTAATTCCTACCTTATGGATTTTAATTGGTGAACAGTTTTATCTATTCAATCAATTATATGGATTTTGTGGATTGTATGCACCGGTATGGGACGGTGGCATACTAGGGACAGACTGATTCAAAATACTCAGTCCTACCTATTTTGGATTAAGAGTACGAATTATAAAAACATAATTCTCCTTATATTTAAGTCTATGCGGTTGAATAAGCTGAACGACTTATTGGATCTCTTATATAAGTCTGTGTGGTTGAATAAGTTGAACGATTTATTGTAGTTCCTATGGATGGATATGAATGGATTTTAAATATATTTTTATGGTACCACGAGATGAGCGTGAGTCTCAGACTCGTTGGTTAGGGTGCGTATATGCAGTAGGATGCGTAGCTAGCTATGTTGGTTGAGGTATACCTTGTTAGGCTTAGGTAGTTATGCCCACTCAGGTGCGTATTGCATGTTGCCTTCTATGCAGGTTGAGACCCTCAGCATAGTTTAGTGAAAGTTCTGTAGTGTGGATATATATTTATCTATTATGGACTATATAGCTATTGTTGAGGTATCTAGGGTGTATCTACGTATCGGGTCACTGTTTGGATTGTAGTTAGAGAAGAATTTGCATGTGGGCCTGACCCACTCTTATTTTTACAAGTGTTCGTTTGTTCCAGTTTTAGAGCTGGATCGTGCTGAGCAGATGCAGTCATTCACACCACCGATGACTAGGATTTTATTTCATGTACTAGACTTGGGTTTTAATTTTCAGTTGGGATTTTAGGGGTCCACTAAATGGATTCCCGAGTTGTATAATTTGGAGAAGGATTTGTATTCGTGGAGGATCAGTTGTATCAGAATAGTTTTGTTTATCAATGGAAATAAATATTATAAGGTTTCTATTATTGGATTGTCATTTTAGTTTTCATTTCAGCAAATTTTATTTATCTCTTTTGGTTTTAATTGTATTCTGTGTTCGATTATTGCTAATTGGTTTGATATCCTCGGGTAATCGAGCGTGGGCCTGGCCAACCCGCATCCGGAGATCCAGGGGTATCACAGCTATAGGGTGAAGAAAAATAACTAAAACCCTAACTTAATTCCACTTACGTATTACACCAATTAAACCATTAATTAATTCACCAAAAACTAAAATACAATTAATGAATTAATTTAAATAAGTCACTTAAATCAAATAATCTAAATAATGCAAATAAATCAAATAATAACAATTAATGCAAATAACCAAGGAAATAGCCAAATAACCACATAAAATGCAAAAATTACAATAAAACCTCAAAATAAACTAACGAGACTATCCTTTTAAAATTAGGGGTATTACATTTTTCTCCCCTAACAAAAGGAATTCCGTCCTCGGAATTCGCTCTTACCTTCATCCAATATTTCAGGAAACTGCGAGCGAATGACATCCTCTCGTTCCCAAGTAGACTCAGCCTCATTGTGATGACTCCACTAGACATGAACTAAAGGGATAAGCTTATTACGAAGAATCTAATCCCTACGATCTACAATACGACACGGTGGCTCCAAATAAGTTGCGTTCGGCTGCAACTCAATCTCCCCAATATCGATATGCTGATACCGATCCTCATCGCGTAGAAATTTCTACAACATGGATACATGAAACACGTTGTGTACGTGATCCAAATTATCCGGAAGTGCCAACCGATAAGCAATAGCTCTAACTCGATTCATAGTCATGAATAGACTGACAAATCGTGGAGACAACTTCCCTTTCTTCCCAAAGTGCATTACTCCTTTCATAGGAGACACTCGGAGTAGAACCTGATCCTCAACCTAAAACTCCAAAGCACGAGTGCGATGATCGGCATAACTCTTCTACCTACTTTGTGCAGTACGCATGCGATCCCGAATAAGAACGATCTTCTCAGAAGTATCCTTAATGAACTCTAGACCCAAGAATCTGCTCTCACCAACCTCCATCCAACAAACAGGCGATCGACACGGTCGGCCGTATAATGCCTCTAATGGTGCCATCCCAATAGTCTTCTGGAAACTATTGTTATATGGAAACTCCACAAGTGGAAAATAATCCTCCCAGTGGCCCTTGAATTCAAGAACACATGACCGAAACATATCTTCCATGATCTAATTCACCTTCTCAGTCTGTCCATCAGCCTGAGGATGATAAGTAGTGCTAAGATGTAACTTTGTCCCAAAGCTTGCTGAAAACTCTTCCAAAATCCTAACACAAAGCTTGAATCCCTATCCGATATAATAGACAACGAAATGCCATGCAACTTCACAATCTCTGTAATGTAAAGTCTCGCCAACTACTTCGAAGTAAAGTCAGTGCGAATAGGCAAGAAATGAGCTGATTTCCCCTTTCTGACACCACGTGACCCAGAAACTTCACTTCTCGCTGCTAAAATTCACATTTCTTGAATTTGGCATATAACTGGTGTTCACGAAGCGTGTGCAACACAATCCGAAAATGTCTAGCATGGTCGTCCTCAGACCTAGAATAGTCCAAGATATCGTCAATGAAAACAATGACAAACTGATCCAAATAAGCCCTGAAGACTCTATTCATTAAATCCATGAAGACCGCTGGTGCATTAGTTAACCTGAACGGTATCACACGAAACTCATAAGATCCATATCTAGTGAGAAACGCTATCCCCGGAACATCCTGCTCCCGAACCCGAAGTTAATGATACCCAGAACGCAGATCAATCTTAGAGAAGTACGTAGTTCCCTTCAATTGATCCCTAAAAGATCATCAATCCTGGGTAACGGATACTTGTTACGAATAGTAACCTCGTTAAACTCCATATGATCTATACACTGGCGAAGCGAACTATCCTTCTTCTTCACAAGTAACACCGGTGCTCCCCAGGGTGAAGTACTCATGTGAATAAAACCCTGGCTAAATAGCTGCTGAATTTGATCCCTCAGCTCTCGCATCTCCACTGGTGCCATCCTAAACGGTGCCTTAGCAATAGGCGTAGTGCCTGGAGCTAAGTCTATCACAAAGTCGATCTCGCGACTTGGCGGCAACCCCGGAATCTCCTGAAATACACCCGAAAAATCCTGTACAATTGGTATGCTATCCAAAGATACAGTAATCCCTTCCTCCGTTTCCTCCTCCATATGGAACAAATAAGTGCTAGTGGCCCCGTTAGAACGTGGCATAGCAACGATGTACATATGCTGACCTGGTATGGTGAAAACAACAGACTTATCATAACAATCAACTTGGGCATGGTAATGCGATAACCAATCCATCCCAAGTAACACAGCATAAGTGTGCATGTCCAGAACCACAAGATTAGCTAGAAATCTGAGCCTGCAACATCTAGTGTCACCAACTAAACTATCCAAACTAGAATGTTGAATACTCCATAAAGCAAAACACGTAAGGTAACTAAAATACTCCGAAGCTACTCCCATTATAGAATATCGCCCTATCTTGGGAATCTTCCCTTCGAAATCAAACTTACCGTATTGATTTACACCAATTCTTTTATAAACTCCATAGTAATCGTCCTGTCTCAACACAATGTACCACAGACAAATATTTATTTTCCTGCCCACAAACCATTCACTCCACTGGGATACTCATTTATTATCGCAACATACACATTCCACTATAGTTTAATAAAACCATATGTGTATAAATCATTAAAAAAAAAAAAAAATGCTACCCCAAAACACAACAAAGATAGCCAAAACCGTTAATTCACTTTATTCAGAACTTATTTAAATCATAAACCTCCAAAAGAATAATTGTAAAATATTCTTTAACAAAATACCAATGTACGTAATTAAATCCGTACCACTCTTATTAACATCCCCATTACTACCAAAAATAAAAATCACTCTTAAAAGAGCCATCCTCCTTGTGGTTCGGTACCCTCCTGCTTAAACGCCCCTGTATCTCCTTATTTAGGACACTGCCTGAAAGTGTGACCTATCTCCCCACAAGTATAGCAAGTACCCCAAAAAGTACCAAACAGTCTTCTCTGCTAGTTAGCCTCTAACTGATCCCATCCTGCTTGTGGTCCCCTAGTATGCTGTCTCTGAGCGAACCTAAGACATTGTCTGGTTGTATGCCCATAATTTTCGTAGGCAAAACAATGTCCTTTAAACACATTCTGCATCACTGGTACTGCTTCTACTGTTTGTTGAACGTGTAGCTGATTATGAAGTGCAGTTGTTATGCCCGCTGCTATAGCCTGAACAATGGTGTAAACTAACTGAGGAGTATACTTTAGTTTTCGGCCTTAATTGTAGCTCCGATCCTGAGACTCATGAGTCAGTTGTACGTCTTCCTGCTCGATATGCAACTAACCACCTTTCTCCTGCTCCTCTTCCTGAAACCTAGGCAGTTGTTGTTCTAGCCCCATTTGCTGACGCTGCAGGCGTTCCTGCTGCCTATGTGCCGCTCTCCTCTGTTGATTGTTCATGCTCTGTCATCTTCTAGCGTTAACCATGCTGTTAAGATAGAAAGACGGACATCAGTACGAGTTTAAACGAACTGTAAAAGAATACAATGAATCCTAAACTTAAGCTCTAATCAAGAGAAAAAGGTTACACGAAAGTCTTAATACGAAACATCCTATAAACACTTGAACCTGGAGTGCTCTGATATCAACTGTAACACCCCTCGAATTCGAGACACGAGTTGATCAGGTCCAAGCCCAAACCTGAGAGAATATTAAACAATTAAAGTATTTTAAATCAAACACAGAATACAAAACCAAATTAAAAATAAATATTACATAGCTGGGAAAAACTAAAATAGAATCCTTTAAAATTAAATACTTAAAATCCAAAACCTCCAACAGTAAAATAACTCGGGAATCCATCCATTAGACCCCTAATACGAAAATCTAAACTGAAATATAAATAGCTAAAAGAATATCCAAGATGAAGCCATGGAGAGAAGTCCTATGTCGTCGTAGGAGTAAGTGATACTCTCTACTCAACACGATAAGGTCTAAGTCTGGAACTGGCGAATACCTAAAAAATAGAAGTGGGTCAGGTCCACGAATAAGTTCTATCATATTACAATCCAAGCAGAGACTCGATACGCATATACATTCTAACCAACTCAACAATAGCTATATAATCCATATATACTTATATATCCACACTACAGGACTCTCACTGGACTATGCAGAGGGTCTCAACCTGAATAAAAGGCAACATGCAAAGCACACCTAAGTGGGAATGAGTACCTAAACCTAACAGGGTATACCTCAACCTAGCATATCCAGTTACGCATCCTACTGCATATACGCTCCCTAACCATTGACTCTGAGACTTATGCTCATATCGCGGTATCATAAAAATATATTTAAAGTCCTATCCTATCCATCCATAAGAAATATAGTTAGTCATTCAACTTGTGCAACTTCTTTGACTTAACATAAATAACCAGTAGTCCTGTTAGTCATTCAGCTTGTGCAGCTTCTTTGACTTAAGTATAAGTAGGATTTATTTTATAATCCATTCCCTTATTCCGTCTAGGTAAGATTTAGTATTTTGAAACTAATCCAAACCTAGACATGCCACCGTCCCATACCGGCGCATGTAATCCAACATCCAGCAGTTAATAAAACAAGTAATAAATGTAGTGATCAACTATTTCATATATCCAACAATTGATGGCAAAATATCAAATATAAACATCAATTGTTCCATATTAAGCATGATACAACTATATAAATTAACAGGCTTATTCCATACTACTTTCCAAAATCCAATAATTGATGATTTATAACATACATGCAAACATCAGTTAATCCCTACTCGGCATGATAGAGCAGAGTATATATACGAACATACTAATTTAGGTCTACTCCAAAAAACTCCCATAATTGACAAAACATCTAGTATATGCAACTGTCAATTTATCCACAACAAGCAAAATTAGAGATTTGTAAACTTGCATGCTTATATAAGATTACTGAACCATGATAACTGTATTCACGTTATTGAGAATTGCCATTTGAAGATTGTGATACTCCCGAATTTTCGGATGCGGGTTGGCCAGGTCTACGCCCAATAACCCGATGATATCAAATCAATTAGCAATAATCGAACACAGAATACAAATAAGAAAAATAAGAATAAATAAATTGCTGAAAAGAAACTAGAATTATAATCCAAAAACCTTAAAATAAAATTTAATTAACAAAGAATGATTCTGATACATCCTACTTCTCCATTCCTATTACAACTCGGGAATCCATCTAGTGGACCTCTAAAATATCTCACTGAACTCAAAAGATTGGAAATGAAACCCAAGTCTAAAATATGAAATAAAACCCTGGTCATCGGTGGAGTGAATAACTGTATCTGCTCAGCACGATCCAGCTCCAAGTCTGGAACTAACCAACACCTGTAAAAATAAGAGTGGGTCAGGCCCACATGCAAATTCTTCTCTAACTACAATCCAAACAGTGACTCGATACGCAGATACACCCTAGATATCTCAACAATAGCTATCTAGTCCATACATATAGATATATCCATACTAAGGGACATTCACTGGACTACAGTAGGGGTCTCAACCTGAATAGAAGGCAACATGCGAAAACGCACCCAAAGGTGGATATGAGTACCTAGACCTAACAGGGTACACCTCAACCTACTATAGCCAGCTACGCATCCACTGCATATACGCACCCTAACCAACGAGTCTGAGACTTAAGCTCATCTTGTGGTACCATAAACATATATTTAAAATCCATTCATATCCATCCATAGGAAATCCAATAAGTCGTTCAGCTTATTCAACTGCACAGACTTAACTAAGAGATCCAATAAGTCGTTCAGCTTATTTAACTGCCCAGACTTAAATATAAGGAGAATTATGTTTTTTTATAATTCGAACCCTTTAACCAAAATAGGTAAGACTGAGTTATTTTGAATCAGTCAGTCCCTAGTATGCCACCGTCCCATACCGATGCATACAATCCACACAATCCATATAATTGATTAAACAGATAAAACTGTTCACCAATTAAAATCCATAAGGTAGGAATTAGCGTTTTGAGCTAAACCATACCTAGTATGTCACCGTCCCATACCGGTGCATACAATCCTCCATATCCATGTAAATCACAACATATAAATAATCATCAAGTAATTTACAGTCCAAAACCAAATATCTAAATAACTGCAGAACAGTATATGCGATACTACAATATGTACAGTTCAAACCAATAATCCAATTAATTGTAGAATAATATATAAGAGTCCACAATTAACATCCAAACCATGTAAATTACAACATATAATTAACAGTTTAGCAATTTACAATCCAAAACTATCCTAAATAATTGCAGAAGAGTATTTAGTATTTCAATAATTTAAATCCAAGAGTTAAACCATATAATTGTAGGAAACAATTAATAATTCGGCAACTACCATCCAGAGCATACATAGATCAAATCTAATATATCAATGACTCTATCAAGCATTAAAATAAATTCTATAATCATATTATAGTTCAATAAATCGCTACATTAATTTAAGCAATTTAATTCCTTCCATCCGGTAACAACATACTAAGTTGTATACTTGTATTCTGTCTTATCTTTTAGCACAGAGCCATGCCCTATGCCCCAAGTCCAATTTATTAATTTAAAAGACTTCACTGTGCTTTTAATCTTAATTTAGAATCATTATATAGCACCCTAAGTTGTCAAATTAAAACTAGACAACAAATTTCCTTCCAGCCGTTAACCGTACGCACAGTTGTTAAATTAGCGCACTGCTAATTTCATTCACTTAGAGGTCAACCTTACTCAATTTAAGGACTTAATAACACTCAAATCCAACCTTCTAATCCCTCTGTAAAACCCCAGAGTCAACAGAAATGTTCCCATGCTCCAACAGTATCCAAACAGTTCGTAGAATTTTTTTTTCAGAAAACTACTATTTGAAAGAGCCTGCTCTAAATTCCAAGAGCAAGCTCTTTTTTGAGCCTGGATCTGGCTCTATAAAATGTAGATCCGGCTCAATGAGTGTGGGAGCCGGCTCCCACATCCATGGAGCCGGCTCTTACCTCCTTTGAGAGCCTCTGTCCCCGTTCTGCTCCGTTCTGACTTCCTGCTTCTTCTCCGACATGTTTCTACCCTTCAGTTGGTTTCAAAAACTGATCCTAAGGGTCTTATTAATAACCACTAGCATGCCAAAGGTTTGATTTTAACCATTTAAATCAATTACATAGATCAAATTTGCTACCGAACTAGACATGCTTTAGGGACAACACTGAAACTATTTTGCAACCACAGCTCCATTCCAACCCCTCTGTTGCTCAATAATACTGAACCTAAGGTCTTTTATCACCCCATTAACATCCCCATGGTTCGTTTATAGAAGATGGAAGCAAGTACAGTAACAAACATTACAACAAAACTTAATATACTTTTAAGAACAAAACTGGGAGCAACCATACATGAACTGTAAACAGATTTGAATTTACGGCAAACAGATCATTCATATAACATATATTAAACATATAACTTCCAGTTATTGATTGATTAAACCCTAGAGATTATCTAGGTGCACAGAACACGAGCCAAAGAGAAGGAGAAAGAGAAGAACTTGCCTGTGATTTCAGTTATGAAATCCCGGCGTCGTCTCTAAGTTTCCGGAAACTACTAACTTCCTTCAAGCCTCCTATGGGTGTGATTTAATCCACCACAACCCTCCTTTGACCCTCTCTGTTCTTGTCCTTGGTAGCTCTTACAATTTCCTCTGTTCTCTCAACTCTCTCTATGTTACGTTCTATTTTTTACTCTGCCGTGAATAGGGTTCTTCCAAAACCCTAAGTGAAACTCATACACGTATATATATAGGCCTTTAGAAAACCCTAATTAAACTATATATATAGGCCTTTAGAAAACTCTAATTAAACTAGAGCTAAGGCAGAACCCTAATTAAACTAGAGTCGGCCCATAAACTTAAGTCACATACACGTTAAATAATTGTATGACGGCTCTAAGAAACCCTAACTAAAAACTGTTAATTCAACTTCTACTTAAGCACTTATTAAAGACAATTAAATAATTAACCAAATAAGGCATTTAAAATACAATTTAAAATAAAATAAACAATATAATAACTCAGATAACTAAACAAACCATAATTCAAATAAAGAAAATAATTAACCAAATAAGGAAATACAAATACACAAGTAACAATTTACAAATAATTAAATAAAACAAACAAAATACAACAATTACAATATCAATAGACAAAAATGCACATAGAATGAAATTTAAATCCCAATTTTATCCTTTTTAATTTTAGGGGTATTACAAAGATTTAGCAATTTAACACCTTTTACGTCCGAAAACTGTAAACTAGTTTAGTTAAACATTACCTATTGTTCAAGTATAAACCCCAACTGGTTTATTTTGCATTAGTTTGCTCTATGAAGTTTTAATAAGCCTTTAGAACATCACTAAACACTCCAATTTAGCTTCAACTAGAACCTAAAAATCCCAAAATCCAAGCCTCGTAGCCCAAACAGTCGCCGAAAAACCCAGAAAAATGAAAAATTGGAGGGAGCCGCCTCCCTTAAGCTTTGAGCCGGCTCCCCACCATGGGAAGCAGCCTGCATGGACCCTAGAGTCGGCTCCCTCCTTGAGGGATCCTGCTCTTTCGTTTAGGGAGCCTGCTCCCCTCCAACGGAAGCTGGCTCTCCTTCTGTTCTTCGTCTCTATCAACTCTGGCGGTTCTCCGACGGTCTGTCCTCCATTCCTAAGACATCTAAGTGTGTAAATTAAGTACCTTGTGTTCTAGAAACCATTAAACCCTTTATTTGTTAATCGACAACAATTAAAAACCCAAACTATGCAATAAGGATTCAAACCGAGCAACTTACAGTACATCAACGTTCACGGCTTAAACAAATCAACCATGAAACCCAGAATTATTTTAAGGTTTCCCCAACGTGTTCCAGAGTTAGTTCAGTTCCTTATTCAATAATTCAACGTCTGTTTAAAATCATAAATTATGCAAGAAAAATTCAAACAATCAAGTTTACGATACAAGAAAACACATATTGACTTAAATACATAGGACATGCAAAACAGATTAATGTTTATATTCCTTTACTCCTGAAGTTGTGATAAGATTGCAAAGAACATGAGACAAAGGAAAAGAGTAAGGATTAGAACTTACCTTTAGCCTTGCACCGTCACCTTCCTAAGTTCTGCGGTGATTCCTACTGTAATCCCTCCTTTGTTCTCTCTTTGCCTCCATAGTCGTGAATAGGGTTCTAAAACCCTAGGCAGAACCATAATACATGTATTTATAGGTCCATAAGTTTACCCTAATTCTAGTCCTAATACTAGACGGGAAAACTAGGTCGGCTACAGGGTGAATAAAAATAACCAAAACCCTAACTTAATTCCACTTACGTATTACACCAATGAAACCATTAACTAATTCACCAAAAACTAAAATACAATTAATCAATTAATTTAAATAAGTCACTTAAATCAAAAAATCCAAATTATGCAAATAAATCAAATAATAACAATTAATGCAAATAACCAAGGAAATAGCCAAATAACCACATAAAATGCAAAAATTACAATAAAACCTCAAAATAAACTACCGAGACTATCCTTTTAAATTTTGGGGTATTACAGTAGCCAGTCTTTCTCTCGTGTCGCCGAGGAGTCACCAAAGGATGGATTATATTAATGGCTTGAAAAGTGATGGATGGTTTTAAAAATGGGGAGCGACATAGCATGACATTACATTTCATAGCACCACATTGCTCATTTAGTCTTAAAATTGATGTTGTATTTCCCCGGCATAGCATGATCTTATTTCCTATTTTTCTACTCATTGTATGGATTCACGGGGTTACAAGAGGTGTGTCTTAGGCACCACTTACTGAGCAATTTGCTCACCCCTTATATTTAACATTTTTTAGGTCATGGGAAGGAAGTGGTGGATGACAATCCACCGCAAGCTTGAGGGTTGCTAAAAGTCCAATTTTTACTATCTTTTGTATCTTTGGCCATTCTTTAGAAAAAGCTTATTTTGGACTGTATTTAAACTTGCTAGCAATTCAACTATGAGCCTTAGCTCCATTTTGATATAAATTTGAACAAAATGTAAAGACTCTATTTTTCGTATACGAAATGAATGGGAAATGTTGTAACAATGTGTTAAATTGTCAATGCTTTTCATGATGGTATAAAGTATCATTTTAAAAGTGTGTTGGGACAGGTTTAGAATAGTTTTGAGGCTTCTACCAAAGCCTCACTTCATTCTCTCTGTCACAGCATTTCAACAGTTAAATCACAGCTCGAAGAGCCATTTCGGTCGATCGAAATGGACACTTTGGTTGACCGATTCTTCCAGTAGCTTCTGGAAGTTTTGGGTTCATAACCAGTTGACCGGTTGGCTATTTTGGCCAACGGGTGCAGGGGGTTTTGCTTCGGCCAACCGAAGCTTCACTTCAGTCAACCGAAATGATGTTGCTTTGTCTTTCTTTGTTCTTTCCTCTGGTTTATCCATCTTAAGCCTAAGAAATTTACATTGAGGCTTGGTGAAGCATAATTATGATTTAAGAACAGTGTTTATGACACTAGAAGTGATGCGGATGGACTAAGGTGACCTCGGGTTTGAGTAAGGACCCGATTAACGGTTCGGACCTCCGGTTTCGGGTTATTACAGAATTAGTATCAGAGCTCCATGGTTTAAAAACCATTAGGATGACGGGTAGAGGCCTACATAAGGTTGCATAGGAAGGTACTTACATTGATTATGTGATTAGTTGCTTAAGCGTTTTGTTTTTTGAAAAACATGTTTGACTGATTACTTGCTTACGTGCTTATATGCTTATATGTCTATGTTGATGTACTTGTTGCATAGTTTTGCATACTAAGTGTTATTTTTGCATCATCGGTGTTGAGTCGTCCTCAGTTAGACATTAGCGCTATCGTTTTATAGCATGATACCACCGCGAAAGGAACCAAGTGGTGTTAGCCTAAGGCCAACAAGAGGTGATGTTGGTGAAAGTTCTAGCACAAATCCAGCAAAGCAAGTTGATGAGGATACACTTCTTAGGGACTTAGTTCCCCCGAAAGGTGCCTCCATTATGAGGGACGATGTTGCGACACTCGTTGAAGAGGTGAAGGTTCAGCAGAACTAGTATTAAACCGTTTGCTGTAAAGTGCCTTGAGAGCTACAATTGCTACTCTTCCACAACTGGTACCACAACCGGTAGTTTAAGTAGAGGAGACGGCGACACAGAAGTGTCTTAAGTTGATTGTAGGGTTTTCTAAGTTGATGCCAGTAATGTTTGAGGGTGGTGTGGATCCACTGGAAGCTGATGACCACATGGACAAAGTGCAAATCCACTTGACTTTTATAGATGTGACGGATAATCACGTGAAAATCATCTTGGCTACCTACAAGTTTTCCAATGACGCCAAGCTTTGGTGGAAATCGATCACCAATCAACATAAGGCTGAAGAGATGAGTTGGGAGATATATAAGGAACTGTTTTATGAGAAGTATTTTTTAGTTACCAAGAGATAGGAGCTAAGGGAATAGGTTAATGCCCTTATCCAAGGCAATATGTCAGTGACAGAATACGAAAACAAGTTCACTTTTCTTTGTCGCTTTGCTCTAGAGTTAGTGAGAAATGAGGTTGACAAGACTCGAACGTTGGTTTCCGATCTTCATTATCAAATGAGGCCATTGATCACAGCTCAGTACTTTAAGGTTTATTCAGAGGTAGTGGAAAGAGCATTGATGCTAGAGGCAAAAGCTAAAGATATAAATGCAGGAAAGGAACGGTGGAAACAAAAGAGAAATGCAGGACCATCTGTAGAAGGGCAATCATGGAAGAGGAACAGGGGTAGTTCGTCTCAGTTTCTGGGCAGCAGTTTGCACAATCCACTTCTACTACTCCAATGCTAGCTGGCTCAGACAAGAGTGGAGTCGTTTGTTTTCAATGTCAGTAGCTTGGACATTACAAGTCCAATTGTCCTACGAGATTATCTTCAGTTTATGCAACACTGAGAGCTTGTTATGGGTGTGGCCAGCAAGGCCATATAATTCAGGATTGTCTTAATCAGGGAGTAGGCACCGATAGTGGCAGAGGGCCACAACAGAGGCCGTCATAGTCGGCTACAGCCCAGTCAGGTTTCAGACCATCGTTGCCACCACAGCCTGCTATATCTTCGCAGGGTTCACTGCCAGTTAGGAGGGATACTCCTATTATGTCAGTGCAGCAGTCAGGTGTCCAAGTTGGCAGTTCATAGGAACAGGCACCGTAGGGACGTGTCTTTGTACTGGCACAGGCCGATGCATCTTCTAGACCATCAATTCTCTGAGGTATCTTTCCAGTGTTTGGTTCTTGGGCTCGTGTTCTGTTTGATTATGATGCATCTCATTCTTTCATATCATCATCATTTGCACTTGCATCGGGGTTAAGGGTCAGTTTCATGGATCAGGCATTGTGTGTTGATACGCCAATTGGGGTTTCAGTATCTTTGAGCAAAGTTGTGAAGGATTATTTTATCGTGATAGTCGAACAGACTTTTGTGTTTGACCTCGTACTCCTGGAGATGACTGGTTTTGATGTCATTCTCAGGATGGATTGGTTGGCTTTATTTCATGCTACGATCAATTACTTTAGAGGAAGAGTCACGGTTTGTACTCCCGAGGGAGATTACTTCTTTTTCGTTGAAGATCGGAGTGATTGCCACACTTTATCATTTTACGGGATTCGTGGGAGAAGTCGTAATGATTACTTCTTGGTTAGTCTTTTACCCAAAGAAGATGATATTGTGAAAAGGGTTTATCCAGCAGTTGTTTATGACTTCTTGGATGTTTTTCCAGAAGACTTGACAAAGTTGCCTCCACACTAAGAGGTGGGGTTTACTATTGATTTGATGTCCAGAATCGTACCAATTACTATGACACCGTATTGTATGGCACTGATAGAATTGGAGGAATTGAAGAAGCAGCTCGATGATTTAAGGATGAAAGGTTTCATCCTACCAAGTGTGTCTGATCGGTTGATCAACTATACATCAACCTTCGTAATAGCACGAATCATTGTAAAATAGGGCTATTGGTCGGGTAAGTCGAACCACTGGGACTGCACTAGTCTAAAGCAACCTAATTGTCTAGAATTATTCTTAGGATGATGAGGTGTAATAAAGAGTTGTTGATTGTTTGTCACTTATACTATGAATTGAAATATGCATAAAACAAGAATGCTAGTAAATGAGAGTTAGAGATAATAAAAGGGGAAACTAGGGAAGTGAATCCACCTACGCCCTAAATACATGCTAAATCAAGACTAAATTGGGGATAAACACTATATAAGTAATGATCAAGAATTATGTAGCAACACATAGTTGTTTCATAACCAATAAAAAGTTTATGAGATTAAAACAAGAATGGTCTATCAAAAGACAACACATTTGGACTACCTAGACTAGGGTGTAGTATCAAATACATTAACTTAAGCAAAATACCATCAAGCATTCAATCAAATGATGAAGCACATGAAGGTAAGAATCAAGCATAGTCCATCAAAGGAGGTACCTAAGCAATTGAATATCAAGTTTCAAAATCAACATGCCTTGAAAACCATTCATAATTAATATCTTCATTGTCACTATGAAAATAAAAGCAATAGGACTAATGTAAGAATCATCAAGACAAGCTCAAGAACTCACATCAATCATTTAAACATGAATATTCATTACAAGAAGTAATAAGCTCTTAAACTATGAAAAGACCAAAGTTTATACATTATAATCCCCAAAATAGAACCTAATCTAGAACATGAACAAAAGGTGAGGCTTCATCACCTCCCTAGATGGAGTTTAGTTACCCATGAGTGAGCTAGAAGAAGGAAGAAGCATGGATGGACAAGCCATTTTCGAGCTCCCTTCTTTAGGCTTCAAGAACACCTTTCTTGCTCTCTTCTCTCTCCTCTAATCTTGTAGAATGAAAGATAATGATTATGTGTGGTCCTCCCTCTCTCTTATCAAGCTCAAGTCAAGGCTCTCTCTCCTCCAAGGAACACCTCCAACCACTTCATAAAGAAGGAAGATGGCATTGAGGAAACCAATGTGCAAGTGGCTGAAATTGAGCCATTTCCGAGTGCAATCTGCCAGAATTTCGAGCACTCGAAGGGTGGTCTCGAGCACTCTAAATTAGTGTAATGTGAAACATGCTTTTCTTGCTCAGCACTGACCTACTTTGGTAAAACGGCTATAACTTTGTGCTCTAAACTCCGAATGATGATCTGTTTGACGATTTGGAGAGGTGATTCAGAGATTTAAAAACTTTATGTTTTGATGAAGACCCAATTCTCAAGTCTGGTTGGTCGAAAATGGGGAGAAAGGCAGCACTTCAGTGCTGCCAGGCAGTTCTGCGTACCTCTGGTAAGAAGATCATAACTCTCTGCTCCGAACTCCGAATGATGTACCACTTGAAGATTTGGAAAGTTGATTCAGAGCTCTAAATCTTTCATGTTATGATAGAAGTTCAGTTCTTGGGTTTGCTAGGTCGAAAATGGCGACAAAAGTCAGGTTCTACTGCTGCCAGAATTTCAGAATTGGCACCCTTTTTGTTCAAAATTCCACAAGGCATCATTTTTGCTTCCTTTTTGCAATTTAACCTGAAAATGTACAAAAACATGCAAATGGAGATAATCTACATAAAATAATCAATTAATGAACTTTGTTAATGTAATTTAGGGTGCTTGAATATACAGTATTCGGCGCTTATCACACCCCTAAACTTACATTTTGCTAGTCCCTTAGCAAAACCAAAATGCAAAGCTCAATAAAATGAAAAACATGGGAATGCTATTACAAAAATATCAACCATGGCAAAAATAAATATAAACATAGCTCAAATACAACTTGAAACAGATAAAGAGCTGGAGACGGGGTCATTGGGAAGATCACCTTGCATATATGAAGCATTGATACAAAAATTGGCAAAAACCATTTCAACATGCATGCAACATCATAGTCCATATAAATAATTCAATTGTCATCTCTTAAATGGAAATAACTCAAACTCCAGTGAAAGTGAATTGAATTCTCAACATGCGGCCTTTACTTTCTTTTCCAATTCCAAGGCACAAGTTTTCAAATCAATGAATTCCCCTTTACATGAAGTCCCTAAGGCATGATTTTATTTTCAAGACAACTTTTGTTGCCTGTTAAGAATTTATTATAACTTAAAAGTGAAACATAAAATGGTTGTGCAGTGTTGAAATCCTTTAAGCTTTCTAACCAACCTATGTAGCGAGCGTTAGGCCAACAACTCCCAAACCAGACGGCTTTAGGGTGCTAAGTGTAAAGACACTCCTAGGGCTTAATAGCTCAAGTTGGAAAGGCTACGAATTCCAACAAACCATGTTTATTACACACCTTTTTTTGAATGACCGTGCAATGTTTAAGTCCTTTAAGCTTTCTAACCAACTCATGTAGCAAGCGTTAGGTCAACAACTCCCAAACCAGACGGCTTTAGGGTGTTAAGTGTAGAGACACTCCATAGGGCTTAATAGCTCGAGTTGGAAATGCTACGAACTTCAACTGGTCATTATTTTCTTTCTTTCTCATATTATTTTTTATTTTTTATTTTTAGGTCCAACTTAAATCATGCCAAAGATATTCATCTATCAGGTTCATCAAATCAGATTAACTAGGCCAAGGTCAAGGTTGATCAAGTTGCATGCCTCACAGTTAAGTTTCCAATGTGCATCAGTGTATTGTGAAGCTTATAAGAGTGTAAATCCAGCAAGAATATAATTGAGGCATTTATACAGACTACATTGTATTTGCATGATCACTTCAAATTCAAATTTCTTTATTTTCAAAAATTTCTTAATTGCTTCTATACACAAGGTATTAAACATATGTTTTGTCTCCGACAAGTTCCAAGTTACACTATCATTGCTTTACAAAAATATGATACCAAAACTATGCCAAGAATGCTTTGATGTACCCCCAAACTTAAACGACACAGTGTCTTCAATGTGGGACATGGATGTAAGTCAAAGACAAAAATGACAAAGAGTATAAAAAGGAACAAAAATACCCAGGGGGAGGAAACGGCATGGTGAGAAGAACCCCCAAACTTGAATTGGACTGCGCAACCTGGAGAGCATCATGAAAAACAGAGAGAGACAACTACAAAAAGCATTAATAGCACAAACATAAATACAAAAAAAATAATGAACAAAAAGTTAACAGAAAAGAGAGAATTTGCATTCAAAAGGAAGTTTACATGATTACAAAAGAGCTGTACATAGATCATGTCTACTAGAGCAACCTATACATAACAAATTCTGAAAGTTTAAAAGGAAAACAAAAGATACAAGAGAAATATTTACATATGAAACAAAAAGATAAGGTCCAACACTCGCAACAAGCTACGGGCCAGAGGGTAAACGGGCGAGGATGGAATGGAGGAGAGATTGAGTCTTACGCCGTTCGGCGGAAGCCAAACGACGTTCCTCAGCTGCGACACAGCGGTCTTCAGCAGCAAGACGACGATCTTCTTCGGCACGTGAAGAAGTCTCACACATAGTCCGAGTGTACGCGGACAACGAATTCTCAAAACTATCCATCCACTCATGAATACCAGCAATGCTAGCCCGGATGAAAGCCTGGTCCTGCTGAGAGTCGACCGGAGGCTCTACCCTTGCAGCGGCTGCTGCTGGGGAAGCATCCTCAGAAAGAGGAGGAGGTGGAGCTTGGATGAACAGGGGGGCAGCAGGCTGAGGGGTACTAGAATGGCTAAGAACATTGATCCACCGGCGCTTGGTAAAATTTTTAATCTTTTCACCTTTTGGTTCATGGGGAGGAACAATGAAGCCTTTGTGCTTTAGGAGCCGAGTGATGAAAAACGGCAAAGGCAATTTCTGATTTTCAACTCGCGGAGCCCGTGCATTATGAGCGTCATGCCAAAACTTCATAAATGTGGTCCAAATGAGCTCTGGGATGGAGAACCATTGGCCTTGGTTCATGGCATATAAGGCTTGCAAAATGAGGCCCCTACGCTCGGTGCTATGCACCAAAGGGCAGACATTGTGCTTGAAAACAGTGTCAATGAACCAGAGGCGTTCCGGAAGATTGGTTTTGCGGATAAAAGACCGGGGCCTATTAGGATCGTCAACATTGCCAATGGCAGAGACAATCTGCTCTACAGTTAATGTATCCGGCTCCTCATATAAAGGGAGATTCTCACGATTGACAATGTCATCGGGGCACTCAATGGGGCAACCAGAAACCTGAATGATGTCAGTCATAGTGAAAGCATAGGTGGTGCCATCAATGGATGTAGAGAGAGAAATGGGTGGCTCTTCAGGGCATTGGAGATTCTGGTAGAAGAGGCGCACTACACGGGGGTAGGCAACCCTGGCAAGGGGCACGCAAATGTGCTGCAGACGCCGGTTAGTCAATTCGGCTACAACCCACGAAGTAGTGGGTAGAATGTCAAAGGCATCCGTGAGCGGAAAAGAAAGCTCGTAGTTGAGTTGTTTGCGATCCCAAGGATCACGTGGTCGCTCACGATTGACAGCACGGGCACCCGCAGAGGGTCTAGGAGGGCAAAAAGGACCGGCATGAGATATTTAGAAGGGTGGACTTGGTTGAGGAATTTCAGCGAACACCTGGCGTGCACCACAAAAAGGAGAAGGTGAGAGTGAATGGGATGGAGGAGCAAACCCAAAATTTTTGGCAAGAAAACAAGCTCTAGCATAGAGCTATCATCAACAACAACCAACACAAGCATCAACAAAATCGCCAACATGCAATCCCATCCTCCTTATGATGATTACTGTCAATGAAAAGAAGAAATTAAATTGTAGGGAGAAGAAACTGACCTTAAGAATGTTGAGAGAAAGGTGGGAGGAGGAGGGTGCTGTGATGGGGTGGTGGTGGTTTGGTAGGAGTGAGAGGTGGGTTGCTGAGTTGGTGTGGAGAGAGAGAAGGTGGTGTGGGTTGGGTTTAGCCGAGAGGGGGAAGGTGGTTGGGTGGGGGTTGGTTTTTGGTTGGGGTGAGTTGGTTTTAAAAGAGGTAGGAAGTGGGTTTGGGTCGAGTGCTTAAAGCTTCACTTCGAGCACTCGAAATTGGGTCAGTGAGTTGGGAGTCAAGGGGTGAGAGGACTCAAGCAATTGCGAGCACTCGAAGCTTGGCTTCGAGTGCTCGAAAATTTGGCAGAGAGGTGAGGTTGGATGAGGGGGTGAGGGTCGTGGTTGGGTTGTTGGTTAGGTGATGCCGAGAGCAAGGATGGTGAAGGGTAGGGTGGTGAGAAGGTTGAGTGTGAAGGGTTGATGAAGTTGCTGAGAGAGGTTTTGGTGCATGGGGGTTGGTTTGGTGAGATGCCGAGGGGGATGAGGAAGAGGTTGGCTTGTGGTGTCGAGCAAGATGGTGGTTGGGTTGGAGGTTGGTTAAGGTTGAAGAAAGATATGCCGAGAGATGGGGGTTGGTTTGGATGTGGGAGCTTTGGTTGGTGAGTAGGTTGGTATTTCGAGCACTAGAAATGTGGCTTCGAGTGCTCCAAAAACAAGCAGAAGTGAGCACTTGAGCTAGAACACAAAGCACTTTGGGCAATAAAAAGGCTCAACTTTGATCTTGATAAGGCTGGAAAGGACCGTTTACTCCAACTCAATGAGCTAGAGGAATTGAGAAATGATGCCTATGATAGTTCAAAAATTTACAAGGCAAAGACAAAAGCATTTCATGATAAACATATTGTGAAAAAGTCCTTTGAAGCCGGTCAAAAGGCTTGGTTATTCAACTCTAGGCTCAAATTTTTCCCTGGAAAGCTTAGAACCAAATGGGAAGGCCCTTATCAAATTATTTTCGTCTCACCTCATGGAGCTGTTGAACTTAAAAATCTAAAAGATGAAAGGACCTTCAAAGTTAATGGTCAAAGGCTTAAACCATACATTGATGGACAAAATTTTCAAAGAAATGTGGAATCTGCCCTCTTGGTAGATCCCATTTACTTTGAAGATTGAGAACATCTCACGTCTTTCTAGCGACGTTAAACACTAGTTGTATCGAGTTTCTCCTTCGTTGCATTTTAATTTTCATTTTATTATTATTTTATTTTTATTTTTCCTTTTGTACATTTATGCATTTTTTTAATTTAAAAATAAAAAATAAAAAAAAAAATTGTAAATGAGTAATGTAGGTTGGTGTTTGATTTTATTTCTATTTTATTATTATTTTTATTATTTTTGTATATATTTCATGTTAGTTTTGATTTATTCAAAAATATATAAAATTTTTTTTTAAAAAAAAGTATTAATTAGTATAGGTTGATAAGTGATTTTATTTCAATTTTATTTATTATTATTTTTATTTTATTTTTTATCTATTTTTCATTTTAGTGTATATATTCTTTTTAGCTTTATTTTGTTTTATTTTATTTATTTATTTATTTTTATTTTTTTTCAAAAAAAAAAAAAATTGAAAAAATTGAAAAAAAAAAAGAAAAAAGAAAGATCGATCCCAAAATGGGAAGGAGATCGATCCCATTTTCTTGGCAGAGAGCAACAAAAAAATAGGCCAAGTGGATTGATCCCCCGTCCAAAGGGATCGATCCCATTTTACTTATGTTTCTCCCTTCTCATTAAACAGTGAAGGGGACATTTTTTTGCCTAAAATTGTCGATCCCCCATCAAACCAGATCGATCGCACCTTAGCCCTTGAAACCACGAATACATTCGTCTCTGTTGCTTGAAATTCTGCTTCTTCCCCCAAAAATCTCTAAACCCAATTTCATTGTCCAACCCTCACGATTCGCTCTTCTCTTCTCACGGCTGTTCGTAGTTCTTCTCCGGCGTCGTGGCTTTTTTTTTTTTTTTTTTTTTTTTTTTTTCCTCCAGCGATCAAGGTTGGTTCTTCAACGGTGATCGTTGTTGGGTTGTGGGTCATTTCCCGGCGATTTTGATTTCGCCGTTCTCTGTCGCATCTGGGTTGAGGGTCAAACGGCGTCGGATCTGGGACATCGTTTTTCAAGCTTCGCATCTGTTCGCAGTTCTCCAGCGATCTCGGCGTTGCATCTGTTCACATCTGTCTCGTTCTCTGGCGATCAAGGCTGTTTCGGCCTTTATTTTTCAGGCGCCATGGGTCTGAGCTATTTTTCCGACATCACAACTGGGTTCATTTTTCCAGCGTCGCGGGTTCGTTTCTCTCTGGCGATCTCGGCTTGGATTCGCCGGCGAACAAGGCTGGTTCTTCTCCGGCCACGATTTCCGGCGGTTGGTTCTTCCAACAGCGGTCGCGGCTGTTCATCTTCTCCGGCGAGCTTTTGGTTTCGCCGTTCCAATTGATACATAAATAAAAAAAAATTTTAAAAAAAAATAAAAAATAAAAAAGAAAAAGAAAAAGAAAAGAAAAAAATTAAAATAATAAAATAATAAAAAAACAAAAAATAAAAAAATAACATAAAAATTTTAATAATTAAAAAGTATATATATATATATATATATATATATATATATATATATATATATATATATTTTGAATTGATTTATTAAAAAAAAAAATAGATAAAAAAAAAAAAAGAGTAGCATTGATGTTTAAAAAAAAAAAAAAAGGGCTAAGTAGAATTTGTAGTAATGTTTTTAGTTATTTATTTCTTTATTTATTTTTGATAAAAATAAAAAAAATATTAAAATAAAATAAAATTTCAGTAATATTCCGTCTTGCTAGAGACGTTAAACTTAGCCCATTTTTCTTATTTTATTTTGTTGGTTGTATATACATGTTCTTTTCCTTTGTAAAAAAAAAAAACAAAAAAAAAAATTTGAATTGATTTATTTTAGTATATATTTATTTCTTTTTAGTTTAGTATATATTTTTTCTTTTTAGTTTAGAATATTTTTCTTTGTGTTAAAAAAAAAAAAAAAAAAAAAAAAAAAAAAAAAAAAAAAAAAAAAAAAACAGGGAGATCAATCCCATTCTTGAAATTAAAAAAAAAAAAAAAAAAATCACAAAAATTTCAAAAATATGTGTCCCCGTTATGCCCTTCTGCTTAGTTATGCATGTTTTCATCTTTTACAAAGGGCTTGATATCATATCTCTTTACATCTTATTCTATATTGTTTTGGAATGTATGCTTTACTTATTCCATTTGATATTTGATGTGAGTTGCTAGTGTGGCTTTTCTAGTAGGTTTTTGCATCCAAGTTTGGGGGAGACTTCTTTCGTCATGCATCATTGCCGGACGTCATTAACTTTTGCCATCACGGTATACTCTTTCCATTTCTTTCATTGTTCTCATTGCACATTGAGGACAATGTGCAGTTTAAGTTTGGGGGTAAAGTAGCCTTGTTACATTCTACTTTAAGTTGAGTTTTAAATGTATGATTGAGATTTGAGATATATTTGGCAATGGTTTTGAACTTTTGAAGCATAGTGCCTTTAAAAAACAAGTTGTTAGAGTCTAATACTTCTTGTATGCTCTAGGATGCCATTTAGGGTAAATTTTAATTTTTGACATCATGTTTGCTTTTGTGGTACACATCATCTTGTTGGTTGAAAATGCTTTGAGAATTGATTCTAGAATTCTACATTTGCACTTGCGCACACTAGCATTCAATTTGCGGGGTACATGCTTAGTTGATTATTGTTTTGGTTTGTTCCAATTGAGCTAGTATGCTTTGAAAGCTTTCATTCTTGATAAAATGACCTTGCAAAGGAAAGAAAAGAAATAAGTTAAAAAAAAAAAAAAAAAAAAAAAAAAAAAAACTGCATTCTTTCAACATGTCAACTGATTAAAAAGGAAGACAAGGGAAGAATGTAAGATGTATGATTAGTTTGAGTTCGTAGCCTAGCCATTCCGAGTCATTACGCCCTTAGGAGTGTCTTTACACTTAACGCCCTAAGACCATCTGGTTTGGGAGTCGTTGGCTCAATGCTTATTACATGGGGTGATTAGAGAGCTTAAGGAACTTGGACATTTCACATGGTCATACATAAAAATAAAAAATGAAATCAATAAAAAAAAAAAAAAGAATGTTTGATTAAATAACAAGGTTCATTCAATGTCTTGATGTCTGGTACTATATCTGCATGCTAGTTTGAGGGTAAGGCTATGCCGTTACTTTGATTTGCTAGGATAGCAACACATTTTGATGCCGGTTCACTTAAAAGGATGATATAATTGATTCAATTTGCATGATTAATTGATTGATGTGTGGAGGACCGTTTTTGCTTACATGATGTTGAAACGTTGATAATAGCTTAGAAATGGCAGAAATTTGCATACTTGAGGTAGTCTACTTTTAACACTTGTTTAATATGTGTCGTTACTTCTCAAGTAAGAAAGAGCTGTTGATGTTTATGGGTACCATTTCTGTAAACCCTCACGAGACTTCACTCGTCCACTAGGGGTAACCTAGGGGTTTAAAAGGCTTGTTGCAAATGCTAAATGCAACCGTGATCCCTACGAAAGTGGTGTTATCTTTATTTGTTTTATTAGTTCATAGTTGTATATATGTTTATTTCATTTCCATGCTATAGTTCATTGCTAGGGACTAGCAATATCTAAGTTTGGGGGCGTGATAAGTGCTTAAATGTTGCACATTTTAGCACCTAAGTTAGGGTATTTCAGTCGTTGTAGCTATCTTAATTTCATGTTTTAGTCCTAATTTATGTTTATGTGTATTTCTGGGCAATAAAGTTAAACTGAGCTAAGAACGGTCCATTAAAGCCTTTTTAGAGTCAAGCAAAGATATTCAGAAAAAGCTCAGAAAATGGCAAAAAGGAGGTCACAGCCCATTGCTCGTATAGTGTGTTTATTCTTCAAAAGCGGTCAATCTCAGGCTTTTGATGATGTTCCCAAAGATGAAGAAGCAAACTAATGAGTTCGGGGCTAAAATGGAGCTAAATAGGGCTTAAAGGAAATTTTCAACTTTGGGGGGATCGATCCCCAGGGTGGGGGATCGATCCCCCACGACTTAGCAACATTACAGTTTTTATTTAATTTTTGGGCTCATTTTGGGAACTGTTGGGCTTTAATGAGATTGTTACTTAAGGCCTAGTGAGCCATTAGATTAGGGTTAGTTTTAGTTTTTATTTAGGTAAAGATTATTAGAGAAAAAAGAAAAAAAAATTTATTTTATTTATTTTTCTGTATCGTAGTATCGTATTTTCTCTCTGGAAAAACACGCGAAGAAAGGGAAAAAGGAAGAACAGGTTAGGGTTTGGAAGAAAAGTTCAGAGAAGATGAAGCAGATGATGGGGATTGTCCTGTCTTCAACTCCATCAACCATGAGTGGCTGATTCTTCTACTTAGGGTTGGATAAACCCTAAGCATGTAACCTATTCTCTCTCTCTTTTCATACTTTTTGGGGATTAATTTATGTAATTAGTGTATAGTCTTGAATATTATGAATTAAATTCTTCCAATTGATTATCTGTATTAATCTCATATTGTCTTATGTGTGGTTGATTGATAAACAAATTTTACACATGAATTCTTTGTTAATTGATTCTTGTGATGGCTATGCATGGTATTGCTTAGTTGTAATTGTGTTTCAAATTGATGAAAAATGCTTCCATTTGATGGATGGTACTACATGTTTAGGTTAAATTGTTGTCTAATTAGTTTTAAATTCATGTTTAATTAGTTTAATTTAAGTTTAATTAATTTAATTGCAATTCAATTATTAGGTAAGTAGACCATCCATACTTATGTTTGAATTCCATACTTTTTGTCACAATTGCATTATCTTCTAGATTAATGTGTGTTAAATTTGTAACTTGGATTGATAAATCATGCTTTGAATGGGTGAATTGCACTACACTTAGTTTAATTGTCATTAGGTAGTTGATTCATGCTTGAAATTGATGGTTTACACTTTTCATTGCACTTGTTAGCCACATATAGATTACATAGTATTATTTCCCCAATTAGTTGAAAGTGAGTGAGTTAGGGAATGTGCTTAGTGGTGAATCCTACACCCTAAGTCTCTTTCCAATCTCTTAAACTCTATTTCTTTATTGCAATCATTTAGTTTAAAATTAGTTTTAATTACAAACAAAACCCTTTTGGCAATCACATAAGCACTAAAGTAGAATTCAATTCTGAAAAACCTATAATTGTTTAGATCTCTTGGGACGATCCCTGCTCACTTCATACTCCATAGTATAAGTGTTTAGTGGTTTTATAAATTTTAAAATATGGTGCCCACTTGACATTATTTCTAAACCTAAAGTGTTGTGAATTATTTTGTGCACACGCTCGGGTCGCATCACTACTCTCTCCTGCAAGAATGCATTTAAGAAACTTTTCAACTTTTTGCAACTTAAATGCAATGTATGGATGATTTTGAGGAATCATGATCCAACAATGTAGGAAGAGAAGAGGCTATGCATGTGAGTGCCATGTCGAAAGTCCGAGAAAATTGCTTGATAGAGCCGGAAACTTCCGGGAATGAAAACAAGAGTTGAGAAGGTCTAAGAAGCCGGTCTAAAATTGTGGAACACAACTGAAGAGCATTCCAAAAAAATCAAATTTTTGGCTTTTCGAAACCATTTCCCAGAAAATTTCAAGGCTTAGGCAATTGAAGGGAGGGAAGCTTGGAAATTGAAAGAATTGCTTCCCATGAGTGCTAAATTTAGCGTCGATAGCTAGACGCACCGAGATCAGGTTAGTCCTCCTTACCCTATACCATGTCTCTCAAGAGATTCATATGTCCCCAAATAGGATAATTCTTTTAAAAGCAGAGGAAGAAGAACTTGAAGACAAAAGTTGAAAAGAGGTAATGGAAAGACCTCAATCCACTCTTCATCCTCAATGAAGAACTTTGGATCATGGGGCTGTTTTGGATTATAGGAAGATGGATTAGGTGACGGTGCACCAAGCAACGACTTATGAAGGGTCATATTGAGCACGAGAATGCTCAACAAGTTATCCTTCAGACTTTCAACATCCTCCTCACACTTATCCGGCGGTTCGGGCTCAATAGTTTGAGATAACTCAGGAGAAGGAATGAGAAGAGGTGCAAGCTCCCAAGAGAGGGATACATTTGATGTTGTCCAAGGAAGAGAGTGAATAGGTGGATGAATATTAAGCAAAGAATTCACCTCCCAAATGGAATTGTCAACATCAAAATCCTCACAATTGAAATGAGCCAAACAAGCTTTTAGGGGATCCTCCATTGAAGGAGGTGCATCAAGCAAAGGATTATTTAGGGCCTGTTTTGGATTAGGGTGGACAATCTCATCATCTTTTTCCTCATTTTTAACCACAAATTCTTCCATTTTATGAGTGGCAACAATTTGATCTTCAACCACTATTTCATCATTTTCATATGTGATGACTACTTGATCATTCTCATGATGAAAGTTACTAGGAGTAATCTCATCATTCATAGAATTTTCTTTTGGATTGGCCATGAGTTCAATGGAAAATTCTTCTTCATTTTCATGATTTAGAGCATCAACCATTTGTTGAATTTGAGCTATTTGGTCATCTAACTCTACTCTAGATTGGGAATGAGAATGAGTAGTGGATTGCATGCCAACAATGTCATCCAACATTTGCTTATTGGACTCCATCATTTGCGTGTGGAAAGACTCCATCATTTGTTCATTGGCAGCAATAAATTCATCCAATGAAGACGGTGGACAAGGAGAAGAGGGCGGGAAAGAATGATCATTGGGTTGAAAAGGTTGCATATGAGATTGTGGGGTTGAATTTCCTATGTCATGCCACAAGAAGTTTTATTGGTCTCCCCAACCTGAGTTATAACCATTGAAGTATGGATCACTACCCGGTTCAAAGAAATTTTCATTTGGTTGCTCTAGATAAAAATCCGAGAATTGTCTCGTTGGAAGACAATCTCTTGTATGATGTGTATTACTAGAGCAAAAAGCACAAAACGCATGTGGTGTGTAGAATTGAGTTAGGAGATAATTATTCTCCATCTAGGAGTTAAACATCAACAACACACAACATAATCAACACAACAATTCTTTATCATCAACTCCACATACAATGATATTCCCTTTCTCCTCAATTATCAAGACAAAAATTAAAATGGCCACGACAAGGACCGATGCTTGGAATTGAAAATACACAATTGAAATAGCCTCGACAAGGGCTTGCAATTTAACTACTTCTAAGCTTAACACATGCACAATATCCACAATTCGAAACTAGAAGGTCAAGAGACTTACCTGGGGTCCTCTAGACTTACAATTTGCTAGCATTCCCCACGGCGAGCTTCGAGTCCCTAGAATCTTACAACACTTAAAACATTGAGATGGTCAAAACACACAAGAAATATTCACAAGACACAATATTCACAATCAAACTAAAATTAACCCTAAAACTTTGGTCGCTAAACCGTTTGCAGTCCCCGGCAACGGCGCCAAAAATTGATCGGTTGATCAACTATACATCAACCTTTGCAATAGCACGAATCATTGTAAAATAGGGCTATTGGTCGGGTAAGTCGAACCACTGGGACTGTGCTAGTCTAAAGCAACCTAATTGTCTATAATCATTCTTAAGATGATGAGGTGTAATAAAGAGTTGTTGATTGTTTGTCACTTATACTATGAATTGAAATATGCATAAAACAAGAATGCTAGTAAATGAGAGTTAGAGATAATAAAAGGGGAAACTAGGAAAGTGAATCCACCTACGCCCTAAATACATGCTAAATCAAGACTAAATTGGGGATAAACACTATATAAGTAATGATCAAGAATTATGTAGCAACACATAGTTGCTTCATAACCAATAAAAAGTTCATGAGATTAAAACAAGAATGGTCTATCAAAAGACAACACATTTGGACTACCTAGACTATGGTGTAGTATCAAATACATTAATTTAAGCAAAAGACCATCAAGCATTCAATCAAATAATGAAGCACATGAAGGTAAGAATCAAGCATAGTCCATCAAAGGAGGTACCCAAGCAATGGAATATCAAGTTTCAAAATCACCATGCCTTGAAAACCATTCATAGTTAATATCTTCATTGTCACTATGAAAATAAAAGCAATAAGACTAATGTAAGAATCATCAAGACAAGCTAAAGAACTCACATCAATCATTTAAACATGAATATTCATTACAAGAAGTAATAAGCTCTTAAACTATGAAAAGACCAAAGTTTATACATTATAATCCCCAAAATAGAACCTAATCTAGAACATGAACAAAAGGGGAGGCTTCATCACCTCCCTAGATGGAGTTTAGTTACCCATGAGTGAGCTAGAAGAAGGAAGAAGCATGGATGGACAAGCCATTTTTGAGCTCCCTTCTTTAGGCTTCAAGAACACCTTTCTTACTCTCTTCTCTCTCCTCTAATCTTGTAGAATGAAAGATAATGATTATGTGTGGTCCTCCCTCTCTCTTACTCTCTCTCCTCCAAGGAACACTTCCAACCACTTACCTCAAACCACTTCATAAAGAAAGAAGATGGCATTGAGGAAACCAATGTGCAAGTGGCTGAAATTGAGCCATTTCCGAGTGCAATCTGCCAGAATTTCGAGCACTCGAAGGGTGGTCTCGAGCACTCTAAATTAGTGTAATGTGCAACATGTTTTTCTTGCTCAGCACTGACCTACTTTGGTAAAACGGCTATAACTTTGTGCTCTAAACTCTGAATGATGATCTGTTTGAATATTTGGAGAGATGATTCAGAGATTTAAAAACTTCATGTTTTGATGAAGACCCAATTCTCAAGTCTGGTTGGTCTAAAATGGGGAGAAAGGCAGCACTTCAGTGCTGCCAGGCAGTTCTGCGTACCTCTGGTAAGAAGATCATAACTCTCTGCTCCGAACTCCGAATGACGAACCGCTTGAAGATTTGGAAAGCTGATTCAGAGCTCTAAATCTTTCATGTTGGATGGAAGTCCAGTTCTTGAGTTTTCTAGGTCGAAAATGGTAACAAAAGTCAGGTTCTACTGCTGCCAAAATTTCAGAATTGGCACCCTTTTTGTTCAAAATTCCACAAGGCATCATTTTTGCTTCCTTTTTGCAATTTAACCTGAAAATGTACAAAAACATGCAAATGGAGATAATCTACATAAAATAATCAATTAATGGACTTTGTTAATGTAATTTAGGGCGCTTGAATATACAGTATTCGGCGCTTATCAGTGTCACCGTGGGGCGCACCAGTCTTGTTTGCTAAGAAGGAAGATGGTTCTTTCAGGTTGTGCATTGACTATCGGAAGTTGAATCATGCTACCATCAAGAACAAGTATCATTTACCAAGGATAGATGATTTATTTAACCAGTTGAAGGGAGCCAGTTGTTTTTTGAAGATTGACTTGAGGTCAGGTTACTGTCAATTGCGGGTTAATGATGAGGATATCCCAAAGATGGCATTCCATACACGGTATAGACATTATGAGTTCCTTGTTATGCCTTTTGGCTTGACTAATACGCCAGTGGCATTCATGGACCTAATGAATCGCGTCTTTTATGGTTACTTGGGCCCGTTTGTGGTAGTCTTTGTGAATGACATTCTTGTGTACTCACGATCTCAGGAGGACCACGAGATTCATTTGAGCGTTGTATTACAGATTTTATGGGGGCACCGATTGTATATCATATATGAGAAGTGTGAATTTTGGCTATAGGAGGTAAAGTTCTTGGGGCATGTTGTTTCAGAAAGCGGAGTATCGGTTGATCCGTCTATGATAGAAACAGTTTTAAATTGGAAGCATCCCAAGAATGTGTTTGAGATCTATAGTTTTCTTGGCTTAGCGGGTTATTACTGTAGATTTGTGAAGGATTTTTCTCGTTTGGTAGCGCCTATGACTCGCTTGACTCAAAAAGGGATTAAGTTCGTATGGAACGAAGCCTGTGAGTCATCCTTTCAGGAATTAAAGACAAGATTGACTACGATTCCAATGTTGGTGATACCTAAGCATGGCTTAGGTTATGTGATCTATTGTGACGCTTCACATAACAGTTTGGGTTATGTGCTGATGTAGGGCGGTAGAGTATTAGCTTATGGGTCTCGGCAGTTAAAGACTCATGAGTACAACTACCTTACTCACGACTTGGAGTTGGCAGCAGTTGTTTTTGCCTTGAAGTGTTGGAGACACTACTTGTATGGTGAGAGATTTGAAGTGTTCTCGGATCACAAGAATCTCAAGTACTTTTTCTCCTAAAAGGACTTGAACAACAGACAGAGACGATGGGTTGAGTTCTTGGAAGACTACAATTTTGACTTGCAGTATCACCCGGGTAAGTAAAATGTGGCAGCAAATGCCTTAAGCCAGAAATCTCGGGGAACTTTAGCCGGTTTGGCTATTCAGAAATGGAAGATGCCTGAGGATTTAGTAGAGATAGGATTACAATGTTTTGATGATGATGTTTGCAGTGAGTCGACATTCTTGTTTAGTCTTGTGGCTCAGCCTACTCTTGTTGTACAAGTGATTGAGTCACAGAGATAAGATCCGGATTTGGATGCATTTACACTTTGATTTCTGACAGTGAAACAGTAAAAGATTGGACCTTGTATGCAGATAGATGTCTATAGTTCAGGGGTTTGTTGGTGGTTTCCATAGGTTGTCGTGAGGACGTTTTACAGGAGTTTCATACTTCCTGTTTTGCAGTTCATCCAAGTGGTACCAAGATGTATCACAATTTGAGATGTTAGTATTGGTGGAGTGGGATGAAAAAGGATATTGCACAGTTTGTGGCTAGATGCCTTATCTGTCAACAGGTGAAGGCCGAGCATCAGCCACCAGCCAGTTTGTTACAATCATTGCCAGTAGCACAGTGGAAATAGGAGCAGATTGCTACGAATTTTGTGACAGGTCTTCCAAAGTCTCAGAGGAGCAATAAGGCCGTAGGGGTCATTATTGATAGATTGACCAAGATGGCTCACTTTTTGCCTATAAAGGCAATAAATGACGCAAAGGTACTTGGTGTTCTATATGTGAAAGAGATTAGGAGGTTGCATGGAGTTCCAGTGGCTATTGTTTTAGATATGAATGCCAAGTTCACTTTGAAGTTTTAGAAGGACTACAAATAGTGTTTAGCTCAGCGTTGCACCTTAGTATGGCATTCAATCCACAGACAGACGGCCAGTCGTAGCATACCATCCAGATTTTAGAGGATATGCTTCGGGCCTATGTTCTTGATTTGAGAAGTAGTTGGGAGGATCACCTTCCACTCATTGAGTTTGCCTACAACAATAGTTATCAAGCAAGCATTGAGATGGCTCCATTTGAGGCGTTGTACAGTAGACCTTGTAGGTCTCCAGTCTGTTGGACTGAGGTAGGCTAGACAGCCACCTTAGGACCGGACATTATATTCGAGACTACTGAGAAGATTAAGTTGATCAAACAGAGGTTGCTCACAGCTCAGAGCCAACAAAAGAGCTATGCGGATAAGCAGAGACGACCACTATCTTTTGAGGTGGGAGACCACATTTTTCTACGGATTTCTCTATAGAAGGATGAGGTTCGGGAAGAGTGGTAAGTTGTTGCCATGATTCATTGGACCTTTTGAGATTCTGGACCGCGTAGGAGAGGTGGACTACAGAATCACATTGACACCACAAATGGATAGGGTCCATAATATTTTTTATGTGTCAATGCTACGGAAGTATGAGCCAGATCCATCTTACATTTGGAGTTGGGTTGATGAGGATGTTTCCTACGAGAAATGACCAGTTCAGATCCTTGACACATGACAGAAGGTGTTTAGGGACAAGATAATACCGCTAGTGAAAGTTCTTTGGAGACACCACGGAGTTGAGGAAGTTACTTGGGAGCTTGAACAGGAAGTTTGCTCCAAGTATCCAACATTGTTTTCTCCCACTGGTATGATTTTAGGGAAGAAATCGTTTTAAGTTGGGGTGTAACGACCCTGGATTTTTTTCAACCCAGTGTCCTGTGATGACCTGAACTGGATCCAAGATGCGGAAGCTAGAAACAATACAACGGACTCCCAAGGCACAACACACCTCTAAGACCCTAAAATGACCTTCCATGAGGTCACGGAACCCAAAGGGATAAGTGCGGAAGCAAGAGATCGGAAAAGTAACAATTAAGCCCCCATGGGCAAAATAGTCATTTATGAGAATATAGATTCGGGTGCCACTGAGTACACCATTGGAAAAACAATGAAAAACTAATCAAGATGGACTCAAGAATCGCATGATTCGAAGTCCGGATGAAGGAGAAACGACAAGACGAAGAAAAACGAACACTTAAGGCTAAAAGTGTAAAATGGTAATTCCAACTGAAATGAGTACCCCCGTGTACACCATTGGATAGACAATAAAAAATTAACAAATATAGACTCAAGAATCGCATGATTCAGAGTCTAGATGGCAAAGATATGAAGTCCTGAAGTCGAAGGACGGAATACCTTATCCCGGTTCGAACCAAATTCTGACACTATCCTACTAAAACATGAATAACATGAGCCACAAATGGAATATGAAGGTCTAATTGGTACCATTGGAAAGCTTATTTCGACGCGGTTGGTTTAGACTCAAGAACAAACCAATTCAGAGTTAAAACAAGTGAGATATGACCATCCGAAGTTGGAGGTGTAGTACAGCCCAGAAGCAACACAGGCGCACGCCCAAAACCCGCGGGTGCCCGCCCAAATGGGCAGAACTGTGGGAAAAGGTGCGGGACAGCCCTAAAGCTTGGTGAGGGCCCGCCCAGAACCCGCGGGCGCCCGCCCAAATGGGCAGAAGCAACCTTAGGTAGCAGAAATAGTGTTTTAACAGAAAATTGAGTTTGCAACACGATTTTCGAGGTCAAGATGACATTTTTCGAAAAAACACGAAGAAGAAACTCCCTCTAAAATCACATTTTCTATGTGACAGAGTTAAGAACAAAATTTATTTCCCAAAAAAAATCCCCAAAATGCCCTTAAGCTAGAATTTTCAACAAAAAGGTGAAATGAGTCCATAGGAGGCTCAAAACACAAACGAAAGGGTTTTTCCTAGAAATGATCATGCACGTGGACGTAACATACCTATTAGGACGTGCTATAATGATCCACGGCTTAAAAAATACCGTCGAAGCAAAATTCGACCCCCCCCCCGACGGCCAAAAAGACGAAAATGAACAAGAAAATGGAAATTTGAAAACTAAAATTATAGAATGCTTTTAAATGACCATTTAGCCCTTGGCCACACTTCATACGAGATTAATGAGACCTAGTAGAGGTGCCGAAACACACTTCACACCACCCGATTTGAAAATGAACCCTTAAAGACTCGGTTTCTACTATTTTAGCTCAAAAATGCAATATGTGAACTAAAATGCAAAAATGAAAACTAAACGGTGTTTAACCCTTAGCCACACCTCACATATGGCAAATAAATGCTAAAGGATGAGTTACATACACAATGCGCACACCGATGCAAAAATGACATATTGAAACCCAAGTTTTCGTGATTTTCTCATTGAAGGCAAAATTCTACATTTTTCAATATACATGGATTATAAATGAAGTTTGGCCCTTGGCCACATATCATATACATAGAATAAATACCAAAAAGTCTGCTTAAGCACATAATACAAGTTTGGAATCAAATATACACATTTGACAAAATGGCTACAAATGGCATTTCAAGTCGACCTTTACAAAGATTGAAATCTTCAAATCTACAAATCATCTAAGCATGATAATAATCACGAACCAAGTCTTCGTACCTAATCAAAACCCCCAGTAACTTCTGGGTGAGTAAACAAGTTTACTCGTAGAGAATGAGCATGCATCGACTCGATTTCTTTCAGATTTTTAGACTAACATGATACAGTTCAAAGGGGATCATACCACCTAACGTCTATGTCAAAATGAGACTCAGGGATCATCCTAAGCTACCACAGAGTATAAGCAACAAGAATCATGATATATATATGTACATATATGAAACAAGTTAAGATTGAGATAATCCAAGAACACGATAAGATGAATACTTGAAAATAGATGAACATGAATTGCATTTTCAATACAATTAAACAAGATTTGGAATAATCCATACAACACGACAAGAAAGTACTAGAATACTAGGATATAAGTTAACAAGAATTACATTATCAATGTAATTAACATGATTAGAGTATTCCAATTAACACGATGGAAGAAATATATGAAACCAAGAACAAGGCATAATATCTATGCAATGACAAGGCATAAAATCTATACAATGACAAGATTAGAACATTTCATATAACATAAGAGATTCTTAAATCTTCAAGGCATAACAACTTGAAATTTAAAGAGTGAAATCAACCAATGTGGAAATTCGGATATCGTCGGATTAAAATCGTATTCTTGAGATCACATTAGGGCTACTAACCCATGGGTACCTTTCTCCTAGTGCGCACTATAGTATTGGAGGACTGTAATACCCCCTAATTTCGGAACACTGGTTAATCAAGTCCGCGCACAAAATCAAGGAATATCAGCCAATCAATAATAAACAAGCACAGAATACAAGAGGGAAAAACAAATAAATAAATAACGCTGAAAGGAAAATCTAAATTAATAATTAAAACCAATCCTCTGATGTAATAATCTCGAATAAAATTCTTATTAAAAATAAAATCTCCAGAGTACAACTTGGGAATCCAAACAAGGTGGACCCTTAATAAAAATCCCAACTAAAACGAAAAAAAAATAAATGTCTAACTCAGAAATAATAAATAATAACGAAAACATAGTGGAGGTCCTACGTCTATAACCCCGGAAGAGTGATGAAGTCTGGCCTCTGCTCTGCACGAACTGACTCTACGTCTGGAAATGTCGCGGACCTGAAAAGATATCAACAAAGGTGGGTCAAAACCCACGAACAAGCCCTTACTACTACATCCCAAACAGAGACCTGATAAACGATACATCCTAGTCCGACTCATGCAATAACTACATAGGTCAATATACATAAGTATACACACTATGGACTTTCACTGGATCATAGGACAGCCTCAACCAGATAGTAGGTCTCATGCAAGCGCACTCAAGGTGGTCACGAGTACCTCTTCTACCAGGGCACACACATCCCTACAATCAGCTACTCATCCCATCTGGTAATATATGCCAACCCTAACCATCGATCCCGAGATCTCAAGCTCGTATCATGGAATCTATTAAAATATATTTATACAAGTAACTGTAGCCATATCCTGACAATGGCACAATCAAAAGTCATAACTATATCCTGACAATAGTATAACAAAACGTATGAGTCTAGGTATATTAGCCAGCTCACAGAGGTATTAGCAAGCCATATCCTAACAATGGTGCTTCTAAGACCATATCCTGACAATAGTCCTCCATTATACACGTATATACAAATATATATACTTAAAAATTCACCTACATAAATATTAGAATTTATCTAAGTATTTTATGTGATGGTATAGGCTTTTATACTTACCTTGCTATTAACTTATAATGTAAGTAAAATTATTGACATTAATTCTTGCATGATCAATTGTCATAGTAACAGGATATGGAAATAAATATAACAATTCAAGCTATTTTAGAAAAAACATAGCACAACAGTACTTTAACATGCAAGTAAGGCCATGTATCGTTGCACGTATGATTTACACTATGACAAGTTAACCATCAATTAATTATATAAAAAATATAACTTGCAACTTGAACAAATTTCATTATATTACACCATATCCGTATAGTAGTTAATATATAATTAAACCATATCAATTAACTTATAATGAACTCAAAGTTTGGCACTAATAGTAGCAATATAATGAAAATAGTCACATGGTATAAAACTATGCACCAACCTGTGTAAATGCCCAATCCACGACCTGATCACGTCTAGTTGAATTTTCGGTAACCATCATCTGTGTCTCTAATTAAATTACTGTTTTCTAAATTAAAGTACACATGCTCTTACTAAACTCGAATTATATATATATATATATATATCAGATGGGTCCTGACAGAGCAATTACAAAAAGAACTCCATACCTCTTGTTTGTAATAGACCATAACAGATTACTTAAAAATAAATAAACAAAATAAAACAAAAATTAACTATTTGTTAAGAATGAAACAACCTATATAAATATAACCTATGCAATGGCTGGTAGTAATCTCGTAAGACCCAACAGAAAACCAAGAAACAAAAATATATAAAAAGATATACAAATATCAAACCACATAACCCATCACTGAACTTCCAAAATAACCCCTTTAGGCGTTAGATTTCAACTTAGCAATTATTTATACATATCATGAATATATACACATTAATTTTACCCAATAAAGACCCGATTGAAACATGCAATTGAAGACTTTATTTTCTGTAATTACATCCCTATAATCATCCTAGATATGTACCGTATAGAAAGTCTAAAGGAAAGAATAGAAGGAGACTTGCCTTGTTTTATTTTATTTTTTATTTTTTCTTTTTCTTCCTCTTTTCCTCTTTCTGGTACTCGCCGTCACCGCCCTTTGTTTAGTTTTTCTTTTCTTTTCTTGTCTGCGTACTGTAATCCCCACATAACCTAAACCTTTATATATATATATATACTAAAAACTAACCTAATCCTACCATAGCCCAAGTATATGCAACCACACCATAACACAACTATATATATATATATATATATATTTAAAACAATTAAAACAACCCAACTCTAATCACACCTAAACAGCTAATCTAGACCACTAAAGATACACTGCCAGTTAATAGTTAATAAAGTAATAACATAATAATTTACTAACTATTAACATTCTAACCCACATCACAGTGCCACGTTTGGCCCAAAAACAATCACTAATGCTACTAACATTAAATAAAAAATAAAAATTTAATAATGAATATCTATGTTATGAACAGAATAAAGAAAACATTTAAATATATATATATATATATATTTCTATGTTACTAATAACTAAATAAATAAATAAAATTTTAAAACAAAGACTACTAAATTTCTACCAAATAATTAACATTAAATGACAAATAAATAAACATTCTAAAACAAATTCACCAAAATAAATGCACAAATAATACAAATAGCCACGTAGATAAAATAAAATAAAATAAATAAATAAATAAAATCCTGAAAAATTTAGGGGTATTACAAGGACATTCCCTCGTACTAGAACCAAGTCCTAGCCATGTCAATTCTTGACTGATATCCCAAGTCCCAAAATCAACAAGTTGTGCAAGTCAAGATTGTATCAAATACAAGATATGCATTAACCACGTTTCATGCACAACCAAGATTTTGGAACACACAAGTCATGCCCTAAGTTCTCAACTATAATGGCATGTGAAATGTCAAGAAATCAAAGTATGTATCTATATAGATTAAAACCAAGACGTATACATATCACATGGAATACATTAAAGGAAAAACACCACAAGTATATGATACATGATTTAAGTACTTACTAAGTAACACATGAGTGATCAAATCATTCTAAGACAAAAGTGCAAGTCTATGAAGTACTTTAATGAAACTAAGTTACAAGGGTCATGATTAAATCGATGGAAGCATAAAAGGGAATTTAATCTACTAAAGGGATTAAATCATCAAGATTACAAGGTAAGTCCAATATCAAGTTACAAGTTCACTTCCTACAAGATACAACCATGTGAATTTGATTCCATACAAAGGAAATAAATAAATGCAAGTCTCAAAATTTATCCGATTATTCTCAATTTGATACATGCGAAGGAACTTGTCAAGGAAAGCATGGGTACTAAGTTAGAAACTTAATCAAGACCAAAAAGCCATTGAATTGATTTTAATTAATCATTTTAATTAAAATCTCTAAGTTTTGAAATTCATCCAAATGATCTCAATTTAATATATGTTATGCAACTTGTCAAGATTTGATTTAAGGACACGATACGAGTACAATCCATGCAAGATACGGCCATGAGTATTAAACCTTAATACTAGAAAAATATTAAATGAAAGGTTTCAAAACCTAATCAAATATTCTAGATTTAATATATGTGAAACTATATGATATGCATATAAAGAATATCAAGTCGGAATTACAATAGAGTGAATAGTGCACTCGGAATAAATTAGTTAATCAATTAATTAAATATTCTCTAGATTTTAAAACATCTCCAATTACTCTCGAATTCACCTATATTGAAGAGCATGCTAGGGCCTAATATAATATACTAACACATATTAATTTCAAGCTAGTTAAGGCCACATGAATTAATCTTTTATTCAAGATAATTATTAAATAAAATCTTCGTTACTTGTCTAAATGATCTAGATTTCATATATGTCAATGATCATGTCAAGGGATAATATTCTATCATGCCACATGTTTAAACCAAGCTACGAGCAATCGGAAAAATTAAATCCTTCACAAGAAAAATAAATAATAAAATCTCTAGATTTGTTATCCAAGCATGTAAACAAGTTGTATAACAATTCATAACATGCTATATAATAAGAAAATGAAATTATAACACCCCCTACCTCAATTTGAGATGAAAATCTCAAAGGCCTACCGAAATAAAAGTGCTCCGAATCCGACGATACCGAAGGGTTTTGTCGGGGATAACACGATGAACAAGAATCCCCAAGAAGCCCCATGAAATCACAACTTGACTTCAAACCTGAACTCACAAAATGGTCAGAAATTGGTTCTAATAGGGGTGAAAGGTGCGCGTCGTCAAGACAAACACAAAACACTAAGGCACGACAACATTTCACTCGAGGGAAGTGGCCAGAAAAAAAAAAAAAATGAAGGGCAGCAGCCATGGATGCCATGGAGGGCCGGCCAAGAGAGGGAGGAAGATGAGAAAAATCTGACTTTTTCTCTTTAAGTCCCCTATTTATAGAAAAACTCAAAAAGTGCCTCGAAGGGGTCTTGCCGGGTCCAGAAAAGTGAAATTTGAGCAAACGCGCTCAAATGGAAAAACTCCATGAACAAAAAAGATTTGAAATGAGAAAACATGAACAACGAAAGAAACGGTGTCAAAAATCGACTCCCGAGCAGAGAGATATGCCCTGAACAAGTTCGACTGCAACTAAGGTAAGAAATCCCTAAAACTGGGAAAAACGACCAGAAGGAAATTATAAGAGTACACGACACAACGAAATGTGAAAATGAATCCCGTACGAGGATCCAGGCTCCAGACGAGGCATTTTGCAATAACTTTCGTTAATTGCACAATAGCCCCTGCAAAAAGGGTTAACTGTACTAATGACCAAGAATGAAAATATCTTCCAAAAATATTTTCTTAGAAACCCCTGAAATAAAATACCTTCAAAAGATATTTATGAAAAATACCCCAAGAAAAGAAAAAGTTTCCAAGGAACTGTGCATCCATGCCCCTATGGACATCGGGAGCAACCAGAATACTTTTCTGCAAAAGTAAAGATACGTATTTCGTGGAAACCACTTAGAATGAAGACACGTGAAGTCAAAAAGGTGAGGTTATGCCAACAAAGTGACAAACGAAAAAAAAAAGATAGAATAGGGAAAAGGACGAAATAGTGCATAGTGTTCGAAAAGTGAAAATGCGAAAATGACTCGGTCCTCAAAGGAAGTTGTCAATCCACATGAAAGAGTCTCAGAAACCATTTCCTAGCACTCGAGACAACACTATGTGACAAGAAACAGAACTCGGAAAAGAAAACTAAACGGAAAAAATTTATCCGTAAAATTTCAGGAAAAAGGAAAAGGAGGAAAATGATCGGGTCATTACATGGGGAAATTGTGATATTTCCATTTTTCGCCATTTTTCATTTTTCAAAATTTTTGTTGTTGTAAGGGCATTTTCGTCTTTCTACGTTTGCATACCAGACACCGTGGGGTGTGCCGGCTGTGTCGGAGAGTTGTTTGGAGTATTCCATTGAGTTTAGGACTCTTGGAAATGCAAGAGTTTCTATTTCGACATTTTTTTCGTTTTTCGGGCCGGACGATCCTGTGTGGGACCTGCTACCGGCATTGTTGTGTATGGAGGTCTTGGTGGTGTTCATTTACATTTCATTCACTTTATTTTTATGTGTTTCATATGATTTTATTGTATGGTTTATATGCATATATATGGTTTTGTGGTGGAAAATAAATTAAAAAAAGAAAGTGGGATTTTTTGTTAGTGGTGGAACCCACCACTAACTCATTTAGTGGCCAAGAGCCCGTTTGGACTCTCATTTTTCTCTCTCCCCGTAAATCACTCTATCTCTCTCTTATTCTTCATTTTTCTTTTTTTTTTTGCTACAAAACTTCAAGTTTCAATTACTTCTTCATTTCCTAGAATTTTTGGGTGTCGTTTGCAACAAATCGGAGAGCACGGTGAGATCTACGTGTGAGTACAAGCAATTCCTCATTTGGTGCACTCTAGGGATTTCGAATTTGTGACCCATTTTGGGGTTTTTCTATAAAAATGAGGTAGGGGTTCCTAATGCATGATCACTTGTTCTTTTGTGAACTATTTTTTCGTATATTGTTTTCTAGCATGATCAATTTGTATAGAATCTTAAAAATATTTCTTGGATGTTGCATATGAAATGTGTAACAATGTGTATTAGTTGATTTATATGAAGAGCATGCCTAAGGGTTAATTTTCCATACCCATTGTGTTGTTAATTTGTTAGAATTGTTATATGAAAGCATGCTGTAATTTTCTTGGAATTTCTTGGAAGGTATACTATGTAGTTTAAGTTTGAATTAGTTGTAGAATGATGATTATTGGCATGGCATGATGCATTCATTCATAGCATTGGGTAAGAAAAATGGGAAAGAATTGTTTCGAAAGGAAAAAGGGATTTTTTTTTGGGAAAAAGTTTTGAAAAAGTGGTTTTGAGAAAACTCAGATGCCGCGTTGGTACCAAGGGTCCGTGGCGTTAATATGACCTAGAGGGAATTATGGAGAACACCCTAGCGTGGTTGAGCTAACTGGGCCCAAATGACGCCGCAGAGATACCAAGTGTCAGGGACAGTAGCCAATTATTCTCTCGTGTCACCGAGGAGTCACCAAAGGACGGGTTATATTAACGGTTTGAAAAGTGATGGATGGTTTTTAAAATGGGGAGCGACATAGTATGGCATTACATTTCATAGCATCACATTGCTCATTTAAACTTGAAATTGATGTTGTATTTCCCCGGCATAGCATGATCCCATTCCCTATTATTCTACTCATTGTATGGATTGACGGGGTTATTAGAGGTGTATCTTAGGAACCACCTACTGAGTAATTTGCTCACCCCTTATATTTAACATTTTTCAGGTCATGGGAAGGAAGTGGCGGATGATAATCCACCGCAAGCATGAGGGTTGCTAGAAGTCCAATTTTTACTATCTTTTGTATCTTTGGCCATTCTATAGAAAAAGCTTATTTTGGACTATATTTAAACTTGCAAGCATGGCCATGTAATTCAATTATGAGCCTTAGCTCCATTTTGATATAAATTTGAACAAAATGTAAAGACTATGTTTTTCGTATACGAAATAAATGCAAATGCTGTAACAATGTGTTAAATTGTCAATGCTTTTCATCATGGTATGAAGTATCATTTTTAAAGTGTGTTGGGACAAGTTTAGAACAGTTTTGAGGCTTTTACCAAAGCCTCACTTCATTCTCTCAGTCACAGCATTTCAACAGCCGAATCATAGCTCGAAGAGCCATTTCGATCGACCGAAATAGGCACTTCGGTCGACCGATTCTTCCAATAGCTTCTGGAAGTTTTGGGTTCACAACCGGTCGATCGGTTGGCCATTTTGACCGACCGGTGCAGGGGGTTTTGCTTCGGCCGACCGAAGCTTCATTTCGGTCGACCGAAGTGATGTTGCTTGGTTTTTCTTTGTTCCTTCCTCCGGTTTATCCATCTTAAGCCTAAGAAATTTGCATTCAGCCTTGGTGAAGCATAATTATGATTTAAGAATGGTGTTTATGACACTATAAGTGATGCGGATGGACTAAGGTGACCTCGGATTCAAGTAAGGATCCGGTTAACGGTTCAAACCTTCAGGTTCAGGTTGTTATAATGTATATCAGTTCATTTATCACATAATTACCAGTAGCACATTTCACATATACAAACCCTAATTGCCACAATAAAAATATACAAATTAAGCACGCTTTTAACCAAATTAAAAAGGAATAATTCAACAAAATCAAATAAATAGGCCTTACAAACTCCTACCTCAACAAAATAGCAAAAACACCAATTTTTGCTCAAATCCCGAAATCCAAAGGTGGCCCAAATTGAACTTTGTTCCAATCAAATAGAAGCTCTAGTCGTGCTCATTAACTTTGCCTTCAGTGGCAAAGTCAAATTCTTAAAGGAAAATGGAAGATCTAAGCTTAAATGGGAGAAAGAAAATGAAAATGAAAAGTTACAGTGAGAGAGAAAGAGAGAGAATTTCGCAGAGAGAATGAGGAATGATCAAGAAATGACCATGAGGTCATTAGTAATAACCAAAATCAATGGTGGGTCCCACGGGCTCAAAAATATCCATTTTGTCTTATTATATGCATATACACACTAAACACACTACAACACATGTCTAACCACATAACCACATAAATATGCATAAAATAATAATGTATGAAATGCAATAGCCCCGAAAAATAATTTTCGAGCACAACAAACCTGGTTGTGGGTCCCACTCAGGACCTCCCGACCTGAAAAACTAAAAAAAATGCCCTAACCAATCTCGGAACTCACCCGGCACACCCCACAGTGCTCGGCACGCAAAAGGAGGATATTTGAATTTTGTAATAGGAAAAATGGAAAATATTACAATTTTAAAAACGATATGTTTGTATTTTGTAATAAGAGTGTAAGGACATTTTAGACCTTAGTAATAATTCTTGATGCATTTGTAATTATTTTATTTAATTCAATCAATGTGAAAAATTAACTTTTAAAATTGATCAATTTATTATTTAGAATTCCTAATCCTACATGTAGTTTTCCCTTCTAAAAATGTGTATCTATCAATAATAAATTTTGTATATGAAATATTAATAATAAAGAAATAAAAATTCCCTAACTTCCCCACTATAATACTATCCAATTTCTTATCAACACAAACGCTTGAGCAGAACCTCCAAGTTGTCTTAATTGGTACGTGTTCTTCTTGTTATTTCCGGTGTTAAAATGGTTTTGAAAGTTGCAAGAGAATGTGATATATTATTATTCACAAGAAGAAGAATCTCTCATAGATGTTCAGTTCTGATATTTGTCATAAGTAGGTGTGTGTTTACACCCTTATTTTCGCCCATTAAAAAATAGACAAGTGGAAGGAGTTTTGGGTCAAGCCAATTTCTAACACATGGAAGGAGTTTAGGTTAAGACCAACTTCAGGGAATTTCAAGTAGAGGTGGCTGTTGGTTTTGTTTTAAAACAACTTGTCCAATTAAATGAAAACACGTAGGAAATTCTATTCTATACAAAAGCAATAACTAATTTTAAGACCCACGAGGACAGGGACTTTGAGAGTTAAAAAGTTATTAAGAGTCCACCACTAAGAGAATCCATGTGTAGGGAGATTCACTCAATCAATGGAATGTGTCAGCTTTGGGGAATTTCAACGTACAATTTGAAGTCCCTAAAAACATGTGATAAGGTTTCTGCAGAAGCCACGATATAACAAGCCACGATATGTCAATTTAAACCATGGGCCACTACTACCATTATCCGGGAAAATAGGAGTAATGGCCATTTGCTCAGACAAGAAGTGAGACACGATTTATTGTGAGAATGGCATAGAAGGCGTGATTGCATGGCCTAGACACATGGAAGCTTCATAAGAATCGAAGGGAATAGTGGGACACATGGCGCGGAGATATCCAGACCACTTGGAAGCATTTGAAGTCATTAATGGAACTACCTAGAACTGCTATGTTAACTGTTATATTTTCATTCTATAAATAGGTCATTATGTTGTAACGTAATAGGCCTGCTCAATACCAAACACAACATTTCAATACAATCTTACTTTTTATTGCAATGCATTTTCAATATGTTTAGTCTAAGTCCTGCACTTTACTTTACATTAGATAATCTTACTTTCCAGTCAATTAGTTTCTCAAGTAGTTTGTTCCTTCCTAGCCAGTTAATAGTCCTGAAGTCCCTTTTAAAAGACAAAAAGAACCCAAAGGTGTTCATTCCAGACCTCTTCACAATCGCCTAGTCTAGCAATTTTCCTTCTGAAATATTATTTGGATCTCTCTTTAGAACTGCAACAGTTCCTGGCACGCCCATCCCGTTCCATCGGAACTGACCACTTTTACAGGGCAAACATAATGGCATGCTTGGTGGGACAACTGGGAAAAGATCTTTCTTATGAGATATCTGAGTTTTGAACGTGAAGAGTACTAGTGAAGGAGGGCCAAAGAACGTGACATGTACTACCTACGTAAAATGTGCACCAAAGATACCTAAGGGTGGCCGAAGAACGTGAGCAATATTTCTGAGAATTCGAGGAAAAACTCTGAGAATGGAAAAGGTGCCAACAACGTGTACAAACCCTTCCATGAGCTCAACAATAACCATTACCTGTGGTGTCGATTCCACCAGCAGTGAAGTCGATTCCACCACCAGTTATGTCGCAGGTGCAGATAGTGTAGGTGCCACATACATAATCGATGTCCATTCCAGTGATGTAACATGTGCAGAATCCAGCCTCTACCCCAACAGGTTTGCCATGATGTTTTTACTAATAATGTGCATCATTTTGGGTTTTGTCAAGGTATGACTCAGGCTGCCGTACTTTTTACCCAATACTACTCAATAATCAGCCGTTCTGGTGAATAGGCCAAGTTCGTTTGTTGAGGGTAGTCATTTACATCAATATGTGCATACCATACCACAGGTGCAGACAGTGCAGGTGTCACCTACACAATCGATGCCCATTCTAGTGACGCAACATGTGCAGAATCCAACCTCGGTGGTATACCCCAACAAGTTTGCCATGATGTTTTTACTAATAATGTGCATCATTTTGGTCTTGTCAGGGTACAGTTCAAGCTGGTCAATCAGGAAGTCAGCCGTACTTTCCACATAATATTACTCAACAGAATATGCAGCCACCTGTTGCCATTCCTTAAAGGCCACGTCAGGTTTTTCCTATGGCAAGCGGGGGACAACCTCTTCCAAAAAAATCTCTTGATCAAGGAGTAAATCCAATCTGCCGGAGGAGTATTCTTTTGGCAGACCTAAACCCAATTCCAGTGATGTTTGGGGGGCATCCAATGGCCAACTTACCCAAAGGTTGGCTAGAAAATACAAAATCATTACCCTCACCTATGGTGTTGATTCCAGCAATAGTGAAGTCGATTCGAACAATAGTGAAGTTTATTCCATTAACAACAATTCAGGTTCCATTTCAGGTGGAATCTTCAGTGCAGTATCTTCCATCAAAAGTAGTTCATTCCATGAGGAAGGTCAACAAACTTTTCCATAGGAAGCCGTTATCACTTCTTCCATTGGAAGAAGATTTTCCACAGTCAGATTTTCCTTTGGAAATGGCACAAGCTTCTCAATCGTTGTATATTCTTCCACATGAAGAATATAAATGTCATAGTATTTTTCTTCCAATTTTGGGAAAAAAAAAATGCTAGTACTTTATTAGTCCTAAATTCACATTTTGTGATTTTTAGGGGATAAAATTTGGCCAATCAACTATGTATTTGGCCAAAAGATGTACAAATTCTTCCTCTTCGTAAACCTTCAGACCCCGGGGGGCAACAAAATTGAACGTAAGGCTTCAAATCCTTAAGCTTACGACTTTCGTTTTAGTTAATAAGCTGTTTAAAATTTTCAGCCTAATAGTACATTTCGGTTGAAAAGTTTTAGTTGTTTCACTAGGAATATCACATGGCAAATTCTCACTCACGTCTAAAATTTGATATGCCTTACAATTCTTCAAAGAATATTAGGCACATCAAATTTGGGGGGCAATATTTACACCCTTATTTTCGTCCATTGAAAAAACAGACACGTGGAAGGAGTTTTAGGTAAAGCCAATTTTTAACACATGGAAGGAGTTTGGGCCAAAACCAATTTCAGGGAATTTCAAGTAGAGGTGGTTGTTGGTTTTGTTTTAAAACAACTTGTCCAATTAAATGAAGACACGTATGGTATGGTTATGGAAGGTCTATTCTATACAAAAGCAATTAATAATTGATTTTAAAACCCACAAGGATAGGGACTTTAAGAGTTGGAAAGTTATTACACTAAGATAAGCCATGTGTAAGGAGAACGTGTCAGTTTGGGGAATTTTAGCGTACAAATTGAAGTCCCTAAAAACTTGCGATATGGTTTCTGCAGAAACCACGATATAATAAGCCACGATATGTCAGTTTAAATCATAGGCCACTACTACCACTATTCTAGAAAATAGGAGTAATGGCCATTTGCTCAAACAAGAAGCAAGACATGATTTATTGTGAGAATGGCATTGAAGGTGTGATTGCATGGCTTGGACACATGGAAGCTTTATAAGAATCGAAGGGAATAGTGGGACACATTGCGCAGAGATATCCAGACCACTTGGAAGCATTTGAAGGCATTAATGGAACTACCTAGAACTGCTATATTAACTGTTATATTTTCATTCTATAAATAGGTCATTATGTTGTAACGTAATAGGCCTGTTCAATGCCAAACACAACATTTTAATACAATCTTACTTTTCATTGCAATGCATTTTCAATATGTTTAGTCTAAGTCCTGCACTTTACTTTACATTATATAATCTTACCTTCCATTCAATTACTTTCTCAAGTAGTTCGTTCCTTCCTAGCCATTTAACAGTCCTGAAGTCCTTTTTCAAAGGCAAAAAGAACCAAAAGGTGCTCATTCCAGACCTCTTCACAATCGCCTGGTCTCGTAATCTTCTTTCTGGAATATTGTTTGGATCTTTCTTTGGAATTATAGCTGTTCCTGGCATGCCTATCCGGTTCCATCGGAACCGACCACTTTTACAAGCCAAACAGCAGGGATTGATGATCAATTGTTAGCTATAAATTAAGATTATCTAGCTTAATTTATGGCATTTGTTGATGATCATAAGTAGACTCGCTTAACCAAGTGACTGAAAATGGCTTTCAATTGTCATCCAAATTCAAATTCAAATTGACAACCTATTTTTTTCAAACAACATGAGCATTAAGTACAAATTAAATCTCCCTACCACCACCACCACATAACTTACACAAGTGTACTCAAAACCCAGGAAACATTAATAGAGAAAGTTAAACACAACAGGTTGCAGCATTAAGACCATCAAAGTTACGTAGTGAACACATACAATACAACCCAACAAACAGGGTCATTCTTAAACCAAAATCATAGTTTTCTGAATATACTACTTGATTTTGATCTATGTTCTCACTTCTTTTCAAATCTCTAGCTCCCAATGTAACGGACCCTAGTAGGATAATAGCATTTACCAAGAACATCTCGACTCACTAGGGCATATCTCGAATCTCTTTTCCTTTTTCGCTGGATTTAATTGTCTCTGCAATGTTTTCACTAACCTTCTTGTATTTTAGGAGACTTGGATACACATCGATCACAGCAGCTATAGGGCCATTGCATAGTGCCTTGACCAGGCCAATTGATGAGCGCTGAAAAGTACACATTTAAACCCCTTAAGCTTGAGTATTCTAGGACCTTTATCTATCTTATTTACCCATGTTAGTACTTATTTGTGTTTTTATCTATTTCAAGTCAATAATGTTAAAATGGGCTAAAAATGAGTTCTTAAGGCCTTTTTGGAGTCAAACTAAGTCTTAGCGATGATCCGGAGCAAAAAGAGGTTGATTTGGAACAAAAAGAAGCTGATACTGAAAAGCTGAAAAGTTGGATGGATCGCAGAAAAAGTTGGATCGATCGGACTTTTAGTTGGATCGATCAGAAAAGTTGGATCGATCGAAAATAAGTTGAATCGATCGAACTGGACATGCTGGCAGCAAGCTGTCACTTTTTCCGTGCGCGCCCAAAAGTTCACCTACCAAAAAGTTGCGAGATTAGATATTTTTGAGCATATATTCTAGACTTAGTGACTAAGAAAAGGACCTTCTATATAAAGGGAAGCAACCCATTTGTAAAAGGGGATTCTTTAGGCTTTTTATCATTTTTATTTTCTACATGGTAATTTTTATTTCTCTCTCTAGAAAAGTTAGAGATTAGGGTTAGAAGAAAAGAGAGAAGTGGAGGCACATCTCAAGAACACATCTCTAAATCCACTATCTCTCCATCTCTAGAGCTTCAAAGAAGAAGAAGAAGAAGAAGATGGAGCCATGTTTGGAGCTTGATTCCATGACTACATCCACCTCCTCCATGATTGACTAGATCTACACTTAGGGCTTGGATGAGCCCTAAGTCTTGTGTAATCTAAACCCTTGTATTTCTATTTTTGGAGATTTTTATATATATTGTTGTGATTAGTGTTCTAGCCTTGTGAATTTCATGAATCTTGGTATATTTCTATGATTTTCATGGTCTAATTCTTCCTATTAATTCTCTAGTTTATTTACATGTCTATGTGTGATTAAATTAGGAATTATGTCTCACATGATTCATATGGGTTAATTCTTCCATTGATTCTCTATTTTAATTACATGTTGTCTTATGTGTGATTATTTGGGGAATTGATCTCTACACTAGTTTTTCTATATTAATTGCATGTCTATGTGTGGTTGATTGAGAATCTAGTGATGGCTAGACATTAGTGCTTAATGGAATGCTCTTGTTATGTCTCTTGATGGTTCATACTTATTCCTTGATGGATTGTACCTCTCACTTAGTTTATTTTCATGCTAGTAGTGTAGTTGTAGTGTAGTGTTAGATGGGGGAGACAATTCATGCTTGTTCTTTGATGTTCCATGTTTTTTAATGCAAGAAGCATATGCTCTAATATTGTGGTGTAATGGAATTTTGAGCTTAATGAAGGATTAATGACTTGTTATGATATATTGTATCTTTCACATATGTTTAGACAATATATTCCTCTCCCAATAGATATATTGTGGCCTCTCACATGATGTTTAGACAATACATGTTTAACTAAGTCATCCTTGTGAATTATTTGGACTATGAGCTTAATGAAAGGTTTAATGACTTGATTTGATATTTTGTTCTCTTCACATGTTATCTAGACAATATATTCCTCTTCCAATAGATATATTGTAGCCTTTCACATGTTGTTTAGACATTATACACTTGTTGAGTCACCTTTGCTAGTCGAACCAATTTTGTTCACAATAATGTATTCCCCATTAATGGAAAGCAAGTGGTTAATTACATGAGCTTAGTGGTGATTCCAACACCCTAAGTCCTCTCTTCTCATCTCTTAAATCCCTATCTCTACTTAGTTTTATTTTTATTGCATTTTAATTAATTCTTTTCTAGAAGTAATCAACCAACCCAACTCTCTTTTGCAATCATTTGGTACGCTAGAGTCGAAGTTGAAATTCCAACACGTATAATCCCTTGGGACGATCCCTACTCACTCTTGCTATGTTAGTAGTGGTGTTGGTAGTGATTTTTATAAATTTAAATTTGACATAAAAGGCTTTTCTTGAACCACACATTCACTACATTCAGTTTGGCGTATTGGAACGGCTGTCGTCACCAATCTCATCGTTACTAGATATTTGCTTGAAATCATCAATTTTAGCTACTCTCCTTACCTGAACAAAGAAAATTTAAAGAAATCAAAAACAAAAAAAACACTATAATTGACCCAAAAAAAATAATAATAAACTAATTGGATAAATATATATTACATTCAGTTTTTGATCTCCAATTAGTCTTTTCCCTATTTTTTAGCCTAGCAAAGACAAACATGACACAAGAAACCAAAAACAACCAAAAACAGCTAAGACCCAGCATCCGCCACAGCAAAAGGGATAACGGAAGGAGGTAGAGACGACAACATCTGATCTGACCCAAGCCCAGGCTGTGAAAAAGCTGCTAAAGCATGAGCCACCTGATTACCTTGGCGACGCACATGAGTCAAGGTAGTATACGAAAACCGTCGTAGGTCCTGATTAATGTCAAAACATATAGAAGCTATTTCCGACAGACAAGTCACTTTACTCAATAACCCATCCACAACGACTTTGGCATCCGATTCAAACCATAAGCATGAAAATCCCAACTCCAAAGCACAAAGGATAGCGCGCTGACATACCAACGATTCCGCCTCCAAAGATGAAGAAGCGAAAAAGGGACAAAAAATAACCGCTTGAAGCACAACCCCACGAAAATCACGGAAAACGACACTGCCGCCCCCAATAAATACTGTCGACAAAAAGAAGCATCAAAATTGCACTTAACAATTCCAGATGGAGGAGGACTCCACGAATCCACCAAAGTGATGGCCGGCCTTGGCTGCAATGAGGAACAGAGGAACCGAGCATCATAAAACTCCTAAAAACTGACAACAACCTTCTGCACACAACCTCAGGCCTCCAGAGAATCCCCTCAAAGACCAACTGATTCCTTGCCTTCCAAATACCCCAAACACAAAAGGAAATCAAGCCAAGAATAGCCTCAAACTCTGAGGAAATCATAGCAAGGATGCATCAGAAAGCGCCATCCAACTCGAAAAGAAGAAAAAGAAGAATCCAAAACATCAAGACGCAGCAGAGATAACTTCCACACTTGAATGGAATGAGGGTAAGAAAAAATAAGATGCACAATAGACTCCTCCTGCAGACCACAGCGAGGACAAGAAGGCGACACATCACATCCGTGATCCAATAGAGCAACACGAACCGGCAAATCATGAAGACAATAGCGCCACAGAAAGTGTTGCACCTTAGACAAAGTACGGCATCGCCAAATAGAAGACCAAGAACAAGTATAAGAAGCAACCCTCGAAAAATTAGACATGAAAATGGCCAATTTATAAGCAGACCGCACTGAAAACTTACCCCGACCTCTCTGGAGTCCAAATAACAACATCCAGCTTATCCCACAGACTGATACGAATTTTGAGAATTTCCTGCACCATAAGGGGATAGAAGAATTGAGACAAAACATCCACCTTCCACGAAGATGTAGCAGGATCAATCAACTCTGCCACAAAAGAGAATTGAACAGGAATCGGGGGTGGTGGAAGTTTGTGTGGAAGGGTAAAGACCCAATGATCGTTCCAAACATGCGTGGATGTGCCATTCCCAATCAAGGATTGTACTCTTTGGCGTAACAAAGCCTGAGCAGACCAAATACTACACTAACCCCATAAAGGATTGGATCCCAAAGAAGCATCCAGAAATGACGAAGAAGGAAAATACCTGGCCTTATAAAGCTGATACACCAGCCCCTGCTTCTGAACCTGAAAATGCCAAGCATGCTTTGCTAAAAGAGCTAAGTTGAAAGCCTCCAGATCGCGAAACTCAAGACCACCCGAATTTTTACTCTGACAAAGGAGATCCCAATGAATCCAATGAATTGCCTGAGTTTTATCCTTATTACACCACCAAAAGGAACGAATATGCTTCATCAAATCTTGACACAATGTAATAAGAAGCTTAAAAGAGGACATAATATATGTAGGTAAAGCACTCAACACTGCCTTAATCAACACCGATTTTAGTTAGTAAAAATTGAAACACATCCCGCTTGGAGCATCCCAAAATAGCCAGCACCCTAAGATACCGACTATGTAAACCCTGCGTCCGCAATCCCAAGGATCGACTAAGAGAACAGCGTAGAGACCCAGGGGCATTATGCGAGAAAAAAATAGGTGATTTACTAAAATTCACTTGTTGCCCAGAGGTCCGTTCATAATCTGCCAAAATGCGTTTCAGAACAAAAACTTCCTCGGGAACTACAGCACAAAACACAATAGGATCAGCAAAAAAAAAGATAAGAAACAGACGGAGTGCCCCGACAAATACGAATACCAGATAACAACCGAGCTTGCTGGGCTCGCAAAAGAGTAAGAGAAAGAGCTTCAGCACAGATAATAAATAAATATGGTGAAAGATGATCGCATTGACGCAAACCCCTAAATGGTTTGAAAAAACCCATTGAACTCCCGTTAATTTTTAAAGAATAAGAAACCGTGGAAATGCAGGCTGTGATCATTTAAATCCAATGAGTGTTACTTAATCCAATCATAAGTTTTACTCATATCAAGTTTCAATGCCAACTACGCCTTGCGCCCCTTGCGCTTATTTTTTAAATAGTGTAAAATTTTGTGAGTAATTAAAATACTATCGGTAATATAACGACCTGCAACAAATGCACTTTGGGAATTACCGATAATGGAACTAATCATCCCTTTCAATCGGTTAGTCATAATTTTCGCAATAATTCGATAAGACACATTGTACATAGAAATTGGTCTGTAGTGACTAACCTACGTCGGAGAAGAAATCTTAGGAATTAAAACTATATTTGTATGATTAAAACTGGTAACAAATTCCCCGTAGCAAAAAAGCTGGATACAGCCCCAACAATATCCTGTTTAATTACCTCCCAATATTTCTGATAAAACAGTGGTGTCATCCCATCCGGCCCAGGAGCTTTCATCAGTTGCATAGAAAAAAATAGCCTGCTTCACTTCCAGCTCCGACAAGACCAACAAAAGATTGGCATTCATCTCAGTAGAAATCCGGACAGGAACATACCTCAAAAATTGAGCAAAATTCGAATGATGGAATGACTGAAACAAACCCTGAAAATAACTCAGAAATACCAACTGAACTGCGGGCTCATCAACCACCCACTGATTCCCAGCATCAAAGACCCCTGAAATTGTATTGTGGCTTCGCCTCCGTTTAGCAGTGACATGAAAAAATTTTGTATTACGATCCCCCTCTTGCAACCAAAGGAGACGAGACTTCTGCTTCCAAAACAATTATTCCTCTAACTAACAGGACGTAAAATAATTTTCTAATTGAACCACTTCCGCATGACAGTAATTAGAAGTGCGAGCTCTCAACTTGCAAAGCCTAGTAGCCGTACTATCTATGTGAGCTAGGGAATTAAGATTTCAAAGCTTAGCCCAATGAATGAGATCAGTTTTACAATGACGTAATTTCTAAGCCCACTGAAATTGAGCAGAACCACTGATCGGGGTAGACCATGCCGAATCAATAAGTTGCCTACAATCGTCCAATATTGTCTAGCGAACATCAAAGTGAAATTTCCTTTTCTGAGGCCAAACCACAGGCAAAAGTGCAAGAAGCAAGTCATAGTGATCAGATCCTATCACAGAGAGATGAGATAATTGAGCCCGAGGAAAAGCAGATATCCAATCCTTAGTCGTCAACGCTCGATCCAACCGTTCCTGAATATTTGCAGGCCCATCTCGCTGATTAAACTAAGTAAAAGGAAAACCCACATACCCAATATCCAACAAAGTACAGCGATCAAGCAGTGTGCGAAAGGACCGAAGCTGCCACCTTTGCCTAACTTGGACCCCTTACTTTTCAAAAATATGTTAGATATCTTTAAAATCACCAATGAGAACCCACCGACCAGACCAATATCGCGCATCATGAACAAAATACTCCCATTGCAAAGCCCATTCCCAGTCTACTGTACTGGCATAGAGAAGAGAAAAATACCAAGGTATCTGGGAAGCGGATAGAGCAGCAGCAGTAATAGAAAAACAGGTTTTATTCACCACCTGTAGTTGAACAATATCAGTCCACCGAAGGGCAAGACCACCCGCAATCCCATTAGGCTCAACAAAACAACCGTTAAAAAAGCCCAATAACCTTTGAACAGCCATAGTTCGCCGCAGAGTTTTAGTTTCAAGAACACCAAGAATATCCGGAGAGTATTGGGTTTTTAAACGTTTAAGTTGTTGAACCGTAGAAACAAACCCCAGACCTTGGCAATTCCAAACAATAATGTGGGGTACACACCTCTTCTGCTCTCCACCACTCATTGTGCCGCCGTGGCCCAGCAGCAAGTTGGCAACCTTAAGAAAATAGAAACAAAATTTTTTATAATTATTTATCAAATAAAATAAAAATTAAAAACAAATATTTATTTAAAGATACTCACTGCAATGCCGCTGATTCATAATTGGGGAAACTACTCCCCTCCGCTTCCAATCCCCAGAAGATGGAATAGGAATAGTGGAATCCTGTATACAAAAATAAAAGTTCAAACTTTGAAACACAATAAAATAAAATTTGACAGTTGTGATAAAGTAGCTAGGCCTGTCCTCACAAATGTTGATTTTTCAAATTACAAGAAAATGAAAATTGTAAGCACTTTGTAGCTTAAATGATGTGATTTGGGGAATTCTGTTCTAGAAGAGTCCAAGAATGTCATATAATTAGACTTCGTGAAAGGATAAAAAAAAAAAAAAAAAAAAAAAAACACACAAAACAAAAAAACTGAGGCATTTGCAGTTCAAAATTGTTATAGTATAGTCCAAATTTTCTAGTCAGGTTTAGAAGAAGCTCTACATTAGTCTATATATATATATATATTTATTAGTATGATTATATAGGTTACAAAAGTAATTTTTCTTCTCATGAGGATTTTTGTTTTAATTAATATTAGTTTTCTCAATTTAATCTCAGATTATATTATTTAATTTGAGTTAAATTCATACTAAACTAAGATTAAATTATAAGTGTAAGAAATATATTTTTTAATTTGAGTTAAATTCATACAAAACCCTAAGATCAAATTATAAGCCACAAACTTCATTATTAAGCCAGTTAATATTTAGACACAATTTTGATATATATGAAAAATTGAAATAGATGAAAGTTCATTCAGTTAATCAAAACAACATCAAATTAAATTAACAATAACCTTCAATTTAGATACAAAACTTCATTGTTGTCTAATTTTTATACATGTTATGATCAAGGCTAGCTCAATATAATATGAGTTCTTAGCGACCATCTCTAATGGAGGCCTTTTAACAATGATCTTACTATATAAGTTGGACTCTAATATTTTAAATTTTCGTTTAATTTTACCCATCTTTTCCGTTATTAACTTAGTAGCATCTAACTTGTCCTCTATATATAATTGGAATAAATTATATGGACTAATCATGAAAACTCATGAGCAACACCCTCCATGCTATAAAGTATAAATATCAAGCAAAGAGCAACTTGTAGTAGGAGCAGATGAATGGAATTGAAACTAAAGAACAAGAACGAAAAGAAAACACAAAACTCAATGCATATTTTTCATAGAATTTGTATTACGAGTGACAAGTATGATAAAATGAGTTGAAATTATTTTAATGCAGTGGATCGAATAAGGCTATTGAGCGAAATGGTCTTATTTTTGGATTCCAACCATACCCACCCTTTTGTTTGAAAGTTAAGATAGATTAAAATGAACTTTGTGTCTCTAAGCAGCGTTGAGGGTTCCTAATTAGATTTAGTAGATGTTTCTGTGTCCTTTTTTTATTATTATTATCTTTTATAGTGATCTCGAACCTCTTAAAGCACTCAATGAATAAAAAAGGAAGTTTAAAGAGATTGGAATGAACTTCGCTTCTCTAAGCAGCCTTCAAGGCTCCAAACTATAGTCCACCATCCAACACAATGCTACCCAGCTTGCCACTCAACAAGCCACCACCACAACCAATTCACAAGCATCTACCTCAACCACAGACCATGTCCAAAGAACAAGTAGGTTACGACTTAGTGCACTGTTGGACTAATTATATGACACATACCATAATACCACTATTGCTGAGAAACTTTGGGATCTTAGCGCGTCATCAACTTGAAGGAAAACATAAGAATAGTGAAAACCTTGAGAATGAGGGAACAACTAAGGTAAAACTTAGTTGAAGGTAATAAACTTTCAATAAAAATCAATTCCAACTTAGGAAAAACTTTGAGAAAAATAAGAATAATCATAACGAAATAACACAATGATCCCTAGGCCAAAGCATATATATAAGCATTACTTTGTTAATGAGAGGACAAACCACATCACTAAAGAATGCTTCTACACGATGACCAAGGCATACAATTAGCCCAAACCCAAACAATTTTGAGGTTAAAAAGCTCAAGTTAACATGTCAGTGGATCAAGACAATCCAAGTGAGCCTACTCTAAGCTATAATCCTATCATCAACTATTACTTATGATAATATGTATAAGTTGTTAATTAGATTCTGGCTGCTAATGTACATTTTGTTGCACAAGTACATGGAATTGGAGAAGTGGATTCAAGTCGGTCCGTGCCTGCTAATGAAGTTGTAGAACCTAAAATTTGGAAAATTTAAAGTCAACTTAAAATCTGACTGAAAAGAGGAGGAAAAAAGATGTTAAGAGGAAGAAATTGAAAAACACAACGGAAGAGAATAAAATGGAACTAGGAATTCTAGGGAAATTTAAAAATCATGAAGATAAAAACTTGGACCAAGATACTTTTTTTGTTCTGGCTGAAATAAGCTTTTGAAGCACAAGTGTAATTAAAAAGCATGATGGACATTCAAGGGAAAAAAATAAAATTTGAACACAATATGTGGAGACATTATACAAAAATTTTAAGTTGTTTGACAAGCCCTACACATTAACAGGTATGTCCAAGGAAATTATAGCTATTGAAGGTGGTAAACTCAAGATTAATTAGCAAACATTTTCACCAAGTGCCTTATTGTTAAGGTATTTGGTAAGGACTTTATACAAACATTTTTGTTCTTTTTTTAAGTATTTTCTATGAAGCCAGTTCTACAAGGAATAATCCAACAATGATTGGATCACTATAAGGAGGAAAAGGAATGTGGGTCAGCAAGTTGGTGAGCCAACAATCAATCCACCCTATAATAACCCCCACCCACAATAACCATTAAACCAGCAATCCATGCAAACTCTCTTCACCCTTCGAAATAGACACAACCACACATATTTCAGATTCATCATGCATCCTAGAACCACATAAACCCTAATATCCCCACATCACATGAACTCTTCCCACCCTCTACCCCTCAGTTCTTCCACCTCTCATTTCATTAACCTTGACAATCACATGCAACCTGGTGGTTGATTTAACTCCTTACAACATTCAATTTCAAACTTTCCAAAGAATTAAAATAGCAATATCCCACACCAGATTAACCAATATTTCTCCTCCTTACCTTATAGTCCATTAGCCTCCAAATAAGAAGTTGTCCATAATATTTTCAGTACCCAAGACCCACCCACTGAACAAATTTCTGAAGCAGATCGAATAAAGCTCAGCAATACGCACAGACCTCAGTGAACTAAAGAATGACACAGAGACCTCGCCAACAATCAATCAACTGCAGCTAAATTCCAGAAGAATGAAGAAAGTTGTTGCAAGGAGGAGCAAGAGTTTTCGGTCTGATTCCTATGGACTCTATTATGGGTCTTAGGTATCTAAGAGGGTCCCTTACCCCATTTTCTTCAACTGATTTTCATCCTAACATGGAACATCCGAGGGCTTAATCTGTCTTCTAAACAATTAGAAGTTAAGTAACTACTCTCTAATCACAAAACTGATATACTTTCAATAATTGAAATTAAAGTGTCCCATGAAAACATGGAATCTATCCATAAGAAAATTACACCAAATTGGACACTAATCCACAACTACAACTACTTACAGCTAGGTAGGAATTGGGTTATGTGGAACCCAAATAAAATCAACCTGACTGTTCTTCGTGAAAGTAAACAATCCATCCATTAATCTATTTCCATTATGAGCCAGTAACTGAAAGTAAACCATCTCTAATTGAGGCCTTTAACAATGACCTGACTATATAAGTTGGACTCTAGTGTTTTAAATTTTCATCTAATTGTACCCATCTTTTCAGTTATTAACTTAGTAGCATCTAACTTGTCCTGTATATATAATTATAATAAATTATATGGACTAAAAAAATATGAAAACTCATAAGCAAAAACCCTCCATGCTATAAACATAATATCAAGCAAAGAGGAACTTGTTATAAGATAAGATGAATGGAATTGAAACTAAAGAACAAGAACCGAAAGAAAACACAAAACTCAATGCATATTTTTCGTGGATTAGTATTATGAGGGACAAGTATGATAAAATAACTTGAAATGAAATTATTTTAATGCAGTGGATCAAATAAGGCTATTCAGAGATATGGTCTTATTTATGGATTCCAGCAATGCCCACCCTTTTGTTTGAAAGCAGCCTTCAGGGCTCCAAACTAGAGCTTAGTAGATGTTTTCTTTTCTTTTCTTTATAGTCCACCATCCAATCCCAATGCTACCCAACTTGCCACTCATCAAGCCACTACCACTACCTTTCACAAGCTTTTAGCTCAACCACAGTCCATGCATGTCCAAAGAACAAGTAGGCTACCATTGCCCAATTAATGGATACTTTGCGCATTATTGGACTACTTATATGAGAGACACAGTAATATCACAATTGCTGAGAAACTTTGGGATGCTAACGCAAGTCATCAACTTGAAGGAAAATATAAGAATAGTGAAAACCTTGAGAATGAGGGAGCAACTAAGGTAAACTTAGTTGAAAGTAATAAAAATTTCAATAAAAATCAGTTCCTACTTAGGGGGAAAACTTCAAGAAAAATAAGAATAATCGTAGCGAAACCACCTTTGAAGCAACCTCTGAAGCCTTCTCGTAACAATCCAATTCCTAACCACCTCAAAGCTCCATTCATCCCCTCGAATCTACACAACAATGGAAGCATTGCATCTACATCCTATAATCCACTGCCTAAAAAACCAGTCACTAATGTTTACAAGCCCATCTTCAAAACCAATGTGAAATCAGAAAATGTCTTTTGTCCTAGCCCACTGCAAATAGAAGTATTTGAACCACCATTACCTTCCCTTCACAAAGGCCAATCACCAAACCACTTCCCACCACCATCAACCAAGCCCCTTAGACCATCACTTCCCATTCTTACAGGTTAAAAAACAAATGCACCAGCACTAGTTAATCCTCCACACAAGAATGGAAAGGGTTCAAATGATCCAAATGACAGCAACCACCACCTTCCAAAGAACTTCAATCCAAGAATTTACAACTCTCCAGGGCATTAAATTGACAAATTGACAGAAGAGCTTGAATGGTCAGAAGAAAACTTGGGCAAAGCAATGGATATGATTCAAGAGAGGAACAAAACCATCTCTATGCTCAAAAAAGAACTAGTAGAAAGCAAAAAGATGTCCACCACCACACTACATCAACCACCATCAGATATCACTACCACCACCACCACCACAGCAGCCAATGCGCCATCACCTCCCCTAGCCACTGCCAATCTAAATTTGAATACAAATTCTATGACCACACCATTTCCTATCAGTCCAAACCACCTTCTGTCAAATGCAGCAACCTCTCCTCAAAAATGAAACAATACAGTATGCTTTCCCAACAACCCACATCCCATCCAACTAGCACAACCTACTTTAAACTATCAACCAAACTCCTCCACACTAGCCAACCCACTTACTCTATCCACGTTAACCCACCACATTGCTAATACCACCATTCCATTACCATATATAACTAATATCCAGCAAACAAAGAAATGGACTGATGTAGTTCAGAATGGACCAGTAAAGATGAACTTCGAATTCATCAAATCATCATCCCACAACCCATCCCTGATTAAGCCACCAGAAGAAATAACAATAGAAGGATTGAATTTCTGGAATTCAAATCACTTGGTTGGCACCTCAATACACAAAAGGTTACCCTACAAAGTAGTCAGCACAGCAGCTACAAAGCTTTGGAGAATCCATGGTCTAACTGAGACAATTTTGGGTGAGAGCAACACTTACCTCTTCAAGTTCAAATCAACCACTGAGGTTGACAAAGTGTTATCCATGGGGCTATAGACCTTAGTAGGCCACCCCTTCTCCCTAGTCAGATGGGACAAGTTCAATCAACTATCCTCCACTTAACCAACCCTCACTCCTACAAGGGTCAAATTTTACAACATTCCAATGAGGTATTGGATTGCTAAAGGTCTCAGCCATGTTGCTAGCACTGTTGGAATACCTCCATATGCTGACCATGCAACAGAATCAAGATCGAAGCTAAAGTTTACCAAAATTTAGATCAATGTTGATTTAATAAAGCCTCTGTTAACAGCTAGTCAACTCAAGATGGATGATTGTAACATAGTGGACATTGGTATTGAATACTAGTGGCTTCCCAAGATCTGTAATAACTGCAAGAGGCTCAACCACACAGAGGTATCTTGTCCCTAAAACCACATCAACCCAAAACCACATGAGAAGACAACCCACAATCCACCAATGGATGACACAAGGCCTGTTATGGTGGATAACCCCCTACTAAAAACCCTCCAAACACAGAGTGGATCACACTAAGGAAGAAGAATGGAAGGAATGTTAGAGTGTTTCTCAAGTTCATCATAGTGCTTTATTTGAGGTGAAGAAATTTTTAGTTGAGGTGGAGTTATGAAGAGCTTGAGGTAGAGGTATGAAGAGATCCTTATTCGAGGTGGAGTTATAGAGAAGCACATGAAGAAAGAATTTTGGGCTAAGGTGGAGATTGTTAGGTTTGTGGCTCAAAATTTGTGCGCAGAAAATTAGTTTCCTTTTTCATTTTGGAAGTTCCGAGAAACAGTTTCCTGATTAGTTTTGGAATCTAGAAGACTTGGGGAAAAAGGCTAAAGATTTGGGAAAGAAGTTATACCTGCTATTTTAGAGTTGAAGATGGATATGGTAACTCCTTGTAGGTAAGTTGATCCTTGTCCAACAAGGAATTGGATTTGAGGAATACTTGTCCAACAAGGAATTGAGTTTTAAAGGCTCTATAAATAGAGATGAGTATGAAGGGTTTAGAGAGAGAGAGAAAAGAGATAAAATATGTAAGGGGTTTAAGGATGAGTGTTGTGAGAAGAGGGGAGAGTATATGTAATTCCCGAGTGTATACATGTTACCTCAAAAAGAAATGATGAGTGAATGAGTGGGGTTTTGACATGTGGTTGTATATTCTCTTCTTTGATTCATAATAGTGAAATATCTCTCTTCCATGGATGTAACCCTAGAGTTAGGTAAACCATGTAAAATATTGTGTTGTACATGGATGTGTATGATTGTTATCTCTATATATGCTTGTGTTAATGTGATATGAGCTGCGTGTGATGAATGGGGGATTTAACTCTCAACAACAGTTGACCGTTGAGTGGGTTGGAGGGAGTTAATTATTCCCCAACAACTGGTATCAGAGCCGATGCTGGGTCAGAGCTTATAATTGGTCCTGAAGATCAATAGAAGAAGATTGTTGCGAAGCTTGTCAGAGCAAAAAATGATCTTGAGGTGCTATGGAGATTCAATCAGAGTTGATGATGACATGAAGGTATGAAGAAGGTGATGGTGTGAAGCCCATGAGGAACAAGTTTTGGAACAAGCTAGAAGGATGCTCGTTTTCAAGATGGGACAAAGGTGATAGGTGTGAAGCCCACAAGGAACAAGTCTTGGAACAAGCTAGAGGATGCTCATTTTCAAGATGGGGCAAAGGTGATAAGGGTGAAGCCCACAAGGAACAAATTTTGGGGACAAGCCAAGAGTGGGTACTAGTTCTCAAGATGGGGCAAGGGGTATGAAGAATGAAGGGGTTTGCTCTAAGCCCGATAAAGAGTAAAGGGGAATATGAAGAGTGAAGAGGAGAGGTTTGTTGTTTTGAGCCAGAAAAACAATTGATGAAGAAGAGTTGAAGATTGGTGGATTGCCATGCGTGAGTAATTGAACACCAATGTTGTGGATAGAGAAGATAGAAGAAAAAATGAAGAATGATGAATTTAAGAAAAAGTGGAGATTGTTATAGTGTTTCTCAAGTTCATCATAGTGCTTTATTTGAGGTAGAAAAATTTTCAGTTGAAGTGGAGCTATGAAGAGCTTGAGGTGGAGGTATGAAGAGATCCTTGTTCGAGGTGGAGCTATGAAGAAGCACGTGAAGATAGAATTTTGAGCCAAGGTCGAGATTGTTAGGTTTGTGGCTCAAAATTTGTGCCCAAAAAATTAGTTTCCTTTTTTGTTTTGGAAGCTGCGAGAAACAGTTTCCTGATTGATTTTGGAATCCAGAAGACTTGGGAAAAAAAGGCTAAAGATTTAGGAAAGAAGTTATACCTACTATTTTAGAGTTGAAGATGGATATGATAACTCCTTATAGGTAAGTTGATCCTTGTCCAACAAGGAATTGGATTTGAGGAATACTTGTCCTATGACGACCTTAGATTTTACAAACCCATTGTGACCTGTGATGACTCGATACGGATCCAAAATGCGGAAGCTAGAACATAAACAAGGTCTTTAGAGATGTACGTCATCCTTAAGACACAAGAGTGACCTTTCGAGGAGTTTTGAGACTCAACAGAAGCAAAACAGAGCCAAGGGTATCAAAACCCTACTAAAGAAGGACCAAAGGGTAAAATAGTCATTTTACCCTATGAGGAAGGAATTTAACTTCTAAAAAGTCAAATGAGATCAAAAATATCCAAAAACAACATTTGGTTACCTAACATGAAGTCCCAAGGCCAAAAGAAGAAAAATCCCAAATGAACCCTATCCTAGTTCGAACTGAATCTGACACCCTCTCACTAAAATAAGGATATCTTGAGTTAGGAGAAGAATCTGAAACTAAAATTTATACCATTGGAAAGCTCACTTCGATGCAGTCAGTTTAGACTTAAGAACAGACCAATTCAGATTTAAAATGAAAAAGTTACGACAGTTCAAAATTGCAAAACCAAAGCTGAATTTGCAAAAAGGGTTCTGGAGGACTTGAACAAGTTCAGCACCCCTGAACTGGTTCAACATGGACAAAATGTCCATGTTGGACCCAAATCACTCCTTGAACCGGTTCAACCCAATCTGAATTGAACCAAACAGTAGAAAAAACAGGAAAAAAAAAAAAAAGATACCGACGCAGGGTTTTCGAGACCAAGATGACATTTTCCGGAAAAATTCCGTGAAGAAACTCCCCTTAAAATCACATTTTCTATGTGATGGAGTCAAGACCGGAAATTATTTCCTAAAGAAAAATCCCAAAATGCCCTTAAACCATATTGTGCAAGAAAAATGTGAAATGAGTCCATAGGGGGCTCATTTCACCATCGAAAGAGTTTTTTCTAGAAACGGTCATGCATGAAGACATAACATACCTATTGGGACGTGTTGCAATGATCCATGGCTTAAAAATACCGTCGATACAAAATTTAACCTATCCAAACCCCAATGCGGAAAAATTGCCCTTACAAGGCAAACAATGCAACAACATGACTTAAATGCAATCAAATGACCATTAGGCCCTTGGCCACACTTCATGCATATTAAATGAGTCCTAGTGGATGTGCCGGAATATACTTTGTACAACCCGATTTGGAAATGAACCCTTAAAGGCTCGAATTTTACTATTTTAACCCAAAAATGCAATATATGAAACCATAATGAAAAACCTAAAACAAAATGGTGTTTGGCCATTGGCCATACCTCATACATGATAAATGAATGTCAAATAATGAATTTCATACACAATGCATACTCCGGTGCAAAAATGACATGTTAAAACTCTAATTTTTCATATATTCACATTAAAGGCAAAATTCTACATTTATGAGTATACATGGGTTTCAAATGAAATTTGGCTCTTGGTCACATATCATATACATAAAATGAGTGTCAAAAAGTGTGCTTAGGCACACATTATAAGTCTCGAGGCAAAAATGACATTTTTTACCTAACTATGAATTACAACTTTAAAAGTAAAACTCAAACATGCTAACACTTGCATGTGAACAAGAATACATTTAAAGAACTCCAATTCCATGAAACGACCTAGGGATATTATGTATCCTATGTCAAGGTATCTGTACCTGAAAACAACTCGATAACTTTGGAGTGAGTAAACAATTTACTCGTAGGGAATGAGCATGCATCGACCTAACTTTTTACACGGTTAATACATTAACATAAAACAATCTAAAAGGATCATGCTACCTAACGTCTATGTCATAAGTGAAACTCAGGGATCATCCTAAGCTACTCATGCAATTGAAATGAACAACAATATACAAGTATATATGCTCAAGTATACTAAACAATGTTAAAACATGTTATACGACATATAAGTATACATTTCCAAGTATACTAAACTATATTAATACAAGTCATGCAATGTCTAAGCATACCTGCACAAGTATATAATTAATATGAAAAGCTCGTGAATCAAGTATACAAACACAAGTATACTAAACTAAATGAGTTGCACATAAGACAAGTATACACAGCACAAGTATACTAAATGAAACCTACACACATGGAATAAGTCAACGAGTTTAAGTACACTAAAATAGACTCGAACACACAAACAAGTACACTAGTCTAAGCATACAATATAAGATCAAAAATACACGAAACAAATATACAGTTGCAAGTATACTAAATGGGATCAAAATACACGAAACAAGTATACAGTTGCAAGTATACTAAATGGGATCAAAATACACAAAACAAGTATACAGTTGCAAGTATATTAAATAAGATCCAAATACATAAGGTAAGCACCAATTCACAAGCTACAAGTAATCCATGATTAGCTACTTAGAATTGAATGCGAAAACAGATAATGGAAAGACTAGGATCCTTGGCTGCAGACCAAGCAAGTTGTTCCGGGTTACTAACCCGCAAAGTACTACCTAGTGCGCACATGTATAAGTTATTCCAGGTAATTACGACCCACAAGGTACTACCTAGTGCGCATGTGTATAAGTTATTCCAGGTAATTACGACCCACAAGGTACTACCTGCTGCGCACTTCAAATGACTTAGGAAACTCATGAATCCATACTAGGGCCAAACCTTAACCATCACATAAACATGATCCTTACAAGCCTTCCAAAAATAATAAATTTAAAACTTATGCAAAATTAATAAGTTAGACCAAACTTATACAAACTCGATTAATGCATAGGAATCAATTTACATGCACAAGTAAGGTTGAATCCACACAAACCATGTCCTAGAGTTCAAGTCCACAATGACATTCACAATGTCGAATCTTCAGTATGCGATTCGTTACACGCTATGACAATTTCACTTCAATATCAAAAACGTAATCTCATTCAAAAGATCCCTAATTTATACATGTTAAACAACATAGTATGGTCACTACACAAACCAACTCAAAAACTAAATTGGATCATTGAAACAACAAAAAATGATTTAATTAAAATACAATAATTAAATCTCTAGATTCTAAAGTATCTCCAAATGGCCCCAAATTGGTATATACAAGTGAACAAGCCCAAGTCACTACCATTATCAAGTTAAAAACTCAATCAAACTAATTGAACCATTAATTAGATTTTAATTAATTCATTTAATTCAAAATCTCTAGATTTCTAAACTTATCCAAATGCTCTCAATTTAACATAGGTTAGAGAACATGCCAAGGCCTATTTTAATATTACATTACAAGTTGATTTCATACTTGTTACAACTATGTAAATTAAACTTTCATTAAGGAAAATTATTAAATAAAAGTTACACTTCTTATTCAAATAATCCCAATTTAATATGTGTTACTCAACATACCAATGTCTAATTTACTAGCATGCTAGAATTTAATTCTAAACCATATATAATCATTAGAATTAAATCCTATACATAGAAAATAATTAAATTAAATTCTAGGATTAATACAAAGCATGTATACAAGTTGTATAAACTCATAAAACAATCAATACAACTCAAATATAAACTTATAACATCCTATACCTCATTTTGTGATGAAATCACAAATCCCGACCGAAATGAAATCGCTCCGAATCCGACGAAACTCTAGGGTTTTGTCAAGGACAACAAGGTGATCATTAAACACCAAGGAAGTCCTACCAAAATCCTAACTTGGCTTCAAACCCGAACTCAAAAAATGGCCAAAACGGAATTCCAATCGGTTGGAATCGAATGCCTCGTCAAGGTGAACAATAAAGCCTAAGGCACTATGACGTTTATCACGAGGGAAGAGGTTCAAATGAGGAGAGAGAAGTTGGCAGGCCCTTGGGCTGCCATGGATGCCGGCCAAGAGAGGGGAGAGAGAGAGAGAGAGAAATCCACTTTTTCATTTTATGTCACCCTATTTATAGAAAAATCCTAAAAGTGCTTCGAACGGGTCCCGCCGGGTCCGAAAAAGTGAAATTTGAGCAGACGCGTTCAAACGGAAAAACTCCATGAATTAAAAATAAAAAAATAAAAATAAAAAAAAAAAAAAACTGTAATGAGAAAAAATGAACAACGAAAGAAATGGCGTTGAAAATTGAGTCCCGAGCAGAGAGATATGCCCTAAACAATTTTGGCGCTAACTGGGGCCGAAAACCCGAAAATTGTAGGGTTCGATTGCAAAGCAATTTTAAGAGTACACGACTCGATGAAATGTGAAAATGAATCTCGCACGAGGATTCAAGCTCCAAGGAGACACTTAGCAATTAACTTTCATCAATTGCACAAAGGCCCTTACACAAAAGGAAAACTGCACAAGTGACCCTAAATGAAAATATCTTCCAAAAGATATTTTTTAGAAACCCCTAAACCAAAATATCTTCAAAAGATATTTATGAAAAATACTCCAAGAAACAAAAATATTTTTGAAGAATTTCTTCATCCACGCCCTTTCAGGAAAAAGAAACTACCGGCGAGCTTTTCTCCAAAAATAAAGGTACGCCTTTCAAGAAAAACAACAAGAATGAAAGCACGGGGAGTCAAAAACCAACTCTGAGCACGAAGAGTGAGGTTATGCGAAGGGAAATTTCAATGAAAAAAATTAATCCGTAAAAATGGAGAAAAATGAAAAAGAATAAAATGACCGGGTCATTACATGTCAAATAAGGAATTGAGTTTTGAAGACTTTATAAATAGAGATGGGTATGAGGGGTTTAGAGAGAGCGAAAGAAGAAAGAAAATATGTAAGGGGTTTAAGGGTGAGTGTTGTGAAGAGAGGGGAGAGTATATGTAATTTCCGAGTGTATACATGTTGCCTTAAAAAAAGATGATGAGTAAGTGGGGTTTTGACATGTGGTTATATATTCTCTTCCTTGATTCATAATAGTGAAATCTCTCTCTCCCATGGACGTAACCCTAGAGTTGGGTGAACCATGTAAAATATTGTATTGTACGTGAATGTGTATGATTGTTATCTCTATATATGCTTGTGTTAATGTGATGTAAGCTGTGTGTGATGAAGGGGGAATTTAACTCTCAACAACAACCAACCGTTAAGTGGGTTGGAGGGAGTTAATTATCCCCAACAAGGAAAACTCATCCACATCACAGAAACAAACAACAGGCAATCTCTTCTCCTCTATTGTGTAACCCCTTTCACCCCACTCTCCAATTGTGATAATAACCCACAGTGTACCATCAATTTAAGGCACTGCTGCAACCTGAGTAAGCCATCATCATCATCTCCTTTTGCAAATGCAAATACAACAAATAACAGATTGACAGTTAGAAGCTTAAAAAAGGCTGCCAGAGAAAGTAAAAGCCACAGTCTAGTTTTGATATCTTCAGACCCTCCAAAGGGCCACAGGTATCTTAGAGGTTCTCTCACCTCTAACCTTAAATGATTTCCTTTATAACTTGGAATGTGAGAGGGCTAAATCAGCCCTCTAAGAAGATAGAGGTAAAGAAACTTATCTTTAAAAACAAGCTTGACCTTATATCTATAGTAAAGACCAGAGTGTCTTAGGACAATATAGCAGTTATCCATCATTTCATAACTCCTCATTGGTCCATTGCCCACAATTACAACTTCTCCCATCTTGGGAGAACCTGGATACTATGGAACCCCAATTCCATTGATCTCAATATCATTAACATCAACAAGCAAGCCATTCACTGCTTTGTCTCCATTACTGGCCAAGATTTGACATTCTTGTGCTCCTTTGTTTATGCTTCAAATCATGTAAATGAAAGAGTGACTCTTTGGAGTGACATCATCAACCACTCAAATTTATTCTCCCACCCCCCTTGGATCATCATGGGAGACTCTAATGCAAGCACTAGTTCAAATGATAGGTTTTGTGGATCACAAAAGTGGAGCTCCTCAATGTCCGACTTTGGAGACTGCATTCAATAGGCTGAGCTCGAGGACTTGAAATACAATGGCATCTTGTATACCTAGAACAACAAAATCTTGGGGGATGCATGCATAGCCAGGAAGATAGGTAGAGCTTTAGTAAACTGTAAATGAGGTTATTAAAAATAAAGGCTAAATATTATAAAAGATGAATTATTCGTGTGGTTGAACTTTTCATATGATATTAAGGTAATGATGATGATTATAAATGAAATATTAATCACTTAAAATTTATTTAATTTAAGTGTACAACTTATCCTTTTAAAAGCTATCTAATTTGCATTTTTATATTTAGTTATTTCTGAATTAATTACTTGAAATGAATTAGATGGACATTTTATTGTAATCCTAGTGGTACGAAACATTTTATTGCAATTGTTGTTCCACTAAAGTCTTTGCCGACATCTATAAATCATTGTCAGATGATTCCGAAGATGCAATATTTATTCAACACATGTACTTCAATAATATAAGACACGGGTAATATTATAACACTATTAAATCGAGAATGTAACATTTTTACACCACTACATTCCCGATTTAATGTTGTTATATGATATATCATTTTCAAATTAATTGCACCAAAAATACTGGACCCAAAATGAATTGGAATGCTAGTCCATATTTCAAATACTTGGCCCTCTTCGCTGTTCATATGTTGTTAAATTGCAATTAGAAAATTTGTATCATGAATGATGTGAAATATATATATATATATATATATATATATATATATATATATGCGCGTGTGTGTGTGTGTGTGTGTGTTTTTATGTGAAATATTTGAGTCATATATGCTTTTCCACTGTTTTGGGCCAATGGTTAATGCTACATACTTTAATGCCAAAGAAAATGACTCCTATATATGTGGGCTTCAATGGCGTTTGTTACAATTCTAATGGTTTTTAACAAAGGTCAGAACGTGTTATTTTTAGTGGCCTATGTAGTGAAGTAAAATAGTAGGCAAAGACCAAACCCATAATATCATATGTGCACTAAGAATCACTAATAAATCCAATTCTTACAGTAATTTTACACAATGGTGCCTATTATTTGTCGATGATATTAAGGTGAATTAATTTAAAGATTAGTAATTAAAATAAAATATATGAAATTTAATGATAATGAAGATTATAGTAATATATAAAAGATAACAATTTAAGATCAAAATAATTCTGAAAATAACTATTTGTTGTGTTTGGAATTCGTAATACAAAAATGAATGAAGAAGATGAGTAGATTGATATATACTTATTAAAAAAAAAAAAAAAATTGAGTAGATTGATATATGTTTTGTTAGGGTAGAGATAAGTTAGCAAAACGAAAAATGAAGGTTCCATTAAATAGACCATGAAAAGCTTAATTCAAGTGGTACAACTTTTTATGTTGGAGATTCAAAATGATTGTACATGTTCTTACGGATCGTGTTCTCTTTGCTAGGAAAAAAAAATAATAAAAAAATAAAAAATAATAATTAATTTTTAAATATATAAGATGATAATTTGGTAACAGAATGGTGACTCGATCACTCTCCATTCGAGTGTTCAGTTCCCTACTCGAATGGGGAATGGATCACTCTCCATTCTGAGTTCCCCACTCAAGTGCATAAGCTGGTAAAATATAGTACCATTCATGAGTTTGAATCCCCTCTTGTTGAGAAGGTTCTGTGGTCTTGGCTTGTGCCTTAAAAGTTAAAACTAGTGTTTTGAGGCACAAGTTCAACAACTCACCATTATTATAATTTTTAAAAAAAATAAAAAACTTTTCATTATTATATTTATTCTCTCTCTTCTCTTTCATTCCATATCTTTATCACTAACTTTTCTTCCCCCTTTACACCCCCACACTCTAACCATGACTACCATCCCTCTGTCTTCTCAACCTCCTCCACCAACCCCTCTCTCCACCAACCACCATATACACAGACCGATATACCTTGAAAAGTTGTACACCAAAACCCACATGTAACAATCTAATTTGAACAAGAACCATATACATATACATTTGTGATTCAAAACATATATAAATATATATACATATCAATTAATTTTTATTATGAATTTAAGTTTTTTTATTTACTATTATCATTATTCATTTAACCCCCAAGGGAAGCGACATATCCAAAAAAAAACCTAGACCACCTATCAGCCTCGGGACAGAAACAGAGACTTTACAAGCTTTACGAAAGAGGGATAATCACAAGCTGGGAGTCAATCAAACAAGGGCCATGCTCAGTGATTGAGAAACAGTCTTTGTAGCTGTCAGCATACATCCTTTGATTCCTCTCTTTCCACAAAATAGTAATTTATTCTCATCAGAGGACCAAATTATGTAGGACCAATTTAGCAGGTAGTATTCTGTTAGGTTTTCCTCAAGGTCCATGCCCAAGCAACATTGTAAAAAGAGATGAGTAGAATCCATTTTCTCCCTAAAATTACACAACTAAGGTTTTGGATCAAGCCAGATTTCCACAGTATTAATCAAGCAGAGATGGTGGGATCTCTTGGGTATTCCCTAGGACACCGTGTAAAGCGCAACTCCTCTACACAGGACCGTAAAACTCAGGATTTCACCCAAAGGAATTGTTTACACTCAAGGGGAGTCGAACCTTAAACCTTGATGTTTCATGAAGCCCAAGTGACTAACCACTTGAGCCAACCCTTGAGAGTTGATGGTGGGATATCTTCAGCAAGCTCTTTGATCACCCTCAATCTTTGCATTAGGCCAAAACCAGTTATCACCTTGAATTAATTTCAACCACTATGGATGACAGTTTCACCTTTGGCTTCAGCTATAATACCATAAGGGTGCCAAGAGTCAAACCACAAGGAAGTGTTATTGCCATCTCCAATAAAATATCTGACATAAGGTATATGATTATGCCTCTCATCCTCAGGATCTTCTTGCAGCACCAAGACCAGTCCCCTCAACTCTATAGCTCAAAACGCTACAGTGTTTCAGAATGCAAGTCTTGATCCACTTTGACCTACAGGGAATCTCTGCACTGATACTAGATTCATCCACCTTTATATTATGCAACTTGGAATTCAAAGCTGAAAAGGCTAGTCCCTGCAAGTGGAGGAGAAAATTTAGCCATCAATAGTAACGACAGAACTTGACAAGCTATACACGCACATGTGCAAAAAATGGATGTGTGCATACGTATGTGCACACACACACATATAAAGAGACGTGGACCAATATGGTTCTTTTCTGTGATTTACTATAAAGATCCTAAAAATAGAACATGTCTCGTAATATGGCCAAAATCTTCCACAAAAAAAATTGGATAAGAATGAGATAAACAAGCATGCAAATTAGCTTGTTGAAAACAATTGAGAATTTAGAATCTTTAATACTATCTCTGTTCTGAATATCTGAAAATCCTAGAGTCCATCTATCAGCTATGGCCTCCCTAAGAATTTCCACCGTCATTTAAGTTGTATATAAGAGAATTTCCCAGCATGTGGCTAGTTATTTCCTGATTATTGCTTTACCAATTTTATTTTTTCCCCCATCCAATCCCACCATCTCTTTACAACTTTTCAGCACAAATATATAAAACGACAGGTAATATGATGAAACAAAAATACTAGTTAGAAGCTAAAGGAAGATTTGAAGAATTACACGTGACAAGAGTAGCAAGGGCAAAAGCAAAATAAAATGATTATTAAGGTATGCCCACGATAATTAAGAACAAAAAAAATTTATTTGGGAGAAAAGAAAACCATGTGAGTTGGTTGATCAAATGAAATATATCGTTCCACTTATCAAAAAAAAATTGAAATATATCGTTCCAAACATACACAAAGATTTAATAAGAAAAGCTCTAAAAGAATTGTAGAATGATTATTACGAAATATAATGTTGAAACAAACATGAAGATTAAATAAGAAAAGCTCTAAAAGGAGTCATAGAATGATGATTACCAAATAGGAGTCATAGAATGATGATTACCAAATAAGCACATTACGAGTATACGAGGAAATTTCTGCTCTACAAACGCAAAACAGCATAAGGTGGTAAATTTTGCAGATTTATTTCGGGAGAATGTTTTGCATGGCTAATGGAGTATGTTTTAGAATGCATTTACAGGTATCCTGTAATGAGTATATTCAGAAATCTCCAAGAAGATACAGGTATTGAAAGTTGGAAAGAAGCACAAATGCATGAATTTAATTTCTATGGATACGAGAGTAGAATCTTGATGTCCTTAATACAAAGGAGTTGGTTCTACCAGTTGGTAGTGGGAAGAAAGCAACACATGTAAGGAAGCTGTCAGAAAACCACATTTGATAGTAAAGTTTCAATGGAGATGGTCAAGCAAATCCTGAACTCCTCAAGTCATGTTTTGTTGAGAGGTTAAAAATGTGATATATTGTATATTGACTTGTCCTAAAATCCATACTGAGCGGCTTTTATGAAATCTTACTTATAAAATAATAATAATAATAATATGAGCGATGTTGAGATTTTCCATGATTTCATCTTGCTAGGTGTAGGGCCCATGGTTAGTAAGAATGTAGAATAAAAAAGACTGGTTTTTGTGGATGATTATATGATGTCTCATGTTTTGACAAATTCTGAAGATAATTCAGTTTGGATTTTTCAAGTGCATGCCTCCAATGTTGAAAGTGGAATATTTCATCTTAAGAAAAAGTGAAATAAATAAAGAAAAAAAAAAGAAAAGAAAAGAAAAGTGCCTTGGTTTAAATTACAGAAGAAGAGAATATTTCAAAAGGGATTGTTGAGTGCTTTGACTATCCTTTTTCATGAATAGATCAGGCGAGGATATTACAACATCATGCCAAAGCCGTTCTACAACTATGGAAAGGCGCTAGCATGCAAGGACAAGGGGTAAGGGTATGATTCTACGGTTGATAACGAAAAAAATGAATATCAGAATGCATTACAGCCACTACAATCCACTACGTTGTATATCTTGTAGATATTTTGTATAACCTTCAATACGTTATTTTTCTCACTTTTTTCTTTTCTTTTATTATTATTATTATTTTAAACTACCAGTCTACACTAATGCCCTATCTAGTATAAAGGAAGAGCATTTGAAAGCAAGGTAGGAAAGGTAAAAGTAATGAAAAAGGTATGTAAATGGAAAGAATTGCCTTTTCCTTGTTTTGTTTGGCTGAGCAGGACATATAGAGAACAAAGAAAGGTTTTTGATTTTATAATTATATCCTTACATATTAACAATTGTGTTGTTTCAAGGGAAAAAGTAAAATAAGAATTTCCTACTGTAATTGTTAGCCCATCCACTTATATCACAATGCACCAGTTAATAAAACGTACTTCTTAAGGGACTCTTCAAAGTAGTCTAGTGATTTGAAAATGAAAGCACACAACAAGAATAAAATTTGAAAGAGTTATATACTGTAACACATGCATCATATCATGACAGTAATATATAAGCAAATATAAGAACTATTATGATGTATTGATCATTAGATTTCTTACCAGTACTTGATTAAGCCATCCCAGCCACACGTCGCTACTTTACTTTGCTCCAATGGATGCCACTCACAACCAATGCACACTCCCTCATGACACTTGAGAGTTCTAAAAACTTTGCAACTCTTCCAATCCCAAAACCAGCATTTACCCTCACCATCTCCTGACATGACAAACCGACCATCCGGTGAAAAGTTGACTTGGCATGCATATCCAGCCGCTATGTGCCCAGCGAACCTCTTCTTCTTATTGAGCTGAAATCTTTCCCTAGTGCTGTATATAAGAATCTGATTGTCCAAACTCTGTGCTGCTAGCCAATTTGTATTCGGATGAAGAGATATGGATGGCATTGAGTGCATGTGGGGTTCACTTATATACTTTATAACCACCGGAATCCCAAATTCCCAAACGCGAAGAGATTTGTCATCACTAGAGGTAACAAATCTTCTGTTATTGTCTACAAATGTGATCGTATTAACCGCTCCCAAATGCTGATCATACTCTTGAGTAATTTGCCCACTATTCATGTCCCACTGAACAATCTTCTTATCACTCATTCCTGCTAGAAGAATGTTCTGCTTATCTTCGTCCGGGTTGAGCTTAACCACATAAGGTATCTTCCCAGTCGAGAATGTCGATATCACCTGTCCGGTTTCTGTATCCCAGTACTTGATATTCTTATCATACCCAGCACTCAAAAACTTACTCCCATCCTTACAAAATGAAATATCTCGAACAGCCTTTCCATGCCCCATGTAAGTCCTCATACACTTGCCTGAATTACAAACATCCCAAATTTTCACCTTACTGTCCATCCCTGCAGAGAGAATCAAATGCCCATGTTTGGGGAAGAACCTGATTGCAGAAACACCCTTTGTGTGCCCACTCCATGTATGCACTAAACGCTTTGGTATGTAGCAATGATCATTCGTAGCCTTGGCATCCTTAGGATGCGCAATCCACGACCTGCCTTGAAAATCCTTCTCCTCCTTCCCGTGAAAGGTAGTCTTATCTGCAACAACCTCACCCTTTTCGCCATTCTTCAGTTCACCCTTCTTCTTAGCATACTCCTCTGCGTACTTCTTCTGCTCCTCCGTCAACTCCGCTTGCAAACCCTCCTTCTTCCCAGCCCAAGGACTCTTCCGATTCCTCATCAACCAAACCTCCGACGCCGGATTCTCAACCTCTTCCGAATCCACACCATCACCACCGTTCGCTTCATCACCCTCAGTTGCCTCCTTCTTCTTCTCAAGCTTCCTCTTTTTCTGCTCGTGTTGGGGTATATTATACACCGATATAGCGTCGCTTTGCTTCAACGCATCCAAATCGCCGACGTGGTTGTTCCCGGCGGAGGCGGAGGGGTCGGCGGCGTAGCCGTATTTGTGAAAGGTATTGTACTGTTCGTCGAAGATGAAGGGTTCGATGGCGGCGTTTTCGACAAACCCTAATTTGTGGTTGCGCATGCCTTGGGCGATGCCGTCCTTAGCGTAGGGGTGGGCAGGACCGTAGATGGGAGCCCAGAGCTGGTCATAGGTGGGGTTGAAGGCGACGACGTGGTGGGAGGGGTCGAGGGGTTTGGTTAGGGCTCGGTTGGAATTGGCGACGGTGAGAGCGAGCATGGTGTCGTCGACTTTTGGGGCGGAGGATTTGGAGGGGAGAGACATTCGGAGAGGGGACAAGTCTGGAGATGGTGGTGATGAGTGATCGGTGGTTGTGAAATTAGGGTTACGATCGAATTGCTCGTCGTCGGCGTCGCCTTTGTATGACTGTAGCAGATCCATGAGACAGAAACCTAGATTTGGTCTGAAAAGGGGAGAGGGGTTGTGTTCTCACTGATAACTAACGCTATGTTCGGAATCTAGGATTAAAAATCCTTATCCAAATTCGTATAATTTTTTTTTTTTTCTTCTCAAATTCCCTTTTTTCTAATTTATTAAGAACTGCAATAAATCTTATTTTAATTACAATCCAATTCTTATTCCAATTCTATTTCCAAATTTTAAAAAAATTTAGTTACAAACAAGGCAACTCTTACTTCAAGTTTAATTATTAATTATTATTTTTATCTATTTTATTTTTTGGGATTTGATAATGACAAAGGAATTAAAAGTTTTTGAAATGTAATTCCATTTCTATATTTGTAATTTGTACTAAATTAGAGTTGAAATAATTTCTTGTTAAAATATAAAGTGACTATAGTTGCATGGTAAATTTTAAATTTGATGATTGTTTTTCGTAGTATTTCAACACATTACATTCTTCAGAAATTTGTTAATATTGTTCCTAATTCTATTTATTTTAAACATATTTTACTATTTTAAAATTTGTCAATTCAAATCACAAAATAAAATTTGGACATTAGATTTATCCCATAATAGTTATGGACGATGAGACATTCATGATTTTTTTTTTTTTTCTTATTGAAATGCATATATCATTTCCTGCTAATGATTTATAGATGAACCACTTCTATTAAGCATTAACTTACTTATAAAGCATGCAAATATTGGTCATACAATAAAAGAATGGATATGAAATCTAAAGATTTTACCTTAAATAAGATATTAATAAACACGTCTCACTCTCTCTACACTCTTGTGTTGTTTTTATGTACAGGGAAGAAGCAAAAATGTCATATAATATACCCTACCTTGCTATTGCGCACAATAAAACAACCACCTACCGGTGGGTGAGACAATTATAGTATCATTAACGTATAAAATTTACGTGCAATAAAACAATTAGTTAGCTGTAGATAAAAGAATTATAATTTCATTAATTTATAAAAAGGTATTGAATATAATAAAACAACTAGTTAGCAGTGGGTGAGAGAATTATAGTTTCATTAATTTATAAAGATGTATTGTATATAATAAAACAATTAGGTAATGGTCGGTGAGAAAATTATAATTTCATTAAATTACTAGAAAAATGTAAATACTGTACATAACAGCATAATAATGGTCAACATAGACTGACAAGGCTCAAGAGCCAAACAAGATTTTGTTGTAACATAAATACATAAACAAAGAAATGAAAAGGTTCTGAAGTTGGATAAAGATAGTTATTTTCCTTTTACGTTCTTATTTATTTATTTTTACTTTTATTTTAGATGTGAAATGGAGCATATTGAATTCTAATTTGAATTCATATTTTAATGTTAAGATCCAAATTTGAATTGTGTCCTGTGAACAATAATATATTTGATTGGTCTTAATTTGAGTTTTAGATAAAATTATATTTATATTCGAACTAAATTCATGATAGATCTTTTAAATATGCACACTTTTAACCAGACGACTACTAGGTTCTTTTAAAATACACGAGGTGTTTGCAACCTTTATCCCATAGTTTCTGTCTCTCAAAAGCTAAATTCTGATTTTTTAAATTATGGATACTGTGTTCAAAATTTGTGGATACTGTGTTCAAAATTTGCTTAATTGTGGATACTGTGTTCAAAATTTGTCAAATCAGGATGTATTTCGAAATTAGGATGTAATATTGACAATTAATATTTTAATGTTTGACAATCAGTTTTTTTTTTTTTAAGTAAACAAATTTTTTTTTTCAAATTTTATATATTAGTAATTGTGGAACCGAACTAAATCGGATCGGTCTTCATGGTCCATTTTGGATCGATTTTATGTTATAACGGTTCCGATTATAATTTTTAAGGATTTGTTGGGAACAATTCGATTTCGATTCTAAATTTTCAGGAGAAGGAATATATAAGAGGGTGATGCCCAACAATCTATGGGATACTTATGTGTAATTTGCTTAAATTTTATGGGAGGTTAGTGTAATTTTCTCATATATATATAATATATGTACACAAAAAAACACTAAAAAAGGTAGTTGTGGGTGAGAGAATTATAGTTTCATTAATTTATAAAAAAGTATTGCATGTAATAAAACAACTGTGTATTGGTTGCCGAGAGAATTATAGTTTCATTAACTTATAAAAATGTATTACATGTAATAAAAAAAACTGCGTAGCGGTCGATGAGAGAATTATAGTTTGATTAAATTACATGCAATAAAACAACTAGGTAGCGATCGATGAGAGAATCGTAGTTTCATTAACTTATAAAAAGATAAGTGGAAAAAAATACGTAAAAATGGTAAACATAGACCGACAAGGCTATGGATAAAGATGATTGATTTCCTTTTATGTTCTTATTTATTTATTTTTGCTAGCTAGTGGTTAGTGAGAGAATTATAGTTTCATTAACTTGTAAAAAGGTATTGCATGTAATAAAACAACTACGCAATTGTGGGTGAGAGAATTATAATTTCATTAACTTATAAAAATGTATTAAATGCTATAAAACAATTAGCTAGGTAGCGGTTAACTTATAAAAAGGTAGGTGGAGAAATGTGCAAAATAATAGTTAACATAAACTGATCAGGCGCGAGAGCCAAACAAGATTTAGTTGTAACATAAATACATAGATAAAGAAATGGAAAGGTTATGAAGTTGGATAAAGAGTATTGTTTTGTTTTACGTTCTTATTTATTTTTGTTTTTATTTTAGATGTGAAATGGAGCATATTGAATTCTAATTTGAATTCATATTTTAATGCTAAGATCCAAATTTGACTCGTGTCATGTAAACAATAATATACTTGATTGGTCTTAATTTGAATTTCAGATAAAATTATATTTATATGCGGAGTAAATTCATAACAGATCTTTTAAACAAAAGACCCGATGAAAGAATTAATTATAGTTTTATTAACTTATAAAAGGTAGGTGGAGAAATGTCTTGGAACACCAGCTACAATTCCCCGTAGGAGCAGAAGAAGGAAGAAGAATAATGATTGGAAAAGCCTATCCACATTTACAGCTTGAACTACTATAACTCTACTCTAATAATGGTCAACACAGACTAACAAGTTTCTAGAGCCAAACAAGATTTAGTGTAACAATGTAACATAAATACAAAGATAAAAAAAATGAAATGGTTCTGAAGTTGGATAAAGATAATTGTTTTTCGTTTACATTTTTATTTATTTATTTTTGTTTTTATTTTAGATGTGAAATGGAGCATATTGAATTCTAATTTGAATTCATATTTTAATGTTAAGTTCCAAATTTGAATTGTATAATGTGAACAATAATATACTTGATTGGTCTTAATTTAAATTTCAGATAAAATAATATTTATGTTCGAACTAAATTTATGGCAGATCTTTTAAACAGAGACCTATATTTAACTCGTTTCAAATTTGAATTTAAAATTAAAATCCAAACTCGCTAAAATTGGTTTTCGTCAAACCCACCCTGTTTCAAATTCTTTAATAAGTGATATGCATATTAATTTAATTAGGTGATTGATGGCTGATGATGATTTATAATAATGAATAATTGTTAATCTGAAGAAAAAAGAAAGGAAGTATTTTGAAGAGGTATTTGAATTTAAGGGTACTCTTTAACATGTACACTTTTAACTGGACAACTACTATGTTCTTTTAAAAAACACGAGGTGTTTGCAACCTTTATCCCATATGTTTCTGTCTCTCAAAAGCTAAATTGATTTTTGCTTGGGAAGAAGAACCAAATCTGCTTAATTGTGGATACTGTGTTCAAGATTGCCAAATTAGGATGTAATATTGACAATTAATATTTTAATGTTTGACAATCAGTTTTTTCTTTTTGAAGTAAATTTTTTTTTTTTTTTTCAAATTTATATAATAGTAATTGTGGAACCGAACTAAATCGGATCTTTTCATTTCGGCTCGATTTTATGTTATAACGGTTCTGGTTCTAATTTTTAAAAATTTGTTGGGAACGATTCGATTCTAAATTTTCAGGAGCAAGAAAATATAAGAGGGTGATGCCCAACAATATATAGGGTACTTGTTTGTAATTTGCTCAAATTTTATAGGAAGTCAGTGTAATTTGCCCATATATATATATAATATTTGTACAAAAAAAAAATCTAAAAAAGGTAGTTGTGGGCGAGAGAATTGTAGTTTCATTAACTTATAAAAAGGTATTGTTTGTAATAAAACAACTAGATAGCGGTCGGTGAGAGAATTATAGTTTCATTAACTTATAAAAAAAGTATTGAATGCAATAAAACAACTAGGTAGCGGTCGGTGAGACAATTATAGTTTCATTAACTTATACAAAAGTATTGAATGCAATAAAACAACTAGGTAGCAGTCAGTGTGAGAATTATAGTTTTATTAACTTATCAAAAGGTATTGCATGCAATAAAACAACTACATATTGGTGGGTGAAAGAATTATAGTTTCATTAACTTATAAAAAAGTAGGTGGAGAAATGTGCCTAATAATGGTTAACATAGACTGACAAGGCTTGAGAGACAAATAAGATTTAGCTGTAAAATAAATACATGTATAAACAAAGAAATAGAAAGGTTCTGAAGTTGGATGATTGAAGTTCGATGAAGATGATTGTTTTCCTATTACGGTTTTTTTTTTTTTTTTTATTTCTTTTTATGTTCTTATTTATTTATTTTTGCTAAGTAGCTGTGGGTGAGAGAATTATAGTTTCATTAACTTATAAAAACGTATTGCATGCAATAAAACAACTAGTTAGCTGTGGGTGAGAGAATTATAATTTCATTAACTTATAAAATGTATTGTAGTGAGAGAATTATAGTTTCATTAACTTATAAAAAGGTTGGTGGAGAATTGTGCATAATAATGCTTAACATGGACTGACAAGGCTAGAGAGCCAAACAAGATTTGGCTGTAACATAAATACATAGACAAAGAAATAGAAAGATTCTGAAGTTGGATAAAGATGATTGTTTTTCTTTAGAGTTTTTATTTATTTATTTATTTTAGATATGAAATGGAGCATATTGAATTCTGATTTGAATTCATATTTTAATGTTAAGATCCAAATTTGAATTGTGTAATGTAAGCAATAATATACTTGATTGGTCTTAATTTGAATTTCAGATAAAATTATATGTATATTCAAACTAAATTCATGACAGATATTTTAAACAAGGACCCATAAAGTAGATGATACAACTATAGTTTTATAAACTTATAAAAAGGTAGGTGGAGAAATGTCTTTCAACACCAGCTACACTTACCTGCAGGAGCAGAACAAGGAAGAACAATGATGATTGGAAAAGCCTCCACATTTACAAAACTCTATTCTAATAATGGTCAACATAGCCTGATAAGATTCTAGAACTAAACAAGATTTAGTTATAATATAAATAAATAAACAACGAAATGAAAAGGTTCTGAAGTTGGATAGATGATTGTGTTTTTTTTAACAAACAAGACTTAGCTGTAACATAAATCTATAGACAAATAAATGAAAATGTTCTGAAGTTAGATAAAGATGATTATTTTTCGTTTACGTTCTTATTTATTTATTTTTATTTTTATTTTAGATGTGAAATGGAGCATATTGAATTCTAATTTGAATTCATATTTTAACGTTAGGGCATGTTTAGCATGCGTTTTACTTTAGGCGTTTTTTTTTTGGCTAAAACAGATATAGCGTTTTTACTATTAAAGTATTTTGGCAAAAATCGGAAGCACGTTTGGGAACGATGTTTTGCTATAAAAATGTCGGAAACAAAAATATGCAAAACACGTTTGGTAAGTCATGCGTTTCAAGAATTTTAAAAACAAAACATGTTTGGTTACTCCAACTGTTGTAAACAAAATAAAACAGAAATAAAAAATATGTTTGGTTATCATTGTTTTTAATTTATTTTTATAAATTTTAAATTTATTTATAAATTTATTTCTATATAAATAGTCTATATATTTTTAATAAATTTATTGAAATTTGAACACACAAACATATATATATATATATATATATATATATATATATATATATAACCAAAGTGTAATTACAGAAGCAACTACTTTAACGAAAATGTAGAATGTTAGTTCTAATAATTGAACCAATAATTTCAACCATTTTGCATGTTATCTTGATATGAAACTACACTTCAAGTTATTTGAAATTTCTTGGTATAGTTTGTTCCTTTGGTGATGATTGTCCATAGGTTTGTATTTCATTCATTTTGCTCATTTTTCGCATTAGCGAAAGAAGAAAAAAAAATACTACACAGCTCTGATAATAATTTTCGACTCTTGTAAGTCTGCACTGGTGGGAATTTAACTCCAAAATACAGATTCTTGCCTTCTCTTTTGTAAAAAAATGTAAACCCCCACCAAATTATATATATATTAATTTTTGCAATAACCTATTTACAAGTTATTTGCAATAACCTACTTCAAATTTATTATCATTATACCTGTATAGTCCAATTCAATATTAAAAATAAATAATCTCTAGTCACATTTTACTATACTACATGAGAGTCAACATTTGTAAAAAAAGTAGTAATAACCTATTTACAAGTTCTTTGCAATAACCTGCTTCAATTTTATTATCATTATACCTGTATAGTCCAACTCAATATTAAAAATAAATAATCTCTAGTCACATTTTATTATACTACATGAGAGTCAACATTTGTAAAAAAAATTTGCAATAACCTATTTACAAGTTCTTTGCAATAACCTGCTTCAATTTTATTATCTTGATACATGTATAGTCCAACACAACATTAAAATAAAAACAAACTCAATTGAAAGCATAATTGAAATAGAGTGTATAACATTTACAAGTCCTGAAATATTCAACCAACAAATTAAACACGTTTAAGTTGTACATAAAATGTTTGGAACAAAGCATTAACAATACGTAGTTGTCACTAAAAATTAATAAGAAGTTCATAAAGTGGATAACAATGGCAACGACACATCATCTTCATAACAGCACATGTGGCCTTCAAGAGAGCATCAACACACTTCATATCTGCAATAATAGCATTTAAGTTGAATTATATATCTGCAAAAAATATTTATATTACATATATATATTGCAAGCTCACAATAGCAACAAATATATTACATATAAAAGAAAAAATATACCATCACCTTCAGAAGGATCAAGAGTGCTGAAAAGAATTCCAAATCTGATCAGCAATAGTATTACGCAATTGATCCATTTCTCGAAGCTGAGCCGAAGGCACATGCTCAACAATCTCATCATCTTCACCATCACTTTGAGGAGGATCATTACCATCAAATATGTCATCAGGCTGATGCTGATTTTTAATAAAATTATGTAATGTGCAACAAGCCATTACAATCAATACTTGTGTTGAAAACTTATAAGGAGACATTGCCCTCAAAATAGCGAATCTCATCTTCAATAACCCAAAGCATCGCTCAATTATATTTCTCAAAGATGAATGCCTATGATTGAACACTTCCTCCCGACCACGAGGTTGTCTAGTCCTATGGTATTCCTGAAAGTGGTAAGTATGACCTCGAAATGGGACCAAATAACCAGGCTTATTGGCATACCCTGAGTCCACCAAATAATACTTACCTGCCATGTTTAGAATACATAAAGATATATACAGTATGATAAACTAACCATATATTAAGTGAATTTATAAAAAAATATTACCTTCTGGTGGAGCTGGAAAGTTCATTGCCTCATTTTCAGTACACTCATTTAGGATTCTCGAATCATTAGCTGAGCCTTCCCACCTAGCTAGCACATATGTGAACCTCATGTCAAAGTCACATACAGCCATTACATTTTGTGTGGTATAACCCTTTCTACCACGAAATGGAAGTTGTGTACTTGCTGGCAGAGTTGCAGGAATGTGGGTTCCATCTATAGCTCCCACACAATGCCTGAAGTAAGGGTAAAACCTAGAAGACTCTCTAATCTTATTCGGAATCACAGAAAAATTAGGAGGGGTAATGATATGGGTGCCCAACTGACATACTGCACGCAACACAGCATGGAAGTGTCTAGAAATGGTTTCAGTGGAGTGTTGAAATTTCTCTGCTACAACACGATTCCTTTGATTATGAGATAAAGTGAGCAAAAAGATTGCCACTTGTTCATAAACCGTTAAAAATTTAGAATCCTTCAGCCCTATACCTTTCAGGGTACTACACAATATTCTAAAAACTTCAGGGTACATTCTAAAATTTTCATAACATCTTTCTCTATGGCCGTTTAAAATCTCCATAACATATGTTTCCCCTTGTAAAATGGAATCCTTACAACGCCTCTTTTGATAGAAGTTCTGCTCTTCTAAAAGAGCAGCAAATATTAAGACACTCTCATTATCCTCCTCATCGTCAGATAATTGAATTATTCTTCTTATATTGTTCTACACATCCATTGCCCTATTTAAAGATTTAATACAAGCAAAGCATTTAAGTTAATAAGCAAATCAATTAAATAATAAACAAACCATTTAAATAATAAAACAAACATTTAAATAATGGTATTAAAGTATTTGAGTACTAACAGGCATCCAAGAAATAAAAGTATTTAAGTTATTATAGCCATCCAAATGTGAGATAATAAAAGTATTTAAGTTATTACAGCAATCCAGATGTGAGATAATAAAAATATTTAAGTTATTACAGTAATCCAAATGTGAGATAATAAAAGTATTTAAGTTATTACAGTTATCCAGATGTGAGATAATAAAAATATTTAAGTTATTACAGTCATCCAAATGTGAGATAATAAAAGTATTTAAGTTATTACAGTCATCCAAATGTGAGATAGTAATAAGTTAAACGATGACACAAAACACAATCATCCATAAAGAAAAACTCAAACATTCAGTGCCCAACCCATTCTTACATCCTCAAGTGCCGAAAGAAAAAATTTCTGCCACTTCTCAGAATCATGTAATAACTTCGATACCTTAGCGAATTGGGCCATCTCAATTCCAGGTATTTTTTGTAAAAGGAGCATGGAGGCGTTAAACATTTCATAATCTCTATCCTTTTTTGAGGGAGAGAGAACTTCATCATCTCCTTTCTCACATGAAGATACACGAGTAGAAGTAGAAGATGCTTTAACTGCTTTCTCTATTGCAGCTTCCATTCTCTCAGCTCTCCTCTCATAATTCTCATTCATGTTTGACAAGAGTGCAGCTATACCAGGAGATAAAGCATCTCTTTTGGCTTTCTTACCTTTACGTAAAGGTGGGGGACTGACCTCACAACCCTCTTCCTCATCATCGTCATCATTGGGAGTGGGCAAAATGATTGTGGGTGGTGCTGTAGTGGATGGGTGGGCATGCATCCCTCTTGCATATGTGTCCCCAAATATAGTTGACATCTTGTCAAAATGCTTACATCCATACTTTTTATACTTATTTGCATTCGTAACAACCTATAAATTTTGTTACAATATTAACCACATAACCAATAATATACAAGATTTTATTATTTATTTATGACTAATAATTAAATTACTAACCTTGCACAACCTGTCCCATCTCTCTTCCTCAACTATAACCATGCCCGTCTCATGGTTATATCCCACGCCAGTCTCCGATAATAATTTCTTAAACTCAGTATAAATTTTCCTCAAACCATTAAACTTATTCCGAAGTTGGGTTAAACCAAATTTTCTCCCCGTGTGAACATTCATTTGTTTGACTAAATTACTCCAACCACTTTTACTAAATGTTGTGCCACTACGATTATTAGCCTTAACTTCTTCCACCATAATATTCACGAATTTTTCAATGAGTGACTCATCCTATAACAATTTTCCATCGTTCGTAACTTCAGCCACTTCTTCAATTGTGAGAAAATCACCGCATTGTTCCACATTCTCAACATTCATATCCATCTAACATATTAATAACAACACAATAATTAATAACAAAAAAAAAAATAATAGTACACATACGTGAGAGGAGAAAGGAAGCACTCTTACTCACAAAATTTCACTAATAATTTTGGGTGAGATTTGTCCAAACTCAAAGGAGTTTCAATGATATTGTAATCCAAACTTAGGGGTGTATGTGAAATTCGCCCTAAAATGTTAGTACTTTGACATTTGAGACAGGTTTGTCATGCATGCCACTATGGTAAACAAACAAGTAGTATTAAAAAATGATCAATTGATAGGTTAAACCACAGAGGCCTCTGCTTTCTTTGGAGATTGGTATTTCCCAAAATAATATGTTCTTCCAAACTACAGGGAATTATATAAATTATGTGTGTTGCATTCAACCATTTTATGAAATATAGGTCAAACAAAAGAATGAAATTGACATTTCAAAGAACCTCTTTCTAATAGAAGAAAAGTAACTTTGTCCAAGTCAAAAACAAGTCTGTTATTCTACCACAGACACTATTACCCACAATATAATCATTTGTACATGTTAAAATTTGTATGTAAAGGTTAGGGAGTACAAGTCTGTTCAAACTCTTTTCCTTCATTGCATGGGAATCAATTGGATGTTTCTAAGGAACAAGACACCTAGTGAGAGTAATATTAAAACAGTCAATTTCCACTTCATAGGAAACTTAAAGGATGTTTCCCCTTCCAACGAATTGACTGAGATTCTTCTGAGTAAAAAGGTTTGTTCCTAGCACAAGTATGTACGCTCACTAATCTGCACGCCACATTTTGGCATTATAACTAATCTCACATTTCTATGTTCACCATTTACCACATCCATATGTACACATTTCTGTCAATAGCAAATGGAAGAGGACTTTCTTCAAACAGTTAAAGATCCAAGAAGACTATGATGTGTTTCCATTAATAAGGGTAGCTGATGATGTGATCAGATTGTGTGATTGTTTATTGGTCTAGAGTCATTTATATAAGTCTTAAGTCTGTCTTTATTTCATGTTTAGGATACTATTGTCATTTTAGTTTTTATTTTATAAGCCATGTGCCTTTTTAAGCGAGTCATGTGACCACTTAAGCACTATTTTGTCATTTTAGCGTCTTTATTTTGCTGGATAGAATTCTAGCTATTAGATTATATTTATACGAAGGGCTAGGATTAATTCCTTGCTAGGGCATCCCTTGTGTCTTATAAAAGGTTGTTCCAAGTTGTATTCAGTAGCTTTTTGACGTATTATCAATATTTTCAGTCTTCTGTAGCAGCCTTTTACCTCTCCCTTTCTTTGGGATTGAGTTTTGGGTGTTTAAGCTATTTTCTAGCTTGAATTAGCTCTCTGTTTTCCCTTCTTCAGATTTATTTGTTTTCTTTCATAGCTGATTGCATTAGTTAGTTATTTGGAGGGAGAATACTCCATTAGGTGGATGGTGCTTGGAACAAAAATTTATTTTGAAAATGTACCATAGGCTCTCTAGTGGGAACAAGCAGTCCTTTCCTTTGAAAGTAATATGGGAACAAAGGCACCCTTAAACGTAGCTTTCTTTACACACAAAACAACGTTAGAAGCCATCTTGTCAATTGATATTCAAGAAAGAGCGATCTAAGTCATTAGTGATTGGTGTTGTATGTGTAAGAAAGAGTGGTCCTACTCATCTTGTTTGGAATTAGTATAGACTAAGCGAGGAATTGGTGATGACATGCTGGTCAGTTGGAAAGGATGTTCCATTCAAGGGATCCTAAGGAGTTTTTGAATCACTAGATGAAGTTCCAATCATTATATAATTTTCTTTTTCAAAAGAATTGTGCTTTCGTTATTCTACCAGCTTAATGAGGAGATAGCTTTATTTGTAGATTCCTATCATTCTAGGATTTTCGTTTTCATAGAATTTTTATCCTACTTATCAAAAAGAAAGCAACATTATAAGAAAATATCTGATGTGTGATAAAAGAGTATTTCAGGACTCATATAAAAAATAATAATAAATAAAAAGTAGATATAAAAATCTGCACTGTATTAAACAAATGAGTCTTAGGGAGATGTTTATCGAGTAATGAATTAGACATGAAACAAACAGTGGTAAAATACTAGCTTGGCTACAGGATTTAAAATTTCAATACAAACAGAAGATTAATATAAAGGTGTAAAGAGAATACAATGATCCCCATGCACTGTTTTAAGACTCAGAGAAAGGCTATTCTAAGATTCCTCGAGATATTATGTAGTTTGGGGGGAGGAGGGTTAGCGTTGCAATTAAATATATTCACATGATGTAAGATATTTATGATGGATTAGTATAGTAAGAACAACTACATGAGAGTCGAGTAAATTCTCACTCACTATGGTTTACATAAAGATTAGCATTATATTTTTATCATTTTCACATATTTGTTAATGAATGAAATGGACGGATCTAATATAAGGTTCTAATGTGTGCTTTTTTTCAGTGATATTGTTTTTAACTGATAAGACTAGAATAAGGTAAATGCCAAATTAGAAGTCCTAAGAGAAGCTCTGAAATCAAGAGGAACCAATACAAGTTGGACAAAATTGAGTGTGTGACGGATCCAATATAAGGTTCAAATGTGTGCTTTTTTTTCAGTGATATTGTTTTTAACTGATAAGATTAAAATAAGGCAAATGCCAAATTAGAAGTCCTGAGAGAAGCTCTGAAATCAAGAGACATCAATAAAAGTTGGACTAAATTGAGTGTGTGATGTGTAATTTCTAGCAAAATACAAGGGGAAAATAGTGAGATTGAAGAGCAAGAAAGAACAAAAAAGGGAACAATTTTTACTACCAAAGTTTGATCATACAAAACTAGAGGGAGAATGTTGCTAATGAAGTTAAGACGCTATGAGCAACGTGGAGTGCTTTTGGTGTGCTTTGTAACCAACTTATACCCATAAAGTTGAAAATAATAAGACCAGTCATGCTTTCTACGGACCCAAGTGTTAGGTAGTTAAGAAACAATGTGATCATAAAATGAGCATAATCCAAATACTAATGTTGATTTAGACAGAAACACATTCTTGAGGTGGTACAAGTAGAGCAAATCAGAGATAAAATTAGTGAAACCAATTATGATGGTTTTAAACATGTACGGTAAAGACCCCTTAGTGCACCAATTAGGAAGAGTGGCACAATCCACATTGAAGGTAGTGCTACTGGTAAAAACCCATAATTAATATGGGTTGAAATATTTAGGACACATGTGGAACAAAGAATAATGATAAAAACATAACTGACTCCAAAGAAGAATTAGTTGAGCTGAGAAGAGTAGATTAAAAAATAAAAAATTAGTTTTCCTGCCAGCTCTAGTAGATTGCAAATTAGTGTATCCTAAGATGGGTACACAACAGAATTTTATTCTGAATGAAGCCTATAATTGCTTGAGCAATTGTTTACCCCTTTCATTGTTCATCACATATTTGGAAATTCCACACGTATGTTCAATTTTAGCTTCATTTCTGTTTATCAATTTTGCTGAAAATCCTAAATTAATTGTCTTTGATTCAAATTGAACAAGCAAGAGTTAACCAGTTTTTCTAACATTGACTGTGTCAAGCACTCTTACATGAGAATCACAGTCTTCTTGTTTCACAACTAAATCGAAGACAGAGTGTTTAAAGAGGATAGAAATAGAAGAGAGAGTACTCACCACAGTTCGTGCTTCCGATTTTGTGCTTTTCAAAGACTTCGTGCTTACGATTCCCCTTCGCCTCCCAAATCGCCTTCTCTAGGGTTTCAGATTCCCTTTCGCCTCCCAAATCGCCTTCTTTAGGTTTCAGAGGAGAGAGAAAAGATCGGGCCAAAGTGTTGCAGACGACGTTTTAAAGTTACTTCCTCCGCTACAGTTCAAGACCCAACTTACTTCAAGCGCTACAGTTCTTTTTATTGGGCTACAGTTCAGAAACAACAAAAACACCATTTCGGTGTTTCAGTTTTGGGCCAAAATTGTGTACTATTTAAAACAATATTTTTGTACTGTTTAAAACATAACAAGGGCTACCAAACATGTTTTTGGGCCTGAAATTGAGCCCTTCAACAAAAACACCAAAGTAAAACACATAACAAACAGGCCCTAAAAATGGTCAACATAGACCGACAAGGTTCTAGAGTCAAACAAGATTTAATTGTAACATAAATACATAAATAAAGAAATGGGAAGGCTCAAAAGTTGAATAAAGATGATTGTTTTCCTTTTACAAACAAGACTTAATGGTAACATAAATACATAGACAAATAAATGGAAAGGTTCTGAAGTTGGATAAAGATGATTGTTTTCCTTTTAGGTTCTTATTTATTTATTTTTGTTTTTATTTTATATGTGAAATGGAACATATTGAATTCTAATTTGAATTCATATTTTAATGTTAAGATCCAAATTTGAATTGTGTCATGTGAATAATAATATACTTGATTGGTCTGAATTTGAATTTCAGATAAAATAATATTTATATTCGAACTAAATTCATGTCAGATCTTTTAAACAAAGACTTATATTTAACTCCTTTCAAATTTGAATTTAAAATAAAAATCCAAACTTGCTAAAAAATGGTTTTCTTCAAACCCACCCTGTTTCAAATTCTTTAATTAGTGATATGCATATTAATTTAATGAATAATGATAGAAAAACCGAAAAGGAATCATTGAATTAGTATCGAATTTGACATGATTGGTCATTCTTATCACGTGTTAAATAATTATTTTTGGAAACTGTTTAAGTAGATGAGGTGGACAAAAACACGTCAGATTCGATACTTATTCTGGGTTAATTCATCGGTCTCCCTATCATTATTCTAATTTAATTAGAGTGATTGATGGCTGATGATGATTTATAATAATGAATAATTGTTAATATGAAGAAAAAGAGAAGAAGTGTTTCGAAGAGGTATTTGAATTTAATGGGACTCTTTAACATGTACACTTTATGTTCTTTTAAAATACAAGAGGTGTTTGCAACCTTTATCCCATATGTTTCTGCGTCTCAAAAGCTAAATTCTGATTTTTGCTTGCGAAGAGGAACCATATGTGCTTTGATAGGGAAAAATATAAACCTACCTTACCTTCGATAAGATTAATTAGATTTCATTATCAAGGATAATGAAATCAAATTTGACGTGGTTCAACAGGTAAGAATAATCCTACTATAACTGGAGGAGGTCAAAAGGATTAAATCATATCCCCGAAAAATTTGGCAATAAATCTCCTATTATTTCGCACAAGCGGAAGATAAGATCAACCATTGACATCGACGGAACAATTTTGATTCCAATCAACAGCCATAAATAGGGCACCAAGCCATTAAAGAAGGGACGACGTAAAAACTATTATTATTCCCTGCCTTCTTTTTAGACCTCCGTGACTAATTTGATCGTTGGAGAGCTCTTGACAGGCACCACACCGGTGCCGTCTGTGGGAACGACGATTCCCTTGAATCAATTAATTACTCGTTGGGTATATACGTTTGCAGTCCGGTATGGTTACCGAAGGAACACCGTCGCAGGGATCTAGTCAAAGGGTAGAGTCGGGTGAAAACCTGGACGTCCCAAACGACCAGGCACGGCTTGCAGCGTTGGAATTGCAGGTTCAAACTCTGAGTCAGGGTATGAACCAATTGATCCAGCAAAATGCAACGCTCTTGCAACACATTCTTCCACCGGTTCAACAAAACTTTTCAGGACAAGATCTCTCAAGTCCAAACAGAGGTAATGGGAATCTTGAAGAGAAGGATAATCATCCCCCCCCCCCCCCCCCCCCAAATGAGCTGAAGTGGAACAAAGCCAGGTAGGAACTCGACATAGAGCGGTGGTTCACCCATCTTTCCCACGGAGTTTCCGACCTCCTGAAAGCATAGCCTTCTGTCTTAAGGAAAAGACAAAGAAAGTTACCCATCTCGACTTGCAGATCAAGGATCTCAAGGGGGAAATGGAAGATGTAATGCAGGCTATGAAAGGGAAAGGTCCTACCGCCGTAGATGACCTGGTACAAAGGACCAACCTGCCTTTCAGCCCCGCCGTTATGAAATGTCCACTATCTAGCAAGTTCAGGATGCCTTCGTTCGAAAGCTTCGATGGGACCAAAGATCCCCTCGATCACCTGGAAAATTTTCAAGCTCTTATGCATTTACACGCTGTGTCAGATGAAATCATGTGCCGAGCTTTTCCCACTACACTTAAGGGATCAGCGAGAGTTTGGTTCAACAAGTTGAAGCCAAGAACCATCAACACCTTCGAAGAATTGAGTAAGTAGTTTGTGAGCCACTTCATTGCAGGTCAGAGACATAGGAGGCCGGCTACCTACCTGTTTACCGTGGAGCAACAAAAGGAAGAGTCGATTCGGGAATACATCACCCGATTCAACGCAGAGATGTTGCAGGTAGAAGAGGCGGACGACAAGGTAGCTTTGACCGCTTTCATAGGAGGACTCCAAACCTCCAGATTCTTGTTCTCCTTATCAAAAGAACCTCCCACCAGCATGATAGAGTTGCTGGTCAGAGCGCAAAAACACATCAACGCTGAAGACACCATGAGTGCACGGAAGGAAGGAGATGACAAGAAGAGGCCAACCCCTCTCGCCAGGGATGAAAATAATACCAAATATAAGAAATCGTTCTTCGGCCAGAGCGACAGCACATATCATGAGAATGACTCAGACAAGTATACCGACTAGAAATTGTCTCACGACTGGAATTAGCTTTATCAAGTCATTCACAATAAAGACCGGGGGCATCTTAGTTAATCATTTTAAATGGAGGGTAGCTCCATCACGTTTTATTTTGTTTTTAATAAGCCTTGAGGCAATGATGGTCTTTAATAAAATTCCTTTTAGTTTATACGTGCAGTATCCCTGTACTATAAGGGATAGTAAATGAGTGTCCTATATTATAAGGACCCAGGCTGAGTGAATTCCGTAATCCGTATCCCCGTACTATAAGGGATAGTAAATGAGTGTCCTGTATTATAAGGACCCGGGCTGAGTGAATCCCGTAATCCGTATCCCCGTACTATAAGGGAATAGTAAATGAGTGTCTTGTATTACAAGGACCCGGGCTGAATGAATCCTGTCATCCATATCCCCGGACTATAGGGGATAAGTATCCTGTATTATCAGGACCCGGGCTGAATGAATCCCGTAATCCATATCCCCGTAATATAAGGGATAATAAATGAATGTCCTGTACTACAAGGACCTGGGTTGGATGAATCCCGTAATTAATATCCCCTTACAGTAAGGGATAGTAAATAAAAATCCTTTATTAAAGAGGTGAGCTGAGTAAAACTCGTAAAGTTCAATTCCCTTATTAAAGGGACGAGCTGAGTAAAACTCGTAAGGTTCAATTCCCTTATTAAGAAGTGAAACTCATACAATTTATTCCCTTATCAAAGGAAGAGTACTCTTGGTTGCAAAAAAAAAAAAAAAAAATACTATTCATCCCTCGGGTGCCAAAAAAAAAAAAAAAATTCCTGACTTACTATTCACGTGAATAGTGCCCGCGGGAATAATACCCGCGCGGTACTGTTCACAAGGGTATTAAAAAAAAAAAAATTCCCTGAGTTACTATTCACATGAATAGTACTCGCGAGTACTGTTCATAGGGGTTAAAAAAAAAAAAATCCAGAGTTACTATTTATGTGAATAGTACCCTCGGGAATAGTACCCGTGGGTACTATTCACAGGGATTGCAAAAATATATATATATATATATAAAACTATCTTCGATAAGATTGATTAAATTTCAGTATCAAGGATAATGAAATCAAATCTGACGTTGTTCAATAGGTAAGAATAATCCTACTATAACTGGAGGAGGTCAAAATGATTAAATCATATCCCGACAAATTTGGCAATAAATCTCTTATAATTTCGCACAAGCGGAAGATAAGATCAACCATCGACCATCGGCAGAATGATTTTGATTCCAATTAATAGCCATAAATAGGGCACCAAGCCATTAAAGAAGGGACGACGTAAAAACTATTATTAATCACTGTCTTCTTTTTAGACCTTCGTGACTAATTTGATCGTTGGAGGACTCTTGGCAGTGCCGTCAAGGTTCATCTGTATCATATCGGACTGGGCGAATTTTAGCCTCAACATGCTTAATTGTGGATACTGTGTTCAAAATTGCCAAATCAAGATATATTTTTAAATTAGGATGTAATATTGACAATTAATATTTTAATGTTTGACAATCAGATTTTTCTTTTTGAAGAAAACAAATTTTTTTTTTTCAAATTCTATATATTGGGAATTGTGGAACGGAACTAAATCGGATCGGTCTTCACGATCCATTTCAGGTTTGATTTTATGTTATAACCGTTTCCGTTCTAGTTTTATAGGAAGTCAGTATAATTTGTCCATATATAAAATATGTACACATAAAAAAAAATAACTAAAAAAATAAAAAATTGAGAATTTCCTTTCCTTTTCTTAAAATTCCATTCCGAGAAGAATTTGGTCAGGCAAGGAAAAGAAATAATGGCAAAGAAAAGAAATCAATCGTGACGATCTTGTCAACAGGAAGAGGAAGAAATTGGGGCAAATCCATGGCAGACATGATAGTGTCCACTGCAAAGAGGAGAAATCGGTTGCCGATCAGAAGAGGAGTGGCCAAAGCAACAGCAACGGCGGCAACGACAGCGGTGACCACGAAGGCGGCGGAGAAAAGAAATCATCAGTCATGCATTCTAGATCGTCTTCCTCCCCAGGTATTACTCATGGACATACTTTCTACACTGTCTGTCAAATCTCTCTTGCAATTGAAATTCTTATGCAAAGTCCTTTTACTCTTTAATCTCCGACACTTACTTCGTTAAAACGCAATTCAATCGATCAATCACAAGCCCTAATCTCCCAAGACAAAGACAACATATTTTAATCAGATACCATTTCCGAATGCAAGATCATTATCCCTACGCCTTCACCCTAGAAGCAGCAGCCTATGGCGACATTGTGGCTTCTCCAGTAAAGATGGACCTGCACTATAATCGGTCCTTGCCATGGGTTGTTGTGCTCGAAGTTCGGCAGAACAGATTTTTATGTATCCAATCTCTCCACCAAAGAGTCCAAGCGAATACCCGAAACTGAGGTTAAATTCTGTTTTTGGGATGGTTTTTGTGTAAAGGGATTTGGCTATGATCACTCCGTTGATGATTACAAACTGGTGACAGCAGATAAAAAAAAGCTATTATGTATATTCACTAAGAACTGATTCCTGGAAAAAGGTTCGAGGCCTTCCTAACAATCACAAGAATAGAGTCTTGAGCCCGGGGTACTGGTGAATGGAGCTATCCACTGGATCTATGATGACCGCGGGTCAAGAAAGATTGTTGCTTTCTGTTTGGCGGACGAGAAATTTTGGGAGTTTCCGGATCCTATTCCCTCTATCAAACACATCCACGGCTTGGGGTTGCTTGGAGGATGTCTTTGTATTACTCCATATAATGGTGGTGAATTCTGGGTGATGAAAGAATATGGCGTGGCACAGTCTTGGACTAAAGTTGCCATTGAAATCCCATCTTACAGAATCCGTCTGTTTGCTTTGTTGGAGAACCATGAAGCCATATTAAAGATAGACTCCGAGAAGTTAGTTCTATACAATACAAGAGAGGGAACATACAGGGATCTGGTACTTCGGAATTTCCCAGATGTGAAGAAGATGATGTATGCGGGAGCTTATGTGGAGAGCATCGTATCACCCTGTCATGGAAGTTTGAGTTAGAGGCAATATCATGAACAAATTTATTTCAGGATGACTGGATAGGTATGCCAAATAACTATTTCATGTCTTTTTTCACTGTTATTTTCAATTCAATGAAGCAAGCATTGTTCTGTATTACTATTCCTCAAAAGACATTCTATATGCTTGAGGTTTTCAATATGTAGGAGGGTTTTTGGTGTTTGATTGTTTTGCTTATATTTATAGCATTTGTTAATGAAACCTTAGTGACTTGTTTAGCTACCTGTTGAATATTTCAGTTTTAATTGAGTATTTCGAAAATGGGTCATTTTTCTTCAATTGTGTTTGTAGAACCTTAGCAAAAAGTATTGGATGATGGGAAAGTTGTGCAAGCTTTTGGTTTTTAGAAAAGTTTAAAATTACTGAATGCTTGGATATTGTGGTTCAAATCAAAGCCGGGTAATTTGCTAGAACTGCTTTGAACAGTTTCCCCATTGTCATCATATTCACAACTCTCAATGAAGACGTATTACGACCGTTAGCAAAAGTAGGGGGAGAGAGCAACAACGAGACATTATGAGTAAGTATTTTATTTTATATATATATATAAAGGATTGTTCACCTGTTCACTGGTGTGAAAAGAATTTGTGTACGAATTAAATCTTAACCGTTGGATATAAAAGAATAAACTACCTTTTTAACTTCCCAATGGAATAAGAGGCACGGATACGGTGATACGGCAAATCTAAAAAAATTAGGACACGGACACGGCGAATAGTATATATATATATATATATAATGTATTACTTTAAAAATTACTTAGTGTTACTATTTTTCATTAACCTTATAATAAAAAAATACACAAATCATAACTCATTTACTGTAATAGTGTAATGACTGGCCCTTAAATATCTATTTGTTTTGTCTAAAATTGCATATTAACCTTACAAGTTGACCACATAAGTGAGTAAAAGTTGTTAAATAACTTCACATATTTATACTTCAACCCAATTTTCTTTCAAAAATTATCTTTTAGACCCCCGAAAATAAGGCACGCGTGTCAGACACACACCCATGGCGTGTCGGACTCATGTCCGCAGAGTGTTCGTTCCGTGTCCGAAAATTAAAACAAAAAAAAAATCCAGACACATTTTTTGGCGTATTCGACACGTGTTGGGGGCGTGTCTGACGGTGTCGGACACGAATTCTTCGCCCATTTTGGCATGTCCGTGCTTCCTAGCTAACGGTTAACACTTGAGGTGTGCATACATTTTTCTACACACCAGAGAGCAAGTGAACAATTCTATATATATATATATATATATATATATATATATATTTGGGGGAGATAACCAACTTTTATTAGAAGAAATTTAAGTACGGGGCATACTTCCCTATGTATGAAAGAAACCCAACAGAAAGGAAACCAGAATTCACAAAAAAAAAACTTCATCAGGGATATTCCATGCTCGTTGGAAATCTTTGTTCTTAGTGGATCCCTCCACTCCATGTGAATAAGATATCTCAACTGGACATCCTCAGTTATACAGTTCATGACTGTTGTCTCATCCTTGTAACAGTTATCCTGAATCCTTTTGTTTCTTTCCTCCAAGTGTTATAAACCATAGCACAGCTATGGCAACTTTGTGAATGACATTAGCGGTTAGCCCAAAATTTTCCTCTCATGTTGGAACCACTCCACTCCAAAATGTCTAACAGATAACAAGAGGGAACCTTGACAGTTTACCTTTGTTTTGAATGATTTTCCAGATGCAACTAGAGAACTTGCAATTTAAAAAAAATGGTGCTGAAGTGTTTGTGATGCATTCCTGCATAGCACACATGCATCTTTCTGGATGATCCCTTTCTGTTTAAGCAGAGAGAGTTTGCAATCTTCCCCGAGCAGCTAGACAAAGTATAAAAGAATGTCTTGGCGTATAACCTTTAAATCAAATTGCTGATGCCCAATTACATCTGCCCTTTTGAATTTGAAATGAGTTCCCATGCATTTTTTTATTTTTTATTTATTTTATAGGGAAAAGTTTTTGCCACTGTCCGCCAAAACAATTTTATCTGTCACATATGTTAGGGACTGGGGCTTTGGAAATAATTTCTATAATGCTTTTCATATTCATAGGATCAATTTTATCAGCCATTTTTGCTTTTTTGTCACAACCTGACATATTTATAATTCTATACCCTTTAGCCAACGCAATAGGTCAACAAGGCAGCCAGATAGAAGTATCTTTCCCATTCCAACAAAATACTTAAATTTCACCCTTATAGTGTCTCTCAGTCTCGAACACTAAGATGCTGAGGTAGGAATCTTAACCTGCCAGAAACTTTTGCCTTTTAAAGGGTTAGCTTTGATACAATCTGTCCAACGAGACTCGGAATGATTAGGACTAAGCATTTGCCATGCATGTTTAGAGAATGTTGCTGTTCCAAGTAGCAATGTCCTTAATGCCGAAACCTCCCTCATTCTTTGTGACACAAGCATCAGACTAAGCAACTATGTTTCCTCCTTTAGTCAAGGATTGCCCCTTCCAGAGAAATCTCTTCAAGGTTTGTTGGATGACATCAAGTACTCTTTTATTTATTTATTTATTTTGGCAAAATCAGAATGCTTGACCAATACACCTGAACAGAGAATATGAATGCCTTTATGAACTATAATCTTCTTGCATAAGACAGGAAGTTTGTGTTCGAGCTCTAAACTTTGCTAGTTATCCGCTCAATTAGAGGTCTGTAGTTCCCTACCTTAAGCTTTGTAGTATGCCCAAAATAGAACTGATAGCTTCCTTGTCTTGATCTGTGACTTTAGAGAAATAGCTCCTGCTCTTAAAAATGCTAGGATCTAGACCTGATAAGGAGGAAAATTTTGAGAGGATCTCTTTGGTAGCCTTCATAGAATTTTATGGGACCTTCAAAAAGTATAAATAAATAGATCTAGCAGACTTTCAAGCACATTTAGTGGGTTTGAGAGCTTTATGATCTCTTCATAGTTCTTGGAACAATATCATGATATTGTCTGTGATCTTTATCCCTGGGACAAGTATTGTTTGATTAGGAGCAATGAGTTGGTTCAAAAGGGGTTTCAATCTTCTAACTAAAATCATAATTTTGTTCAATAATAGATGCGCTTGAAAATATGGGTGATTAGGAGCAATGAGTTGGACCAAACATATATATACACGCGCGCGCGCATTTTTAGACACACACATTAGGTTAGTTTGGATATAATCTCTTTACAAGTCATGACAGCTAGAGCACATGGATATCGTTTAGCAGAATCTTGGTTTGTCAATGCATGCATTTGTATGATGTTTGCAGTGTGTATTGCTTCCACGTACCTTCATACCTTCACCAATTAAAGCATGGATTCTATAATAATTTTTTTTTTGGCCAATAAATCACAGTTTAACCTATATATATATATATTGGGTAAGTATGATTATTGTGCATATTGCTTGCAGTAAGATTTTACAATTTGATCATGATAAGTTGTTTTTATTTGTTATATTTGTAGCCAAAAGAAATGCTTTATTTGTAGGACTAGGGGATGCTTTATTTATACTGTTTGGCATGAGCAATGATATATCCTTCGAATTCCTTCATATTCAAAAGATGTATCATTTTTGGATTGTTATAACTTGTTCATGTACAAAAACTTCAATCACACATTGGGATGGCATATATTCGGCAGAGCCATATAATTCACTTGGATTGATAACTTAAAAGGAATCACAGGGTTTTGATCCGGGTTGGAACTTGGGAGCATGGTTCGCAGTCGCTTTATCGGTCGCGGTTTAACGAACTCTGGCAAATATCAGTGTAAACCAGTAGAAATAGTTGGTTCATGGTATGTAACGATATCAGACCATTGAAAAATGGTTAAGAACCGATTGATATGTCACGTATTGGCGGTATGACGAGTTAACCGATGTGTTGGTTTAGGAATTAGTATTTTCAATCATTAAACATAGCACTAAATCAAAACATAGAATTTGAACAGGAATGTGAGATTGACACTTTTTTTTTTTTTTTTTTTGTTCTTGTCATCCACATTTTTTATTTTATTTTTAATCTTTTATTTTTCTTTTCACTGGGAAGGTAAAATGTATTAAGTATAAGAAATGTTCAAGCAAGGACAACAGGTCCAAAGCAGCAAAACAACGTAGTAATTGTATGTTGTGAGAAAACAAATTTAATAAACTGATAAATAGAAGGGAGCAAATGATTCTCTTAAAAAAAAATCTCTTTAAATATCTTTCTTGGTTAAGTCTAGTTAACATATCTTTTTTCTTGGCTTAAAAAATAAGTGTAAAGATTGTAAATTAGTTAGAAAATGTAGAAGAAGAAATAAAATAATATATAAGATTTTCTTTTCTCCTCAAATTTTTATGATAATCAAGAACGAAAAGAATTAGAAATATCACCAAAAAACTTCAACTTTTAAAGAGAAAATGTATTCAAGTTTAAAGCACTCAAAAAATTATATGAGAGGGGCCTTATTGAACAACAATAATATATATATCATTAAAAATTAAGTGAGGTATCATTAAGATTTTCACAATAAAAGTGGGGAACTTGAATTTTTTCCTGTGTTATTTAATTCTGTATGGCGTTTTATGTTATTACATTACTTATACAACAATTTATGCAATAACTTCACATAACTTATGTAACGTTTTTACATCCTTTAAAGAACAATTATATTACATTACATCAATTACGTAATAACAAATTTTTTTTATTTTTTGTTTTTGCACGGAAACTAGGAACAGGATCCCCTCCTCCGTACTCTAAACAGACTTAGAACTGCTTTATAATCAAGGACAGAAAAGTGATTCCCTTTAATTACATACTCTCTTTCCTTTCTCTTACTAAATTTGGGAAAACAAACTTACCCTAACAATTTTGGTCGTTATAAATCATTTGAATTCCGTAGTACCAATTTCTGAAAAAGTAAAAATCCCTAGCACCCTCAACCTTCACTCCAACAAATCAGAAGGAACTAGAATAGTAAATGTTTGTGTAGTTGGCTCTCAAAACGCGGATTTAGATATACAATACCTAGAGGCAACTTGTATTGAATACTCCATCAATCAAAACAAATTTTTTTTTATTTTTTACTTTTAGTAGCCAGGGAGTCCTGTGTCAGAACCGGTGCACCAAACAATAAAGGGATGTCCCAAATAAATATGGATGTAAAAGGCCAAATTAGTGACAAAAAGCTCTATAATTTAGGATCACAAATGTGTGTATATAAATATTTAATATATGCATGTGTATACATAAATAGAGACATTAAGAGACAGAAAAAAAAGAAAAAAGAAAAAAGGAAAGTTATATTTGTAGCTCAAAGTTTGTATTGACTCATATTGTGAATGAAAATGACATCAAATTCCGTTACGTCTAGCTTTCAAACGTTATTTTATTTTATTTTATGTAAATTTGACTATCGCATAATCATTCTTCAAACAATTTAGATAAACTGTCTCAATTTCTCTGCATGATCAGGGCAAAAGATTGAGAGTTTATGGCCCCTTAGAATAGCTTTTTTCTTCTAAATAAATAAAAAATATTTAGCCAAAATATTTACATAACATTAGAAGGATATTATGTATTATGTTGTGGGCATATTTCTAATATAATGCTAGTGATACCACAGAAAACATTCAAGAGTGAATGGTGGATTTATTGATTTATTGATTTTTATTTATTTACTTTAATTGTTTGTGAGGAAATAGAGAATAGTAGGATAGACTACCTTTTTGGGCCCACATAGCTGTCAAATTGGTCCCACTAAAAGAAGGGAAACAAGTGGTCTATACAATTAATGAAGTGCATGTGATTCTTACCAAAGTCAATGCATGTCATTAGATTGATTATGCAGATATTTATTCATAATAATAGAGAATGATATTTGTTACAGAGAAAATGATCTTTGTTATTCCAGTTATATGGGGGCAAACAAGTCCGCTTTATGAAGTCAGTGTATATGAGAGTTTTTTTTTAATAATTATAATAAATTATAGAAGAGGTTAATGTAATTCATCTTATTTTTTAACACTTGATAAAAAAAAAAAAAAAAAAAATTCAAATACTTATCCTACCTTTTTTTTTTTTTTTTTTTTTTTTTTTTTTTTTTTTTTTTTTTTTTTTAAATCTGGCAAAGAGTTGGGGTAAGGGAGATTGGGCCGTCAGCTCACCTCACTTATCCTAAATTTTTTCTCATAAGCCTCAAATTATATTGAGGGTGGGCTACCCTCGGATCACATCATATATTCTCCCAAAACAAAAAGAAATTTTATTTATTTAAATTTTTTGCGTGTTTGATGGTGTGAAAACAAGACAAAAAAAAACACTACATTTATGACACTCAAATCCACATGTTTAAATTTATGATCCAATAAGTAAGACATAATATATGGAAGGTAGTCTGAAAATGATCAGCTGCAGTGACAATAGGTGAAACAAAGGACATAATTTGAGAGCCATAATTGGTCCGTTAAAAAGTAGACGGTAGACCTAAACATTCATGATTGAAATATTGGAATTCAAGTTCAACTTAATTTGCTCCAGATACATATTTGGTTCAATTTCTTATTGTTTTTCACATTTCAAGAATGAAAAGAAGAAAACAACTCAAAAAATAGCTTGGTTATCAATTTTCTGAAATTTTATTCTGAAAATTGAGTAGAAAAAAATAAAAAAATAAAACAAAACAAAAACAAAAACAGGCGTAAAAGTCCCCGCTACTTTCAATTTTTTATCATTAAACCCCAATCTATTTTTAAAAATTCTAATATTTTTAAAAAGTTATCATATTGGCCAATAATTTATTTCTAAAAACTCTAATATTTTTAAAAAATTATCACATTGGCCAATATCCGTGTCTGACCCGTTAACCGGGTTATGAAATGACAAATTTGATCTTACTATTTAATATTAAATTAAAAACTAATTTAAAAAAAAAAAAATTACAAAGCGACCTGGAACCATGAATCGATAAGCGTGGCGACTATGAGGGGGAAAAAGTAGGTAGAATAAGCAAAGATCACGGTTCATAAATTCATACAATGGGCAAATAGTGGAATTATTAAGAAGACAATACGAAAAAGACTAACTTGATCATCAGAGAATCTATCAGAATGAGATGACATTGATCATGAACTTTCAGCTTCACCGGGACTCTTCTTGGAAGACTTTCTCCGCCAAAGCCAACTCCTTCTGTCCATCTTGAACTCCAGAGAAGGAAGAATCAGTAACTCTTCACAGACACTTCATCTTCAATTTCACTCATCAATCCTTCACTTGGTTTCTGACAAGTACAACAGCACAAAGGCTAAGCAAATTGAAACCCATGTGCTTCCACTTACACACAAATTATACAACTCAAAAAAACAAAATATGCATAAAACCTATAATCCAAATTCCAAAACCACCTCTAAAGTATGTAACAGAAACCCAAGAGGCAAAAGGGGTCAAATTTTCTCAAGAGAAGGTATTTTTGTAATTTAAAAAATAATAATTTTTTATTTTTAATTTAACATTAAATGATAAGGTCAAATTTGTCATTTCATAGTCCATCCAATTAACGAGTCAGACATGGATATTGAAGCAATGTGATAACTTTTAAAAATGTTGAAGTTTTTAAAAGCAGGTTGTGATTTTATGATTAAAAAATTGAAAGTAGTGAGAGTTTTATGATTTAAACCCTTATAAAAAGCAAGAAGAATATAATTTTTTATTTTTAATTTAACATTAAATGATGAGGTCAAATTTGTCATTTTACAGTCCAATTAACAAGTCGGACATGAATATTGAGGCAATGTGATAACTTTTAAAAATGTTGGAGTTTTTAGAAGCAGGTTGATATTTTATAATAAAAAATTAAAAGTAGTGGGGATTTTTTGATTTAAGCCCTTATAAAAAGGAAGAAGGATATAATTTTTTATTTTTAATTTAACATTAAATGATAAGGTCAAATTTGTCATTTCACAGTCTAATATATTAATGAGTCGGACATGAATATTGAGGAAATGTTGGAGTTTTTAGAAACAAGTTGAAATTTTATGATCAAAAATTGAAAGTAGTGAGAATTTTATGATTTAAGCCCTTATAAAAAGTAAGATGGATACTTATCAAAAAAAAGAAAAAGCAGGAAAGATGATTTTTAAATAAACATAATGAACTAATATTTAATATTAATATACTACAAATTAAAATATCACTTTTATATATTTTTTTATAAGCTTCAAATTATATTGAGTTATCACATCATATATTCCCCAAAAACAAAACCAAACAAAAAAGAATTTTATTTATTTAAATTTTTGCATGTTTGATTGTGTGAAAGCAAGAGAGAAAAGAACACTACATTTATCACACTCAAATCCACATGTTTAAATTTATGAATAGTCAAATCCAATAAGTAAAACGTAGTATTTGGAAGGTAATCTGAAAATGTTAAGTTGCAGTGACAATATGTGAAACAAACAACATAATTTGAGATTCAAAAAAAAAAAAAACACACAAACACACACACATAATTTGAGAGCCAATAATTGGTCCGTTAAAAAGTACACTGTAGACCTAAACATTCTTGATTAAAATATTGGAATTCAAGTTCAACTTGATTTGCTACATATATATACCCAAAAGCATTAAAATGGGAAGGAAAAATAAATAAATAAAACAATTCACGGACCTATTTGGTTCAATTTTTTTTTATTGTTTTCCACATTTCAAGAATGAAAAGAAGAAAATAATTCAAAAAATAGCTTGGTTATCAATTTTCTAAAATTCTATTCTGGAAATTGAGTAGAAAAAAATAAAATAAATCAATAAAGGCGTATTAAGAACTACCTTTTCAAGTTCTGGGGACTATTTCTTGTTTCTAGACAGTTTAGTTTTCATTAAACTGAATCAAACATACCACAAGCCTATTATAAACTACATCGAATTATAAATTGGTGTTCGAAGTTTTGGCCATACATAGTGGGACTTGCAAATGCAATCCACGAGATTTTTATGACCTATTTTTTCATTTAGAACTCTATTATAGCTCAGTATATATATAAGGATGGTTAGAGTTTGGAGTATATAATGAGATTGAGAACACTATAAATCACAAGAAAGAGAGGAAGAGCAAGAGCAAGGATTTGGAGACTGAAACTTGTAATCTTTTAATTTTTGCGTAATTAAATTTTTCGCCAAATCTTCATTATGGTACTGGCTTATGCCAAACCACGTAGCGTGTTTACTTTTCTATCATAATTCTTATTTTGTTCTTGGTTCATTACGTTTGTTTGTGTAATCATTCACACAATTCAACAACGATGACAGCACCGGCTTAGTGAATACGCACTCGTGATACAATCACTAGACAGGGGTAGCCCTTTATGATTGAGAAACAAAAATACCACAATTAACATTGTTTGAAGCAATTAGAAGCTTAAATATTTCTCACTACCAAAGGACTAGGATTCGCATTATTATTTATATATATATATATATATATATATAGAAAGAGGCATATCATTGTCATCTTAGTATATATGTCATGCATCATAGGATTTTTAAAATTGTTTAACCTAATAATGTAGTACGGAAAATGAGGATGCCATACCTTCGTAATATTTTCTTCCAAAATTTCATAGGTACAATAAAAAAACTTGTTTCATACGTAGGATCATGAAGTTCCACCGGACAAAACTAGCCAACTCAATATTACATAATGCTACCAAAGTTCAAGACATTTAAATATATAAATATTTTTATATAATTGATAAGTGCTCAAATGTGATACATTTTAGCACCTAAGATAGGGTATTTTAGTCCATTCATCTATCTTACCTTCATGTCTTAAGTATTTATTTGTGTTTTTGCCTATTTCAGGTTAATAAAGTTCAAACAGGCCAATAAGAGCCATTTAGCTCAATTTTGGAGTTAAGGAGCAAAGTTGGAAAGAAGCCAAGAAAATGCACCAGAGGAGCTTCGATCGATCGAAGGGAATCTCGATCGATCGAAGAGTTCTACAATTGATCGAAATGAGGTGGTGCCAGCTCAGCAAAGTGGATAAGGCCCAGAAGATATTTTTGATGCCACGTCAGCTTCGATCGATCGAAGCTAAGTGTTTGATCAATCGAGAATCTTCAATCGATCGAGAATGCTGCTAGTAGTGAGCTGTCTAATTACCGAACTCACCGATTTCTACCTAATTTGTGTAATTGCGAATTTCCTCCAATCATAGGCTGTATTTCTGACTTGGTGCCTACTCAAAGAGGCTTGTAATTGATTCATTGAACCATATTGTAAAAATATCATATAGTTTTACCTTACAAAAAAAGATAGAAATATTTTTCCTCTCTAGAACTAGGGTTTTGGGAAGAAAACAAAGATGAAGATGATTATGTTAACCTTCAAGCTAGCGCTTAAGGGTTCCATGACCACTACAATGAATGGCTAAATCATTCTCTTGGGGCTAGAGATAACCCCTAGGCTTGCTTCATAAACCTAGCTTTTATGTATTTTTTGGGGATTTTAGTTGTAATACATGTTTTGACCATGAATAAATATAGATCTTGTAATTTTTACTTGATTTGTATGGATTAATGTTTTCAATTGATTATTTAGTTCTATCCATATGTCTATGTATGCTAGAATTGATGTTCATATGTTTGTCTCTAGATATAATGAAATTGATGCATGTCTATGTGTGTTGGTATTGTAAATCTAGTGATGGTCAAAGCATGGTGCTTAATTGAACACTCTTGTAATTTATTTGATGGTTCATACTTATTTTTTGATGGATTGTGTCACACCCTTAGTTTAATTAGTTTAATTTTCATGTCACTAGCTTAGTTATAGTGTAATTGCTTTAACTTCTTAGGTAGGTAAACAATCTATTCTTGTTATTTGATGTTCCATGCTTATGAGTGCAAAGAGTACATTTCTCTAGATTAATGTGTGTGCACTAATTGTGTTTAAATTGAATGGTTATTGGTCTCATTTGAGAGGTTGTGCTATTCACTAGATTGACTAGACAATTTATGCTTATTTGCCATCCATTACGCTTTGTTTTCAATTAGTGACACACACACACACACACACACACACACACACACACATTTTACAACTTAAATTTTCCCATTAATTTACAATTGCTAGTGTTTGATGAAGTGAAGTTTAGTGGTGAACTCTAAGGCCCAAGACCTCTCTCTCATATATCTTTCCCTAATTTATAGATTGTTAATTCCTTGCATTGTTTAAATTGAATCTTAGTTTAATTAATCAATCAAACCATCTTTTGATCATTCAACCTACTAATCCAACAATTGATTCCAAAACACGCTTCCTTTCCCTTGGGACGATCCCTACTTACTTTAGCTACATTAATAGTTAGTAGTGGTAGTGTCATTCTATAAATTCAAACTTAGCCACATTTCATTCCACACACCACACTCTTATTGCAACTAGGTATTGGCTCACACCGAGTTTTGGCGTCGTTGTCGGGGATTGGTAACGCTGTATTTGGGAATCAATTAGGAATTAGTACTCTTTTGATCTTATCTTTATTTTAATTTTATTTTGGTTACTTATTGTGTTTGTTCTTGATTGACTTGGTGCATTGAGCCAAGAGAAGTGAAGCAAAAGGAGTCTAAAGTAAAAGAAGCAAGCTAAGCTAAGCAAAACATAAAAAGCTAAAAATTAAAAAAAAAAAAAATTGCAAAGCAAAACAAGGCAAAGAAAAAATTGAAAAATAATTTGAAGTTGCTTAAGGACCCTTTGTAAGCTTTTCTAACTCTATCTCTAGTTAAATCGTTTGCCCACATGGTGGCAAGTTTTTATTTTCTTAGATAGATTGTGAGCCTGCGTGGAGGCAATTTATTTTTCTTGCATATTGTTGAAAGCATAGGGGATCAATGCATGTGGAGGATTGTTGTTGATTGATTTGTTATGGAGGAAAAGTGTTTGCTACGTGCTTGTTGTTGACTGATTGTTTGTTTTGATTGTGCATGCATAGTCGTAGGTTATTAAATCCTACTCTTGTCCCACTTAATTTGAATCTTGAATCCATTGTTCATAATCAAAGGGGAAGGGGTAATTCTAGTGACTCCATTTCATCAATGGAGGAACATAATGAGGACCATGTGGAGGACCTTAGTCACATCAACCAACAAGTTATTCTTCACCCTAATGTGTATCATGACAACATTCAAATACCATTAGGCATGCCAAGACCTTTCATTCCACAACAACAAGGCCAAATTCCATTGGGAATGCCTCGGCCATTTTTTATTCCACCCCCACCTCCCGTTGTTCAAGTAAATCATGGTGCTTGTGTTGAGCCACCGGTTTTGAATCCTCCTCTCGCTTTAAGAAATCATTATGTGCTAAATGAGTATAATGCACCGACATACATTCAATTACCTCCATTTAGAGCACACCATTATGAGATTAAACCACAAATAATTCAAATGTTTCCCAATTATCATGGATTACCAAGTGAAGAACCTTACAAGCATTTAAATGAGTTTCTTAAAGTGTGTTCCACAGTGAAATACATGGACATGCTGGAAGAAGTTTTGAGGATTAAATTCTTCCCTTTCACCCTTAAAGATAAAGCAAATACTGGTTTAATAATTTGAGGCCTTTTTCGATAACTTCTTGGGCAAAGATGTAACAAGAGTTCTTGAAAAAGTACTATCCGGTATCAAAAACCAATTCAATGAGTACTTCAATTCAGGAATTCTCACAAGGGGATGGGAAATTGTTTCATGAGGAATGGGAACGATTGAATGATTTGCTTAGGAAGTGTCCACACCATAACATTCCTAAATGGCAATTGGTTCAATTTTTCTTTGAAAGTTTGTCGGGTAATTTTAAAGGTATGGTTGATTCTTCCATGGGTGGTTCTTATCTTGATAGGTATGAAGATGATGTATGGCGCTTATATGAGAGCATGAGTGAGAATTCAATGCATCGATCTTTTTCATCTAAAAATGGTAGAAATATAGGTGGAAGGAAGAATGTCAGCTTATATCAAGTTGACAATTCTAATGCTATAGCCGCCGAAGTGAAGTTTTTATCCCAAAGGTTTGATCAATTTTTAATCAACCAAAATTCGGTGAACCAAGTGTCTTCCTCCCCTAATCATACTCATCATCCTTCCAATAAATCATGTATGACTTGTTCTAGTGTTTTACATTCTACTTCCAATTGTCCCCATAGACATGTGCAAAGTGAGCATTATGAACAAGTGAATGCAACTTTTGTTAACTAAGGGAATAATCCCTATGGCACTCACTATAATCCCGGGTGGATGAACCACCCAAACTTCTCTTAGAAAAGCCAAGGGGAAGGCTTAAACCCTCCCCAAAGTGTTTTTCAAGGCAAGTATGTTTCGCCCCCAATGCAAGGCCAAGGTTCCCAAGGTTATCGTTCATCTTATCAAGCATCACATGGTAACCAATTCTCAAACTTTCATTTTTCAAATCAATCTTCATATTTTCAAGGAAATTCAAGGAGTCCCACATTTGAAGAAAAAGTTATAACCGCTTTGGGTACTTTAGAGGCAGATACCCAATTGCTTCATTCTCATTCTCAATCGATTGCGAAGCTAGAAACCCAAGTCGGGCAAATAGCTAGTACATTGAATGCTAGAGAAAAAGGAAAAATGCATTTGAATTTACCACCCAAGCAACAATTTGTTGTGGAGACTAATTCCTTTTCGGAAGGTCAAACACTTGAACATGTGAATGCGGTGACCACTTTGAGAAGTGGAAGAATTATTGACAATCAAGTTGGTATTTCCAATGAAGATAGTGAACCGGTATAACCAAAAGTTGACACCCTTCCCGTCTCACATCCTATTCCTCTTTCATTGCTTTTGAAAAATTCTAGTTTTGAAAATGATGAAAAAAATGATTTTGAAAAAGTCTTTGAGCCCAAGGCTCCATTTCCGGATGCTTTGAAAGCATCCACCTCTCTTGAAAAGCAACAAAGAAAAGCTAATGAGATCATTGAAGTGTTTAGGAAAGTAAAAATTAATCTTCCTCTCTTGGATGTAATTCGACAAATTCCAGCCTATGCCAAATTTTTTAAAGATCTTTGCACCTTTAAGAGGAAGAACAAAAGCCAAGCACCAAAGAAAATTGTTTTAACCAAGCAAGTAAGCTCAATCTTGCAACACAACACTCTCCCAAAATTCAAAGACCCTGGTTCACCTACTACCTCTTATACCATTGGTGATCATGTTATTAATCGGGCTCTTTTGGATTTAGAAGCGAGTGTGAATCTTCTTCCTTATTTGGTTTATGTTAAATTGGGCTTAGGCGATTTGAAACCGACGTCGGTAGTTTTGTAACTTGTGACGGCCCAAGTTTTTCAACCCGGTGCGTTAGTGATGAACCGAAAGATGACCCGATAAAGGATCTGAAGTGCGGAAGCAAAAGACAAAACAACGGTCTCTAGAGATACAACATGGCTCTAAGACACCATTATGACCCTCAACGAGGTCACAAAACCCAAAGGAATCAAATGCGGAAGCAACGTTTCAAAAACGAACAAGAATGAACCTAGGGGCAAAATTGTCATTTTTAGCTTAAAAGTGGGTACCACCGAGCACACCATTTGAAAGACAATGAAAAATCAATGAACTTAGACTCAAAAATCACTTGATTTGGAGTCCGGATGAAGAAGATATGGCTAACGGAAGAAACAGGGGCAAAACGGTCAAAAAAACCAACCCAAGAACATCTAACCAGTTAGATGGCCTATCTAACCGGTTAGAAGGCCAAAAAATTCAACCAAAACACTGCCCATGCACATGTAACCGGTTACGAAGCCCCATCTAAACGTTTAGATGTGAAGGGGCAGTAAGGGTGCGACCCAAAAACCTGGTAGCAGGGGTTTTTCCGAGAAAAATGGAAATTTGAGGGCCTAGATGACATTTTCTGGAAAAACACAAAGAAGAAACCCCCCTCAAAATTGAGTTTTCTACATGACTTTTAAGGAAAATTGAAAAATATGCAACGTGAAATGCCCAAAATGCCCTCCCAAGAAAACTAGTCCAGAGGGTCCAAAAAGCTGCTAAATTTAAAAACTAAGAGCTGAACTTCGGATGCGATTTCCGATGCCAAGATGGCATTTTCTGGAAAAAAAATGGAGAAGAAACCCCCCCCCCCCCCTAAATCACATTTCTAAGTGACCATATGATGAACGGAATTTATTTCACAACAAAAATTCCCAAAATACCCTTAGGTCAGAATATGCAACAAAAATGCAAAATGAGTCCGTGGGAGGCTCAAAACACAAACGATGAGGTTTTGCCCGGAAACGACTATGCATGCAAACGTAACTTACCTATTTAGACGCGCTACAATGGTCCATGGCTTAAAAATACAGCCAATGCAAAATCCGACCCCCCAACGGGCAAAATGCCAAAAATGAAGTTAAGAACGAAAACTTGAAATTCAAAACTATGAAATGGTTTCAAAATACCATTTAGCCCTTGGCCACACTTCATACATAATTAATGAGACCCTATGGAAGAATCAAAATGGAATTCCCACATCCAATGCAAACATGGTGAAGCAAAAACTTAATATTTTTCAATACTTTCATAATATTCCATGAAGTTAAAAATTACATAGTTACATGTTATTGGCCTCCGGCCTCATCTCATACATGTCAAATACATTGTAAAGAGTGTACTCATGTACACATTACATATATGGAGTCAAATGTACACATGTTGACATATAAGACTACAATTGGCATTCCAAGCCAACCTTCACCAAAAATGGAAGTCTCCAAGTCCACAAACCATCCAAGCATAATGAAGACCTCAACTTTGATTCTTGTACCTGAAATATGCCCCAGTATTGTAGGGATGAGTAACATAAAGCTACTCGTAGGAAATTAGCATGCATCGACCTAGCGTATTACAAATTATCACCTTATGGTGAAACATGTTAAAGGGCTCATGCCACCTAACGTCTACATCAATGTGTGACTCGGGGAGCATCCTAAGCTACCTAAGATCATTTTTAGCATGAAACACATCATTCATGCAATTCAAGCAACATGGAAGCATGTTATACAAAGCAACAAGACATAGATTTTCAAAGTTATGAACTTAAAATCTAAAACACAAGAATTACCAAAATGGGTTATGCCACCTAACGTTTATGTTCCAAATGAAATTATAGGATCATTCTTAAGCCATAATTGAACATCAAAACACGAATCATGATATCAGTACACTTTAACCAACATTGGAACTTCCAATACAACGCATAAAGCATGATTTCACAAAGTTAAATCCTGCAACAAAATATGGAGAATCAAATAAGAAACAATAAGTTATAACATCATATAGTTATCAACTTGAAACGAAATGCGAAATCAACCAAAGTGGATACTTGGACGTCATGCCGGATCAGACCGACACCATAGTTACTTTAGGGTTACTAGCCCACGGGTAACCTCCCTATGTGCGCACTAGACTATATAGAGGGACAATCCCCCGTACTAGAACCAAATCTTAGCTGTAGCCAAACAACGACATCCCCAAGTTTTCAAAATCAACAAGTTGTGCAACAGCATATATATCAACATGTACATACAATATATCAACTATCTACCAAACACAACCAAATTTGAAAACATATACAATACATGCACAAAGTCCACAACTACTATGGCATGAAAAATGTCGAATACAAAGAGTGCAATTTCTTACATAAGGCAACAACATATTCATTAAGAAAAATACATTCTCATGAATATTAATATAACAACTATGTTATCCAATACTCAAAATATAACCAAGTGAATATACAATAAGTCCAAGTCCATGATTTAAATATAGAAACAACTTCCAAAACGTAATAAAATCCATGGAGCAAATATATAGAATTTAATTAAGCAAAAATAATCAAATTCTCTAGATTTTAAATTAATTCCAAACAACCCCAAATTAATATATGTTGAAGGACATGTCATGGTCATCACATATATAACTCCAAACGACCAATTAAGTGATTAAAACACTTAAAACAAAATTAATTAAGCTAATTAATTAATTTCCTCTAGATTTTTAAACAATTCCAAATGCTCTCAATTTAAGATATGTTAGAGAACATGCCAAGGCCTATCTAAATATCACATTACAACTTGATTTCATGCTTGTCATGACGATGTGAATTAAACTTTCACCAAAGATAAATATTAAATAAAATTTGTAATTCTTAACCAAATGATCCAAATTTAATATATGTCAACAACCATACCAAAGCCAAATTTTCTAGCATGTCACAATCTAATTCCAATTTACATAACATCATGGAAATTAAACCTTAAACAAAGAAATTAAGTAAATTAATTTCTAGATCTTGAATTAAAGCATGCATATAAGTTGTATAAGCTCATATAATCATCAATACAATACAAATATAATCCTAATACACCCCCTACCTCAATTTGAGATGAAAATCCCAAATCCCCACTGAATTGAAACTGCTCCGAATCCGACGAAACTCCTAGATTTTGTCGGGGACAACACGATATATATGAATCCCCAAGAAACCCCATGAAAATCCAAACTTGACCTCAATCCCGAACTCAAAATTTGGTCAGAAATGTTTTCTAATAAGAGGTAACGGTAGAGCACGACAAGACAAATAACAAATGTTAAGGCCGAAGGATTTCTACCAAGGAAATCAAGTGGAGGAGAAGGTCAAAGGGTGGTAGCCATGGCTGTCAAGGATGGCCGACCAAGAGAGGGGAAGGAGATGAAGAAAATCTGATTTTTTTTACTTTAAGGCACCTATTTATATAAAGTCTCAAAAAGTGCCCCGAAAGGGCCTCGCCGGGTCCGGAAAAGTGGAATTTAAGCAGACGCTCTCAAACGGCAAAACTTCATGAACAAAAAAGATTCCAAATGAGAAAATATGAATAACAAAAGAAACAGCATCGAAAAATGAGTCTCGAGCAGAAAGTTATGCTTAAAACAAGTTTGGCGTAAACCGGGGTCAGAAACCCTGAAATTGGAAAACATTGTCCAGGAGGAATTCTAAGAGTTCACGACTCGACAAAATGTGAAAATGAATCCCATACGAGGATCCAGGCTCAAAACAAGGCATTGAGCAATAACTTTCATTAATTGCACAATGGCCCCTCTAAAAAGTAAAAATTGCGAAACTGCCCCTCAAATAAAATATCTTCCAAAAGATATTTTCTTAGATACCCCTTAAATAAAATATCTTTAAAAGATATTTATGAAAAACACCCCAAGAAAAGAAAAAGTTTCCAAAGAACTTTGCATTTATGCCCCTATGGGTACCAGGAGCAACCAGAGTACTTTCTCACGAAAGTAAAGATACGTATCTCATAGAAATCATTGAGAATGAAGATACGTGAAGTCAGGAACCAATTCTGAACACAAAAAGTGTGGTTACGCAAACAGAGTGACAAATGAGGAAAAGACGGATAGGGAAAAAGACAAAAAATGAATAGTGTCGAAAAACGAAAAATGTGGGAATGACTCGATCCTCAAAGGAAGTTGTCAATCCATAGAAAAGAGTCTCGGAAATCACTCCAGAGCACTCGAGACGACACTAATCGACAAGAACCCAAACTCAGAAGGGAAAAGACAATGGAAAAAAATTTATCCCAAAAATCTGTGTCATTACACAACTAGCCGACTGATCAATTAAGAAGCCCCAGGGTATAATTGAGTATGTTTTGATTAAAATTGACAAGTTCTTTTTCCCGGTTGATTTCTTTGTCATTGACACGGAACCGGTCCCAAATCCTAATAACCAAATTCTCGTTATCGTTCGCTGTCCTTTCTTGGCAACCGCTATTGCTAACATTAATTGTAGGACGGGGATGATGAAGATTTCATTTGGTCACATGAAAATGAAATTGAACATTTTTAATCCAACGCCGAATTCCATGGACAAGCATGAAGATGTATGTGTTGTTGAAAAATTTCTTGAAAGTGAATTTGAAAAAAATGAATTTTTACTTAATATTGGAACTTCAAATGTTTTATCCTTCAAAAAAGTTTTAAAAGAAGTTGATTTAAAACCAAGTATTGAAAGGGCACGGAAGCCTAAGAATTTCATTGACAAAGGACTGTCAATCTCATTTGAATCAAATCCAACAAATTCCTTCGGGAATGGTTTGTTGGGAAGGATTTAAAATGCCATTCATCCCGCCAAGGAGGGGATGAGTTTTAAGATTTTTGATCCGGGCTAAAAGAGCCCAACGTCTTGCTAGAGACGTTAAAAATTAGTGTGTTTCGTAGGGTTCACAACCATATTCCTCTCTCATTTCTTGTTTTCATATTTTTTGCGTCATCTAGATATAAGTTGAATTGAAAAATTCGACTTACGGGCCATTTCTTGCATTTTGTGCACTTCTAGTGAGGTTTCGATCGATCGAACTTCAGTTCGATTAATCAAAATTCCACTTCAATCGATAGAACCCACTGAATTGAGGACTTTTCAAATTCCATTTCGATCGATCAAAGTTTGTTCCAATTGATCGAAGTTCATTTCAATCGATCAAAGCTGAGAGTTCAATCGATTGAAATCCTTCGATCGATTGAAAAGGCGTCATTTGAATTTTTCGGAAACTCCTTTGGCGTTCCTAAACCCTAATTTTATTTTTATTTTTATTTTCTTTCTCCTCCTCCCCTATTTTTCTTTTTATTTTTCTTTCTTTCTTCTATTTTTTCCTCCCTCTCATTCTCTTCGTTTTCTCTCGACCGAACCCTCCATCTCTCTTTCTCTCCCCAATTTCTCCATCTTCCTCCTTCCCATCTTTCAATCATTCCCTTAATCTCTCAACCTAACCCACTCCACTTCCCTCTTCTCCCTTCCAGCGAACCCAAAGAAGCTGAAGCTTCACGCCGCCGCGAACCATAATTTTTCTCGGCGAAGATTTTTGGCCCAAGGCCAAATCCCAGCATCAATCTCTCTTTTCTCTCTTGGGCATTATCAAACCCATTGTCTCCGGCCGATTTAGGCCAATGAGAGATCTAATCAAGCTTCAACAACTCTCTGTAATTTTCGGCGAGACTCCGGTCACCATCTCCGGCTACGGTGAGGCCAGAATCTTGATTTCATTCCCGAAACTCTCCATTTTCAACTTCTCTTCCATTTTCTTGGATTGGGTGTGCTGTTGACCTTAAGGACTTCATCCAAGGACAATCTAGAGGTTTTGATGATAACAAACCATTGATGGTGTTTAAGGACTAATGTTTACATTGAGTGTTATATAGATTATTCACATTCAAAGAATGACCTCAATGAAGTTAATGATCATTCGAAGTATTCCATTACTCAAGATCATATCTATGGAAAACAAATGAGACAAATGAACATGAAGTTGCAAGGAGACAAATGAACATGAAGTTGCAAAGAACCAAATGTAAAGTCCATCCAAAAATAGCTTCGACTACAAGGAGCAAGAAAGCAACTCAAAGAAAGGAAGAAAACAAGTCTACCAGAAAGCCTACATGATCATGGACAAAGCATGAAGAAAGGGGTAGATAGGATGGTGAGTGTTTAGGATTCAATGTTAAAGTATTTATGAATCCATTTGAAGCTCATCTCTATAGGACCATGTATATCATATCATCATTCATATGTTCCTATATATATATTAGCAATAGACTATACATTTCATTCATATATAATTGCACACGAAGTCATTGCTAAAGAGTGAGTTAGTTCAAACTTACATAAGCTTTGAAAGAACTCATCACTTGTGCTAGAAATGCTAAGATCATGCATATCAATCAAATAATTCATATTGGTCAACAATTAAGGCATAAGAAGCCTTCATTATCATGAGTTGGTAACGGACATTAGGACCTTAGAATGCGCGTCATGAAAAACTGTGTTTTTGGCTAAGTGTGAAAAATGAATTTTTGAAATAATAATTATTTCAAAATAATTTTTCCCGGTAATAACTCTTTATATTTCAACTAGCTTAAACTAATTTTATCAGAATTTTTGACCAAGTCTACATTAGTCTACATAACGATTCATTATTACCAAAACTGTCGAAAATCCAAATTTGTACTAAAACTGAATTTCTACATTTTGATTTAGTTGGATTTCATTTTTCTAGTATTTTTTATTGAATCCAAATGGGAGGTACTTCCTTATTTACATTGTAAACTTAAAGTAAATGAACATATAAATACTGTAAAGACATTTACTTAAATATTTTCAATGGAAATGTTAACTTAGAACAAAATTCCTGGAGTTGTAGTTTCATTTCGGTAGACCGAAATGCATAGGTAATATGAATCGGACGACCGATTCTAACAGAGAGTCGTCCAACCGATTCTAACAGAGAGTTTTGATCAAAGGATGAAGGTATTTTGGACGACTAAAACAAAAGGTATTTTCGTATTTTGGTCTACCAAAATAAAGAGTGATAGCCAACCTTAAGCTATTTCGGACGACCGAAACACAATGATATTTCATTTCGGTCGACTGAACCTGCACAGATTCAAATTTGAACGGCTATTTTGCCTTGAACCGCATGCACAACAGCTCTATTTTTGAATTAGATGCAGAAACTCTATAAATAGAGTAAAGGGACTTCGGGATTTAATGTTGCTACACTTGAGAGACATCTTCTAGCATCATAAGAGCTTTTGTTCTTCATTTATATCGTACTCTCTCATCCCATATCATTCATAGAGTATTGAGCTTCAATCTATTCATATATATACTCTAGAGTAAGCTGAAAGTTGTGAGCTACTATTTACATGTCAATCTTTGAGAGATATATTTGTATGCAACAAATCTGATCTTCATTTGTAAGGGCTGGTGTGGCCCAAGAAAGAAGAAGCAAACTAGCTTCAATTTGTAAGGGTTGGTGTGACCCAAAGGAACACTAAGAGAGGTTGTCTCTTTGCAAGGTGAAGCAAGTTGTTGCTTCATGTAAAGGTTTGCTCTCCACCCGTAAGGAGGTGCCATAGTGGATTGGGAAGTATCAAGAAGGGTCTTGAGCCGAGGAGTAGGAGTTTTTAAACCTCGCTAAAATTGCCGTGAGAATGTTTGCAATCTCTATTCCCTTATCTCCTTTACATTTATACTATTAATTATTCATGTTTATATCTTGATAATTGCATAATTATTGGAAGGGTTTAGTAGAATTTGCAAAACCAAAAATTGGCCATTGTTTGCCAAAGCCTCTATTCACCCCCCTCTAGAGTCTATACTTGGGTAACAATTGGTATCAGAGCCTAACTCTAATTAAAATAACTTAACCGTCTTAGAGTACGATCATGGCCAACAATGGCATATTCACATGCCTAGAAGGACAATGTATTTATAGACCTCCAATTTTTTATGGAACCAACTATAGTTATTGGAAAAGTATAATGATAGACTTTCTTCAATCCATAGACTATAGAATTTGGCTTGCCATAGTTAATGGACCATTCATTCCCATGAAAGAAGTAAAAAAGACAATGGTTCCTAAAGAAAAGAAAGAATGGGATTCAAATGACCATAGATTAATTCAATGCAATGCTAAAGCCATAATTGGGATTCAAATGACCATGGATTCTATATTATGCATTAAACAAAAATGAGTTCAATAGAATTGCAAATTGTAAAACGGCAAAAGAGATTTGGAACTCACTTGAGATATTCCATGGTAGTACTTGCAATGATAAGGAATCAAATTTATGCATACTTATCAATGAAAATGAATCTTGTAGCATAACTAACAATGGTTCAAATAATGAGATGAATTTTAGCTCTACCAACATTACTAATCATGTGAATGATCTTGCTAGAACTTACTCATCCTCTTGTAGTGAAGAAAATGAAGCAATTCAAAGGAAAAGTGAAACTCTCCAAGCTACTAGCAATGAAGAAAATGACATCAAAGATATGGTTGATCATCATGAAGATATTGCTCTTTGTCTCATGGCCGACAAAGATGAGGTAAACTCCAACCATGATTCTTTTGATTTAAATGCTTCATATAATGTGTTAGTTGATAAGCATAATGTCTTGCATGATGCATTTAAAGAGTTACATGGTGTGCTAGAAATATTGCTTGAAAAATTTGCTCATCTTAAAAGGGAAAATCATGATATCTCTCAAAGACATAAAAAAGTTCACATGGAAAATGATTCTTTGAAAAATGAAAATCATTATCTTGTGTAAAAATTAGAAAAGATTCAAATTGAAAATGAGTCTTTGAAAAAGAAAAATGATAATGTACTATCTAAAGAGTCACCATCAATTGATTGTGCTTTCGAATATAATTCTTCAAATGAAGTCATTGATGATCCAAACGGCATCTTAGCAAAGTTAACAAAAGAAAAAGAGAACTTAAATACTATGCTTGGAAATCAAATAAAGGACTCTTTCAAAAATGGGATAAGATATGATCCTTGCAATAAAGATGTATGCTTATTGAAAAAGAGAAAGCTCTTAAATGATTCATTTGACAAAAGTTCTTTTCAATATTCTAAATGCAATTATTGTAAAAGGTTAGGACACAAAATTTACAATTGTTCATTTAGAAAGTAGAAAAGGATCAAGAAGATTTGGGTTTCAAAAAGAACTTTTGTGCTATTGTCTAATACTTACGGACCCAAGAAAATTTGGGTACCAAACGAAGATTTCCTAAGTTTATCTTGTAGGGTTGCTTGAAGGAAACTTCATCATCTAAGGAGAAATGGCTTCTTGATAATGGTTGTTCAACATGGGATGTAAGAAATGTTCCAAATTCTTCACTCTCAAAGTCAAAGCAAAGGAGCATTACAATTGGAACAACTACAAAAGCATGGTTATTGGTATACTTCGTAGAAACTTTTTATTGGTCGACTCTTTTGGCATGTTAGAATCATTTATGATCAATAAATTGTTGCTAAATGAAATCAAATCCTTAAGCTTTTGGTCATCACATATGAGGAGTCCTTAAATGTATTATACTAGAGAAATGAAGACTATGATAATATGCTATTGATTATGGAATTCTTATCTTCATTCTACAAGTACTCATTGTTTATGCAAACTATTTTTAATGTATACTTTATTGATTTAAAATAATTTTATCCATGCATTATAATCTTGAAATTGCATTTGGCATACTACACATAGAATTAGACAAAATAGATTTGAAAAGTGTAGTTCTCAAGAGAAACACCACTTTCCAATAAGCTAACACTCTTCAAAAATGAAAATTTAATTTTGGAAAGAAAAGTTCTTATTCCAAATTGTTGAATTCTTAAAGATCTCTAAAAAGGGCACTTTATTTATTTTTACCTACCTAGAAAGAATCTCATTGTTATCTCTTGAATTTGATCATATAATGCACATGGAATTACATTGTGATCCATATATGAAATTATGCTTTCCACTCAATTATTACTCATTTCATATTGGTTCATTGGGTTGTATGTAACCATAAACATATATATTTATTGAAATGACAAATGCACTAGCATGCTAGATACATTTAAAATTCTAATCTTGTTTGAAGCATGTTAATTAAAGAGAGTACCACATTTGTGCCTTATATTGAATTATGCTCTAAAAGGAACCTTCACAATGTGTGCTAACTCACAAGGACCCTAAAAGTGTTGGGTACCAAAGAATTCAATTTGAGCATATTTTGTAGGTTAAAGACCTCTTCTTTCAAGAACAAGTGGATTCACAAATATGGATAGCTAAAGTACATGAAGATAAATTAAGTCTTGATTTCTCATTGCTAACAAAAGGATGAAGAACGCACTATATTGAGAAACAACTCCTAAGATAATGAAGTTAGTACCACGGGTAAAGAATCATTTTCTTCATAAATGATATGCTTTTAGTTGATACGTTTAAATGTGACTTAATTGTGCTATGTTATAAGGACTATATTATCATTTCTAGATCTAGTCATGCATAATTAATGTGGATGGTGATCTTGATATGAATGCTACTTGTTGCTAAAAATATCTAAGGTATAGATTTTGATAATCTATATGAAAGTAGTTCATTATGACACATTGGTGACCCTTAAAGCTACTTCATTTGGATTTGTTTTAAAGTAGTTATATATATAAAGTCATCTATGTGTCTTTACATTCTTAAAATGATTCACTTACATTCTTGGCATCACTGACACATAAAATGAAATCATTTGAACTTGAAAATAATTGGATTAAATCTGGAAAGTTAAAGTTCTATCTCAATTAGGAAAATTTACTGGTTTTGCATTCCTGCATAAACCGGTTGACCGATACCTGATTCGGACAACCGAAGTAGCTATTTCGGCAGTTCAAAAATTAATCTGGCAGACCGAAATAAGTAAATCAAAATTGCTTCAGGGATGTAAACCGGCTGACCGATAGAGTCATTTCGGTCGACCAATGTGTGTGCAGCACCAGTACTTATAGGGCTTTCAATTCTACATCATGATATGCATTGTGGGTCACTATTGGTAATTAAGCTAGAATATGTTCCCAAAAGTTCAATCAAGAAAAATGCCTTCAATATATGTTTTTGAGCACCTGTGACTTTGAATTAAAGCAATAAGAATGCTACATGCTTTTGCATGAAATGACTTTTATCAAATGCATGACTTATTGACTTCATATCTAAAAAGTCTATTGAGGAAAAATCATCCGGACTTGAAATGCATAAATTTTAAACTAGATGTTTAAAATTATCAATTGCCTTATGCACTTATAAACAAGCTCATAGAGTTCATTTTGAAAGGCTTAGTGATTTTCTCAAGATTGATGGTTTTTGACAAAATTGATATATATATATGTGTTTGCAAAACCATTAATAAAAATATGTTGATTACACTTATATACTATCTTTGAATCAATATTTATAATTTGTGCAAATAAGTTTACCTCTAACATGCAAAATGAATTAAAATTAGCATGATGCGTAAACTTGAATTCTTCAGAAGTTTAAAACTCTAATAGTGCTATGAAAATCATAATTCATATATTTATTTGACACTTTAATATTGGGATTATAATTCTTAAAGAACACTTTGTTCTAGCTTAGATGACTAATGTGATATCAAGTGTTATTCTACTTTGATGTATCAATTTTTAGCTCTTTAGAACTTCATGTGATATTTCTTGATCACTTCTTAAAGAATGTGTCTAAAAGTGATAGTTTGCTTATCCACATGAAGGGTCATGTAGCCAATCTCTCACCACATCTCTTAAAGAAGATATTTTGGTATCAAGACCTTAATCTATATATTGTTGGTTTTTACAATCTAGAACTTCATAAGATAGCTTGACATCACATCTTGAGAAATATGAACAAAAGAAATATTGAGCTCATCCACATGAAAAATCGTGTAGTCAATTATTTCGAATTATATATGTCAAAGTGATGAGCGCTGAAAAATGCGCATTTAAACCCCTTAAGCTCGAGTATTCTAAGACATTTATCTATCTTATTTTTCCATTTTAGATTAATTTCATATTATTGCCCTTTTCAGGTGCTTATTCCCAAAATAAGTCAATTCAGCCAAATTAGAGCATAAAAGAAGCAATCTCAAGCTGAATGAAAGAATGGAGCAAAGTTGAAACACAGCGGTGGAAATCAGCAAACTTCGATCGATTAGAAATACTTTCGATCAATCTCACATTGATCGATCCCACCTCACCGAGATGGATCAAACCCTTTATCCTTATCCTTAAGAATTCCCATCTTCGATCGATCCAACTTTCTTCAGATCGATCGAATTTCCTTGATCTTATCCCCACCTACCACTTTTGTCTTTTTCCCAAAATATCCCAAAAATATCTCAGATTTGTCTTATCTAAAAAGCGCCGCCATGGATTGATCGATCTGGCCTAACTTCGATAGATCTGGCCACAGGTCGATCGATCAAACCTCCTTAAGTCCAAAATAAAATAAAGTCCAGCTCATTAAAAGATGGCTCGTGGTGCAATCATTGAAGGGACCCTAGTGCACGAGACCTGACCATTGGGTGTGACACTTGAGCTACCTATATAAGGATTTTGAGCCATTTTTACATGATAACTTAGATATCTCAATACATCTCATATCACATATCTTGGAGAGGAGGCTAGAGCTTAGAAAAATATATACTATTTGGGAGTTCTTCTATTCTTCTAGGGTTTCCATCAAGAAGAAGATCATTCCTACCATAGAAATGGCCCTTGAGGGTTGGATGACTACATCAATGAGTGGCTAAACATCTTCTTGGGGCTAAAGTTAGCCCTAAGCATGCCTTCTAGACCTTGATGTTTTGTATTTTGAGGTGATTTGTGTTGTAATCTTGTCTTGACATTTGATTTATATATGAATCTTATTTTTACAATGATTTCTGTTGACTAATACGTCTAATTGATCATTTCATTTTATCCATATGTTTATGTATGCTAGAATAGATGTTCATGTGTTTATCTTTTGGTTTTGTAATATTGATGCATGTCTATGTGTGTTGATGCTATGAATCTAGAGATTGTCAAGGCATAGTGCTTAAATAGTATACTCTTGTGGTTTGTTTGATGGTGCATACTCATTTCTTGATGGATTGTGCCTCTACCTTAGTTTAATTAGTTTAATTTTCATGTCCTTAACTTAGATGTAGTATAGTTGATTTACTTTCTTAGATGTGAGGACTATCCATGCTTGTTGTTTGATGTTTCATACTTATGAATGCAAGTATTATTATTCTCTAACTTGTTAGTGTATTGATTGTGAGCTTAAAAGAATGAATAATGGCTTAGTTTGATATCTTGTGCTATTCACTAGGTTGTCTAGACATTATATATTTAATTAATCATCTATGCTTATTGATTCAATCAATCACACCTCTTTGTATTGCAACACACGTTTCCCCTCATTCAGTACACATTGAGTGTCTAGAATAGTGATGTTTAGTGGTGACTTCTAGATCCCAAGACCTCTCTCTCTTGTTCTCTACCCTTTATTCATTTTAATTGCCTTGTATTGAATTTATTTACATTGTAGTTTAATTAACAAATCAAAACACCTTTTGTTCACTCGACCTACTAATCCGACCTTGTTTCCATATTAACATAGCCCCCAATCCCTTGGGACGATCCCTACTCACCCTAGCTATATTAGTAGTTAGAGGTAGTAGTGGCTCTTTATAAATTTAAATTTGGCCACACTTTTATTGCAACTTGTTAGTCGACACGACTAGGGCAACACCACAAAGAAAATATGTTTTTGCATAATTGGAAATTTATTGCATATGACTAGGAGTAATGCCACATGTGATTTTGATCATTCAATTATATGCTTATAAAAAGATGATCATTTGCATCAATGGCTCATTCCATATATCATTGTTTTATTACATTATCTAGCATATATCCAATACTTGATATATAATATAAATGGAAGCATACTCATAGGGGAAGATTATTGGTAATCATTTGAATGTTTCTTGCATAACTTGTAATGCTTAATTGACTTATTTTGGAAATTGCCAAGCATGCTACAAAATGACTTGTTGATCATCATATTCATTCTCATGAGATTCCATGATTTTAATTATTTTTCCCGTCTTCTTGAAAATATCAAATGGGAAAAATATATTAGGATTGAAGCACACTTAAATTCTTAGATTTGCCTTACAAGGTTTTTGCCTTTTGGCTCATTCTAATACATACTTCATTTTTATTTTTGTTATTCTTTACTGTGTATACTTTTGCCTATTTGAGTTTATGCTTCATTCTTTGGTTTATGTCTTATGTATACTTTTGTATATGTCATGAACCTTAATGATCTTTGAACTCATGCTATCAATGAAATTGGTATCTTATGATATAATTGCTTATATGTTGCACTCCAAAGCATATTATAGTCATTACCACTATATTGTCAATTCTTGATGCCATCATTTTACTATGAATATTGATAAATGTTAAATGAAGTTGTCTAGGCCTCCCACCTTTTTGAGATGACAAAGGGGGAGAAATATGTGTGATGTGATTCAAATACTTGATGTAATATACATCATTATCTCATTGTGCTTACATGTCAAATGAATGATATATATCTTTTAATGGAAGCATGTTGACAGGGAGAGATTTGTAGAAATCTCTTGAAAAGAAAATGATCTTATATGCACCATGTCAAAAATTCATGAAGAATGTACAAGCGTGCTATTTTATAACATTATGTTCATTGAATGCACTTTGATAGGAGGAGCATTGTTCAAATGCTACTCCATTTGCTTATGAACACATCAATGTTTTGTCATCATCAAAAAGGGGGAGATTGTTGACCTTAAGGACTTCATCCAATGACAATCTAGAGGTTTTGATGATAACAAACCATTGATGGTGTTTAAGGACTAATGTTTATATTTAGTGTTATATATATTATTCATATTCAAAGACTCACATTTATGGAAAGCATATGAGACAAATGAACATGAAGTTGCAAGGAACCAAATGCAAAGTTCATCCAAAGATAGCTTGGACTACAACGAGCAAGAAAGCAACTCAAAGAAAGGAAGAAAGCAAGTCTACCTAAAAGCCTACATAATCATGGACAAAGCATGAAGAAAGGGCTAGATAGGATGGTAAGTGTTTAGGATTCAATGTCAAAGTATTTATGAATCCATTTGAATCTCATCTCTATAGAACCATGCATATCATATCATCATTCATATGTTCCTATATATATATTAGCAATAGACTATGTACTTCATTCATATATAATTGCACATGAAGTCATTGCTAAAGAGTGAGTTAGTTCAAGCTTGCATAAGCTTTGACAGAACTCATCACTTGTGTTAAAAATGTTAGGACCATGCACATCAATCATGTAATTCATATTGGTAAATAATTAAGGCATGAGAAACTTTCATTACCATGAGTTGGTAACGGACATTAGGACCCCATAATGCACGTCATGAAAAACTGTGTTTTTGGCTAAGTGTGAAAAATGAATTTTTGAAATAATGATTATTTCAAAATAATTTTTCCCGGTAATAACTCTTTATATTTCAACTAGCCTAAACTAATTTTATCGGAATTTTTGACCAAGTCTACATTGGTCTACATAACGATTCATTTTTACCAAAACTGTCAAAAATCCAAATTTGTACTAAAACTGAATTTTTACATTTTGATTTAGTTGGATTTCAATTTTCTAGTATTTTTTTATTGAATCCAAATGGGGGGTACTTTCTTATTTATATTGTAAACTTAAAGTAAATGGACATATAAATACTGTAAAGACATTTACTTAAATATTTTTAATGGAAATGTTAACTTAGAACAAAATTCCTGGAGCTGTAGTTTCATCTCGATAGACCGAAATACATAGGCGATATGAATCGGACGACCGATTCAAACAGAGAGTTTTAATCAAAGGATAAAGGTATTTCTGATGACCAAAACAAAAGGTAAATCATTTCGGTCTACCGAAATAAAAAGTGATAGCCAACCTTAAGCTATTTCGGACGACCGAAACACAATGATGTTTCATTTCGGTCGACCGAACCTGCGCAGATTCAAATCTGAATGGCTATTTTGCCTTGAACCGCGTGCACAACATCTTTATTTTTGAATTAGATGCAGAAACTCTATAAATAGAGTAAGGGGACTTCGGGATTTAATGTTGCTACACTTGAGAGACATCTTCTAGCATTATCAGAGCTTTTGTTCTTCATTCATATCATACTCTCTCATCCCATATCATTCATAGAGTATTGAGCTTCAATCTATTCATATATATACTCTAGAGTGAGCTGAAAGTTGTGAGCTAATATTTGCATATCAATCTTTGAGAGATATATTTGTATGCAACAAATTTGATCTTCTTTTGTAAGGGCTGGTGTGGCCCAAGAAAGAAAAAGTAAGCTAGCTTTAATTTGTAAGGGTTGGTGTGACCCAAAGGAAGACTAAGAGAGGTTATCTCTTGGCAAGGTGAAGAATATATATATACTTATGGTACCGTGATATGAACTTGAGTCTCAGGATCATGGTTAGGTGCGTATATCGCAAAGGATGAGTAGCTAGATATAGCTGATGTTCCCTGGTAGGTCTAGGGCATATAAACACCGTAATGTGTAAGTTACATGTTACCTTCTATTCAGGCTGAACTACACTATAGGCTAGTGAGCGTCCTATAATGTGTATCTATATCTATATGGACTATTTTAGTGATTGCTGAGCTATCTAAGATGTATCTGTATATCGGGTTTATGTATGGATTGTAGTAGGATGGAACTTGCATGTGGGTCTGACCCACTCTTATTTTTTTTAGGTGTTCGTCAGTACCAGGCTTAGAGTTTGATCGTGATGATGCAGATACAGTCACTCATTCTTCCGACTACATAGGATTTTCTTTCTTATTTTATCTTTGGATTTTGGTTTTGTAACTTATTTTCATTTGGGATTATTAGGGGTCCACTAGCTGGTTTCCCAAGTTGTAAGGATTGGAAAAGATTAAATTATATTAATGAATATTCTTTTAAGGATTTTTTTCATTTAGAATTCTTTTCAGCTTATTATTTTATTTTTTAATTTTTTTTTTTATTCTTACTTGTTTACATATTGATTGTTTGGTATCCCTCGGATCTGTGCTCGGACTTGATCACCCGTGGCTCTAGAATCAAGGGGTATCACAACGAGCCCAGCTCATTTGGGGTGATATTTAACCTACCTATATAAGGAATATGAGTCATTCTTGAGGGCATATACTTGAGAGTAGATAGATAAACTAGAGACACAATTTTTATATTCTTAGTGAGGAAGAAAAGAAAGGAGGAGGCTAGAGACACAAGCTTGGAGTTCTTCCATTAACCAAAAAGATAAGCAATCTCTACCATGGAGTTAGCACTTGAGGGTTGGAGGACATCATCCATGAGTGGCTAGACATCCTCTTGGGCCTAGAGTTAGCCTTAAGCATGTTTTTTACATCTTGATTTATGTATTTTAAGGGGATTTGTATTGTGATACACGTTTTGACATATTTATATAAATAGATCTTGTTTATTCAATGATTTGTGTGGTTTAATGCTTCCAATTGATCATTTTATTCTATCCATATGTCTATGCATGCTAGAATAGATGTTCATGTGTTTGTCTCTATTTCTTGTTTTATTGATGCATGTCTATGTGTATTAATACTATAGATCTAGAGATTGTCAAGACATAGTGCTTAATGAAATGCTCTTGTAGTTTATTTGATGGTTCATACTCATTTCTTGATGGATTGTGCCTCTCAATTAATTAGTTTAATTTCATGTCATTAGCTTAATTATAGTGTAGTTGTAGTTTAGATATTAAATAGGAGGACAATCCATACTTATTGTTTGATGTTCCATACTTATGAAAGCAAGTAGCATTCATAAGTGATTAATAGCTTAGTTTGATATATTGTGATGTGTTTGGATTGTGAGCTAAAAGAAATGATTAATGGCTTAGTTTGATATATTGTGCTATCCACCATGTTGCTTAGACAATATATGCTTAATTTGTCATCCATACTTATTGAAACAACCACACACACACTATGTTGTAATACATGTTTTCTCCCTCATTAATCATTCATTAAGGGTGTAGAAAAGTTTTGCTTAGTGGTGATCTATAAACCCCAAGATCTCTCTCTCATTTTCTCTCAATTACATTTAATTGCCTACTTTAGTATAAATTGCATCTTAGTGTAATTCAACAACCAACCAATCTTTTGATCACTCAACCTACTAACCCTAATTTCAATTCCACAACCTAGTACGACCCACCAATCCCTTGGGACGATCCCTACTCGCCCTAACTATATTTTTAGTGAAAGGTAGTAGTGGCAATTTCTAAATGTAAAACTTGGCCACATTTATCATAGCCTTACACCACTATCTTTTGGTGTACAAACTTTGGATTTGGGGTGCGACCCCCGAGACCACCAATTTTTTGGCCCCGTTGCCGGGGATTGATTGAAGACAACGTCGTATTTGTGGAATCAATTAGAAATTAGTACTTTTTTGATCGTGTCTTTACTTTGTTTTCATTTTGGTTACTTGTTGTGTTGGTTCTTATTTAACTAGGTGCATTGAAAAGAAGGTGAGCAAATGAGCATTTCAAGCAAGGAGCTAAGCAAAAGCAAGGAAAAGGCTAAAATCTAAAAAATTTGCAAAGCTAAATTGAAAATTGAATTGAAGTGCTAAAGGACCCTTTGTGAGCTCTTTCTTAACTCAATCTCTAGTTAAATCATCGGCCCGCGTGGAGGCTTGTATTTCAATTCTTAGATAAATCGTGAGCCCACGTGGAGGTAATTTATTTTTCTTTGCATATTGTTGATAGCATAGGAATATGGAATCATTGTATGTAGAGGAAGTTTGTTGATTGTTGATTTGTTACAAAAGTGAAATGATAGTTCATTGCTTGTTGCGTGTTGTGTTTTGTTGTGCATGCATGGTCGTAGATCATTGAAACCTACTCTTGTCCCTCTAAATTTTCATCTTGAATCCGTTGTTCGAAACCCTAGGGGAAGAGGAAATTCCAGTCAATCCATTTCATCAATGGAAGGACATAATAAGGACCATGTGGAGGACTTTGGTTGACCAACAAGGCATCCTCTACCCAAATGTGCAACATGATAACATGCAAGTACCATTAGGCATGCCGACGCCATTCATTCACCCACCACAACAACAAGGCCAAGTTCCATTGGGAATGCCAAGGCCAATCTATACTCCACCACCTCCCATCATTCAAGGTAATCAAGGCGCCCATATTGCACCTCCAATTGCTAATCCTCCCCTTGTTTTAAGAGATCATTATGTGCATAATGAATACAATGCACCCATATGCATTCAATTGCCACCATTTATAGCACACCACTATGAGATCAAACTACAGACCATTCAAATGCTTCCTAACTATCATGGACTTCCAAGTGAAGAACCTTACAAGCATTTGGATGAGTTTCTTAAAGTATGTTCCACCGTGAGATACACGGACATACCAGAAGAGGTCTTAAGGCTTAAACTTTTTCCATTCACCCTTAAAGACAAGGCAAAATATTGGTTTAACAATCTTAGGCCTTTTTCAATAACTTCTTGGGCAGAAATGCAACAAGAGTTTTTGAAGAAGTACTATCCAGTTTCTAAGATCAATGCCATGAGAACCTCAATTCGAGAGTTTTCACACAGGGATGGGGAAACGTTCCATGAGGCATGGGAAAGATTCAATGAATTGCTTAGGAAGTGTTCACATCATGACATGCCCAAATGGCAATTAGTTCAATATTTCTTCGAGAGCTTATCGGACAATTACAAGGGCATGGTTGATGCTTCCATGGGTGGCTCTTACATTGATAGGCATAAAGATGACGTGTGGCGTCTTTATGAGAGCATGAGTGAAAATTCTTTGCATCGAACTTTATCTTCCAAGAATGGTAGGAATTTAAGTGGAAGGAAGAGTGTTAGCTTACATCAAGTTGACCATTCCAATGAAATAGCCGTCGAGATGAAATCCTTATCTCAAAGGTTTGATCAATTCTTGATCAACCAAAACTCGGCAAATCAAGTATCTTCTGTCCCTAACCATTCCTATCATGCATCCAATGAGACAAGTATGACTTGTTCAAGTGTTTTACATTCTACTTCCAATTGTCCCCATGGGCTTGTGCAAAATGAGCATCATGAACAAGTCAACGCAGCTTTTGTTAATCAAGGGAACAATCCTTATGGCAATCATTATAATCCTAGTTGGAGGAATCACCCAAATTTCTCTTGGAGAAACCAAAGGGAAGGCTCAAACCCTCCCCAAGGTGGTTTCCAAGGGAAATATGTTCCACCTCTGATACAAAGCCAAGGTTCCCAAGGTTTTAGATCATCATTTCAATCACAAGGAAATCAATTTGATAATTCTCATTTTCTTAATCAACCATCATATTCTCAAGGAAATACTAGGAGTCCCGCTTTTGAAGAGAAAGTTTTGACCGCTCTGGGCACTCTAAAGGCGAACACTCAATTGCTTCATTCTCATTCTCAATCCATTGCTAAGCTAGAAATCCAAGTAGGACAAATAACTAGTACTTTAAATGCTAGAGAGAAAGGGAAAATGCCTTTGAATGACCTACAAAAGCAACAATGTGTTATGGAGACTCATTCCTCATCGGAAGGTCACATAATAGAGTATGTCAACACGGTGATTACCTTGAGAAGTAGGACGATTGTGGACAACCAAGTGGGTATGTCCAATGAAGAAAGTGAACCGGTGCAACCACAAGTTGACACCCATCCCGTTTCACATCCTATTCCTCCTTCATTGCATATGCATGATCTTTCAAATGAGAATATCTTGAAAAGTGATTTGAAAAGTGATTTTGAAAAGAAAAATTTGCAAAATGATTTCAAAACTTCTTGTGTTGAAGAGACTTCAATGAAAATTTCTGAAAAGGTTTTTGAGCCAAGAGCTCCATTTTTGGATGCCTTAAAAGGATCCATTTCAATTGACAAGTAAAAGGCCAAAACAAATGAAATTATGGATGTGTTTAGGCAAGTGAAAGTCAATCTTCCACTTTTGGATGCAATCAAGCAAATTCCGGCTTATGCTAAGTTTCTGAAAGACTTATGCACCCAAAAAAGGAAGAACAAAAGCCAAGCACCTAGGAAAGTGATCTTAACCGAACAAGTAAGCTCAATTTTGCAACATAACACTCTTCTGAAGTTTAAGGACACCGGTTCACCTACCACTTCATGCATTATTGGAGATCATATCATTAATCAGACTCTTCTAGACTTAGGAGCAAATGTTAATCTTCTTCCATACTCGGTATATGTCAAATTAGGCTTAGGAGACTTGAAACTGACGTCGGTGGTTTTGCAACTTGCCGACCGATCCATCAAAAAGCCTAGGGGTATCATTGAGGACATACTGATTAAGATTGATAAATTCTTCTTTCCCGTTGATTTCGTTGTCATTGACATGGAACCGACCCCCGAGACCACCAAATTTTTGGTGCCGTTACCGGGGCTCGAACCCGGGTCATCCGCGTGATAGGCAGATATACACACCACTATACTACAACGACCCCAAATTCCCATTATCCTTGGCCGTCCTTTCTTGGCAACCGCGAATGCCAACATTAATTGTAAGACGGGGATAATGAAGATCTCATTTAGCCACATGAAGGTGAAGTTGAATATCTTCAATCCGACCCCCAATTCATTTGACAAGCATGAAGAAGTGAATGTTGTAGAGAAATATCATAACCTTGAATGTGAAAGAATAGAGTCTTTGTGTGAAACCAAAATTCCAAAAGTCCATCTTCAACCCTGAATTCCAAGAAAGTTGTTTCAAAACCTTGTTTTGAAAGGGCATGGAAGCCCAAGGATCATGTTGACCAAGAACCAAAAATTTCTTTTGAGCCTAATCTAACAAGTTCTTTAGGGAACCATTTGTTGGGTGGAGTTCAAAACATTTATCACCCCATCAAGGAAGGGATGCACTACAAGATGTTTGATCCGGGCTATAAGAGCCCAACGTCTTGCTAAAGACGTTAAAGATTAGTACATTTCGTAGGGTGTCACAACCCTATTCCTCCCTCATTTCTATTTTAAATTTCATTTCTTGCGAAGTCTAGATATTTGCTTTAGGTTCATGTACATTGCTAGGAACTGTGATTAGGATTGCATGCACTTCATGTTGAAAATGAGCATTTTGCATAAGTTCGATCGATCTCTAAGGAGGTTTGATCGATCGAACTCCATACCTGTATCCACCTGCATCCAATCACCTCTCTGTCCAATCGTTCGAAGAAAACCTTCATATTTCAGCTCTCTGTCCCATCATTCGAACTTGTTCCTAGATCGATCTTTAGTTCTTCGATCGATCCAACTTCATCTTGGATCGATCTGCAGTCTTAACACTTAGAAATTTTTTGAACCTGCATCAAAAAGCTCTCTGTCCCATCGATCGAACATGTCTACAGGTTTTTGCATGTTCGATCGATCGGAGTTATTCTTCGATCGATCTTGGAGAGATCGATCTTTGTTCTTTGAATTACTATTTTGTTTAAAGTTTAATTTTTTTATTTTGAACTTTAAAATAGTAAATTATATATATTTTATTTTGTTTTATATTCCAAAAATAGTTTATTTTATTTAGTTTTATTCTTTTTTAATATATATATATATATTCAAAGCTTCAAAAACAATTTTTCTTTTAGTGAGGAGAGATTGATCACAGTTCGATCGATCGAACTGGTAACGAAATGTTTTTAAAAATCAAATCTAGGGTTGTTAGATCGATACCACAGATCGATCTAACACCCTCTCCTTCGTCCCTCGCCGCTGCAACTTACTTCTCCATCTCCGGCGAACCTTCCGGCGAGTTCATCTCACCTCGAATATCTCTCCTTCATCTCGGATCTCAAATCTCATTTTCATCTCATCTCATCTCTCGGTTTAAGGTAAGATCCGAACCCCCCTCTTTTGATTTCAAGCTCTAATTTAATGAATCCATGCTTTAAATGTTAGACTTAAGGTGTTTTGAAGATAAATCTTGCCATTGATGAAGTTTGAAGCTATGTATATATGTGTATATATATGTATATATAGGTTTTATATTTTTTTGATTTTAATTTCGATTTTGGGGGTCATAGAAAGTGACCAAATATGTTGATTTATTGTGTAGAGGGGCCCACAAGCTTGTTTGTGAGGCCCCCGTGCCATCCATGTCACAGATCTGTTACTTTTTGAGTTTCACCTCACAGTTCGATCGATCGAACTTTTTCTCCGATCAATCTGTAACAGATCGATCACACTTATTCTCGATCGATCGAACTTGCATCGATCTCACATATTTGTGATCGATCGAACTTCATAGATTTGCATCACACATTTCACACAACATCTTTTGTGTTTCATGCTATCTCATACATGCCCAATGCCTGTGTTTTCCACATTGGATGCATTCCATACTTATACTGTCTAGCATGCTTCTATCATGTCACTCATTCCTTGTCACTTGCATAAATTCATGTTCCTTATCTATTTTGTCTATCTTATTTGACATACATGATTCTATCAACTGTGCTTTAATTCTTTATACCGGTACTGATTTCCTTTTTGTAAGTTTTCCTTTTATTTTGCAGGCCATGGCTAGGGTAAAGACTGTTGCTCGCAAACATTATCACCGCAAGGCCAGACAGAGATTGGACGATGAGGCAGGTCCATCTCACGCATAAGACCCCATTCATGAGTCTAAGCCAGAGCCCTTTCATATTTAGGAGGAGCCAGCAGAGCCCACTCCACCTCAGTTTCCATCCGCTGACAGTTAACTACAGTCTTCAGCTGAGGCATCTTCTTCACAGGCTGACGCTGAGGCTGAGCACATACCATCTCCATCACCACCACCAGCTCAGCCAGCCCAGGATTTAGACCGGTCATTGCTGAGATACTCACGTCTTTAAGTGGTGCACGAGTCGGTCTTTGACATAGACTACTTCTCCTGGTCTGTTCTTACCAGAGCAGCATATGACGATATAGGCCGGAGGGGCATCTCAGCCATACTAGCCCCTGTCACATACCCAGTGTACCCGAGGTTGGTCCGGATGTTCTTCCAGAACCTTCGACCTGCCCCAAGTAACCTAGCCGGAGCTGCGAACTACCATTGACGGCCACCCTATCAGTATCACGGTGGACACTCTTTCCAAATCTTGCCGTTATCCACACGTCTGCCCTCCAATCTTCAGGATACATATCCTACCTTATGGAGGCCCTCATATGCAGACATGGCCGTTGCACTCACAGGTCACTATGCCTGTGGCGAGACTTTTGCCACTCGGACTTATCTGCCAAATGACCTGTGGTTCTTCAATTCGGTGCTATACTGAAATGTTTTTATGGCCGACCACAAGATACAAAGACGCGGCGACTATCTTACAGCTTTATACGCCTTCTATACAGGGCACTGACTGTCTATTCTTGCGCTCATCTGGAGCGTTATGATGAAGCTGTATGTTGACCATATCAGCAAGGCCAAGCCCAAACGGGCTAAGTATCTCCCATTCGGCCATCTCGTCACACAGATTCTGAGAGACCAGCGCTATCCCTTTCAGTCACGGGAGCGTACTGAGTCTGGGGCCTACACATTCCAGAAGAAGGATTGGGATAAGAGCTACAAGGCTCTTATCAAGAGCCTACAGGACGACGTTATGAAGGCAGCTGAGGAGCTAGAGAGAGAGGAGTTGGAGCAGGCAGTGGCAGCAGCAGCAGAGCAGGCTGCGGATGATATACCAGTCGATTCGCCTGCCATGCACATGGATATTGACTTGGAGCAGCCTGTAGAGGACCCGAAGCATCACTCTCCGGCTGGGTCGCCCATTCATGGTGAGGAACAGGCTCAGGATGCACATTATTTTCCTGACCCAGTGGTACCTAAGGCTCCAGCACAGACACCCGGCTTTGAAGAGCGCATCCAGGCTTTAGAGGATGCCATAGTCTCTATCCGAGCAGACACTGTCTCTATCCGAGCTGACATTACTTCACTCCGTACAGATGTAATGGCTGCGTTGCGAGACCTATCCAGAGACATACGCGGATCACGCCCTCCCGTCCTTCCTCCTCCACTTGATCTTTCCATTCTTCTTATTCCTCTTATATATCTGTGATATCTGCATATTTTTGATATTGTTATATTATTTTTGCGGCCAGTCTGTTGGCCTTAATATCTCACTGGATGTACTGTACTTTATTCTATTTTTCTATTTTATCCATGATCTTTTGGATGTCATATTCTTCTATTGATATTTCTGTCTGTGACTGACTCCATTAAATGCATCCCAGTGACTTCAATAAGCGAGAGAATGCTGCCAAAATTTTCAAGACCACCCTTATACCTCTCTCTATTTTCAGTTGCTATCCCATTTATACTTACATGTCCAATGTGCACTGTTATTATTCTTTTTGTTATCTGATGAGTTTTATCCAAGTGCCAAATTTTCAGGAGCACAGTTAACCCCAAGTTTGGGGGGGTTATGCCACCTATTTTGGATACTTTTGTCCTGGCTATTCTTTGCTATAGTTACACTGGTATACTCTTTCCTTTTGTTCTCTTTGCACATCGAGGACACTATGCCATTTAAGTTTGGGGGTAATAGTGTGATTTGCAGTGTTTGCTTTAGATTCAAAATTTTGAGCATGACTTGTGTATTTGAGGGATTTTCTATGATTGGTCCATAACTAGCTATGATTTTGATCTTTTGAGGACTATATTACTTAAAATTTAAAAATTGCTTGACTTGAGAATCCAATACTCCTTATATGCCTTGTGGATGCCATTTAGGAGTAAATTTTTCGAAAGATTGATATCATGCTTGCACTTGTGGTCCACATCATCCTGATTTTGTGATTGTTTTGAGATTCACTTTAGGATTCTACACTAGCACAGGCGCACACTAACATTCATTTATGGAGTACATGTTTTGTTGATTATTGAATTGGTTATATCCCAATTAAGCTAGTAGTGCATTGAAAGCTTTCATTCTTGATAAAGATGGATAACAACCCCTTTTCACCAAGTAGCAGAGATTCTAGCCTCATCAAGCATTGAATTTCTCGCGCCGAAAGGTGGAGGGCCCAAACTCTAGGTTAATAAATGAACTTGTTTATTCAAAAAAAAAAAAAAGAAAGTTGCAAAAGTAATAAAAAGTTAGGACTTCTCCCAAAATGTGAGAAGTGGGAAATGATTAGATGGAGGTTGTTTTAATTTGTAGCCTAATTGATTTGAACTTGTAAGTCCTTAGGGGTGTTTGAACACCTAGTACCCTAAAGCCGTCTGGTTTGGGAGTCATTGACCTAACGCTCGACCTCATGAATCGCTAGAAAGCTTAATAGATCAACACATTGCACCATGCTTCCATCTTTGATCCTATAAAAAAAATAAAAAATAAAAATAAAATCGAGTGAAAAGAATAAGCTCACCTAGAACAATAAAGCTTTAATAAAAGGTACACTCTTTGTCTTGATGATCGGTACTAGATTTGTGTGCTAGTTTGAGGGTTAGGATGTGATCATTTCTTTAGTTGTCTAAGATAGCAACATACTTTATGCCGGTCCACTCAAAAAGGATTCTGGAGTTGTTTTGATTTACATGATCATTTTCTTGATGTGTGGAAGACCATTCTTGCTTGCTTGATGTTGAAATTTTGGGAGATTGCTTGAAAATGTTTGAAAAATTGCATACTTGAGATAGTTTTCTCCCAATGCTTGTTTGCAATATTGGTATCTCTTTAGTGAGAATGAGCTTAATGTTTGTGGGTATCATTTCTAGAAACCCTCACGAGACTTCACTCGTCCACTAGGGGTAACCTAGGGGTTCAAAAGGCTTGTTGTATATGCTAAATGTAATCGTGTTCCCTACGAAAGTGGCGTTATCTATTTATTACTTTCTAGTTCATAGTTGTATAGTTGTTCATTTCATTTATTTACTTTTTAGTTCATTGCTAAGGACTAGCAGGAGGTTATTGATAAGGGTGTTTTGTAATGTAGGAGTTGCTAGCTCTACTTGCACTGAGGATTTAAAGCCTTAAGCGTAGCGGTACCTATGACATTGTTGTCAAAGTTTTGGGATTAGCTACCCCAACTCTCACAAAATTCCTAGTTCCCGTATTACTTTTGGTAATGATCTTTTTTGACATTGATGTCATTCATATCGATAACTTTTCCCGGGTTAACCTGGTTGGGGGTAGGTTATGAACTAATGTCTTATACTGTAATGCAATCGTACAAAGTTATATGTTGTGGGCGAGTGCTAGTTGTCATCGATACTACCTTACTGACGAGTAAGTGTGGGCGGGCGCTAGGCACTGTCATTGCTACCTCACATTTGAGTATATCGTGGGTGGGTTCTAGTAGCTGTTCGTACTGCCATGTCGCTATTTTCTTTTGTCGTGTTTTAATCTTTCGTTGTCTTGGGATTCTCTCGGTGGTTGACATTGAGTTGACATGCCAATTCGTTTGAGGTGTTGTCTTCGGTTCATGGTTTCGCGTTCCTTTAGTTTGATCTTGAGCCTTCTAGAGTTGTCCTTTAGTGCTTTATGATCCTTTCCTTGGTATAACTTTGTGTTCGGTCCTTGTTCGGTTCTTTCGGTGATGTTCCTAATTTCGGGGACGAAATTTCTTTAAGGAAGGTAAGTTGTAATGACCCTGTCATTTTCCTTCCTTTCCTTTTTCTCAAATTTTACGGATGAATTCTTTTCATTGAATTTTCTTTTTGAGTTTGGTTACTCATCACTTAGTGTTGTCTCCAGTATTAGGAAATAGTTTCCGAGACTCTTTCTTTTGGATTGACAATTTCCTTTAAGAACCGAGTTATTTTTATATTTTCACTTTTTAGACACTATTCACTTTTTGTCTTTTTTCAGTTTGTCACTTTATTGGCACAACCTCTCTTTTCGTGCTCGGAGTTGAGTTTTGACTTCACGATTTTTCATTTCAGTTGATTTCCTCAAAACGCGTAGCTTTACTTTTTGAGAAAAGCTCGCCGGTTGTTTCTTTCTCCCGTAGGGGCGTGGATGAAAGGATTCTTCATAAATATTAATATTTCATGGGGTGTTTTTCATAAATATATTTTGAAAATATTTTATTTCAGGGGTTTTAAAGAAAATATCTTTTGGAAGATATTTTCATTCGGATCAGTTTTGCAGTTATCCTTTCTTAGATGGGCCATTATGCAATTAACGAAAGTTGTTGCAAAATGCCTCATTTTCACTTTTCGTCAAGTCGTGTACTCTTAGAATTTCCTTCCAGGCATTTTCCTTAGTTTTAGAGTTTTCAGCCCTAGTTTGCACCGAACTTGTTCGGCGCGTATCTTTCTGCACGGGACTCGATTTTCGACATTGTTTCTTCTGTTGTTCATTTTTTTTCATTTCGGTTCTTTTTTGTTCACCATATTTTACCATTTGAGCGCGTCTGTGCAAATTCCACTTTTCCGGACCCAACGGGACCTGTTCGGGGCACTTTTTGGGATTTTTATAAATAGGGGGTCAAGAAAAATTAATTAGAATTTTTCCTCTTCTTCTCCCACGTTTCAGACCAGCTATGGCAGCCCAAGGGGTTGCCACCCTTCTTTTTTTCTTTTCCACCTTCTTCCCCTTTGTAAAATGTCGTAGTACCTTAACGTTTATCATAGGCCTTGGCGAGGCGGTCCTTTCCCCTTTATTCGAAGCCAATTCTGATCATTTTTAAGTTCGGGTTTCGATTTTGGTGGTACCTCAAAGGTGATTGTTGTTTCCCTCATAGTCCCCGACAAAACCTAGAAGTATCGTCGGATTCGGGCGGTTTTCTTTCGGTGGGGATTTGTGACTTCATCACAAAATGATGTAAGGGATGTCTTAGGCTTATATAATTGTTATTTTCATTGTTTTATATGCTTCTACAACTTGTATGCATGCTTATGTATTTTATCTAGAATTTAATTTTAATTTTTTTTTTTTACATAAGATTTAATTCTCAAGGTTGTATATAGTTTGGAATTAAATTGTGGCATGCTATTAAATTAGACCTTGATAAATTTAGTAACATATATTAAATTAGGAGTATTTGAATAAGTATTGAAACTTTTATTTAATCTTTCACTTGTATGAAAATATTATTCACATGGTTGTAACTAGTATGGAATCAACTTGTAATGTGATATTAAATTAGGCCTTGGTATGTTCATTAACATATGTGAATTTGAGAATATTTGGAATTGTTTTAAAATCTAGAGAAAATCAATTAATTAGATTAATTAATTTTATTTTAAGTGTTCGAATCACTTAATTGAATTTTTAACCTGATATTATTGATGAGCATGCTATGTTCTTTCATATATATTAAATTGAGAATATTTGAATAGGTTTTGAAATTTTTATTTAATTATTTTCTTGAATGAAAGTTTAATTCTCATGGTTATATCTTGCATGGAAGTAACTTGTAATATGATGTTAAATTAAATCTTGACATGTTCCATAACTTAGCTTAATTTATGAGCATTTGGATGAGTTTTAAAATCCAGAGATTTTAAAATCTATTTAATTAAAATCTATTTAATTGTTCCAATAACCTAATTAAGTTTTTGAGTTGATATATGTAATGATTATGCTATGTTGTTTAACATATGTTAATTAGGGATTATTTGGATGAGATTGAAACCTAGGGAAATTAATTAGGTTATGTAATTAATTTTTGATTCTATTGCATTAGTGACTTAATCATGTTTTTGACGTTGATTGAATATTTAAAACATGATTTCAGACTTGTATTATATTCATGAGATTATGTTTTTGATATTAGAATAATATTGCTATAGTGTGTAACAAATTGCACATTGAAGATTCGACATTTTTAATGTCATTGTAAACTTGAAACTCTAAGACATGACTTTTGTGGTTTCATCCCTACTTGTGCGTGGAATGCGATTTCTATGCATTAATTAATTTTGTATAAGTTTTGAACTTATTTTGGAAACAGTTAGGACACCACACAATTTGATAAGGCTAGGGCAAGGTCCTAGTACGGGGGATGAGAGTTCCCTCTACAAATATAATGCGCACTTGGGTTGTTCCCGGGGGTTAGTAGCCTGAAATAACTGTTGACGTCTAGTGCGCATTTGGGTTGTTCCCATAGGTTAGTAGCCCGATCAACTGCCATGTCTTGGTTCTATTCCAGGATTTGATGTCCAAGATATTCCGCTATTTGATTTCTCGTTTAATTACAAGTTGGCAACCAATGCTTAATTGTGACATGTGATTTTTGTTTATTAAGTTCTAAAATTGCATTAGAGACTTGTGTTTTTTTTGTATTTCATTTCAACCATTTAAGTAGTTGAGATGATCCTTTAGTTCACTTTGGAACATAGACGCTAGGTGGCATGAACCACTTTAGTTGATTTCGTATTTTAGATTTCAAGTTAATGGCTTTGAAAATCTATATCTTGTTGCGTTGTATAGTATGCATTTATATTGTTTAATTGCATAGGTATTGTGATTTATGCTAGAAATGTTTTAAAGTAGCTTAAGATGATTCTAGAGTCTCACTTTTGACATAGACGTTAGGTGACATGACCTTTTAAATTGATTCACATTAATGTGATAAACTTGTAAAAAGTTAGGTCTTTGCATGCTCATTCCTTACGAGTAATACAGGTTGCTCGCCCTTCACTTAGAATCATTAATTACATTTGTGTGCATCATCGTTTTAGCCTAAAAGTGCATTTAAGGTCAAATGATCACTTCATAGGAAGTTGCATTTTTATCCTTTTTAGCCTAGATTGTTCCAGGGGTATTCTGGGCATTTCACAGCGCGTTTCATTTTTTATTTCAACATAATCGGGAAGAAAACATGATTTTAGGGGGGGTTTCTTCACAATATTTTTCCAGAAAATGCCGTCTCGGTCTCAAAAACCCCGTGTCAAATCTGAGTTTCTGTACTCATATGTATTTTTTGAAAAAGTCTGCTATAAAGGCATTTTGGGAATTTTTCTTTCGACACAGTCAGCTTGGAAACCTTATCTTGAAGGGGGTTTCTTCTTTGTGTTTTTCCAAAAAAAACATCATTTAGTGCCTCAAAACGGCATCCGGTTTCAGCATTTTTCTACCCAGCACTATTCATTTCTGTTAAAACACTATTCATTGCTGTCAAAACATTATTCACGGACGCGAAGACGTCAAAACTTTGTTTCGATTTTTCTCTTCATCCGGACTCCAAATCAAGTGATTCTTGAGCCTAAGTTCATTAATTTTTCGTCGTCTTTCCAATGGTGTGTTTTGTAGCACCCAAATCTTGATTAAAATTACTATTTTACCCTTGGGGCTAAACTTTTCCTTTCTTTTTTTTTTTTCCTCTTCCGCTACGCTTTCTTCTGAGTTCCATGTCTTCGTGAGAAGTCAAGGATGTGTCTTGGGAATGATGTACATTTTTAGAGACGTTGCTTCTATGTAAAAAGACTATTTTACCCTTGGGAGCTTATTTGGTCTTTTTCTGATCTTTTCTTCTGCGTCGGTTCTCGTGGAGTTCCGTGGCCTCATGAAAGGTCACTTTGGTGTCTTAGGAATGTTGTATATCTTTAGAGACTTGTTTTCTGTTTTTGCTTCTGCATTTCGGATCCATTATGGGGTCAAATTACGGTTCATCACCGGACGCATTGGCTTGAAAAACCAGGGCCGTCACAAAAGGAAAATTGTCACAATTGAGAATCAAAATGGAGATGTTATTCAAAGAATGGATTTGTAGAATGAGTTCATCAACTACTTTCAGAACCTACTGGGATAAAGCTACACTCAATATCTAAGTATGTCTTCATTCTTTAGCCTCATTTCCAAGTCTGTTCTTGCCAACCTCTTTGCTGCACTTACTGTAACACCCACAGACTTGGAAATACAGCAATGCATCCTACTCTCCTTTAATTCCTACAAAGGCTTTGGACCTAATGGCTTTAACTCTCATTTTTTCATACATGCTTGGCCTATCATTGCCAAGAAATCACAGCTACAATAAGGGATTTTTTTTTGTCTCAAGGAGAATGCTTGCTGAGCTTAATTGCTCTTACATAGCCCTTGACCCTAAAGTCCCCAACCCTACCACAGTCAATGATTATAGACCAATATCATGTTGTAACTTGCTGTATAAGTGCATTTCAAAACTTCTTACAGCCAAACTGAGCCTTGTTCTCCCTTCATTCACAAGCCCAACTCAAACTGCTTTTGTAAAAAATATGCATATCACTGATAACATCTTGCTTGCCCATGAATTGCTTAATGGTTACCATAAAGCATCACACCAGGCCACCTTCCCGTACTCTCAAAATTGATCTTAAGAAAGCTTTTGACACCATCCATTGGCAGTTTATACTTGATGCCCTGCACTTATTTAGCTTTCCAAATCAGTTCATACATTAGATAAGTCAATGTATAACCACACCATCTTACTTTATCTCCCTTAATGGTCAACTGTGTTGTTTTTTCAAAGGCAAAAGAGGAGTGAGACAAGGAGACCCTATCTCCCCTCAATTGTTTGTTATTGCCAGGGAAGTTCTCTCTCTATCCCTCAACAAAGCAATTTCACAAAGCTCAAACTTCAAATATCACTGGAAATGTAGCAAACTCTCCTTATAACATTTAGCTTTTACAGATGATATAATGTTTTTCTCTAATGGGGACACTGCCTCTGTTGAGGTGTTACATACAGCCTTTAAAAACTTCCTTTGGTCACTATTTGGATTATCCATTAATTGCTCCAAAAGTCAAGCTTTTTTTTTGCAGGGGTAGACAGCCACACTAGAAACATCATATCTTCTTCACTCTAGTTTGAAATTGGCACCTTACCAATCAAATACCTAGGTCTACCTTTGTCTTCCTCAGCCATAAACTTGCTTGATTGTCAAACCCTTGTATAAAAAATCACTGTAAGAATTGGCAATTGGACATCAAGGTTCCTTTCATATGCTGGAAGAGCACTGCTAATAAAGTCAGTCCTATTCTCCATCCAATCCTTCTGGACACAAACATTTATTCTACCCATGAAAGTAATTGATCAAATTAACCAAATTTTGAGAAGTTTCTTCTGGTCTGGTGTGGTACTTAAGAAGACATGAGCTAAGGTGGCATGGACAGCAATTTGTAGACCTAGAAACCTTGGAGATCTAGGTTTTCCCTGCCTTGATCTTACATATAGGGTTTCTAACCTTAAGCATCTTTGGAGATTATGCTCTAGGAAGGAAAGTCTTTGGGTTACATGGATATATAGGTACTTAATCAAGAATAAATCCATTTAGACTGTCAAAGCAACAAGCACCAGTTCAGGGTTTTGGAGAATGTTGCTCAAACTGAGAGGCATGGCTAAAGGACTTGTCAAGCATAGTGTGGGGATTGTGAACATCATAAGCCTGTGGTTAGATTTTTGGTTACCAAATGGCCCAATTGTACAGCAAATTAGCCTAACTAAACTGGAAATTCTTCAACTGGACCCCCAAGTCAGAGTTGATAGCCTAATTTCCAATAATCAGTGGGCCATTCCAAATTCTCTCCGCCAATTCCCTTTCTTTCAATCACAAGATTTCATTACTTAGTTACACGACATTCCCACACCATCAAGTGATACTGATCAAATTCATTGGCTCCCCAGTTCTACAAGGGATTACTCTCACAGGCTCACCATGGCTTACTTCTCACCCCCTTTACTGGTTTTTGCTTGGGAACACCTCATATGGTTCAAACATCACATTCCCAAACATGGCTATATTGCATGGTTAACACTGAAAGAAAGATTAGCAAAACTAGACACAAAACTAATGCTTAAGAAGCACTACACAAATGCATGTTACTTGCGTCTTGCTGATTATGAATCTGTGGACCATTTATTCTTCAAGTGTAAGTTCAGCAATATCATTTGGGATTTTGTTCAGTGTAATACCCTCAATTTTAAAAGGATGGTCCTGGTATTTTAATTAAGTATTTTGTTGCATTTTGAATAATTTAATTGTTTATTTGCTTGGTTATGTGGATTAGTTAAATGCATTGTTTTGTTTGAGTGAATTTTTTTTTATTTAAGTAATGTTATGATTTTTCTTTAAATGGATTAATTGTTATTTAATTAAATTGGTTGACTAATTGTGTTTTTATTTTCTTTAATTGAATTAATGGTTTTTATTTTCTTTAATTGACTAATTGTATTTTAGATTGGGAATTTACTTGTTTAATTAGATTAAATTAGTATAACTGTTTTAATGTTAAAAAAAAAATAGGTTTAATTCTTTTATATCACGTATCGGCCAACTCTTGTTTAATTAGGGTTTCTGTCCTAGATTAATAGTTGGACTTAGGGTTTTATTGGTGCCTATGAATACATGTGTATAAATTCTGCTAAGGGTTTTAGAACCCTATTCATGGCACAGTGAAAGCAGAGACATAACAGAGAGAGGGTTGAGAGACCAGAGACATCGTAAAGGCTACCAAGGAGTAAAATAGAGAGGACCAATGAGGTTTTGTTGTGGATTAAACTAGAACAATAGGAGGCTTGACGGTATTCAGTAATTGCCGGAAACTTAGAAACGACGCTAAGATTTCATAACTGAAATCACAAGCAAGTTCTTTTCTTTCTCTTTCCCGTTGGCCTGTGTTTTGTGCACCTAGATAGTCTCTAGGGTTTAATTGATCATTAACTGAAACTTACATATTTATTATATGTTATATTGATGATCTGTATGCGTTGAATCAATTCTGTTACAGTTCTTGCAAGTCTGGGTTTTAGTTTGTTCTTTAAGCATATTAAATCAGTAGCAGTTTTAATCACTGTAATTAGTTCCAACTGTTGTAAACAAACCATTGGGATGCTACTGAGTTTAAATAAGACTCCTAGGTTCAGTTTTAAAAACAAACAGAAAGGTTGGAAGTGGCCGGAGTCGAAGCATATAGTCGGAGACGCACCAGAGCTCTCAGAGAGGGAGAGAGCCGGCTCCATGGAAGAGGGAGTTGGCTCCTTCATCTTCAGAGCTAGCTCTAGGGAGTCCAGAGCCGGCTCCTAACCCTCCTGAGCCGGCTCCAAGAGTGATGGAGCCAGCTCTATGCTCTACAGAGCCTGCTCTCAAGTTTTGAGAGCAGGCTCCCATGTTTTGATGTGTTTTGGGTTAGTCCGGGTGAACTGTTTGGATGATTTATCTGTCTTGAACTGTTATGGAAGTAGACTGGGGTATTTAACATGTAATACAGGTGTTATTAAAAGCTCTCAGTGCATAGTTTATATGGTTATGCGAATAGAATAAACAGTATGGAATTAAACAACTTTGCATGCTATTTACGAATGGAAGGGAGTTAAATTGCCTAACTTTAAATTAGTGATTTAACGGATTATAGCATGAGTTTAAAACTTGTTTTAAATGCATAGTAGGATACTTTAATTAACAGATTGGACCTATGCATGCTTTGAACTTTGGTTGCTAAACTACTCTTTATAATTCTGTAGTTTACATGGTTTTGAACTGGATTATACTTTCGGTTTTAATTACTGAAATATTATACATTATTCTGCAATTAATTGAATTTTAATTGTTTAAATAATTATACATTATTCTGCGATTAACTAGATTTTAATTTCGAACTTAAATTGCTGAAATATTATACACTATTCCGCAATTTCCTGGATTATGGTTTTGAATTGGATTATGGTTTTGGACTTTAATTGTTGAACTGTTATTTAGGTTCTGTAATTATTATGGATGTTGTGGATTGTATGCACCAGTATGGGACGATGGCATACTAGGGATGGTTTAGCTCAAAACGCTAAAACCTAACCTATTGGAATAAAGGAATGGATTATAAAATATTGAATCATAATTATGTTTAAGTCAGATCAACTGACTAAGTTGAATGATTTCCTGGATGAGTTGTTTATAGTTATGTCATATCAACTGAATAAGTTGAGTGACTAACTGGATTATAAATTGTATGTCAAATCAATGAACAATTGAATGACATACTCTGGTTTTGAACGGACTTTAAATATATGGTTATAGTACCACGAAATGAGCTTGAGTCTTAGGCTCGTTGGTTAGGATGCGTATATGCAGTGGATGCGTAGCTGGCTATGATAGGTTGAGGTGTACCCTGTTAGGTCTAGGTACTCATGCCCACATTTGGGTGCGTTTTTGCATGTTACTTTCTATTGAGGTTGAGACCCCTTCGTAGTCCAGTGAATGTCCCTTAGTGTGGATATATATGTATATATGGACTAGATAGATATTGTAAGATATCTAGGGTGTATCTGCGTATCGGGTCACTGTATAGATTGCAGTTAGATTAGAACTTGTTCGTGGGCCTGACCCACTCTTATATTTTTCAGATATCGGACGGTTCCAGTCTTAGGCTTGATCGTGCTGAGCAGAGACTATTGTTCACTCTACCGATGATGTAGGATCTCATTCCATGTTTTAGATTTGGTTTTATTTTTAAGGATTTTTATGTTCAGTTGGGATTTAATTTAGGGGTCCACTAGATGAATTCTCGAGTTGTACTCTTGGAGGTTTTAGAGAGTTGGGTTTTATAAATCTTTATTTGGAGGATTTTCTATTTAATAAATTCTTTCAGCTTTATTAGTTAATTCTGAATTCTTTTTATATTCTGTGTTTGTTTTAAAATATTAATTGTTTGATATTCCCTCAGGTTTGGGCTTGAGCCTGATCAACCCGTGTCTCGGATCCGAGGGGTATCACATTCAGCATGCTGTAGGGTTCTATATGAAACCAGACTCATGGAAGGACCTGATTGCTTGGTGCTCATTAATTTGGACACAAAAACACTTTATCACACACAAACTTCTCCTTTCTTGTGCAATTTACTACATTTGGCAAGAGAGAAACTCAAGAGCTTTTAGGAACAGGTCTGCCATAGCTAACCACATCATTCACCTCATCAAAGGTTGCATCAGAGCAAGGTTTGCTTCTTTCAAGCTAAGGAATGTTACTGAATTAAGAAAGATTGGCACTCTTGAAGCATTGCAGCAACTTTTCATGCAAGGATGTTCTTATGCAAGTGGGCAAACATGGTTTTTACTGCAGTAATGAATGGATACACCAGATGCTGATGCTATGGAACAAGGAAGAGTCTAGTGCTATTTTTGTTAAATAAGGACTAGTAATAGCCCTTTTGTATGTGGAAAGATTGTATGGTTTTCATTGTAACTGGTGCACTGCCATGGAAGCCTCTTCCCTTGGTAGTTGTTCATGCTGTACATATTTTCTTCTTTTTATAAAGCTCAACCTTTTAACCAAAAAAACATATAGCTCTGGTCTTCTCACCTCCGCAGTAGAATCAACTTCTGTTGAGCAATTGAATACACCACATTTGTAATCATAAAAAACAACAAACTCCATGAATTGCAACATCATTCGAGATAAATTAGTAACTTTGCATTATAAAAAGCAATAAAGATGATTTTTAAATAAATATAATAAACTAATATTTAATATTAATATAGTACATGTTAAAATGTCACTTATATATTTTTTTTTCCATAAGTCTCAAATTATATTGAGCCACCCTCCTATCACATCATATATTCCCCCAAAACAAAACCAAACAAAAAGGAATATTATTTATTTAAATTTTTGCATGTTTGATTATGTGAAAGCAAGAGAGGAAAGAACACTACATTTATGATCCTTTCCTAAAAATGATCTTGCAAATTCCTGCACTTGTTGTTCGAAAAGTCAAAGGCAAAGGGTGCAGTGCACTTTTAAATAGTCAAATCCACATGTTTAAATTTATGAATAGTATATGGAAGGTAATCTGAAAATGATCAGTTGCAGTGACAATATGTGAAACAAACAACATAAATTGAGAGCCTATTGGTCCGTTAAAAAATAGACTGTAGACCTAAACATTCATGAATGAAATATTGGATTTCAAGTCAACTTAATTTGCTCCATATATATACCCAAAAGCATTAAAATGGGAAGAAAAAAAAAAAAAAATTGCGGACCTATTTGGCTCAGTTTTCTATTGTTTTCCACATTTCAAGAATGAAAAGAAGAAAATAATTCAAAAAATAGCTTGGTTATCAATTTCTGAAATTCTATTCTGAAAATTGAGTAGAAAAAAAAAAACAAAAAAAAAAAAAAAAAAAACAAAACCAAAACAAAAAAAGGCATATAAAGAAGTGCCTTTTCAAGTTCTGGGAACTATTTCTTGTTTCTAGACCATTCAATTTTCATAAAACTGAATCAAACATGCCACAAGATCGAATTGATTATAAATTGGTGTTCAAAGTTTTGGTCATACATAGTGGGACTTACAAATGCAATCCACGGGATTTTTTTTAGGACCTATTTTTTCATTTAGAACTCTATTATAGCCCAGTATATATATAAGGATGGCTAGAGTTTGGAGTAAATAACGAGATCAAGAACATTGAAAATCACAAGAAAGAGAGGAAAAGCAAGAGCAAGAGCAAGGATTCGGAGAATGAAACTTGTAATCTTTTAATTTTTGCATAGTTAAATTTTTCGCCAAATCTTGATTATGGTACTTGCTTATGCCAAATCACGTAGTGTGTTTACTTTTCTATCATGATTCTTATTTTGTTTTTGGTTCATTATGTTTGTTATAACAATGAGGTTGTGCAATCATCCTAGCAATTCAACGACGATGAGAATACTAGCTCGGTGAATACACCCTCATGATACAATCACTCGTCGTGGGTAGCCCTTTATGATTGAGAAACAAAAATACCACAATTAACATTGTTTAAAGCAATTAGAAGCTTGAATATTTCTCACTACCAAAAGACAACGTTTCTCATTATTATCTAAAATAATAATATGTACGTATGTATATATGTGTGTATATATATATATCAAGAGGCATATCATTGTCATCCTAGCATATATGTCATGCATCATAAAATTTTAAAAATTGTCTAACCTAATAATGCAGTATGGAAAATGAGGATGCCGTACCTTCATAATATTTTCTTCCAAAATCTCATAGGTACAATAAAAACTTGTTTTATACGTAGGATCATGAAGTTCCACCGGACAAAACTAGCCAACTCAATATTACGCAATACTGCCAAAGTTCAAGACATTGAAATATATAAATATTTTTATATAATCGTGAAGCAAAATCCTTCACCAATCACAGTGATCCAACTATAAATATTTCTATATAACGATGGAGTAAAATTCTGCACTAATCACTGTGCCTCCTTTGACTATTGAACACCTTTCATATATTCTTACCTTTACCATGCCTATACATAGGCTCGTTGTATTCAAGCAATATATAGATCGATCTGAATAATAAAAATGTAGCCCTTAGTAGCTCTTTGTCCATGGACGTAGGTGTTAGTGCCGAACCATGTATATATGTGCATGTGTTCTCCATCTTTCTCTCTTCCCTTTTCCTATTTACATTTCTTATTTCCGCATCCAAATTTAACATTTCTCACTACCAAAAGAAAGGGTTTCTCATTAATTATTATCTAAAATATATATATATATCAAGAGGCATATCATTGTCATCCTAGTATATATCTCATGCATCATTAGATTTTCAAAATTGTCTAAACTAATAATGGAGTATGGAAAATGAGGATGCCATACCTTCGTCATTTTTTATTCCAAAATCTCATAGGTACAATAAAAAACTTGTTTCATATGTAAATAGGATCATGAAGTTCCACCGCAACGTACCACCAGACAAAACTAGCCAACTCAATATTAAGTAAGTAATGCTGCCAAAGTTCACGACACTTTCAAATGACATCAAGAATTAAGTTAGCTGCAAAATACCATAAGAATCAAGACACTTTCTTTTTTTTTTTTTTTTTTCCTAAATGGAATCAAGACACTTTCAAATGACCTCTTCATCACTTTCAAAACCAGGAGATGGGACGCATCACAAACATCAATCAAATCCCACATAGCCATCAGTTCTAATGCCTGCTGGCTTCCAGCAGATTCATGCCAACAAACTAGGGTTTTCGAAGAAAATGGGAAAAAGTTGTTGCCACTTACAAAAGGAATGTCTATGGGGATCAGCTTCACATTGTGTAGATATTGATCAGTTTGTACCCTCTTGGGGCTCATGGTATTAAAATGCGTCTATGTAGGAGGCATTCCCTTATAAGTGTCATCAACTTTTCCAGCCCAGGTGAAATGGGACGTTATATAGAATAAGTTGTTAATTGTATAAGGAAAAAAAAAGGAAAAAAAATATATAATAATTACTTGATCAAAGTTACGAATAATTCAGCCATAAGTAATAATTCATCCCGAGTCTCAAACACACAAGATTATGGGAGTATAACGACTCCGCTCATTTTTTTTATATTCCAATACATTAAAAGTTACAAGCCAAGATACTAATTGCCTTTATAGTTGAGTTTAATTCATCAACTGGATACCTCCCAGTGACTCATGCACGGACAAACAAAGATTAGATAATTCAGAAAACCAGTTTCTTCAATCTTTCATGCACTCTTGAACTATCTATGCCAATTCTAGACCAGATAGCCTGCAAGAGATCAGTATAATATATTATGTTAGTTAATTTACTATGTCACAGATAACTGAATGGCAATAAAATAAGAAAAAGAAACAAATATGGAGCCAAGATTATGACTTGTATTTTATAATTAGGTTTAAGGTTCATGAAATATTGCTGCTACTATATATGTCCCCATTTCTTATAAATACAGCCTAGTTTCATGACTACATACATACTAATTAATTAAGAGTAATATCAAGTTAATTAACAGAGTCTTCTTCAAATTGTCACATGCATCTTTAGTGTGAAAATGATGCATGCACGAAATGTTTCTAATATATATAGCAAAAAGTAAATTTTAAGAATTAAAAGTGACAAATCAAGTTTATTCAAAAGGACAGAGATCGATATATATAATAATTTGTCAGAGCATATATATGATCTATACTTTAAATAAATTTTGATTTGACCCTCCATCTTAGTATTAATTTTGGCTCATGTCTCCATACTTTTGCATGTTCGAGTTTAAAGTTTGCGAGTTCATAGTTATATATGTATATATACTTAGATGAGCTATCCATCTAAATATATTGCAAAATTATCTATCAAATATATTGCAAAATTATCATACCCAAAACACACCCCTATTCAGTTATCATTTCAAAAAATTGCCTCAATGTATAAAATATGCCTTATTTTCAAGGTGGAAGACCTATTGATATGGTCTTCACCCCATTAGGAGTACCTTCAAAAATGAATGTGGGACAAATATTTGAATGCTCACTAGGGAACTTAGCGGATGGTCTCCTACATCGAAATTATTGAATAGTGCCTTATGATGAAAACTAGTGTTTTCTGAATTATATGAAGCCAGTAAGCAAACAATGAATCCATAGGTATAAAGTGTAAAATCAAATATATATATGCGGGCGCTCACACACATATATACCTGAGAGACAATTGTATAGAAGACCTTATCGTCTGCATTAGAATAGCTTGCACTGACAACTTCAGCACCTTCTTGGCTAAGAACACTGACAACTTCATGTAACATGAAACTTTTGTCCCTCCCTGTAATCAAATTCACCTCCAAAGTTGAACCTACTTCTCTTAGTGAAAGTTGTGGTAAGATGTTGCTTCCCATAGTATATTCTCCACCATTCTCACCATCACCTTTGAGTTGTTCCTTTCTTTGATTCAGTTTTTCCACTTTTTCTTTCAGTCGCTTCACATAAGTTATCGCTTGATCCAACAAATCATGTGATGGCATTCTTTCCTATAATAAAATCATCACTTCCATTAATTTAGTTCAATTATATATATATATATATATAATTGAACTAAATTAATGGAAGTGATGATTTTATATATATGTGTGTGTGTGTCTGTGTGTGTGGATTCAAAACCTAAATAACTTTTAATATTCAAAGTGAGACTATATACATCTGACTCTCCCGGCTCCAGCAATAGCAGGAGTTCAGCCCGGGCATTAACCTAGGTGTTGTGGGTGTATATATAGCTAGAATGAGAGTGTGTGTTGTGTGTGTATTTATAGCTAGAATGAGAGTGTGTGTGAGAGAGGGGGGAGAAACGTACATACCTTGGAGTTTTGGGTAATGAAGAGAGTGGCAAGCGTGCAAAAAAGATTTTTCATGTGTAATCTTTGCTTTTTCTCCATTACATTTCGAACAAGTTTACGAGGATGACTCTCAGGTGGTTCCATTATAAATGTGTATTCAATTATTAAAGTGTGTGTGTGTGTGTATATATATATCTTCACTAGCTAGCTAGGGTTTACTTAGGTTTCTTTTGTTGCAGCAACACGAGAGGACGCGTGTCTGCATATATATATATATATATATATATATTTATATATCAACAGATTTGATTCATACTTGTCGTTGTGTGTGTGTGAGAAAGAGAGAGAGGACGACAACAGATTCATGGTGTGAACAAAGAGTAGCCGCAATAGAATTATTGTCCAATCACTATTCCATTTAGTTCTTGACCTAGACCAAGTCTGCTTTGAAGTTGTGATGTAAGACGATGTAGTTTTAGATGGGCCCTGTGTCTGAGTTTGTTTTACATGGGCTCTTACCAGCATGGTCATTCTCTTTTGGAACTAACTTTCCATTTAAAACTTCCATTTGGATCTCTCCCCTGCCAGGAATTAATGGGGTTCAGGGTATGCATCAGAAATTTATAACAAAAAAATATACAAAAATCTGATGTCGTTTTGGTGCGGGAATCAGGATTACCTACTGTGTTGAGATTTAGCGTGTCATTTTGGACATAGTCACAGTTTCATATTGTGGAGGGAAAAAACTCCCTCCAATAAAAAACGCACACGTCACCACTACCCATATCTACAGGCCAAGGACATATCAGGCTCATCATGCTCAAGCCCAAGTTGAGGGAATTTACAGCCCAAGACCATTCCATCAAGGCCGAATCAAGAAGCCATCAGCCCAGCTTGTCGTCAGCCCAGACATGAGTATTTAACATCCGGCCTGTTACCCAAGCCCAGCCGGATCAAAATATATTCAGCCCAAGAATGCACAAATCCTACCATTTGAAGAATTTACTGTAGAAGGAAAATTCGGATAGGAAGTTCTGTACAAGGCAAGTTCTATGTATGGAAAATTCAACAATGGAAAGAACTCTATTAGAAAAGAATGGTTATATAGAAAGAATTGGAGGGCAAGCAACGCGAGTCCTACCATAATTTTGCAATCTTTTATATATAAATAGAGGCTAAGACCTCCAATGAAAGATCAAGCAATTCTACGCTACTCTACACCTTGTTCTTATTTATTGTTTATTGAGTGAGTTGTTTTATTTTTCTCAATCATTATTGGTTGGGCGAAATTTTGCACCTACACTTTGGCGCCGTCTGTGGGAAACGTATAGAAATATACTCCCACTTGTTCTTCAAATTAAATCCTTTAATCGTGTCTGGAATGTCAAACGGAGAGTCAGTAATGAATCAACAGATAGAATTGATGCAAAAGATGCGAGAAGAGTTCTTGCACCAATTTGAGACACTCCGGCAAGCAAACGATACGAGTGTCGCCCAGATAGCTGCGCTTCAGCAGCAGACTCATACGCTGCACACGGCCATGGCCGGGCTAACGCCACAACCACCACCAGGCGATGCTGCGGCACCACCTCCCACCCGGAATTTACCTCCGGTTCACGAGCCTCCAGCCAACGAGACACCACCCAACGGGGCTCGACCTAGTGAGGTTCAGCAAAAGCAAGGGACGAGGTCCGAGGCAGTTGCTTCGGATAATCTCCCGCATCGCACACAGGACGAACAGGCTGAGTCCAGCCGTAGGCTTACGGTATGGTCCAATGGCGTTCCAGATGGCGCGCGTGTACAAGATGCCTTCGACGAAAAGAAGCTCTTGAGAGTCCAGACACCAGCCGAGATGGCTAGAGAGCACAAGAACTCCTTGGTCAACACCCCCTTTACTGACGAGGTGTACCTTGTGGAGAGGCCGAAGAAGTTCACTATGCCATCCTTCACCCAGTTCGATGGGGCAGGAGACCCCTCTCGGCATCTCGATCATTATGCGCAAAAGATGGCACTAGACGATCATAACGATCCGTGGATGTGTAAGGTTTTTCCTACCAGTTTAACCGGAGCAGCGTTAGAATGGTTCAGGAATAGGCCACACAAGTCTATCCCTGACTATGAGACCTTGTGCACCATGTTCTTAGCCCAGTATTGCGGAAATAAGAAGCAGAAGAAAAGTATCGCCAGCCTTTTCACCATAAGGCAAAGGAAGGGAGAAACTTTGCAAGATTTTTTATCCAGGTTTAACATGGAGGCCTCGGAGATAGCAGATTGCCATCCTGCCACGGCAATCGAAACGTTTAAGTTGGCGATGATCCAGGGAACCAAGTTTCACACATCCTTAGTCAAATATTCCCCCCCGGATATGCAGACTTTGAACGCTAGGGCACAAATCTACATCCGGTTGGAGGAAAACGTAGCCCACCGTGCACAGCACGCTACCCTCGTCACGGTGGAAAACAAGTCTCGAGAGAAAGCTGCGAGCACAAGGATGCAGAAGGTCCCTCATACCGCCACACAAGTCACCCAAGCGTCTGAGAAAAGGCGAAGGACAGAGGACAGGCTTACCCCTCTCCGTACTACCTTGGCGCGCCTATTCCAAGAGAATAAGACGAGGTTCGCAACTCCTCAGCCCATGAAGCAACCCTTGGAGCAGAGGGACAAAAGCAAACATTGTGCCTACCATAGAGATTATGGGCATACCACCAATGACTGCAGGTCCCTACAGCGACAAGTAGAAAGCATGATAGCGAGAGGAGAATTGGTGGAGTATCTCGCCACGAAGGAGCACGTAAAACCTCGGGAGGTTAACCTTCGACGGGTAGAGAGCGGTCAGGTAAAGGTTATCCATGCTATACACGGAAGGTCAGAGGATGATGAAGAGTCTGAAGAGTTGTACAGATCCAGGCTGCGAGAGGCTCATAAGTTACGAAGGTTGTCTTCGGTAAACACGATTGCACCAGGCAGCATCAACATTGGATTCGGTAACAACGATCTTTCTAGAGTCCAGCGCCCACACGAGGACCCCTTAGTCATCAGCCTCCTGGTAGCGAATTACATGATCAGGAGAGTGCTGATAGATCCGGGAAGTAGCGCCAACATCATTACAAAAACAGCTTTTGATCAGTTGGGGATTTCACTATCATCCGTCAGGCCAACTTCCGGCCCCCTAATGGGATTTGATGGTACTAAGGTGAATCCGCTTGGGGTGATCGATCTATTCGTTACTGCAACAAAGAGAACTCTGAAGGAAAACTTCGTCGTGACAGAGATTCATCCATCTTATAACCTCATTATGGGAAGAGGTTGGATCCATCGTATGAACGGAGTCCCTTCTACACTTCACCAAGTACTGAGGTGTTTATCCCCGGATGGCAGAGAGGTCATCGACCTCTGGGGAGACCAGGTTGCTGCAAAAGAATGTTACATGCTAACGCTACATGAAGCAAAGAGAGCATCGAAGTCACCTCAGTCAGAGGCGAATCCCAAAGACACGATCAAATAGCAGTTACAGTACCCTCTGCCCAAGTATCTCAAGTCAGAGGAGGAAGCCGAAGCTGAAGCACCCACCGAGGAGTCCCTCGAAGCTATAGAGGTAGTCCTCGGAGACCCCCAGAAGATCACCTACATTGGCTCATCTTGCACAGCCGAAGATAAAGAAGCATTGATCAGGGTCATTCGGTGCAATTCGGATGTCTTTGCCTGGGATCACTCGGACATGGTGGGGATCGATCCTGCAGTCTCATGCCATAGTCTGAGGGTTAACCCAGAGTTCAAGCCAGTCAAGCAGAGGCACCGACGGTTCGCACCTGAACGAAATCGCATAATAGCCGAGGAGGTAAATAAACTGTTACAAGCAGGATTCATTCGAGAGGTGCAATACCCACAATGGCTCTCAAATGTAGTAGTCGTTCAAAAGAAGAATGGGAAATAGAGGGTATGCGTAGATTATACCAACCTTAACAAAGCTTGCCCAAAAGATAGCTTTCCTCTGCCCAAGATTGATCAAATGGTGGATGCTACGACGGGTTATGAAAGGCTCACATTCCTCGACGCATACTCCGGCTATAATCAGATTCCCATGAATCCTGAAGATGAGGAGAAAACTGCTTTCATCACAGAAACGGGCACTTACTGCTACAGAGTGATGCCCTTCGGTCTAAAGAATGCCGGAGCCACCTACCAGCGACTTGTCAATAAAATCTTCAGTAATCTGCTGGGCGATACAGTTGAAGCCTATATCGATGATATGGTGGTTAAAAGTATACGGAAAGAGGACCACCCGAAGCACCTCCAGGAGGTCTTTAATACTCTCAAGAGATACAATATGAAGCTGAACCCCACCAAGTGCTCCTTCGCCGTTTCGTCATGACAGTTCCTTGGGCACGTCGTAAATAAAAGAGGAATAGAAGTAAGCCCAGCTCAGGCAAAGGCACTCATATAGAACCAGGAGCCGACAACCCGCAGGGAAGTGCAAGTTCTAACCGGCCGAATTGCGGCTCTCAGCCGGTTCATATCCCGATTATCTGATAAGTATAAACCTTTCTTTGATGCTATTCGATCCAAAAACAAAGATATGTCGGGACCTCAGCAGCAGGAAGCTCTCAATCAATTGAAAAGCTACATGACAAAACCCCCAATCCTTTCTGCTCCAACGCCCGGAGACACTCTCATCCTGTACCTGGCAGTATCGGCTGTAGCAACAAGTGCAGTGTTGATCAAAGAAGAAGGCAAGGTTCAGCACCCAATCTTTTACACAAGCAAAACGATGACGGATGCCGAGACACGGTACAGCAAGACAGAAAAGGTAATCCTGGCGTTAATTTATGCCAAGAAGAAACTTTGACATTACTTCGAGTCTCACAGCATAGTGGTACTTACAAATCACCCTATACGGGCTATCCTAGCTAAACCAGACCTGTCTGGTCGAGTTACAAAATGGGTTATTGAACTTAGCTCTTTTGACGTCACCTATGCACCGAAGGTATCTCACAAGGGGCAGTCAGTAGCGGATTTCCTACTAGAGTACGAAGATCAACCTGAGGAACCGACACTTCAAAAGCCATATTGGGAGTTACGGGTTGATGGTTCTTCCAACCGGAAAAGAGCAGGGGCCGGTATTGAAATCACAACACCCGAGGGTACCAAGCTGTAGCAGTCAATTTTGCTAGATTTCCCATCTACCAATAACGAGGCCGAGTACGAGGCGATGCTTGCCGGACTTCGGCTAGCTAAACAGCTGCAGGTACGATGTTTAAAAGTTTTTAGTGACTCACAGCTTGTGATTAATCAAGTGACAGGGCAATATTCTCCCAAGGAGGAACGTATGAAGTCGTACAAAAATGCTGTAGAGAGTGCTATCCAGGGGTTCGATCAAATCGAGTTCCATCAGGTACCACGAGATGAAAATGCCGAAGTGGATCGATTGGCCGCAGCCGCATCATCTTCAGATGAAGAGTTGATTCGGCTTGTTCCAATCGATGTTCTCGAAGAACCCAGCATTAATCCCCGGCAAGAGGTGATGGTGATCCCGGAAGTACCACGCGAGCCCTGCTGGATTGATCCAATCGAGGTCTACCTCAAGGAAGGGGTTCTCCCGAATCAGAAAGCTGAGGCAAGGAAGCTTAGGCTTACCGCGGCTAAGTACGCAATCATCAATAACCAGTTGTACCGAAGGTCATTCTCCGGTCCCTATCTCAAGTGTGTAACCCCTACTGAGGCTCTCACAATTCTAAAACAAGTTCATGAAGGAGATTGTGGAAACCACTCCGGAGGAAGATCCCTTGCACACAAAATTCTAACCCAAGGTTATTTCTAGCCATACTTGGCTCGGAATACCGAGGAATACTCAAGACGATGTGACAAGTGTCAGCGCCATGGTTCATTAAAGCACCAACCTGCCGAGGGTTTGCATGCCATGGCTAATCCATGGCTGTTCGCCCAATGGGGGATTGATATAGTAGGACCATTGCCCAAAACCATGGACAAAAAGGAGCATGTGCTTCTGGCTACGGATTACTTCACCAAGTGGGTGGAAGCTGAAGCCTTCTCTAGCATCACCCACGAAGAAGTAAAGCATTTCATTTGGAGCAACATTATTTGCCGGTTTGGGGTACCAAAAGTCATCGTAATGGACAATGGTAAGAACCTCGATAACAGAAGTACAAGGAAATTCTTTAGCGAACATGGAATCTTGCAAAAGTTGGCTGCAGTTAGTCATCCACAAGGCAATGGGCAAGCTGAAATAACTAATCGCACGATATTCGGGTGCTTAAAGAAAAAATTGGAGAAATTGAAGACAAAGTGGTACGAGAATCTCCCTCAAGTGCTTTAGGCCTATCGAACCACTCCAAGACGACCCACGGGAGAAAGCCCATTTGCTATGGCATATGGATCCGAAGCTGTCATTCCCACTGAGTCCATAATCCCAACCCTTCGGACATCCTTGGTACTGGAGGGGAACAATGAGCAACAACTCGAACATAGCCTTGATTTGGTGGACGAAAGGAGAGATGCAGCAGCAATTCGACTCGCGGCATACCAACAACAGGTGTGTAACAGTTATAACAAACGCGTCAGGTTCAGGAGTTTTGTGGTAGGCGATTGGGTTTTGAAGCAGGAGACAGCTCATGTAAAGAAATTGGAACCTAATTGGACCGGACCCTACAAAATTACCGAAGTAGTGGGGAAAGGAGCATATCGTTTGGCCGAAGCTGGCGGACGTCCCATTGCGCGTCCTTGGAACGCAATACACCTGAAAAGGTATTTCCATTAGTTAAGTTTGTCAAGTTTGCTACAAGTTCTTCACAAATAAGGCTGAATATGTCCACAGTCAGCCACACTTTTCTTTATTTTGCTTCTATATTCAGTATCACTTTCCTCTATTTTTGTTTCTTTTTATAAAAATGGGGGGCCATACTATGCATGGCATTCGTTTGATTTTTTGATTTTTTTTGACACAACACAAAACAAAAATTCGTCTGATTTTTTGACCAAAAATAAACAAAACACACAAAGCAAACAAAACATGAGTTATGGCCTATGCTTAAATCTTTATATCCCACATCGACAAAACAGTATGTGCTACATTTTGTTATATATGGGAATATTCAAATAGTTAATTACGGTGTAAGGAGGGCCCACTGGTATTTAAGGCTGTCAGGCTCAATACCAGAGGCATTCCTTACACCGACTTTTTTGACAACATTTAGTCTATGTCCCACATCGGATAGAAATAGAAAAGAAATGCGGTTCATATATGCATGGTCCACAACATTTGGCTGCCAAGAAGGGAGTATCAGTGGAGGCGGGTCTCTAGAGTCAACAAATGGAGAACTTCACAGCCACTGTTACTCGCTTTCTTGGCCTCCTATCATTTTTGAGTCTTCGGCCTCATAATAAGTGATTTGCGGAAAAATATGAGATAAACCTCCCCTCAGGCTCAGTGCCGGGGAGTAATCCATTCGCCTCGGACCTTAAGTGTCCGGTTCGGCACAACCTCCCCTCAGGCTCAGCGCCGGGGAGTAGTTCTCTCGCCTCGGACCTTAAGTGTCCGGTTCAACTTCCCCTCAGGCTCAGCGCCGGGGAGTAGTTCTCTCGCCTCGGCCCCTACGTGTCCGGCTCGGCAAAACCTCCCCTCTGGCTCAGCGCCGGGGAGTGATTCATTTAAACCTCCCCTCAGGCTCAGCCCCGGAGAGTAAGTCATTCGCCTCGGACCCTAAGTGTTCGGCTCGGCAAAACCCCCCCTCCGGCTCCACGCCAGGGAATGTATAATTCGCCTCGGATCCTGAGTATCCGAGGCAGCTTCGGACCCTGAGTGTCCTATCCAGCAATACTCCTCGCCTCGGATCCTGAGTATCCGAGACAGCTTCGGACCCTACGTGTCCTATTCAGCACTAGTCCTCCACACTCAGTGCCCAGGAGTAATTCGCTTTAGACCTCTGATACTCAGATCAGAACTCTTTCCTCTGGACTCCAAGTGTTTAATACCTTGTGTATGCGGATATGTCATAAGTTCATCATATTCCACCCCACATCAGGAACACATGAGAAGGAAAGAGTATGTATACGTCTACTGAAGGCAAGTAGAAGGTGAGGAAGGTTCATTTAACAGTTAAATCGTTGTCCATACGACTCATCCTGCGATATCAACTAAACTGTTAAAAGGATCTCCTTCTTCCCATAATCCTTGCGTTTTCACGGATAGCATAAATCCGAAGTATAAAGACAATGTTTAGTGTTTAAACACATTACCAGTCAGAGAAATATATCAAGAGCATACAGCAAAAACAAGTTAGGCAAGCCTAAAACGAAAAGTTATATTCATTATCCCAAAACAGGCTGTTCATAAAAATAAAATACATAGTTCTACTTCCTCTTCGGGTCGAAGGGAGTAGATTCAAAAGCATCCACTACATTAGGACTTGAGGTAGCCGCAGGAGCAGGGGAGCTAGGAGTACCCTTCAGTTGTGCCTTCACCATCTCGGCAAAGCGAATTTCAGCTTCCAAAGCCTCTGGCCCTTCATCGTATGGGAAGTGCACCCCCACCTGCTTGTCAAAGGCGTCCTGATCCATCGTCTTAGGGCCTGAGCCCTGATTATAGCCAGACCGGAACGCCTTAGCACTAGCCAGGTGCGCCAAACAGGAGTAGCGCCCCTGCATTTGCTTCCCCGCCTTGAAGCAAGTAGTAAGAGCCTCGGTCAGGCGTTGAACCTCGGCCTGAAGAGAATCCACCTTAGCCTCAGAGGCTGACAACTGCCTCTTATACGCATCCTTGGCTTCAGAAGCTATCTTCAGATTGGTAGAGGAAGTAGTGGCTCTCTTCTCTGCATTGTCAAGATCCTTTTCCAACTTCTTGATGGAGAGGGATTGAGCTTCAGCAGTGGCGCAAAGGGCCATGGTGTGGTATAGACTCTGTTTAACAGGGAAGCAAATATAAGCATAAATAGAAACACAAGCAAGCAAGAGTAACATAATTCTGAAGGTGCAAATGCGAACCTCTATGGCCCGAACTGAGGCAGAGGGGAGTAGTTGCTCCAACCCCATTTGGCTGATGGCTTCCTCGTCCTTTGGGAGCCACATTCCTCGAGCCACCGCCAGTGCAGCTGAAAGGTCTGTAACCACAGAATCCCCTGAGTGTAGGACTGACCTGTCAGCCCTGGTGAAGGAAGGAGTCCAAGGAGCCCCAGTCTCAGCAAGAACAAAGGCCTTGACTTCATCTTCAGGTTCGGCCTCTCCAGCTTTTTTCCCTCTGCTTTTAGAGGGGACTTTGCCCTTGCCAGAGGAAGAGGGGTTGAGGCGAGATTTCTTCAATGGTGGTTCCTCAACCTCCACCTCATCCTCAGTTGATCCAATGACGACCAAGGGTTAGGCATCTCTGGCTTTCTTTTTTAAAGCCTCAGCCCGCCGTATCTCCTCCTCGGTTATAGGGAAACTGTCAAAGGATGGTAAAGCCAGATCCATGAGGTCTGCAGCAACGGCACTGGAAGCAATGTCCTTGAGGTTGGAGGAAGTTAGCAGGTCCTCGATAGGCGAGGGGTCAATCCAGACTCGTTCCTCGAGAAAAGAAAGTCTGTTCCTTGCTGCGGAGGCTGGGAATGTAGCTGAAAAAACACCAAGAAATTCATAAATACGGCGAAATATTAAGACTTGGCAAGGAAAACAGCCAGAACACTTGGTATGAAGGGAGGTTAAATATTCTATACCTAATTTCTTGAATTTGCGCGGAATGGGAAGCGCAATTGATTGGGACACGAACCATTTTCCTTTAACTACAACCATCCTTTCTTTCCATTTCTTTTCGGATGAAGGAAGGTTCGTGCATATCCTTTGATGAAGGGGAGAGGTAAAAAAGAAGCGACCAGGCTCGGTCCCATGCTTAGATATATTATAAGTAAGCAGAAGGTCGGCAAGGGTCAAATCCAGAGCCTCTAATTTCCGGCGCACCAACAACGCCGAAAGGATGCGAAAGAAATTGGGATTTACTTGAAGGGGGGCAAGACCTAACTTATTGAAAACTAAATGATAGAAGGGATGAAGAGGGAATCGGAGGGCGTTAAGGTGCCCTACCGAAAGAAGCAACTCATCCTCCTCAATTCCCTCGCCGGAGGTGAAATCGGCACCCTCGGGATATTCTGCAATGTCCACTCCTTCAGAAACATCAAATTCTTCCATTACCGAAGCAATAGAGAATTTGATGCGGCGAATAGAGATGATAGCTTTCTTCTCTTCATGGGTAAGAACGTAATCAAAGCCTGAGGTGGATGTTTCGGTTGGAAGAGGGGAAGTACCTGATAGATTCAACGAAGGGCGATCTGTAGAAACCCTAGGAGGGGGAGCCCTAATGCGAATGGGGGAAGATGAAGGTGTGGATTCAGAATCCCCAAGGTCTACACGTTCGGGAGTAGATGATGTACTCATAATGAAAGATTGAAGAGAAAGATGCGAGACTAACCTGACAAAGCGAAGGAAGCGATGAAATGAAGGACGCAGAAGTGCAGCAAGGGCAAATGTAACTCTTGCAAAATCTTGTGTGACGGAAGTAATAACGAAAGGCCACGAACCGTTTCTAAAGCAAAGTAAAAACCGGTTTCAATTCCTTCTTTATTAGGAGCCGTCACTCAATTAAAATGGAATTTGGGGCAAAGTGTGGAGGGAAAAAACTCCTTCCAATAAAAAGCGCACACGTCACCACTACCCATATCTACAGGCCAAGGACATATCAGGCCCATCATGCTCAAGCCCAAGTTGAGGGAATTTACAGCCCAAGACCATTCCATCAAGGCCGAATCAAGAAGCCATCAGCCCAGCTTGTCGTCAGCCCAGACATGAGTATTTAACATCCGGCCTGTTACCCAAGCCCAGCCGGATCAAAATATATTCAGCCCAAGAATGCACAAATCCTACCATTTGAAGAATTTACTGTAGAAGGAAAATTCGGATAGGAAGTTCTGTACAAGGCAAGTTCTATGTATGGAAAATTCAACAATGGAAAGAACTCTATTAGAAAAGAATGGTTATATAGAAAGAATTGGAGGGCAAGCAACGCGAGTCCTACCATAATTTTGCAATCTTTTGTATATAAATAGAGGCTAAGACCTCCAATGAAAGATCAAGCAATTCTACGCTACTCTACACCTTGTTCTTATTTATTGTTTTTTGAGTGAGTTGTTTTATTTTTCTCAATCATTATTGGTTGGGCGAAATTTTGCACCTACACATATCAATCTTCTTCTCAATGTCATTACATATCTTCATAATAAGTAGAGAACTTGAAGTATCTTCTAAACCCGGGAAAATTTTCGAATCACTCTCCTTGATGTGGTAAATGGATGGTGAGTGTGATGGAAGAAGTCATTTCAGGTAGAGGGTTGAGTGTGGAATTCATTTTGAGGTTGCACATATTTGCATAACACTCCCATGACTACTGTTGGAACCTAAATGTGAATGGGTGGAAGGCGTACATCAATGTGAAAGGGACCAATATGTTCGGTAGATGCATGTGAGCCATTAATCAAGAAAAGATGGTCATCGAGTCACTAGTTGATCGAGAGACATAGTGATCAATGATTTGGTAGATGCATGTAAGCCATTAATCAGTTAAGAAATATATATTATTAATTATATCTATATTTCCTCAGTCTCA